>NC_089039.1:4260000-4860000 GCF_034140825.1 Oryza sativa Japonica Group
AGCGATGAGACTCGTCTAACGCATGTTAGAGGGACATGTGGGCCCATAGAAAGTGAGCCCCACATAATCAGTAACACTTCTCCGTTGTTAGAGGAGTTGCTTTCGCTCATTTTTCTCACTTATTCTATCATCATGTTAGCAAAACAACTGCATGGTATAGCTAAGAAACGTCTTTATTGTTGTTGTACATGTTATAAGGAACCTTATATCTTTTCTAATGTAAAATTTAATGTCTCCTCAAGATTGTATTCCTTTCCTTTCTTGAACAAAACCGGTTTGAGATATCTCCTGAGCATACAACCATAAAAATGTGGTCTTTATCAAACATGGAAGATCAGAAAACCACATATACATGTAGGCCTAAACAGTAAAACAAATTATTAGAATCTTTCACTCATGCAACACCAATTGAGTCCACTGTATTCACTTAAATTGTCTATACTATCATCAAGAGACTTTTAAAAATTTGCTATATACAAAATGATAATAGAGTGAGTAGGTTATTCTCTATCTTTTACTCAATTGTCTCTTAGTGAAGAGACAGCTCAGCGATGAGGCTCCTCTAACGCACGTCAGAGGGACATGTGGGCCCATAGAAAGTGAGCCCCACATAATCAGTAACACACGTATGTCTTTAGAGGAGTTGCTTTCGCTCATTTTTCTCACTTTTTCTAGCATTCATGTTAGCAAAACAACTGCATTGTATAGCTAAGAAACGTCTTTGTTGTTGTTGTACATGTTATAAGGAACCTTATATATTTTCTAATGTAAAATTTATTGTCTTCTCAAGATCGTAAATTCCTTTCCTTTCTTGAACAAAACCGGATTGAGATATATCCTTAGCATACAACCACAAAAATATGATCTTTGTGAAACATGGAAGATCAGAAAACCACATATACATGTAGGCCTAAACAGTAAAAAAAATGTATTAGAATCTTTCACTCATTCAACACCAATTGAGTCCAGTGTATTCACTTAAGTTGTATGTACTATCATCAAGAGACTTTTAAAATTTGCTATATACAAAATGATACAAATAATAGATGAATAGGTTATTTAATACCATATCTCTCTATATTTTACTCAATTGTCTCCTAGTGAAGAGACAGGTCAGCGATGAGGCTCCTCTAACGCACATTAGAGGGACAAGGGGCCCATAAAAAGTGGGCTCCACATAATCAGTAACACTTCTCCATTGTTAGAGGAGCTGCTTTCGCTCATTTTTCTCACGTCTTCTATCATTCATGCTAGCAAAACAAGTGCATCGTATAGCTAAGAAACGTCTTTGTTGCTGTTGTACATGTTGTAAGGAACCTTATATCTTTTCTAATGTAAAATTTAATGTCTCATCAAGATCGTAAATTCCTTTCCTTTCTTGAATAAAACCGGTTTGAGATATCTCCTGAGCATACAACCATAAAAATGTGGTCTTTGTCAAACATGGAAGATCAGAAAACCACATATGCATGTAGGCCTAAACAGTAAAAAAAATTATTAGAATCTTTCACTCATGCAACACCAATTGAGTCCACTGTATTCACTTAAGTTGTCTATACTATCATCAAGAGACTTTTAAAAATTTGCTATATACAAAATGATAATAGAGTGAGTAGGTTATTTAATATCATATCTCTCTATCTTTTACTCAATTGTCTCTTAGTGAAGACACAGCACAGTGATGAGGCATCAGAGGGGCATGTGGGCCCATAGAAAGTGGGCCCCACAAAATCAGTAACACACGTCTGTCTTTAGAGGAGTTGTAAGGAACCTTATATCTTTTCTCTATACCAAGTCATCAAGGTTATAGTTTGGTTGTTTCTTTAAAAAAAGGTTATTGTATTTTTTTGGTAAAATTTGCTCCAAGACATCATAGTTTTGATGTTATAAATTGTCGCAAGCTATGGTATTGGATATGGAGGTTAATAATACATGTAAGAAACTTTCTAGGTATGGATTATTTTTTTTCATGTGGTTTATGCTAAGATGATACCCGGAGTGTCAACTGTGGGTCAATTGAATGAATCTACCGATTATTGAAGGGGAAAAAAGGTGCACTTTTTTTGGGAAAAGCAAAACCACATGCAAAAGGAAAGTTTACGTATACACATGTGTGCAAACGGTTTAATGATGATTTGAAATGGTTCAGTTGGTAAGCATAGCTATTCTTAAGGCTAAACACAACAACTTGAAATTCGATAATAAACAGATATAAAAAGCACTATTTTAAACTATTTGAATTGATCCGTTTGAGAACTTTCACAAATTTCGTCATTTTGCAACAGGCAATGGCTAACAAAAATAAACTGATCAGTTGCTCTGAACTTTGTTCATATCTGGCCCTGAGCATAATCATGCTGTTGAGACAAATTTAAGGCCAACCTGGTTGAATTTATGAAGACAAAAATGCCAGAGCCAAGCTACTGCTTTGACCAGTAAATCCTAGTGCAATATATTTATGAAACTATAACATTACAAAATCATTTTTTCGAGATAATACAAGAGTTCCATGCAGCTTATACTCTCAACAAGCTCTATATAGTTCTATGCTGTACATTCAAAAGTTAGATGACACACAAGTCCATCATATACCTCAATTTACAGTAGTGTAGTTTTTTTTTGTGTGTGTGTCTAAATTAACTCTAATATTTCACCAAACCATGTTTTGCCTGTCTGATACTCTGATCTTGAACTTTGGTACCTTCCCAATTCACAGCTAGCTTAACAAAAATTTGCATTCGCAGGAGTTTCCAGTAGAGAACTCTAGCCACATCACTAACAGCACTACTCGTGTTTGTGTATTATGCAAATTCCTTGCTGGTGACATCATCTTATTCAAACTCATTCTGATACCCAATCACATTTAGAGGAGAACATCATCGTTGTCATCTCCAAGGATTGACAGAGAGAATGGTGCAATTGCGACATTGAATGTAGACGACCCAGCTTTGTCGATGTGCTTCATCTCAAAATCACCTTCCTAAATCCAAAAGAGAATTCAGGTAAGTTTGCTTTGCAGACATGCAACACGCAAACAACCTAAACAATAAATAAATTGCAGGATATAACTAGTCTTTCTTAATTGAACATTACTATTTCTTCTTTCAGCTTCAATCAAAACAATTGATCTAGATACCATGTTAATTATTGGGCATAAATTGATGCCAGCTATATGCAATCAAGAGATATTAGAACCATACGAATCTCTTGCACAGCTAGAATCTAAAAATTACTTTACAATAACCTATTTACAAGTGTGACAACATAGGTTGTGGAAGATTTAGATGTTACCATTCTCCCATTTGGTGTGTTTAATGGGCATGCAGATGAGTACTCAAAACCAGTCCTTGGAAATATGACAGGTTGCTCTCCCACAACACCTACACCCCTGGCATGGCAATGGAGCAAGTCTTTATTAGCTTTAACATACGGTTCTTTTGGTAAGGTGAGAGTACAATAGAGACTTACCAAATGTTCTCCGTCCTTCCATTTGCATCAGTGACAATCCAATGTCTTCTGAGAAGCTGAACAGGGCGCTGAGAATTATTTGTGATTCTGATTCTGTAGGCAAAGAAGAACTGGCCCTTCAAAGGCTGGCTCCGGCTTTCAATATAAACACTCCTGACTTGAACTCTAATCCCCTAAATTCAACATTAAAAAATATCAGGAAATCTAGTTAAGCTCAATGAAGAATCTGAGAAAATATTTGATCTACATTAACTAAAGAATTATTACAGAACAGGTGACGAAACCAACGGAGGTGGTTCATCTGTAGTGCATGAGATTTTCGTGGAAAAAAAGAATGGGGCGCCTGAACATATGAAAGAAATGAAGTGGTGCCCAAGGGCCAACGCACACAGTTATAACCAACTCAAATAGATTCTTGATGACCTTCACGTATTAATCTCTTATTTTCCATATCCTGCCTTAGCTATTTTTTTAGGTCACTACTTGATACCCAAGTTCCCTGGTGAAATTGCGTGACCAGCTGGGGGTTTTAAACACTAATATACTGCCATAGACAATGATAATGTTTCATAGCCTCAAGTTTTCAAATGACCAAACCATTTCATTCAAAACTATGATACTTTATCGAGTGAAAGAAACATGCCAGAGTTGTAGTATAACATCACTAAATCATTGGATTGTAAGATACCAGGGTAGTAGCATCACTAGAACATTTTAGGAGGGCGTGTGGAGCCAAAATCTTCAGTTCATCTCTGTACTTAGCAGCATCCTGGAAAGCATGAAAACAGAGAAAAATCATAAACATGGTGAATAAAAGATGAAGAAAGAATGCCTTCTAGACTGACAACCAGGGGGTATGAAAATATCTACACAAATCACTATTGGCATATGATTAGCGTAAGGAGCCCAAATTCAGCACTATGTAATGATGAATTCAAAGTTCTGGTCATGAAAACACAACTCCAACTATTACAAGTAGAAAAGTCAACAGTGAAGGAAGTAAGTGAAACATGTGTATTGAGATGATTTCTTGACACTTGAGATTTCCTCTCATTTTCCGATGTTATCATACAATATACAGCACGGAGAGAAAAGAATCAAGCATACAACAAAATTGTTGCATGTGCAGTCGACAAAAGGACACATCAGGCATCACTATAAGCGGCTTTTGGCATTTTCGGCAGAGACATTGCAGCAACTAACTGAGGCTGCACGTCTTTGGATTAATCGTCAATCCACAAACATCGTTAGCAAGGATGGATTGGGACAGTCTCACAATCCAACTTTGCTAATGCCTAATGGGGATATCACAATTTACAGGATTCTTTTTTTAGACTACAATTCACAAGATTCTTGTATGGAAATGTATCAACTGAAACAAGCAAATATGGTAAGGAAACAATTGCTATGGATGTCCAATACCTCGAACCTCTCCTCCTCAACCGCCTTCTTGAGCGATCGGCGGAGACGAAGAACTGGCTCCTCCTCCTCGAATGACTTGAGCGAATCCCTCAGCCTCGCCGCCTCCTTGTAATCCTGCAACCAAATTATTCCAATTCGCAGTAAACCCCAATTCGGATGGATTCGATTGCAAGTTCGCTTGTTGAAAGAATCCAATGGAGCTCGTCTCGTCTCGTTACCTCGAACTGGGCGGCCACGGCGAGCTGCTGCTTGAGCATGGCGTACTTCTGGCTCCGCATCAGGAAGGCCGCCGCCTTCTCCATCCGCGCCGCGTCCTCCCTCTCCTCCTCCACCTCCTCGCCGCCGCCACCACTCCCCGGCGAGTTCGAGTTCGAGCTCGAGTTCGCATCCGGCGACGGCGACGACGACGACGCCGCGGCGGCCAGCACCACCCGGCGCGGCCCCGGCGACGGCAACCTCGCGGTTCTTGCCCTCCGCCCCATCCACACCGCCGCCGGCGCCGCCGGTGCCGGCGGCGAGCTCAGCGCCGCCCACTGCATCCCAAGAAATCCGAATCGACCCCCCAAGAAATCGAATTGAGCGCCTCACGCAGAGAGATCAGCGAGGATTCTTGGAGAGGGTGGCTTGGCCAAGATTGGCTCCTCTTCCCTCGCCGTGGCTGACTAAAAATGGGCGCCGCTCTTGGCCCCCATTTCTGTGGCTCTCTCCATCTCCATCGCCGCCAAGAAACGAGAGGGAGAGGAGTAGAAAAAAAAAAGAAAAGAAAAGAAATGTTTGGGCTTAACTGGTGCGGATTAGCGATTGGCGCGTCATTATTGGATCAGATAAGAACGATCGACATGTTGGAATCGCACGAAAAAGATCCCGGATTTTGGGTGTGGGCACAGGGGCAGCCACGACTCCGCGATTGCGATCGACGGAGAAAAACAACAGGAAATGTTTTGTATGCTGTTAGTGTTAGGTTTAATAGTATAGCCCACTACTGGCATCAAATCATCTATAGCCAACGTAATGGTCAATTCATATAATAGTTGCTTACTATCCTATTAATAGCTGGTTCCACCTGTCATACACACATTACGTCTTGGAGTCCGTACTGCAGCTAGCTACAGATCTGTAGTCCGCTGCTCTTCTCTCTCTTACTTTATCTCTTTAAAGTATGTTTATAGCTAGCTTATAGCCTGCTATTGTACCTGCTCTTAGCTTCTTTTTGTGTGTTTGATTATGTGGCTAGATTTAGGGTGTGTTGGTAAGTTGGGATTGGAAACCCATCTCCTCCGCACGAAAAACGAAGCAGTCCGTTAGCGCATGATTAATTAAGTATTAGCTATATCAATATGATTTTTTAAGCAACTTTCATATAGAAATTTCTTTTGTAAAAAAACGCACCGTTTAATATTTTAAAAAGCGTGCGCGCGGAAAACGAGGGAGAGGGGTTGGGAACTTAGAGCACCGAACACAGCCGGCATGTTCTTCCCACTCATTTCTCAACTAACATCCCTCGTTTTCGGCGTTCACGTTTTTTAACTGCTAAACGATGTGTGTTTTAAAAAAAATTACATAAGAAAGTTGCTTGAAAATCATATTAATATATTTTTTAAGTTTTTTTACTAATACTTAATTAATGTTGCGCCAATCTTTTACTTTGTGTTTCCATGTGAGGAGGCAAGGTTAACTCAACCTTATCAGTCTAGTTACCCCGCACGCAGTCAAACTAATTTAAGTTTAAAATATATATGATTATACTAGTAAAATATAGGAAGTACATTTGCCCTTAAGCGTAACACAATTTTTGTGAATGTCCATGATAAAAAAAAGATAATAAAATTGTCCAATAGATTGGACTCATGAAGGTCACAACTATCCGCCCCTGCTTGTAGACCAGATGACACACTACTACCAAATAACCAAAGTGGAGGTCTGCATCATAGAGAAGGTTCTCTTCTCAGTTCTCACCATGGCCATGAACTAGAATGCCACTAAGGCTGTGTTTAGTTTACCGTAAAGTTTAGATTTTGTTTGAAATTGAAGATGATGTGACTGAAAAGTTGTGTATGTATGACATGTTGATGTGATGGAAAAGGACTTAAGTTTGGATCTAAACTTTAGATCTAAACACAGCCTAAGTTTTGGTTGGCTCATGATTTAGATGATCAAGTGAATACTTGTTACAGTGGGTTTAAGATTTGGTTTAAGAAATAGAATGAGTTTATCCATCATCACTTCTTAAAACCACACACTTAGGTTAAAAGAAAGGTATATTGCATATTGGGCTACTTATTGTTGCCAATATTGTATATTAGATCAAGAATATTCGATCTTTAGACTTTGAACTAGATAATTGTACATATGTTTTACGTTGGACTGTTCTTATCTTCTTTGTTGATCTGAAAGCTGTTGACACCTTCTAAGTTCTAACTTGAGGTTTGCCCCTTTCCTACTCTCAAGCTCAGGCACGTATGTGTTAATTAGCCCCAAACTCAAGTTCTGCCCTTGGCCCCGCCACCATGTTCGACCTCAAGCACAATCTTTATTTATTAACCTGAGCTTAACCTTGAGTAGATTTGGAGGGGAGTAAAATAAAAGAAGTATATTAGTCATGCGACCTAACTTGAGTGATATGATTGACTCATAGATATACTCCTACTCAAGCAAGTCAGCAACGCCTATTAGAGCAGGTACAATAACAGACTATAAGCCAGCTGCAAATATATTTTAAGGAGATAAATCAGGAGAGAGAAGAGCAGCGGGCTACAGATTTGTAACCAGCTGTAGCACGGACTTCAAGACGCAGTGTGTCTATGACAGGTGGGACTAGGTATTAATAGTATAGTATGTAACTATTGTATAAATAAGCTATTAGATTAGCTATAGATTAATTGGAGCTAGTAGTTGGCTATACTATTGAACTTGCTCTTAGTGCATAGCTCAAGGCATCATAAATATGTTACCACTATCAGTGCTAAAATGTGGTGGTGGTGGGTGTATAGCTCAACTTACGACATCATAAATACGTGGGGAGGCAACCGATGAGGAGTGAGAACTGAGAACATTAATACTTATTACTCACCTGATGGCATCTTTTCCTCCATGAAGAGGAAAGAATGTAAGCACAGAGAAGAGCCGTAGAAAAGCAGGATGGGATCAATATTATGATTGAAATTGAACCTTTTATGAAATTAACTAATCTAAAATAAAAATATTCTATAAGAATAAGTAGCCTAAAATAAATTTACTAAAAATAAAACGTTCCATCATATTATTTTGTTTCAAAACAGACAACTCTTTTGTCTTGCTTGAAAAGGCTCAAGATGATGGCCTCATGTTGATGAAAAAAATACACACACTGATCTAAGAGATTTGCTTAGCTTCAGTGCAGGTCCAAGGACCAAATTTCACTGTTAACACCCCATCCATTTTTTCAATGCCAACCAAAAATGATTTACTCCTACCTTAATGCGTTTAGTCTGAGTTAAAACCTTCGATGAATTTCAGAATTTGAATAAGTACTCTTCTAAAGTGTACAACTCAGAATTTAGAATTCTTTTAATGCAATGCCAAAACACGCCATCTATTTTAGAAAAAAATTAATTTTTAATAATGAATTTGGATGAGCACTTATCCGGATTCCTCCTCAATATTTGTAATTTCCCTTTTTTTCTTAATGGAGTACTCCTGCAGAGATCCCGGTATAGGTGTACAACTCCATACATAAATGCCACGTCGCATTCAGTATGTGGGGCCCACAACGCCATAGCCGCCGGGCCCATTCCCTGCCACTCTGCCAGTGCCCACCACGAAAAAAGAATTGAAAAAAAACACTGTAAAAAAAGAAGCCTTTTTCCCCTCATAAAACAAGTTTTTTTCCCTCTCTCTTTAGTCTCAGAAGAAAAAAAGAAGTTTTTTTCCCCTCTCTCTGAGTCTCAAAAAAAAAAAAAGAAGTGTTTTTTTTCCTCTCTCTCTGAGTCTCAGAGGCTCCCCGCGCGCGGAGCCGGAGAGGCGGAGAGCGAGACGGCCAGGTCGCCGTCGCCCTCTCTCCTCCCGCGGCTTCCAGTGGCCTCTCACTCGCGCCCTCGCCTCGCCGCCCACTCGCGCCGCAGCCGCAGCCGCAGCCACTCCTCCTCCATAAGTAGCAGATGGCGTCTCCTCCACCGCGCTCTCGCGTCCGTGTCCGCGCGCGCGTTCCGCGACTCCAGGGCGGCGTTCGATCGATTTGATTTGATTTGAGGCGGCGCCATTGTTGTGACCAAGAAACCGTGGACGCGTGGTTGTGGAACGCGGCGTGGCGAGGCGAGATGCAGGCCGTGGCGGCGGCGACCTCTAGAGCCTGGGCGGCCTCCCCGCGGCGGCGGCGGCATGTCGCCTCGTGTTCTTCTCCTCCTCCTCCGACGACGACGGCGACGACGACTACGTCGTCTCTCAATCGATGCCCGGTCGCCGGCGCGGGCGCGCCGGTGCTGCCGCTCGGCATTCGCGGGGGGCGCATGCTGCTCGCGCCCCCACTTCTGTGGAACAGCGGCGCCGCGGCGAGGAAGGCGGCGGTGGCGACGGCCGCGGCGGCCTCGCCACCGGCGGAAGGCGGCGGGAAGGCGAACGGCGGCGCCGTCGCCGGCGGCATTTCGCGGACGGTGCAGCTCGGCGCCATGATCCTCGTCTGGTACCTCCTCAACATCTACTTCAACATCTTCAACAAGCTGGTCTGCACATATATTTTTTTCCCCCAATTCGTCAATTTCCTTCTCCTTCTCGACATGTTCTTTTTCGTCTCTAATTTGTTCATGGCGGATCTTGTTGGAATCCATGGCTTGCAGGTTCTGAAATCGGTGCCCTTCCCGTACACCATCACCACCTTCCAATTCGCGTCCGGATCATTCTTCATCACCCTCATGTGGTTGCTTAATCTTCACCCCAAGCCAAGGCTCTCCCTTGGACAGGTAACCCACTGTTCTTGTCAAAAAAAACTGGAATAATGGAATCTTCTATTATATACTAAAAGTCCATGAGACTTTCTACAAACGCTCTCAAGCCGCCAAGTGGCGCTCTAATAAAATAGAGAAAATCCTAGAAATTCTAAGAAAAAAGAAAAACAACTACCCTTTGATTTTCACTTAAATTGGTGAGTCCAATATTATACACCGTTAGATAAAATCGATCTTAAAACAAACTAAATATCATGGGTCCCACCTATCTTCCTCCTGCACGTTGGCAGGTGGCAGGTGGAGTATATACGTACGTATACATTATACGTACGCTTCCTTCCTTTTTTTCTTTTTTTTTTCTTTTTTTCTTTTCCATTTATATATATATATATATATATATATATATATATATATATATATATATATATATATATATATATATATATATATATATATATATATATATATATATATATATATATATATATATATATATAGTGCATATATTTTTTAAATAATCATAATTTTACAAAACAAAGAATCTACCATCATATAACAAAAAATCTTCCTTTCAAATAATGCACTATTTTAAAATAAATTTTACACAATTATATTATGTACCTATTAAATAAACAATATCTATATTAACTAATTTATACGTGCACTTAAACTGATGGCCCCATTATATAAATCATCGGATCTATTTTTTATTACATTGGTATATTATTCTCAAGTAATGCACTGTTTCAAAATAAGGTCTACACCATTATATTGTGTACCCATTAAATTAACAATTTAAAATATATATTAACTAATGTACACTTACACTAGAACTGGTGGACTTATTATTATAATCATCGTATCTATTGTTTGCTAATAAATAAAGCGTCCGAAATTCTTTTTTTTTTGCCCGCTGCACAATGCACATTTGCACCTTTGCCTTTCGCATGGGTGACAAGGTGTAGTGTTTGAGACATATAAGGTGATCACAACCACCGTAGAGCTACCGCTTTGCCATATATCAAATCATATATGGAGATGATTAATTTTGTTAATAACATGAAAAGAAAATTAAAGGTGTGATGCAGCGAGAGAATAATTAAGCACCATGGGTTATGTTTTTCTCAACACTAATTAGCTCTGTTTAAGTTGAAACCGAGAGTTGATTATATAATAATTATAATGTATTTGTGTTATGTCGTATTTGGATTTTGTACTATTTGTTCGTAAAGGTGAAAGGGATCATTATGTTATAAATGTGAGCGTAATATTGACGAATATTAATAGAACTCTTACTATGATAAGGGTGATAAAGGGAGTTTAAGGCCCTTTATTTTTTTCCCGATTCCATATTTTGGATTTTTGTTTGCACACTTTCCAAGTTTCTAAATAGTGTCTTCTTTAAACAATATTCTAACTTTTTAGAAGTCAATTCATTTGTTATACCCTTAAATAGCTATCACATAAATTATATAATTCATTAATTTCAGCTATCCTGAACCTTAAGTACTACATATTTTTTTTCATGCGAGTCATGGTGATAAATCATTAAAGTCGTAAAATTAATATGTAAGAGTTACTCTGAACAATTGTAAATAGGTGTCAAAATTAATTGCTATTAATTAGACATCTAATGGCTTGCAAGCCACAAAATTAATTTCACTCTACATGTATATAAAGATGGACGAAGTTGGAACAAATATTACCATATGTCCCATACATATATATTGCACAGTTAATATTCTAATTACATGTGTTAAGTCATTTAAAATTCATGAAAATGCTCTCAAGCTGCGACGTGGTGCTCTAATAAATTAGGGCAAATATTAGAAATTCTAAGGAAAAAAAAATCAAAGTATCTATTTCTTGATTTTCACTTAAATCGTTAGGTCTAATATTATAAACCATTACATTAAATTGATCCTAGAACAAACTAAATACTACGAGGTCCCACCTCTCCTCCCGCGGCATACGTACGCACCTACTTACATGGGTACGTACGTTTCCCCTCCCTTTTTTCATTTTTTCTCCTTCTTTTTTTTTTACCATGCATATGCTTCCCTCCCTTTATTCCTATATCATACGTCTTCATGAGACGATTTAATCAAAAGAATTTTGAGTATCTTGCACTCGCATTTTTCATTTGTGGCCATACTACACGGTATATATATAGATGGACTATATGATAATTAACTAGCAATACCTTTCAATAATATAAGTGCCCGTGCATACGCGCGGGCCACCTTCCTAGTTATTAGAAATGTCTTATATTGTGGCAAAAGTTTGTGTATTGGAATACTACAATACAATTCTAGAAATGTAATGAATTGTGGTAAAAAAAAATGTTGTTAGTGCAGTATGCAAAGATCCTGCCATTGGCATTGGTGCACACGATGGGCAATGTGTTCACCAACATGAGCTTGGGCAAGGTCGCCGTTTCCTTCACGCACACCATCAAGGCCATGGAGCCCTTCTTCTCTGTCCTTCTCTCCGTGTTGTTCCTTGGGGAGGTACATGCTTTGTTCATGATTTTTATATTTTGTCTTAAAAAGAGGAGACATATAACCAAAGAGACTGATCGGTTTATGCTTTGAAACAAATCGTGTGTTTCGGCAGACACCCTCTTTCTTGGTCTTAGGTTCCCTCGTGCCAATTGTTGGTGGCGTCGTGCTAGCATCGATGACCGAAGTTTCTTTCAACTGGTCAGTGGTATCTATTATCTTTAATTCCAATGCCTAAGAACTGAGGAGTCCTTGATGCTTTGACTTCTGTCTTCGTATTTGTTTAAGCAATACAATGCATTTTGTTGTAATGTAGTATCGTGCAAAACTTTTGATAAAACAGGATAGGATTTTGGAGTGCCATGGCTTCCAATCTTACCAATCAATCGCGAAATGTTTTCAGCAAGAAACTTCTGGCTGATAAAGAGGTGATTTTCCCAACCCATGAAGTTGTGTAGTTCCTCCTACAAGAATATTTTTCAGCACAAAATGTATATTCGGACATTTACAGTATGGTAAATACCGTGAAGCACTGTATACCTTTACGCAATTTGTTCATATCGCAGGAAACATTGGATGATATAAACCTCTTCTCGATAATGACTGTTATGTCATTTTTATTATCTGCCCCACTGATGCTGTCTGTGGAAGGCATCAAGTTTTCCCCATCGTACCTGCAGAGCAACGTGAGTGTTTGGGCTGTTCTGTATTATCTTTGCTAACCAATGTTTTATTCAAACACTGTCTTTTTGGGCATGTAGGGAGTTAATCTACAGGAACTATGTATGAAAGCTGCTCTTGCTGGCACTTGTTTTCATTTTTACCAACAGGTGGGCTAAATTCCAGTATAAAAATAGTTTTTATGGTTGTCCAACGGTTCTTAGAATTTTGTAGTAATTTTTATGGTTTGTCTGCATGGATCCAAATTTTCTAGTGGTGGCTAGTAATACATGAGTGTATCTGCAAGTTTTTTTAATTACCATGGTCAATCTCTTTCGGATTTTGTTTAATTACCTTAACCAAAATTATTTTTGTTTCTGAGGCAGGTTTCTTATAGTTTATTGGCTAGAGTATCACCTGTGACCCATTCTGTTGCCAACTGTGTCAAACGAGTTGTGGTCATCGTCTCATCCGTTCTCTTCTTCAGAACTCCGATTTCACCTATTAATGCCCTTGGTAACCTCACAACCAAATTCAACTGATCCTAACAGCTCGCTTTTCAATTTACCCGTACTGAATTTTGTCCTTTTTTCTGCATTCAGGAACTGGCGTTGCTCTAGCTGGAGTTTTCCTGTACTCTAGGTTCAAAAAAGCTAAACCAAAGGCTAAGACTGCATGAGTCAACATACACAGCTGCAATTTAACTAGAAGATTCAGGTTTATCTCTTCTTGAGGTGAAATGGGCCGCCAAGCAATCACTTGGCTTCTCTCCAATTTGTCTTTTGCCAGCTTGTCTGGGTCTTAGAAGCTTGTGTATAAGATTTTTCTCAGGAAGGTAGTGATGGACCGGCACCAAAATAACAAAATAACATTGTCAGAAGATTTCTCAAGAGAAATGAATTTTGGCACATACTTTTGAAATTCCTGTCCAAGAATATTGCCTCCTTTTTTACTGGTTCACTTAAAATGTGAGTAGGGATTTTTATTCATTCCTTTTGAATTTGGCTGAATGCTCACCAGATCAGACTACAGTTTGCATCACACAAAAAGAAAGTTTAGAAGCTTCTATCTTCCGCCTGTTCTTTTTTGTAGGCCATGAAACTGTAGAACCTTCTCTCTCTGT
Organism: Oryza sativa Japonica Group; assembly: GCF_034140825.1. Taxonomy (NCBI): domain Eukaryota; kingdom Viridiplantae; phylum Streptophyta; class Magnoliopsida; order Poales; family Poaceae; genus Oryza; species Oryza sativa. Next base: position 4,274,094 of record NC_089039.1, read on the forward strand.
TTTTTTTCCTTGGTAATGGGTGAACCAGACTGGATTGATACTCTAGCTGGTAATTGACAGCCATACTAGCCAGTCAACAGAAGATGACTCCTTTGTGGATGAGAAGTTGGGAATACATTCACCATAAAAAAGATCAAAGTTGAAAGGAAAATGTTGAAAAGAGAACATGAAGCAAAGAAGCTGAGGAGGTCCTTGTCCTACTTCTTGTTGAGAGAAGGATGGCGCTTCAATGATTGGTCTATCCAACTATTCAACCTAGCACCACTAGATGTTTATTTTATTTTCTTTTCTTTTTTGAAACCAAATAAAATGTTTATTGTTATAGTGAATAAAATCCCAATTTCAAGGGTGCTACTATTACTATCTGGTGTAGAAACTGTTCCTGGATTGAATTTTTGCAGTCTAATTGATGATATGACAGACAACAATACAGTCTCAAAAATATGTAACGCCGTTAACTTTTTACGTGATGTCTAATCGTTCGTCTAATTTTTTTTTAAAAAAATATAAATTTCATTTATTTTGTTGTGACTTGTTTTATAAAAAAAACTATAATCTTAACTTATACTTTTACATGTTTATACTAAATTTTGGAATAAGAGGAATTATCAAATGTTATGAAAAAAAATCAACAGCATCATACATTTAGGGACGGATGGAGTATATAGCAGAAATGCAACAAAATCAACAAAGTTCAAATCCATAGTGTGAAACTAGCAAATCTGTCATAACAAATAGCAACTCATCATGATGTTTCACTGCATTAATGCAGTTGTTATTGTCCAAAATAAATACAGAAGCCATAAACTAGTGTGGTGTTCTTATTCAAAAGTAAAAAAAACCAAAATAAATCTCTTCTCATTGACGATAAAGCGCACAGAGAGGTTAATTTAGCTCTTCTTTAAGTGGTCAAAATTGGCGGGAGGTAGTCGGATTTGGCGCCAAGGATCCGCGCCTGGGTGTCCGGGAAGAACTCCACGCCGGGGAGCTGCGTGATGGTGCCGTCGCCGGCGACGCCGACGGGGTAGGTGAGCAGGTGGCCGGGGAGGTCGCGCTCCGGCCCGTCGCCGGCGTAGAGGTCCCAGCACCTGTCCGCCATGGCGTTCACCTTGCGCACGCAGTCGAGGCTCTCCGGCCGCTGGAACGCCTCGTCGACGGTACCGAGGTGCTCGTACCACAGCGCCATCCTGAACCCGTGCACCTGCCCCCTCGCCGGCCGCCCCGCCGCCGCCAGGTGGTGCGGCTGGTACGCTCCCATGGCGATCTCCGAGTCCCTCGCCCCGTCCATCGACCTCTGGTTGATGTTCGCCGACCCGACGATGATGTACTCGTCGTCCACTGATGAACACACAACCAAATCGATCAAGAAATGCATCCAAAAACAATCGTGGTAAGATCAATCAGGAGATATATACGAACCGATCATCATCTTGGTGTGGACGTAGATCATGAAGCGGCGATTCTGCTGCGCGTGGAAGTAGCCGGTGTCGGGCTCGGCCTGCTCCGGTGGCTCGTACTCGCCGGCGGACTTGGCCTCGCGGTTGCCGAGGCAGAAGAAGGTGAGGTAGTCCTTGGGGTCGGCGTCGATGCCCTTGGCCTGGATGGCGTGGGCGATGTCGGTGTACATCATCTCCATAGTGCGGCGCTGCCAGTCAAGGATGGCCTGGACGGAGCCGCTCTCCGGGATGCCCTCCGGCCACATCGGCACGACGACGTAGACGGTGAAGCGCTCGCCGGCCTCGATCTTGCTCACCACCTTCATGGAGAGCTCCTTGGGGATGAGGTGGAGCGCGCCGACATCTTCCGGCTTGACGCCGTCGTTGGGCTTCCAGCAGTAGGAGCTCCCGAGGAAGTACTGGTTCTCGATGTAGATGAAGCTCCGCGCCCTCCTAATGGCGGCGATGTAGGCGTCCTGGATGCTCCGGTCGATGATCTGGTCCTTGCCGCTGACGAGGCCGGCGCGGGCGGCGTCCTCGGGGGTGTCCGGGAAGCCGAACGCGGCGCCGCCGTCGATGGAGCGGAACAGCTGCACGTTCCACGACTCGGCGTCCTCCGGGAACATCGCCGGCGACGGCGGGATGACCGTCTCGGCGAGGTCCCGGAGCTGGACGAGGAGGTCCTTGCCGCCCTGCTTGCGCCACCGCTGCTCGAAGTTGTAGAGCACGTCCCACGCCACGGGGCCCTCGAGGCGGCAGTGGATGTCGTGCCACGGCTCGCGCGGCCCGCCCTTGGCCACCGTCGCCGTCGCGAAGTTCGGCTGGTGGAAGTCGTCGTGGTGCGCCGTCCCCAGCGTCCGGAACAGCGAGTGGAACGGCGTGTCGTACCTCCCGTCGCAGAGGTCCAGCCCGCCGACGAAGCTCACCACCCTCCGCCGCCCGCCGCCATTGCCGCCGCCGTGGCGCGACGACGGCATGTCGTGGTCGACGACGACGATCTTCTGGTGGTGCGTGAACATGGTGGAGATCTGCAGGTCCTGCACGATGCTGCCGGAGTCGTCCGGGTTGCGCGGGCACAGCACGCAGTTCACCTCCGTGCCCTGGAAGTAGTTCATCGTCTCCTCGTCGTGCGTCGCCATGAGCCCGTCCTTCTTGAGCATCCCCACCGACGTCCGGTCGTCCCACACCAGCATCAGCACCCTCACGCCCTCGCCGGCCTTCTTCTTCAGCAGCTCGCCGAGCGTCACGCCGCCGCCGGGCTTCGGCCGGTCGGCGTCCCTGATCAGCGCGATCTCCGTGTACACCGACCAACCAGTGATATAGATAAAATGCCTCGCGCCATTGATGGCGTCGAAGATGTCCTCCCAGCACCGGTGCGGCTCGTAGCTCCGGCCGCCGTCGAGCGGGATCCGGGGGATGAACCCGTCGGGGACATGGGCGTCCTGGTACAACGTCACCTTGCATCCTTGCCGCTGCGAGAAGAAGGTGTAGGGCACGCCGGGGTACTTGCCGCTGCGGACGCCGCGGCCCCAGCTCCGATCCTTGGAGATGTCGAAGTACTGGAGCTTGACGTGGACCTTGCCGCCGCCGTCGCCGATGGGGGTGCGCGCGTCGGTGTCGTCGCAGAGGGGGAGCCAGCGGTCGACCTCGTCGCCGGCGAGGACGTCCCGGACGGGGAGGTAGCCGACGCCGAGGAGGGAGGCGCCGATGGGGTTCTTGGCCTTGAGGGTGAAGGCGACGTGGGTGGCGAGGTGGGCGCAGTAGACGTGGAAGGACTCGTACCAGCGCGGCGCGGCGGTGTCGTCGGCGAGCGTGCGGGTGCGGCCGACGCGGGCCTTGTCGAGGCCGATGGTGGCGTACACCTTGCTCGTCCCCTTGCCCACGCCCACCGTGTCCTCGATCCCCTCCACCAGCTGCGTCACATTCGCGCAAATGCAAATGCAGCTTCATCAGTACTCCTACAGTTTTCTAAATATTTGACGCCGTTGACTTTTTTAAATATGTTTTATAGTTTATCTTATTTAAAAAAATTAAGTAATTATTAATTCTTTTCCTATCACTTGATTCATTGTTAAATATAGTTATATATATGCATATAGTTTTACATATTTCATAAAAGTTTTTGAATAAGACGAACGGTCAAACATATGCTAAAAAGTCAATGGTGTCAAATATTTAGAAATGGAGGGAGTAACAGATTCTGAGTGAGGATATTTAAATTTGACCCTTTTTTTATATCTCAGTTTGTAAGTTGATTTTGTGAAGTGTTGTATATATGCTGTATGAATGTTGTCAAAAGAATTTTTCATAATTATTTGAATGGGTTTTTGACAAACAAGAGACATCATCTCGAGGGATCAAAAGAGTTTACCGAGGCAAAGCATTGCAAGCTATTTTTTGATTTGATTTGAAAAATATAAATTTCAACAAAACACTAGTACTCCCTCCGTCCCATCCCTCCGTCCCAAAAAAAGACAAACCCTGGTTTCCGTGCCCAATGTTTGACCGTTCGTCTTATTTGAAAAAATTATGAAAAAAATTAAAAAGACAAGTCACGCACAAAGTATTAATCATGTTTTATCATCTAACAATAATAAAAATAATAATTATAAAAAAATTTCATATAAGACGGACAGTCAAAGTTGGACACGCAAACCTAGGGTTTGCCTTTTTTTAGGACGGATGGAGTATGTTTGTAGACTAGCTCGTCCTATAGATTGAAAATGTATGCACATGATGATGCTACTGATGGTAATTTCAATATGATTATGACTCGAATATCGCCGCACACATTTCCATTGGATAGAAGAGAGAAGAGAGGATTAGCAAAAAAAAAAGGAATAGAATTGGACTGTAGCAAAAGGAGCAAATCACGTTCATGCATGAATGGATGGCAAGAACCACTTCCGGTTATGACTGTTAAAACAGGCACCAGCTAAAATCTAAATTATAAAACGTTGATTTCAGTTTTTATTCCATTATAGTCTATTTTCCAGCATTGCTTTCTAAAACACAAACAACACACATATATAAAATAAAATCATCACCATAAATTATATTCGGTTGCTTTCGCTCATTTTTCCATGACTTATCAGCCATGTCTCAAACGATCAGGGTAAAACACTAGACAACTCGTTCGTTGTACACGACTTGAAAGTTGAAATCAATACGGCAAATAATATACTCCCTCCTTACTTAAATATTTGACGCCGTTGACTTTTTTAAACATGTTTGACCATTCGTCATATTTCACAAAAGTTTTTTCAATAAGACGAACGGTCAAACATGTTTAAAAAAGTCAACGGCGTCAAACATTTAGGGATGGAGGAAGTATATACTGCATGGGAGATCTAAGTAAGTCCATGATGAAGGAACAAGCAAAGGACCTTGCGGAGGAACTGGGGCGCTTGGGAGCTTGGCCTGCTAGGGTTGGAGAGCGATTCCGCCTCGAAGATGGTGACGTGCATCGTCCCATGGAGCAGGATCTTCGCCATTGTTAGATTAAACTATCTATCCCTCAACACGATCTCGATGATCACCCCTGCACACATACAAAAAGGGAAATTGTGTTTACCATGATGCAAAATCTCATGCTCGATCATAGACAAGTTCATGGCTAGAATCTATACATAAATCCGTCAGATAAGAAAAAAAATAAAGATGATTAATTATCTGCAATGGCGAACGCACCGATTGATCGAACAGAAGGAGAAGGAACAGGGAGAGAAGAGGAGATAAGGAGGAAGAAGAGGAGGAAAGGACGGTGAATTAATTTAGGAATTTCTAGGGAAGGTGATCCGATCATCCGAAAATAGGAAGTCTAGTGTTGCAGCGGACGGCGGAGGCAACAGGGGAGCGGAGCAGCCGGGCATCCACCATCCATCCATCGCTGCATTTTTTTTTCTTTTTTTTGTCCCCGGTTGCGCCGCGCCAACGTGCTGACATGGAACATCAAGCCCTGGAGTTTGTCTCGCCGAGCATCACCAAAGGTCCTCCTATTTCATCCTCAAAACTGATTTGGAGAGATTTTAGTTAAAAAAAAACACTCCAACCCTGCTACCTTACATGATTTTTGGAGTGTACAATAATTTTTTCAACCATAGCACACCTTCTGCACTGTATCAAAAGATCGAAAACGGAAGAGTCCTCTTCTTCGAGAAGAGTTTTTCCCGCAGCAATGCCCAGACAAGCAAATAATACTAGCAAATTCGCAAAACAATATCATAGCAAACAATATGTGCGGGTTGGAATACTTGTACATAAGTAGTAGTATTAAAAACTTGCAACACGCGGAAGGACAAGGGCCTTTAGCCTAGTGGTTACAAGCCTCAATAGCACCTTAGGTCCTAGATTCAACTTTGCGAATTTTCTAATATTTAACGGCTTTGTGCTTTCAATGGTAGGCGACGTACTCGTCAACAGCGAGGTGCCTGTGGCAGGGTTTACATTACCGGTTGACCACTAAATTTCGAGTCCCATCGGTATCACAATTTTCGATAAATTTTAACTAAATTTAGACCAAATCTATTGTTTAACCTTCGAAATTCCAATTGAAACTTAATTCCGAGCCATGTCGAAACGTCGAAATTTCGCGGACATGTGTCAGTGTGCGTGTCCCCATGGGAGCGAATTTTCCAGGATTTAATGGACCTATGTGAGTGTGCGTGTCCCCATGTCTTCGAAGATGCTCATAGGGGTAGGGTGAGTATACATGCGTTGTGAGTGTATACGTGGTATTGTGTAGTTCTAAAAAAACTTGCAACACGTGATTTTTTTCCCTTTTTGCACAAATATCGATGTGTTCTAATGGTACAGAAATCAAAATTACGATGTAGACAATAAGGGCATGTTTAGATCCCCTGTCAAAATTTTTCACCCTGTCACATCGAATGTTTGGACACATGCATGTAGTATTAAATATAGGCTAAAAAATAATCAATTGCACAGATTGCAACTAATTTGCGAGACGAATCTTTTAAGCCTAATTGCTCCACGATCTGACAATGTGGTGCTACGGTAAATATTTGTTAATGACGGATTGATTAGGCTTAATAAATTCGTCTCGCAGTTTACAGGTGGAATCTGTAATTTGTTTTGTTATTAGTCTATATTTAATACTTCAAATGTGAGTCCGTATATCCGGTGTGACACGCCAAAATTTTTCACCGTTGGATCTAAACACAACCTAAGTTTGCAATGTAACTAGATGAACCCTGCATGTTGCTGCAGGAGTTTTGTACGATAATAGTAGAAATAACACGTTGGATAGCTAGATGACATAATTTTATATATTTTATATAATTTTCATATTTGATCAAAATTTTTTAAAAAATATAATGGTTTATAACAATTTAAATCATATATAGATTGACCATTTAAATTAATGTGAAACTAATGTGATGTGGCAGAAGGAAAATAAAGAAGATAATATAGATTATTCATCCAAAGTAATATGAATTCATAAGAGAAGAAAAGGAGAAAAATAATTCGAACCATAGATCAATCATCTAACGGCTAAAAAAATTAAGGTGATATGTCTTAATGAGATTAGAGAAATAGTATTAACCACACTTAGTGAGCATGATTTTATAGATACACAGGATTACCCACATTTGAAATTTCTTTTTTTTATAAAAATAAAACCCGAGACAAATTTTTAATAGTCTCGTTTATTATGTGCTACTACCGTGTGTAAATAGGGAGTATAAGGAAAGTAACATCTGTCATAAATTAGTAACAGCAGCGGGCATTTGGTCTAGTGGTATGATTCTCGCTTAGGGTGCGAGAGGTCCCGAGTTCAATTCTCGGAATGCCCCATTTTTTTTCCAGTTCTTTTTTTTTCTTAACCTGCACACTCCCGCTAACAGCAACGCGACACGCAAACTCGCCGCGCTGCTGCCACCGCGGCGCGCGCATCGAAACGGACGACCGCGACGCCCCCACCCCCAGTCTGCCACGCCGCAGATCGCCGGGGCCCCCGCACCTGCTGCACTGCACGTCGTCGTCCTCCTCCTCTTTGTCCTGTCGCCGAATATATCCTCACCGTGCCCATGCCCATCACGCATTCACGCCTCACGGAGTCAATAGCGTGAACAATGGTGTCCATGGCGCCTTCCTCCTCCGCCGCCGCCACCCGCCGCCTTCCCCTTCTTCTTCTCCTCGCCGCCGTCCTCCTTCTCCACCCATGCCACGCCGCCACGGTCCGTTCTTGCCTTCTTGCTCCCTCTCTCTCTCTCTCTCTCTCTCTCTCTGTCTGGTCGTCTGACGCGTGCGTGCGTGGGTGTTCGTTGCAGGAGGCGTCGGCGGCGGCGAGGCGGGAGTGCACGTACACGGTGCGGGTGAAGACGAGCTGCGCGTCGCCGGCGCGGACGGCGGACATTGTCAGCGTCGCGTTCGGGGACGCGTACCGGAACGAGGCGTACGGCGCGCGGCTGCCGGCGGGCGGGGCGTCGGGGGCGCTCGACCGGTGCGCCGTCGACGCGTTCCGCGTCGGCGGGCAGTGCGGGTACGGCGTCTGCTACCTCTACCTCCGCCGCGCCGGCCGCGACGGGTGGGCGCCGGAGTGGGTGCAGGTGTTCGAGCCTGGCGCCGCCGCCGGGGAGAAGCCGTCCACCTTCTACTTCGGCTCGCCGCTGCCCGACGGCGTCTGGTACGGCCACAACCGCTGCCCCAAGGCGTCCCCGGCCATGGCGGCGCGCCGGACGAACACCTCCGCTTCACCTCTAGGCTAGGGTAGCTGCTCGCTCCGCAATGTACTAGTAGTACTACGGAATTGGCGATTTTCGGAATTCGGATGCATCCATCCATCACTCAAGAATAAACAGCCTCGTGTGTGTGAGAAATATCGGAAATAAGAGCTTTCGGATGACACATTTATTTGTCTTTGTTCTTTTGTGTTCAAATGATAAACTTTAACTTATCGAATTCTACTAAATTTTGTTAGTCCGAGCAAAATTTAGTCATCCAGGAAAAGGTGGTTGAAAGAGAAAAATACTGCATTGTAGAATATTGCTGCTCCCTCCGTTTCATTGTATACGCTCTCTCAAAAATCGTTAACTCAAAGGTGAGAACATTTAGGCCTCTTTGGCAAAGGGTTTTCATAAGGTTCAAATTATGAATTTTTTCCCTATAGGAAAAGAAAGAAAGCTTTTCATAGGGTTGTATTCATATGCTTTACGTTTCATAGAAAGTTTATAGAGGAATGCAAACTCTCTTTTGTTTTCTTCCATCGCACTATCAAAGAGCTGTAATCTTTTCTTGTAGGATTTAAGAATCACACTACAATTTCCAGTGCTCCTATCGAAAATATTCTTTCCAACAAACAAATGGCTATCCCAAAATCACTTCGAATTTCTTAGGATTTTCTCAAATTACAAGGCTCCTCGGGACGTAGGATTATCAAAACGCACAAATAGGAAAAATATATGAATAAGATGTCATGTCACATACTTTTGATTCCTATAGGGTATTAAACACACAGGAATTTCAGATTTTTTGTGCATTTGGATGGTTTGTAGGAAATAAAACTCAGAATTTTTGGAGGTTGTTGTTTTGTGTGTCAGATATAGTAGACAGACAAAGGGATACTGCATGGGACTTCAGACTCCTTTGGATTTGGCTAATCATGGTGCATGATAAGAAAAACATAGGAATTGATTGCCATGGCTAGGCCAAATCCTACAGAAAGTAAAATTTCAGGGATTTGCTAAAGAGCATGTTTAGTTAGTCCATAGGAAAACCTCAGGAATTGTGAATGAAATACTTCATTAGAATAAATAAAATATGAGAGATAAAGAGACATGTTGTCTTGGCCTTCTCAAAGGAGGAAAGGAAGCGATCCTACAGAAATTTTGGAACCCAGTCTTACAATCCAAAGGACCTTATAGGGAATTTTCTATAGGATTTTAATTCTTTGAAATTCCTTGGTTCCAAAGAGAGCTTATGCTTATATCCTATGGAATTGAGGCATAGGAAGCAATTCCAAAGGATTTTTATCAATCGCATTCCTATGATCCAAAGGAGCTAATAGGGAACTTTTTTTTTTCTAAGGATTGAAATCCTCCAAGTTTCCTTTGAAATTCCTTCAGCCCATAGGGATTTTGGATTATTTTTAATATGAAGTCTAATCTCTAATATCCACTTCGTGACACAGGATTATAGAAAAATAGGAATATGAAAAGCATAAGAATAATAGGATTTTAAAACACAGGAATCCTGAATTTAGTTCCTTTTATAAAAACAGAAATAGAGAGGAACTAGATAGGTAAATAAAGCACAACATTTTTCAAAATATTTAATGAGTATATTAAAAAAAATCAAGCATTAATACCAGCACATGACACCCCTCTACATCATTCAAAGCATTTATTGCAAAATGGGTACTCCCAAAATAATATACATATCAACATGAGCTATCGAGATCACCGTGGGCAGCAACAATCAGAAGCGAGAGGGATGATGCAGCGTCTCCAAAGTGTGCAGGTTTGCAAGATCAGGAGGGAAGCAAATAGGATTGCTCATGCTTTAGCTCAAATGGCTATGAGGTCTAGATCGTATGAGGAGTGGAAGTTGTGTCCTCCCGCAGAAATCTTAGACTTGATAAATCAAGAATGCAATTCTCTTTTCCGTAATCAATAAAATTCCCTCTTTGAAGTAAAAACAAAAACAATATACATATCGCATATATTGTAAAATAGAGAGAATCCGTGAACACATTTAAAGATGAGGAAGCTACACATGACCACAAAATAAATTCATATCATGTTTGCAACATACATATACTTCTGTGCCGTGCGGTTTGGTTTGAGCCATTGAAAAACATGTGTGTTGTACCGAAGAAAATGTGATAGGTGCCCGTTTATAAAATCCACATGTAGAGACGAAGAATCAAAACCTCTGGTAGCTAATCAACGTCACTTAGACTGCCACACAGGAGCACACCAACTCCCTACTAGAAGTAGTAGAACGCCACGTGTGCAAACCAGGATTTGGATCCTCTGCATAGAGGATGAATAGTACCGTGTTTATTTAAGGTACCCGGTAGCCATTCGATCGAGATCGAACGGACTAGGTAACACGCTGTGATATTTGTGATGTTGTAGCCACCATGATTTACCACATTTCAGTTTTAGCACAGGACACATTTTATTGCACTACAAGAGATTCTCTTGATTTATTTTAGGACGGGTGGGTAGTTTTCTGCGTTTTCTTTTGTATTTTTGGTTGAAACAGAAGTCCACGGAAGTCAGGAACCAGTTTAGATGAGACTTTTGACTTTTTACTATTGAGCTCTATCTATTCACTTATTCTTATACTAACCGAATCGCTTATTAGCAAATAAAAATATATGTTTGTAGGTAATTATTTTATATACGTATTACAAAGAAATACTGTAAAATAAATTTAGATAAAATGCCAAAAAAAACTCAATTTCAAACTAAGTTGTAAATTTTAAATTTTGATCTGCATAAGCATGCGAAACAATGAGACCTTTTGATGAAAGGCCTGGTTTTGTTCCCAAATTTTTTTTTCAAGAACATCGCATCGAATCTTTGGACACATGAATATTAAATATAGATTAAAAAAACTAATTGCACAGTTACAGTAACCCACATATAATAATAATGGATTAATTAGGCTCAAAACATTCGTCTCACGGTTTACAGACGAGTTAATCCCTTCTAAACATCTAATACGTCGTCTAAAAATTTCCTTTTCGCAAGCTAAACTGGCCCTTTGCATTCGAAGCCGCAAAGTGCAACAAAGAAAAAAAAAGTGCACTTTCCTGGCCGGCTGCACTGCAGTGACCTCTTCTCACCTCCCACCTCCTCTCTCTCTCTCCCCTTTCCTTTACCCGCCGCCGCCGGCGTCCAAGAAGCGCGGGGGTTGGTAGGGCGGTGACCGGCGGCGAGGTCAAAGGGATTGCTTGCTGCTAGTGCTGGGCAGGTACAAAATAGTCGCTTACTCCCATTCTCTCACTACCTCAATTCCACCTGCTGCTGCTGCCTGCGACACCGTATTCCAGATCACGCCGTGGAAAAAGGTCTCTCATCTTTCGTTTATTTCCTTCCCTTTTTTTTTCTTTCCCTCTTATTTATTTCTTTCAGGTTGGTTCTTTTTCTGCCAATTCCTGGAGAATCGCGCCCTTTTTTGGCTCCCAAGATTCTTCCCCCCTCCATTTCTGCGTCTTTTCCACGCCACGGTGACGGCGACGAGCTTGCTTTTTTTTTTTTTTTCTTTTTTGGGGCCAATTAGTGATTCTTTGTCCGGCCTTGCGATTGCTGGAGTTGTGTTGGGGATCGAAACCGAGGTGAGCCGATGAGCAAGAGGAGTTGCGGCGGCGGCGGCGCGCGGTTGCAATGCGCGGCGGCGGATTGGGGCGGCTGCTTCCTCGCGCTGCCACCGGCGGCGGCGGCGGCGGTGCCCTCAGGCGGTGACACCGATGGCGGATTCAACCTGGCGTGGACTCTCCACCAGTCGTTCCACCCTGCCTCCGGCCTCTTCGCCAGCGTCGGCGTCGGCTTCCCGGCGACCTCCTCGAGCTCGCCGTCGCCGCCGGACGCTCCCGGAGACCCGTATGCCAAGTATGTCTCGCCGGAGATCGAGCACCATGCTCTGCCCGGTCAAAGTGTGGAGGTGGAGCTAATGGAGAAGGGGAAGAAGAACAAGAAGAAGACGAATAAAGCATTCAAGCTCAAGATCAAGGTGGGCAATCCCCACCTGAAGAGGCTGATCAGCGGGGGGATCGCCGGCGCGGTGTCGAGGACGGCCGTCGCGCCATTGGAGACGATCAGGACGCATTTGATGGTGGGGAGTAATGGGAATTCGACCGCGGAGGTGTTCCAGTCCATCATGAAGCATGAAGGGTGGACTGGGTTGTTCCGCGGTAACTTTGTTAATGTCATTCGAGTCGCCCCGAGCAAAGCAATTGAGGTAACCGACTGATTTACTGATCATGGTGGAGTCATACTTTTTTTACAGTGTTTATGTGTAATGTATATTGATACTGTACTGTGCTTTGTTTGTGATTTACATACAATGGGGGAATCCTGTTAATGGATTTTTGTTTTACAAAATATGTAACCCTTATTCTTACAAAATGGTACTCCCTCTGTCCTAAAATGTAAGCATTTTTAGCTATGAATCTTTGTCTAGATTCGTAGCCAAAAGTGGTTATATTTTGGGACGGAGGTAGTAAGCATTAATGTTTGTTGCAAATCAATGTTTGTTTCTTTCCGCTTTTCGTGTGCTTAATTGATCCTGTAAACGGCAAAATGTGTTTTCTCCCTTATGCTTAGGATACATTATGCAAATTGTTAGGTATGTGGTTCAAATAAATCTAGGTATATCTTTTATATTTTAAGATTAACCCCTGTTACCCAAGAAAAGCTGAATAGCTCTTTTGGCATAGCTTAAAATTTGTTGAGAGATTGTGCCATTTTGGTATTGGATACCATAGAGTTAAGTTATATAGGTCAGTGTGCTAGCCTTGCGCAGTATGCAATTTCGGAGCTAGTGTAAGGCTGAAAGCATCGATGTAATTTCTGTTATAACACATCATTTCATCAGCGTTGTGCTATCTTGACCTTATGGATGATATTAATGGGAAAAAATAGTGATGATTATATACCCAAAAACAAGAAGCAGTTTGCAGTTTAGTCCACCGGTACGTAAGAATTGCTCTTATCTGTTGCCATAACATTTCCCTGCTCAAGCTGGTCTGAAGATAAGTAGCTTGAACAGAGTATGGTCTTCATAAATCACTATTTTTTTTTATTTTAACATAATAGAAACTTGGTATTTGCTTTCTCTCCAGTGAACCATACCTGATAATTTACACAATATTAGACAACAGCTGAGCGCAAACCGAAGGCACATACAAGACAAAACTAATTATATCCTTTTTTTTTTTTGAGATTTCCATTCCCAGAGGTATTGGCCTGATTAAACCAAGGTTTTGATCTGCAGCTAAATAATTCCTATATCTTTATGTTTGAGTGAGCTGCTCCAAACCTCAGGCAACTTGTTGCATGATTCATGTAAGAAAAGGTTTGTATGTTTCAAGGAAGCTACAGTCAGAAAGTTCTTGTATTGATTTTTTATCGTAATTAAAAATGTAATAAGGGCTATAAAAAGGCTAATTCTCATGCTTATTTGAAGTATGAAAACATCAGGCAGGTCCTTGCATTATTGTTGGCTTTCTTCAAATTTTCATTTCTTTTATCAAGAAACCTTTTCTGGCATTCACAGTTAGAGGGTTGAACAGAACACAGTTGGGTGTTTAATTTTTATGTTCTGTTTGTTGCTTAGTTCACACATGTTGGATGCGCATGGTTGTGTATATCATCGGACAACTACGATATAAATGATGGATGCATGTTGAAACATAAATAGCTAGTTGTACAAGTATTTGTGCACATACATATATTAATATTTGGCCGTCCCTTCTTTTTCTGCAGCTCTTCGCTTTTGATACAGCTAACAAGTTCTTGACCCCCAAATCTGGGGAACAAAAGAAGGTCCCACTCCCTCCTTCACTAGTGGCTGGGGCATTTGCTGGTGTCAGTTCAACCCTCTGTACTTACCCTCTGGAATTAATTAAGACACGATTAACCATACAGGTTAGTTCTATCCCTCTGTATGCCTCCCTGAAACTAGAGCCTTTTAACTTCCTGAGACGCAATACACGAATGTCATACGATGGTTGTGCCTTAAAATGTGCAGAGAGGTGTATATGATAACTTTCTCCACGCTCTTGTCAAAATTGTCCGTGAAGAAGGCCCTACTGAGCTGTACCGAGGTTTAACGCCAAGTTTAATTGGAGTTGTGCCATATGCGGCGACCAACTACTTTGCTTACGACACCCTTAAGAAGGCCTACAAGAAGATGTTCAAGACGAATGAAATCGGCAACGTTCCTACCCTGCTCATTGGGTCGGCCGCAGGAGCTATCTCAAGCACAGCTACTTTCCCCCTCGAGGTTGCACGCAAGCACATGCAAGTTGGCGCAGTCGGTGGCAGGAAGGTCTACAAGAACATGCTTCATGCTCTCCTGAGCATTCTGGAGGATGAAGGGGTTGGAGGGCTTTACAGGGGTCTGGGGCCAAGTTGCATGAAGTTGGTGCCAGCCGCCGGTATTTCGTTTATGTGCTATGAGGCTTGCAAGAAGGTATTGACAGAGGAAGAGGATGACTGAATAGTGTGTCCTTACACTCTTCAGAGCGCAGTTTTGCAACTTTTTTGACTGGAGGCATCTTTTGGGCTTGATTTGGAATCAAATCATGCTGGAATCGGATGAAACTCGTGTAGTTTCTTAAGAATTTTTACCCCAACTCTGTGCTGTCAGCTTGGCCTGATAAAACCTGCCTCTTTCCCCAGTTTTGCTTCAGGATATCATATGCAGAGAACATGTCCAATAACTGATTTCTGCTGAGTTTATGAAGTGGTTGAAACGCAAATGGGCAGTCATAATTCCCAGGTGGTGAAACAACTACGAGACTCTGTAATCTGTGTGCAGCTTTGCAAGTGCATGAAAGGTTCATTTGATCCATTTCCTCTGTGTTTGTGGCCTCTGGTTTATCTGTCGAGTTAAGATGGCATCAACAATGTTGTAACATCAAGAAGTGTGTTCTCAGTGATAATTTTTTTTCAGAGCTCAATAAGAAACTTCCAAACTAGCCCAGCCCAGAAAGCAGGCTAACAATGTCCATGTCCATATCCAGCCCATTTGTCTGACACTACATGGGCTTAAGTGGGCCTATCGCAGCAGAGCTCGCTGAAGGCCCATAGGCCGAAACCGTAGCAGGCTTCCTCACTTATGTACCTATAGCTTTTATTATGGAAATTACAATAATAGATTGGGGCAGAGCTAAAACGAAATGGAGGAGCTTACCACTTATTTGTTTTACTCTGCTTTATACCAAGTTTATATGTATAATTCTATAAAAGAAATTAATGGGCTGGGTTTGTGGGTGCCTCCTTGATTCCTCATGTAGCTCCGCCCCCCATAATACGCAATACTAATTTCTTTCAAGAAAACGACAACTCTCTGTAACATGTGGTATCGATACATCGTTTGACGTAAGAGAAAAAGTTGTAATTTTGTATATAAAAATAATGTGATACTTTTGTAGTAGTTTCGTGAAATGCAGGACGACATAAGAGAACAAAAGTGCAACAACTTTTCTTTTTATCTCTAGTTTTATATATGTTCAAATCGTAGTGTACAGATCGGCGCACCTCTAAATAAATATATCATGCATGACTCATGTAACACGAGGCACGACCTAATTAATTGTAACAAAGTGGCTAAACTATATGTTCATATAGGTCCAACAAAGGTACTCCTATTGATCATATAACGTAAAGGAACGATAACATCGTCATCAGTATGTGTATATTAATTGGTTTCTCGAATAAACATAACTATATGTATATTGGTTAACACAATTCAATGTTTCAGGTTGTAGCCATAAAGTACACATCACGGCCCACATACTCTTGGAAGCCCTAGCTAGAGTAATTGAAAAAATTCCAAGGCAATTTGACAATATTGATATTGCAACATATATAGATTTATCATTTTCTTAAGAAGAATTCGGAGTTCTTTCGGTAGACAAACAAAATAGACAAGTTTCAGAGAATATACAATAGCTTTATCATTTTTTCAGATTTCAACTTCAGTAGTATTTATCTCTTGTGATTTCTCTAACTACATAACTATACTATTCCATCCGTTTCACAATGTAAGTCATTTTAGCATTTCCCACATTCATATTGATGCTGATGAATCTAGACTGATATGAATGTGAGAAATGCTAAAATGACTTACATTGTGAAACGGAGGAAGTATATAGACTACTGATTTTACAATATTCATTCTTTTTCAATATTCTGATATTGCATAACCGTTTGCTGTTCAAGGTGCATGCAACCATCGAGGTGTTATCCAACTCAACGAGCAAATTATTATCACTCATATTATTTCTTCTTTTTTTTACTTTTTCTTACCTTTTGTTATACATATGTCACCTTGCCTTCGATCAACAGGTTGAAGTGGAACTTTAGGGCCCGATCCAAATACAAATCAAATACATTTTCTTTTTGTTTTTTACAATTTAAATACATTGTTCCTGCTTGCTTTCCCTCGAAATTTATGTGATAAGGTGATGCAAAAGCATGCTGCTGAGGAAAGTGAGATAACTCTGATCGCTTAGAATAAGATTGATATTTATCTCTCTAGCTTTCTATTGTCCAACGGTATGGCCGTCTTATAGAAGGATCGACCTTGCATTCCTGAGTCAGATTACATATGAACACGGGTGATATTTCGATCCTGGTGGTGAGAGACTACCAACATCGAGACATGCACAGGGATGACATATATTGCCCCTTTTTTTTAATTTTTTTTTGTGAATTTGATCATTCAAAACTTGTCAAATAACCAATAAATTTCGGGCGAAAAAGCACCGAAATTCCCAAAATTTCAGGAGCCACTGAATTTCCGAAAATTTGTTGGAAAACAAAAGTGTAAACCCTGAACATGCATAGGAGTCGGATGAATATTATATTACATATTTGGATTGCAAAACATGCAATGTTTTTCACATACGTGCTACTAGCTAGAAGCTGTCATGGCACTAACCTAGTTGCCGAGGTGGAAACCAGGATGACCTACCTAAAGATTAAGGATGCCTATTAGTTTAATGCGGTTATGATACACAATCACCAATTGATTCTAATGTTTGAAATTAAACAAATTCAGTTAGGGAGTTTTACAAAGACCAGTAGAGAGTTAGTGCGGGACAGATATCTCCATTAAAGTGGCAGATATGTGTCAAAACAGGAAAAAGAACCGCGACAACTTTATATGGGATAACATTTCCAGTTAAGTGATATCTTGCAGAAAAGCTAAATTATACTATATGTTTATTGATCCTATGTATGTGTCTGGCCCCAGTTGATTCATCTGTCTTTATCATTTTCAGACAGTATAGACTGGTTGGAAATGTTAAAAGTAATTTTCAATTGATTCGACACCGTACGTATCTGGCTAGATGTATACAGGGAATTGTACCCTGGATACATGTGCAAAAATAGGAGATGTGGTTCCAAACAGTCCGGATAATTAATATGCATATCGGATAAATATCTTAGATGGATAATGTGCCGGATAGTATTTGTGTGATACTCCCTATGTCGCATAATAAGTTGATTTTTGGTGCCTTTTGTTCATCCCAAAATAACTTTATTTTTAAGTAATTATTATTGGAGTTTGTAAAAAATAGGGAATAAGTACGTTGAAAATAGATAAAATGGGAAATATCTGCATTGAGATTTTAATAAAATGGAGGTATTCTAGTCTTTTTAGTGTTGGTATGTATGGAATATGTGAAAAATAAATTTATTTTAGAACAGAAAAGGGAGTATGAACTTATCGTTTTATGTCAGATACGGTGGTACAATTTTTCTGATCTTGTTTTTTTTTTATCTGGGTCCAAATGAATTACTCACATATATGTATGAAACTTATTTCATTCTAAATGGCAAATTAATTAATATAAATGTTAAAAGTGTACCTGTAACCGTAGCTAATTTAGTTATCAACAACACGTGTACGGGAAAAGGCAACATCAATGACACGGCGACTGACAATCGAGATTGAGTATACGAATGTATCCTTTTTTTTAGATAATGATACGAATGTATCCCTGTCAAGAAAAAATATATTATGAATATATAATAACCCATCATATACACGTGCTGATGGAACATCTGTGCATAAAGCCGAATTTGGTTTCATTTTCTCCAATTAAAGATTCGACTCGTTTTAATACATCATTCGACTAAACATACGTTGCACAAGCAGCACAACTAACACGATTTTGTTTTTTCAAAAAAACAGTTAGTCAGCTTTTTGTCTTCTTTTATGATCAAACAAGAAAAGGGACTATCTAAGAAACTTTGCAAGTATTTTAGGTGAAACACTTCTAAATGTAACCAGGAAGGTAGCCCGCGCATTCGCGCGGACATGTATCGTAGGTTGTATTTCAAACACTATAAGGGTGAAATATAAATTAGAAAATATTTTTAAAATATAAACTGGAAATAAAGGCCGCATAGATGCACTGACACTTATTTGTTGTTCTAGAAAAAGAATAGTAAAATAAATCATATATCATTATATACACTGTAAGGGAATGTAAATTATCTTCCAATAAAAAAGAAATATATTTGCTGTAAAATAGATGGTATATTTTAATATACTACTAAATATAAGAATAAGAATATCTCTCATATTTAAATAAAAATCATTTTGTCGTGGTCATATATAAACTCCCCTATTGTTATAGTTTTAAAAGCTATGTGCATTTTTAATAAATGAAACTGCATTGTATATTATTAAAAAATCATCAACACTGCTTAACTCGATGCCCATGACTTATTTCCACATCTATGTATAAATAGTCTAAACATACCACTTCTACCGGATAATACGATAGCACCGTTAAAAATAGACATAAATGTCTCTCTAACGGATGAAGTCGATAACTACAAAAGCTTTCTTATGTAATGCCCTGAAACATGGGTCCCACATTGATGTAGAAGTGCACCTAAAGACCATCCTATCGCACCATTTTAACACTTAGTTCACTATAGGCACACCCACAAAGGATTGCATTAGTAAGAATGTCACTTTAGATACATTGTCTACATTGGTCTTTTACTGACACCATCTTAACTCAACCATATGCATATGCCTGTGATATTTACAATGGCATAGTAAACACTACACCCTGCATTGAAGGACAGGGATGGAAAAAAGAGGAGGTGATGAAAATAATTATAATTTTTGCCTCCTACTTATTTCTGTGTGGTATTATTTTTAATAAAATCGTAGTTTAAAGACTATTGACAACAATAAGTGCTGGCGTTTATGATTTTTCTTATTAGTATTTCTTTCTGATTTTACTATTAATATATTGATATATTTTTGTGATTTATTGTTTTGTCCATAGTATATGACGTATGTAATTAAGTTTTTTTTTGGGAAAGTGAGACGATAAATATAGGCGGATTGGTTTTCCATCTAATAAGTGAGAAAGAAAAAAAAAGAATGATGTGGGCCCAACGTTGTACGTACGTATCAAAGTATGGACGTACTTGTTTTTTTATACCTATACGTGCACATACAATGTGAGTTTTTGAGGTAAATTTAATTGTATTTTTTATAATAGATCTAATAGTTATAAATATAGGTCCACTGCATTCTAAAATTTTTTAAAGCGCCACATAATAACTTAGGAGTGTTTTTAGAGGTGCTATGTGGCGGCTTAGGAACATTTATTGGAAGTTTAATGGACTTTTAGTAGATAATAGATAGATAATAGATAATAGATAGATTGAAGATTAGGAAAGGGAAGAGGATATGTGGGGAGAGAGGGAGTACGTACGTTACGTACCAACTGGAGGAGGAGGAGGAGGGGAACGTAGAGGAGGTGGGGACCGGTGTGGAGAGGAGGATTTTATTTTTTTATTTGATCTAATGGTTGAAAATATTGGACCCACCAATTTAAAGGAAAATCAACGGTTAGACTTTTAGAATGCCACTTGGTATCTTTGGAGCGTTTGTAGGAGGACACGTGGTGGCTTAGGAGCGCTTATAGGAAATTTAATGGACTTTTAGTATATAATAGATAGATTATAATGTAATTGTGAGGTAATTACATTGCAACTCATATGGATTATATTATAATTGGGTGACTATATATGAAACTATGAATCAAGGATATTGAATAACAAATGATTAAAAGCACGTAAATGTACGAGCATATCCGCTTAAAAAATATTGTATTTTGCAAAGTTTAGTTGCAGGCAGTGTGTTTGGCTGCCTCCATATAGAGCCATTTTGACCGTCTGCGAAAATATTTTTTTTATTAGTGGCATGCTGTCACACCCCGAAGTTTTCCTCCCAAGCCAAAATTGTAATTTTGATAAATGACCCTAAGAAAATGCAGGTGAAATCAGGAGAAAACCCTAAGAAAGTAATGCAAATAATAATCGGATTTGACATGTGGAATTTTTCTTGAGTTCTACATGTCGAAACTCATTAACAGGGATTTTTAGTGGAATTTTCAGAGCTCTAGAAATAATTTTAACCAATTAAAATTGAGCAAGCAATGTTTTAATTCCAGGGAAAATCCTTTTTCCTTTTTTTCTTTTTTCTTTTCCCTCCCTTTTTCCTCCTTTTTCCGAATGGGCCGCCGGCCCATTCCCTCCTTCCTTCCCCCTCCCCCTTACTGGGCCGGCCGCCGGCCGAGGCCCAGCCAGGCCGCCCGCCGCCCTCCTCTCCGGGTCGCCGACAGGTGGGGCCCACCTGTCGGGCCCGTCTCCCACCTCCCGCCGATCTCGCTCGCGCCGCCGCGCCGCAACCGCCGCCGCGCCCTCGCCTCCGCCTCCCCCGGGCCACGTCGACCACGCCCGCGCGTGCGCCGCGTCTCCCGCGCCCACTCCCCTCTCTCTCCCGCTCGCGCCCGCGCCCGAGATGGCCGGGATTCGAAAATCGAATCCCGCCTCTCTCTCTTCCCCACTCCCTCACGTCGGCCGGCGATTCCCGCCTCTCCCGGCCACGTCCGGTTCCCTCTCCCCCTATTTAAGCATCGCCGTCGCTCCCTCTCGCTTTTTCCCCATTTCGCCGCACTCTCTCGAGCCTCCCATCGCTCCCGCGCCGTGCAACCCTTTGCCGCCGCCATTTTCGCTGCTCCGGCCGCCGCTAGCCGCCGCTAGGCTCGCCGCCAGGCCGCGCCGTCGCCGCCGTCGGATTCGCGTGGCCGAGATCCACCCCGTCCACCTCTCCTCCGTCGAGGTTCGTCGCCGGAGCCCTCACCCCCTCGCGCACGGGTGAGCATCACCTCCACCGCCGCGTTCGGCCATGGTTTCCGGTCGCCGTGGTTTATCATCCTCTCTCTAATCCCTCTCTTCTCCTTCCTTAGGGCACCCCGAAGCTCGTCCGCTCGCCGACGTCGTCCTCCCGTGGCTTGCCGTCGCCGTTCGCCATCGTCTTCCTCCGCGCCGGCCACCCTCGGTGAGGCACCCCTCCCTTCTTTTTCCCCTTCCTCTCCTCTTAGTGTCGCGCGCCGTCACCTTCGACTGCCGCCGCCGCCTCCCGTGCCGCCGGTTGCCGCCGTCGTCGGCCGCGTGCCGTCGCCGCTAGACCTAGCCGGCCGGTCGGTTTTGATGCCGAGCCGAGCCGGCGGCCGCCTCTATCGCCGCCCGTTCCCTCCCCTTCCTAGCCGCCGTTAGCGCAGCCGCCTCCGCATCGCCTTTGCGCCGTCGCCTTCGCCGCCGGTTGCCGTCGCCGGCAACCCGTTCGCGCGTGCGCCGTCGCCGTCGCCGCGGTCGGTCGGCCGGCCGTGAGCCAAGCCGAGCCGGTGCCGCCGCCCTTTCTCTCCCGCGCCGCTGACCAGTGGGCCCGCGTGCCGGCGCCCCTTCCTCCCTCTCCCGAGTCGCTGACCGGTGGGCCCCGCATGTCGGCGCCGCGCCCCGTGCTGACGTCAGCCCTGGTTAATATTGCGCAATAAATTATTTAAGGATTTTTGTTATAGTAATAAACACAGAGAATCTTCTAAAATTCATATCTAATTCATCCGAGCTCCGTTTAATCCCATTCAAGTCTCAGTAAATCAAGAAAAATGTGTAGAATCCATTAAAAATGGTTTTGTTCCCTGTTTCAGTAGTCTTATAGCCTGTTTGCAATGTTTGCTTTGTATGTCGCTAGATTCCGATTCCTCCGACGCTCCGGTGTACTTTGAGATAGTCGCCGAGGTACCTCCAGCAGCAGAGCAAGGCAAGTCATGCTTGTCACTTGATCATATTGATCCTATATTGCAAATGTCCTAATGTTTTCTTTCAAATACCGCATTTGTTTTGCAATAATACTATGGGATGGTTACCTATTGTTACAGCCATGCTATTTTGATACCATGCTCCTTTGTTAGCTTGGGTTATAACATGATTAGAGTTAGGACTAGGGTTTGCTTAGCCATGCTTAGTTCAACTAGCACACAATGGGGAGATCTCATTTAAAACCTAGACTATAGGTTTTTATGATAATGTTGGATTAGTGACACCGCTTTGGTGTTGGTTAATTAAAATGAATCACATGGTGGGCTGTGGGTGCATGGTTTTGCTGGTCGCACCCATGGCAGTTAAGGACCGGTTCGCGGGATGCCCTGGAAGAATTTATCGTACTTACCACAAGCCAGCGTGGGCAACGGCTGGGCTTGTAGTGTAGCTTTCCTCTAGCCGACGCATCCAGGCAAGGGTGGGCGTGATGGAGTTTGGATGGGCCCTGCGACGGCCTATGCGGCTTCCGGATTCACCTAGGCACGAGAGGGGACTGCCCGCTGCCTTGCGAGGAGTGGGGGTGAAACCTGAGGTGTGGTGTGCTTGGTTAGAGGGGGTTATGCGAATGGTCCTGTCACGGCCTCTTTCCGGGATGTCGTGGTGGCATGTCGGCGCACGGAAACGTGTCGTGGGGCTGTGTCTTGTGGGTACAGTTGTACACCTCTGATCAGAGTAAAACTATTCGAATAGCAGTGCCCGCGGTTATGGGCGGTCAACCAGATTCACCGTGATTAGTCTCACCCTAGTGTAATCTTTTGAATTTGGATAGTTTAGGTGGATGGTTGGGCCTGTCGCAACGTGGGCTAGCGTTGGACAGCGGATGTTTAATATTAATTAATTTACAACTGTTTTCGCATTCAATTTCTGTTTATAAATGCTCGTTTTATGCAAATGAACCACTCTAGCTCTTCTTTGTTAATTCCCTGCATCATACCCCTATTCCGGTATGACTTGCTGAGTACAGTGGGTAGTACTCAGTCTTGCTCTACTTTTCCCAACCCCAGAGTTCGAGTTCGGGTCAGATGAAGGTTTCTCCGAGGAGTAGGCTTTGTCCGTGCTGTCGAGGATGCCTGTGGAGTGGTGTTCCCGCTGCAGTTTAGTCAAGGCTTAGCTCCAGTTACCTTTTGTTTTCCGCTGCATTTTTGTAAGACTTTTATGATGTTTGTAAGACGTGGATCTGAATGTCAACATTGTCGTTTGTGTACGCCGGCTGGTCCTGGACGGGGATTTTAATGCACATTCTGCTTGGAATTCTATTCGGGAATTTCTGGGCGTGACACATGCGAAGGTGTGGGAAGAGTTTTTTTAGCCATTTATATAATTACAAATAATTATGATTTTTTATTGAAATAAGATATCTTATTGTAAACAAGAAAAATCAAATTTTACAATGGTCTTAAATTGTGAAAATATTTAGGTGATTTTATTTGGATCAATCACGGAAAATAATAGTTAGGAAAAACAGAACTTTCATGAAAGAGAGAAGTAGTACTCCCTCCATTCCAAAGTATGAGGGGCAACCACCTATTATTATCTTCTAATTTAGATCACCCTAATAAATATATAGTAAAGTACACCATCGGTTCTTAAAGTTGGGGCGTGGTGTCACTTAAGTCTATGATGTAAATTCGACATCTAGATTTATGATCTTGTTTAGATCTTGTTTAAGTGAATTATCGTAGGTCCAAGGCCCGTCTGACCAGCGTGACCGTAACTTTGCACTTAGCCCCTCTACGCCCGGTCGACCCACTTCTCTCCCAAATGTCTTCTCATCTTCATTGTTTTGATTTAGGGTTGTGGTGACAGTGACAGGGGTGGTAGTGGAGACGTGGCTATGACGGCGACGACGAGGGAGGCGGTAGGGTGGTGCTGACGAGGGAGGCAGCTAGGGGGATTTAATTTCTGAAGTGCGCCTGTAGGGAAGGCCATAGCTACTCGAAGCAGCACGTATTCTTCAAGTTCACGGAGGAAAAAGCTTGATCACCTGCTAATTCGGTGAACTTGCTGCTGCCCTTAACGCGTCTCTGGTCACCACGGACCGCCCATGATCGCTGACGCCACCCTAATTGCTACCCTCGGAGTCGTTGCAATGGTGCGAGTTGGAGGGATGGGGGTTCTAGTGAGAGTGGCCGCGGGTAGAGGAGATATTTGGGGGGGGGGAGGAGAAGTGGGTCAACCGGGTGTGGAGGGCGCTAAGTGCAAAGTTGCGGTCATGCTGGACCGCCACGTAGAAAGGTCAACCGGATCAGACGAGCTTTGGACATGTGATGATTCACTTAAACAGGATCATAGATCTAGATGTTGAATTTACAAGATCATGGATCTAAGTGATACTAAAGACAGACGGTTTAACGAGATTAGAGATCTTAAGGTTGAATGATTTAAAAAAACAAATTTTAGAGAGGAGGAAGGATCTAGTTAATTGCACGCATGTATATGCGCATCGTATTATGAAATATCGAAAAAAACAGTTGCGCCCTATATTTTGAAATGTAAGTAGTACCTATGTGTCTGAAAAATGAATAAAGCTTACCAAAAGTAAGAGTAATTGCACACAACTTAGTAGATGGGTATGATGTAATACAAAAAAAAACTTGAGAATTGAATTTTCAAGTGCAACAATTTAAAGAGTGGTGCCAATATTACCTTACAACCTTGGATATGTAATATATAAGAATTAAGTTGCTCATCCAATCTGCACCACATGTTTAGATATTTTTCCTTCACCTTCTCAAATCTCAACCAAAATACAAAATTTTCTAACAGTGTAAAATTTAATTGAATCTTAATTACTGGAATGATAAAGATCAAGTATGCCTATATAAATCGACGCAGGTATATACTTAGAAAAAATGCTCTAAATAATTAAGTATCGCATCACTTCTAAATGTACCAAAATCGTATCCATCATGTAAGTTATTGCACTTGTGCACTCACTTATTAGGTTTTAATAGATTGCATTTATATGTTAAGTTGTTGCAATGCCATACTCATTTCTCACGTTTTTACGATTGATCTCACCTACCTATCGTGGATCTAATTTACAGAAAAATATTTGATCCGTGAAACTTTATAATATATTATTAGTAGTTTAATTTAAAGGTAAATATCAGAAAACAAACTACAATGAAGAAACAAAATCTTAAACCAGCTCTGTAATTAAGTTTTAAAATTTAAAAATTGAGACTGTGGCTAATCGATATGCCAAAGCCAAACTAGCTGTACTGTTGGCCATCTCGCGCTTGTATAATGGATTACTATATTTTGAACAACAAATCAAGCTGAAAGTTATATACTCCTACGAACTAGTATACGAAGTGGAAGCAGATGCTTAATTAAACAGACTGTACGTGCAGGCAAGAGGCCAAACTAGCTTGTTGCGACGACATATATATTTTTCGATTTAATGTGTGTCTAGTTATTTGGGTGTAAAGTTTCTGAAGTATGCGGACATATATTTGAAGTATTAAATGTAGACTAATAATAAAACAAATTACAGATTTCGACTGTAAATTGCGAGACGAATTTATTAAGCATAATTAATTCATCATTAGTAAATGTTTAATGTAGCATCACATTATCAAATTATGGCGTAATTAGACTTAAAAGATTCGTCTCGCAATTTACTTGCAAATTGTGTAATTGATTTTTTCTACATTTAATATCTCATACATATATCGAAATATTTGACGTGATGCCTAAATTTTTTTTAATCTAAACAAGCCTCGCGGGAAGTGTCCGGAGGTTTCGTGGTCGATATGTACGGCCAACGGCGTACATGTTAGTATTATATTAATATATTTCGATTCGTATACGGTATTCCCGTTGCTAAATTGCTAGCGTACGTGGCGTGTCGTCGCATTCGCCAGCGGAACACGTGGCATGCACGGATGGCCGCGTGGATCGGGGTGGACGGTGCACATGGGATGACATGGATTATCTACGTGTCACCTAGTGTGTTCGGCACTTCTCCTAGCTTCAACTTTACGGGTCGTTTTGGATTGAAACCAAAATGTGACCCTACCAAAATTTTGGTAACTTTAATAGTAAACATGCTAGTTTGGATTGAAGCCAAACAATTGGTAGCGCCCACGCTCAATTTGGCTACATTCTAGAATCTTCTTCACTCTCATACTAAATTTTGGCTTTATATTGGTATTAAACCAAACATAGATTAGCTAACTTTGCTCTACCAAAAAATTGGTAGTGCCAAAATTTGCCTAGATTTTGGTACTACCAATTAATTGGTAGGGTAGAGAACCAAATAGGCCCTACGTTTCTGTGTTAGGATGTGTTATTAGTCCAAGTTCCCAATCTCACTCTTGTGCGTATACTTTTCGAACGGCTAAACAGTACTTGTTTTACAAAATTTTTCTATAGAAAAGTTGCTTTAAAAAAATCATATTAATTCATTGTTGAAGTTTTTTGAAAACTAATATTAATTAATCACGCATTAATCCATTGCTCTGTTTTTCGTGTCAAAAGGTGAGGTGAGGGTTGGGAACCCTCACCCAAGAACACAAGATTTTGAATAACACAAGATTGAGAAAATATATAAATAGAAAAAACACAAGATTTTGGTATGAATATAAGTCTGAAACAGAGAATTACAAAGCACATGATAAACACAATAATAATCGTTTGATTGGAGCGTAGGAAAAACGTAGCATATTTCCATAGGAATGTTTCATAGGAAAAACGTAGCATGTTTCATACAATGACTCATAGGAATGTTTCCATGAGGTTCTACCTCATTATAGAATTCCTTCAAAATTTGCATGGCATTAGGTATATCATAGGATTTCATATGATTTATTCCTTTGATTCAAAGGACTATATAGAAACAAATTGTTATAGGAATAATATCCTCTAAAATTCCTATGGATTTCCTTTCAATCAAAGGAGGCTAAACAGTTTAAAAGATTATAGGAAAGTTGTCTAAAAAAACATATTAATCAATTTTTATGTTTTGTTAACTAATGCTTAATAATTAATTATGTGCTAATGAGTAGCTTAGTTGTGTGTGTTGGCGGGGGGGGGGGGGGTGGGGGGTGGTGGTGGTTTAGTTTTCAACTCTCCATGCCGAACACAGCCCAAAACTCATTCATTGTGGTTTTTAGATTTCTGGCAAGCTTTTCCCTCTTATAGATAAATTATTGCGGGAATGCTTTTTAAACTTTTAAAATAGTAAGTTTTTTTAAACTTTTAAATAGTAAGTTTCTAGAAAGGTTTGTAGGACTACTTACATGCTTTTTGAAAAACAAAACTTTATAACAATTACTCCCTCCATTTTTAATGTAGGACACCGTTAACTTTTTGAGATACATTTGAACATTCATCTTATTAAAAAAATATGTAATAATTATTTATTTTATTGTGACTTGATTTATTATCAAATATTCATTTAGAACGATTTAAATAGTTTTATATTTACACAAAAAATTTTAATAAACGAATGATCAAATGTTGATAAAAAAGGTCAATGAACGTCATACTTAAAAAATAAAGGTAGTAATTTATTTGTTTTTTCTCAAATATTACTATTAAATTAAAATTCTATCTTTTTTAACCAACGAACCACGTAAGACAGTGCAATGTCTCATACTGATATAGCATAAAAAAAGAGTAAATTTTACTTTGGTCCACCTAAAGTGATCAAAGTAGCACATTGGACTAGGGCTAAGCCTATATTTTTACTTCTTTGTACCACCTATGTTTACCACCCGTTGCAAGTTGGACTGGGTTTATAGTTTGAGTCACCTATTTGGCTTTGGCCCGATTGACGTGAGCAGCTCGTCCTGTATGTCCCGATGCCAAGGAAACTCCCCATCTTCTTCTTCTTCTTCACATCTGTGTGCAGTTGCCGCCATTGAACTCACAGCGAGCGCAACATTTGTTCCTCTCTTATTCTTCTTGTTGAAGCACAAGCCCATGGATAGAGTCATGGAGGCGCAGCTACTTGGTGATGGCATGGGCTTTGCTGGTATAGGACACTGAGACGACGCTTCCCATGCGTTGACGCACACCGCCACTGATGCGCTTTACGTGCTTGGTATCGCTCCCATCACGATTCACGAGCATACGCTCAGCTCCTCGCGTGGATCAAGCTGAAGCCAACCAAATGGCTCAAAACTGTAAGCCCAGTCCAACTTGCAATGGATGGTAAAGATAGGTGTTGCAAAGTGAAATTATAGGCTTAGTTCTAGTCCAATGTGACACTTTGGTCACTTTAGGTGGTGCAAAGTGAAATTTACTCTAAAAAAAATTCAAGACTAGCCCTGAAAGGCTATATTTAGGAAAAAAACACAACACGCCACACCGCACGTCTATGACTCCACCACACTCAAATCTATCCATGCTTTTAGGTAGGAGAGGGAGAAGGCGAGAGAGAAGGATGCATCCACTCTCCCCCGCGCAGACCCGCCAACATGGCCATCCCAAAAGCGCCGGCATAGGAGGACAAATCATCTAGATTAGAGATTAGTGGGAAAGGGCCTTCAAACGACACCTCCAATGAGGTTACGACGCCAAGGGTGTCGCCATCGCCTGTCCCAGGAGCAGGGCAATTTTCACCCGAATAATCCCCTAGGAAGGAAGAAGACTCCACACCAACGTCTCCAAGAAGGTTGCGGCGCCAGAAAGCGCTGCCGCTGCCAACCCTAAACAGCCTGGACTTTCTCCCAAAGAACCTTTGGCCCTCCCATGCCACATCTCCATCACTCCCAACAGCCGCTACCATCCAAAATCCCTTCAACGCATGGCTACCGCACAAGTGCCAATCGCCAGCGGACACCATACAGGAGGCCCCTTCTCGAGGAAGAAGCCGAAGTCCATGCACAACACCACTCTGCACCAACATCGCAATCTCCCACCATCGCCTACATCGTAGCTCGTTGCTACGAAGGAGGAGAGCTGCCGCCATCCGGTGAACCATGGCCTCTCCCTCCTTCTGCACAGACCACAAACATAGCCACCGTCGCTGTCATCCCGTCGCCAACACTCCTGTCGGCATGAGAGGAGAAGGGGATGGGGGCTTTGGGGGAGGACTGCCACCTTCGTCTCCACACCTGAACAGCGCTGCAGCCACTCCCCATCCCACCCACAAT
Organism: Oryza sativa Japonica Group; assembly: GCF_034140825.1. NCBI lineage: Eukaryota > Viridiplantae > Streptophyta > Magnoliopsida > Poales > Poaceae > Oryza > Oryza sativa. Next base: position 4,303,539 of record NC_089039.1, read on the forward strand.
CGTTGTCGCCTATCGTTGCCACGAGCCACATCTCTGGGGACATTACGTCTAGGCGGCCACCGTGCCACTCCCTGCCTGCACGCTGTCACCGCTCATTGCATCGCCCCGACGCCGACCACCCTACCACCACTTAGGATCTGGACGGGAACACCAGATCCGGACGTACGTTCTAGATCCTTCACATCCACCCACTGCACCGCCACATCCTCTGCCACTGCCACTATCATTGTCCCTGCCATCGTCTAGGCACAGAGGTGCCCGACCACACCGTCTTTGCCACTGCCGGTTACCCGCTGAGCGGATCTGGAAGGCTCCGGCCTCGATAGCCATGGTCGTCCGCGGTCTTTCCTTCGCTGCCCGCCATCTTACCCGTCACCTCCTGTTGCCTCGCGGCCTCCCACCACAACTAGCGCAACCGCCCCCCTCCTCCCAAGCCCCCCTCCCCAACTTCTCCTCGTCGAATCCAACCGCGGTGGCCCTAATCTGGCCCGTCTTCATCATGGGCGCCTAGGTGCCCCAATTAATTAGCTTGCGAGCGGTCCGCTCGGGCGGTGGCAAGGCGGAAGGAGGAGGAGGGGGCGGTGGTGGCCGGGCGTTTGGGGACACCTGGTTTCCCTGACACTGGGAGCAACGTGAGCCCGTCCTCATCTACTTATCTCTTTAGAACAATCAAACTGAGCTCGTATGGGTTGGTTCCTCTTTGTAGATTACGTTGTAGAATAAAAGTAGTATCCTTAAAAAATCAGAAAATATTATGTTGATCAAACGTTTCTCTCTCTATCATTATGGTTTGTTGTTGGTGTTTACACCCAAATTTGGCACTTGGGGTTGAAATAGGGAAAATTGCAAGATTTGGTAATCTACCGATTTCCTCCAGAAGGGCCGATCTGACCGGCGGCATGTGGCCGGTCTGACCGTCAAAGTCCGAGGCCGACTCTGTTTTCGTCGGGTGTCGGGATTCCTTACTCAGGGGGCTATGTTTCGGGTTCCTTTTGGTTTCTATCCCAAATTGAACGTGGAGGAGGGCCTGTAGAGGGCAAGACCAATCCCTATTTAAGGGACAAGGCCAGCTCAATTGTAAAATATCAAACAATCTATACAATTAATCGAATCGTTCTTTTACCTTTCATTACTTTTTAGCCATGTTTTCTACTTTACCCTAATTTTAGTCCATCTTTGTTGATTTGCGCCATAAATCGTCTGCCATCGCTGTGAGAGTACGATTACCCCTTTGTAGGTTCGTCCCGTAAACCTTCCGTTTGCCCACGTGACAGGTAATTATCCTCATATCGATCAAAATCAGCCTCCTCTAAATCGGCTCCGCTAGCCGGTTTAGCTTTTCTTCCTACAAAACCCATCTTGATTTGGCCTTTGGCTATATCAGGGTGGTTGGCGACTCTATATCACCGTAAGGCATTTAGGTGTCCCGATCGTGATTGTCTTCTTACCAAAAAAGTTGCCGAACAGTTGGCATTCGATAATTTGGTACATATATATGTAATTTATGATAAGAAGAGCAAACTATATGTTAGAAGCATACCAGACATATATATGCTCTGAAATTTTTACATTTTGGTCCTTTTTGAAAACTTATTTTACAAATAGACCCCTGGGAAAACTTAAACCGGAAATGGTCCTTTTTGGGGCGCCAGAGTGGCTGGCGCCGTACCCCAACATGGCGGCGCCAGCCACACTAGCGCCGTGCCCGTGCCACCGTGGCACTAGGGCTGTCGTGGAGGTGCTGACTGGGCAGAATGGGGGCGCCAGCCACACTAGCGCCGCCCCTCATACCACGGCGCCAGCATGGCTGGCGCGCCCCTCCTCTGTTGGCCGACCCCTTAAACCCCGCGGGCCCCACCACCTATCTCCTCCCCACTCCCATTTTTGCCCAAGCACCAGCCCGAGCTGAGCAGCAGCAGCTCTCCCCCTCACCTCCCCACCTCAAATCCACTCCATTTGAACTCGTTTTTCGCGGGATTTTTTTGTGGAAATCGAAGAGAAAGGTAGACTCCTTCATTCACCCCTCTTTTTTTTCGTTTTTATTGGTTGAATTTGTAGATCGGTGGGTAACCCTAGAACCCCTTTATTACCCAAATTTGTGATTTTTAGCATTTGTTCTTAGGATTGGCTTGTTGTAGTGCTACATGTTTGCAATGTACTCATTGGTGTCACGATTTTTTTAAACATATATGTCGTAATGTTAATTTTTGGATGGTTTGGTTGGATGGATGGATGAAAAATTATGGTTGAGGCATGAAAGTAATTTTAATTTGATGGACTTGATGCTATAGTCTATAGGTTAAACTTTTAACCATTAATTGTATGAAGGTGAGAAAATTTTGGTTGCATTATATAAATTGATTATAGTTAACTAGAACTAGGTTGGGTTGTATGACGGAGTATTTGTAATATTTCGATGTGTAATGCACTAGTAAACTTGTTGATAGTTGTAGGTGGATTAAATATTTTTTTTGGAGTAGTAGCTTTGGGACAATTTAAGTTATGCATTGGTTATAATATGTCGGTTTGGACTTCGTTTAGGAATGAAGATTTAATTTTTGTTGCAAAGTTACATTTGATTTTTTGGTGTAGATGGATAGACTTGTTCGTGTTTACTACGGTGGTAGAGTGGTGGAACCTTATGTTGGTGCACATGTTGAGTTTGAGGATATGTCATTGAAGACCATTTTGTTTCCCACCCACCCAACTCTAGATGAACTAAGGTCACGAGTGAAAGAAGTTCTTGGATGAACCGAGGATAATGTGGAGATTCGTTTTTATGGGAGATACGATGTTGGTCAAGGGCATAAGTATATATTAAATGTGATAGGTCAGTTGGAATGGGAAGTTTACTTTGATTTGGTAAAAGAGTCTCAGTTTAGATCTCTAGAGGTGTTTGCATCAAAGTTAGTTCGTACCGTAGAAAATTTGGATCTAAACAAATCTCCTTTTTATCATTACGTTGAGAAGAATTTTGTGACATATTATTCTCGTCGTGGAGGGGGTGCAAGTAAGACTGAGTTGGTACGAGAAGACTTGGAGGGGGAAGGAGAGAAGAAGAGACCTTTGCTTGGAAATGATTTATGGGAGTAATGACCATCAAAGAGACATTGCGGTACTGATGATGTGGATGTAGCGAGGGAGATGAAAAGGGAGTTAGTACAAGAGGGGCTTGATCTAAGTGAACATTTGTCGGCGAGTATTCATTGGTCGTCGTACGGAGTCAACCCTGAATACCCGACAGAAGTAGCAGGCCAATATGTGAATCCAGATGATTACTTTGATGTCGAATTGAGTGGTGGTCACGATTCTGTCTCAGTAGAAGTCAATAGAGATGATGTTGACGAGGAGGCAAGTGTTGAGCAATATGATGTTGAATTTGCTGAAGACTCTGATGATGACCGTCCATTCCCTCCACTTACTAATAATGACAAGTTAGCATTAGAGGAATGTCGTGCGTTTGAGAAGGTGTTTGGGAGGAAGCCGGACATTCCTGAGTTTAGGGACCTAACACATGCCCATGGTGCACTACTAGATGGCGGCATCAACCTAGATCAGTTGCTAGAACCATTCCAGGTGGATGGTCTCAGAAAGGGTTTAGAGTTCCCATCCATGGTCACATTGAAGCTATGGCTCCAGGAGTACGCCATCGTGCACCATCGTCCATACCGTGTTGTCAATTCTGCCGCAAATAGGAGGTACACTGTTAAATGTGAAAACCCACAGTGCAAATGGAAGGTCCATGCAACTAAGAGGTCTAGTGGCACGTGGAGGATATCACGGGTAGGTAAGGAACATAGTTGTGCTACTGCCAAAGGTTCAGGGAGCCACCGGCAGCTGACATCAAAGTTCATAGCAAATAGGTTATGCAATGCCATAAAACTGCAACCTACACTCTCTGCTTCTGCGTTAGCTTTGTATATATTTGAGGTTTTCCAGTATAGGGTGAAGTATGGCAAGGCTTGGAGGGCACGAGAGGAGGCTATGAAGCTCATTTACGGTGAATGGGGTGAAGCGTATGTCCGTTTGCCCACTTTGCTGCAAGCCATTAAGCAGAGGAATCCCAGTATGGTCTACCACATCGATACTCATCCTGATAGGGTTGTCAATGTTGATGGAGTGACCAAGAAAATTTTTATGCGTGCATTCTGGTGCTTTGGTCCTTCCATTGAGGCTTTTAAGCATTGTAGGCCAGTACTAGCTATAGATGCAACCTTCCTAACTGGGAAATACGGTGGTGCCTTGATGACTGCATTATCAGCTGATGCGGAGGACCAACTTGTACCTTTAGCTTTTGCCTTGGTGGAGAAAGAGAATTCACGAGACTGGTGCTGGTTTATCGATCTTGTCCGACGGGTTATGGTTGGGCCACATAGGGAGGTTTGTATTATCTCAGATCGACATGCTGGTATAATGAATGCCATGACGACTCCTGTTCCAGGATTGCCACCGGTTCACCACCGATGGTGCATGAGGCACTTCAGTGCTAATTTCCACAAGGCCGGTGCGGACAAGCATCAGACAAAAGAGCTCCTAAGGATATGTCAGATTGACGAGAAGTGGATATTTGAGAGGGATGTTGAGGCACTAAGGCAGCGTATTCCCGAAGGTCCTCGTAAATGGCTTGAAGATGAGTTGGTGGATAAAGATAAGTGGTCTCGTGCATACGATAGAAATGGCCGCCGGTGGGGTTACATGACAACCAACATGGCCGAACAGTTCAATAGCGTGCTAGTTGGTGTTCGTAAGCTTCCAGCGACGGCCATAGTATCATTTACGTTCATGAAGTGCAATGACTACTTTGTGAACAGACATGATGAAGCTTTGAAGCGAGTCCAGTTAGGGCAGCGTTGGTCCACCAAGGTTGATAGTAAGATGAAGGTGCAAAAAAGTAAGGCGAACAAACACACTGCAAGGTGTTTCGATAAGCAGAAAAAGACATACGAGGTCACAGAGAGGGGTGGTGTAACGCGTGGTGGTGTTAGATTCGGCGCAAGAGCCTTCAAAGTTGAAGTTGAGGGGAACTCATGTTCTTGCCAAAGGCCATTGCTCTACCATATGCCTTGCTCACATCTTATACACGTTTATCTGATTCATGCAATTGATGAGGAATCTCCCAACCGAATGCCGTATCAGTTCTCTTCAAGAGCCGTTGTGAACACATGGGCAAGTCGCTTTGAGCCATACCTCGACCCCACACAGTGGCTACCGTACGATGGTGAAGAATTTGTTGCTGACCCAAATTTGAAGATTAAAACAAGAGGGAAGAGGAGATCGAAACGATTCAAGAACGAAATGGACTCGGGTCTGGGTGGTTCTGGAAGGAAACCACCTTCATGCGTTAAACTTGATGCTGCGCCGGTGCAAAATAGATGCTCGTTGTGTCACCAGGAGGGTCACAAGAAAACTAAGTGTACTAAGCGTCTAAAAAAGAATAAGTCCAAAAAAAATATAAGTGTTAGGGGCGTACTACGAGGCCCGTCATCGCGGGGCTGCGATCGAGGCGGGGAGGGTATGAATCGGCATTGATTCACTTGTGAAAAAGTATTGGTAGCGTGTATTTGACATTATATTAACTAATTGATTTACAATTGCTAATGCAGGTACTTCAACCGCTCCGAGTCAGAGCTCATGCCCCCCTAGTGTTCGACGATAGACAGCTCTGTGAGGCCTGTTGTCGTCAGGCACCATCATCCAACATGAGTGGTTGTGTGCTATTGATGCAGCTGTGGATGTGGTTAAGACTACCGGTTGGAAGGCCTAAGTGGAGGCAAAGCTTCACTCCTTGGCCCTACAATGAGCCAGACATGGAGAAGACAGTGGCCTACCTTTTTGAGAGTACTGCCACTGCACATGCTCACCGGGATGTGGCATACAAGCATTATGTCAATGAGATGGACTGCTTACAGCCTCAACATGTAAGTACTTCCAATATCACTTCTAGTTAGACATTTACTTCTTTAATTGAGATACTAACCAACGACATCTCTTCAACTTTTATAGATTGAGTGGTTACCATACCACACAAATGAGGCTTCAAGCCTGACCCTGAACTCGATGTGCAATCGAGACTCTGACTATTTCATGTACCAGTGCCCATTGATTTGTTTCTGGGCAGTTGAGTACCACCTTCCGCACCGTGTCATACGACAGTTCGGGAAGAAACAAGACTGGCCGGTTGAGGACATCTCAACTGGAGTTGAATTACACAAGTAAATATTTCTTATCTCTGTTTGCTTTCATTGTCAATGTTCAATTTTGTACCATTTAACCCTTGTCGATGCTCACTATTGTTTCATCACCTTCTACTTGTCTAGGTATGACAGGGTGAGAACAAAGAAGGTGAAAGACTGGAGGCTAGAGCATAATAGATACATTGATGAATGGAGGACAGCCGGAAGGAACGACAGGTACATCGAGACTATACACCAAAATCATCTTTTCTCAGAGTACCTTCGTTGGCTGCATAGGACATATAGACTGTTCCTCCGCGCTACTTGGACGGAAGCCGACATAGAGGATGACCGCGACTTCGATGAGGGGCGGAATCCCTATGATGTCCGGACTAGAGTTGGATATCAAATGGAGCACGCCCCACTTAGAGACAGAGTCGTAACTTTTCTTGCATTTGTCAAAGTTATTTCCATTTGCACCCTAGACTCTAACATATATCTTCTCACGCTTTCAGTCGAGAGAGCTCCTCAGGAGTGTGAATGAAATGGGGCATGCCCTCCAAGCTCCGAGGGGTGGTGAGGACACGGAGAACACACTCCGCAATGTTTTAGAGGTAAAATTTATTTAGCACTTTGCATTACTTGAGTTATGCCTAACAAACTTCTTTTTTTTTTTTTGAAATGCAGAAAGTTCGTCAAAGGTGCCGGAAACTTGCAGCAAGATTAGGTTACAGGTCGGTTGGATTGGACGACGTGTACCAACCGCGGAGACTACCACCACCACTACCTCAATCCGCGCGTCCAAGTACCGCTCGACACTCCATCAGGATAGAAGAGCGTGAAGGAGTTGGTGGCTCGTCGTCGTCACGCATTACGCAAGGGAGGGGAAAGGGGAAGGCGCCGGCTCCACCTAGCGATGACGATGACGACGAGGACGAGGAGGATGAGGACTACGTCGCACCAGACGCCGAGGAGATAGACATGTCGCAGCTTCCCGACGCGCCTCAGGGGACGCAACCCACGCAATACAACTTGCGATCCACTCGGGCAGCGAAAAAGAGGTAAAATGAGCTTACCATTCTCAAATGTTATTTGATTTCCCTTATTTTGTTTTTAAAATGTTTTAAACATTGGATTTTCAAATGTAGGTACACTCCGGGCTCGCAAGCAATTCGGCGCCAACGGAAGAAGTGATTTGTATGAAGTTAATCTATTGGTTGGTAGTATGACATATGTGGTGCACTTTGTGATATAAAATGTGATGGACTATGTGAGTACTATGTGATGGACTTTTGACATTGTTTCATGTGTGGAATATAGGATGGACTTTTGGCATTGTTTGATGTGTGGGATATGTGATAGACTTTTGGCATTGTTTGATGTGTGGAATATGTGATGGACTTTTGGCATTGTTTGATGTGTGGAATATGTGATGGACTATGTGAGGACTATGTGATGGACTTTTGGCATTGTGATTTGTACAATTGGAACTTGTTTTAGTCGGTACGAATTTGTGAATTGTGATTTGAATTGCGAACTATGAATTTGTACATTTGTGCAATATGGATCTTCAATTTGCAGGGAAGCAGAGGGCGGCACCAACCACCCTGGCGCCGCGGTTGGGGAGGGCAGCGCCAGCCAGTGCCGCGAGGCAGAAGGGTTTCGGGCTGGGGGGAGGGCGGCGCCAGCTACCCTGGCGCCGTGGTCCATGAGGGCGGCGCCAGCCGAGGCCCGAAGGCAGAAGGGCTTCGGTGGGGGAGGAGGGGGGCGCCAGCCACTCTGGCGCCGCGGTCTGGGGGGGGCAGCCGTTGCCCGGAGGCAGAATAGACTTGGCGAAAATTTTGAGGGGGGAGAAAGTTGGTGGGGCCCGCAGAGGAGGGGCACGCCAGCCATGCTGGCGCCGTGGTATGAGGGGCGGCGCCACTTTGGCTGGCGCCCCCTTCGGCCTAGTCAGCACCTCCACGACAGCCTTACTGCCACGGTGGCACGTGCACGGCGCCAGTGTGGCTGGCGCCGCCATGTTGGGGTACAGCGCCAGCCACTCTGGCGTCCTAAAAAGGACCATTTCCGGTTTAAGTTTTTTCAGGGGTTTATTTGTAAAATAAGTTTTCAAAAAGGACCAAAATGTAAAAATGTCAGTATATATGCCTGCTAGCCTGTACACCTCGTTTGGGTCCTTATTTATGTCTGATAAGTCAGGTTAATTATCTTCCATAAGAGCTAAAACCAACATTTACGTGAAACACCTCGGACAGCTAAAATAATCAGCTAAATATAATAAGCTAAATCAGGGTGTAATTTAATCTTGGTGTTAACAAATATTATTGCAGTTTTAATTGGATTTTAATAAGAGATCCGAGAGTCTGCGAGTGTGGAGTTTTGCGGGGATATATGCATCTTGTATAAAATCGTGAAAAAAATTAGCTCGATCAATAGGCAAATTAAATGATCAGCCAGCTAAACCTCTGTATTGTCTTTTTTATCTAGATGATGTTGGTTAATTTTATTTTGAATTAACCGACGTCAAATAAAGTAAATTTGATCTCGTTGACTTTTTTAAACATGTTAGACCGTTCATATTATTCAAAAACTTTTGTGAAATATGTAAAACTATATATATTTTAATAATGAATCAAATAATAGAAAAAAATTAATAATTATTTAAATTTTTTGAATAAGATGTACGGTCAAACTATTTAAAAAAAGTCAATGGAGGGACGGATGAGTATCATTTATGATCGATAGTTTTAGCGTGCATCTCGCTTAATCTCGGTGGGGTACAGCTACAAGACGCTCGTCCGATCTGCCTACATATGTGACAGCATGGACGCACGTCACCATGCCTAGCTGTATGCCTACGAGCTTATCATCACGAAGAACAATACGCACGTGCCCAACTAAACCTTGGTTGACTCACCTTAGGGCTTAGGCCATTTCCAGGGTGTAAATGAAAATTGAACAGTAGATGTAATGGTTCATGGCATTCGCTATGTACTTAAAAACGATTTTTCACTACGAGACCATAAATTTCACAGGCAAATCGTATTATTTTTGGCCGCGATGACCCAGCTGCATAGTTATGGTTGGGGGTCCGATGGTCCGATGGGCGTCCACCTGCGAAGTTCCATTATCACTGGTGGCCCGCTTAAGCGGGCCATCAAGCAAATTAAGTTGTTAAGATACGAAAATTGCACCAAATTAACCTTCTGGTTTTGTAACTTTTATCCCTAATCGATCACACAAATAATCAAGTGATCTTATCCGCTAGTTTCACTTATTTTTCCACCTAGGGCGTGCCTCTGTTGTCCCTATATAATAAACTACAATCGTTATGATAGCGCACCACAATGTTGAGCACTTCTCTGCTAGAGCTAAGATGGGGAGCAGTGACTTCCTAACTCAACATGCTCTTGATGATCCCATAAACAGAGGATGGAGAAGCATAATGTTATTCCCAGTGCACAGATATAGCCTAACAAATGTTTCCGGCTCTCAACATTGATGTGGCATGTACAACTAGGCCAAACATGTGCCCCTGCGAGGTTCCTCATGCCCTGCAAAGGGCACGGGTGCCCCGGCACGACCAAGGGCACTCGCATTCGGGGCATGACTCACAAGCCGCCATGGCCAAGGTCATGCCCCCACAACTCCCGAGCAGCAATAGTCCCACAAATTTTGAGCGGTGACGTGATGAACAGGATTGGGGAAGAGAACGAGAACAGTGCAAGAGGAGAGAAGAGGGGTCTACCGCCACGAACTCATCACCTAATCCATGGTCGGATATTTCAAGGTCTTCGCTCGATCCGCCATCAAGTAGTTTCCCCATCCGCGCGTATTGCTCCTTCGATTTGCACTGGAGATAGAGACAAAGTCGCTAGTATCTGGTGGTTGGGGGAGGAGATGGAGGAGAGGAGTTGGCGGAAAGGGAGGGAGAGTCAGCCACAGAGAAGGAACTACAGGAAGAAGGTAGTGGTGGAGTGGTTGGGTGCGAGGTTGGCTGGAATGGTAGAGTAGTCGACGACGGAGGCCACCAGTCGCCATGCTTCATCTTGCATCGGGCAAGACCGCACGAATGGATTGACTAGGAAAGGGAAAGAAGATACTATGTTCCTATTACTTCAATTACATGAGGGTTCAGAGAACTTCTATCAGACAATTTTTCTAGAAATAGGGTTGACCTTTCTATAAAAGATCTAACCACAACAAAAAAAATTAATACATAACAAGGGATGAGACAAAATTTTGAAGGGCTGAAATATCTTTATGGGCCTAGTAGGGGAACAATGGTGTTGTGGATAAGGCTGGCTCTATTTATGTTTTGGTTGAGTGGTGAGGGCATACCGAGGATTACCTTGCCCTGTGAACCCCCTAATGGTGTGCACAATGTTGCAATCTGGCGTGTGGTGAGCTATGGTAGAGGAGAGAGGGAAGAAATGAGTAGCCTTGGAGGTGTCAGAGTGACCTATTGAGGACAAGAATGGCTTGGGGAGAGAGAGAGAGAGAGAGTGATCTATGGAGAAAGAAGGAAGGTGTGACCCAGATCTAGACGGACGACGAAGAGAACAAGCACGATGTGGCAAAGAGAACAAGTGGGCTACTGCTGCCGTCATCGATCGAGGTCGTTGCTTGATTCAACTAATCTACGTCGCCGCCCTGCACCTGGCTCGTCCTGTCTCCAGTTCTACACGCGTGGCCTTGACCTGCTACTGGAACAGCCTTGATCTATGCCCATCCATACCACCTTGATCTGTACCATTAGGGAGCGAGGTGATGGCCAGCTAAGAAGGAAAAGAGTAGGAGGGGATGGGGAAAGTGAGCTCCTTCTCTAGTCTCGAGTGCCACCACGCTGAGCTCCTCCCCCATATGGTGATGGCACACGGTGTATGAGGGTGGTGACAAGAGCTCATTAGGGCTTTTTGCGACGACATACGGAGCACGAGGGTGAAGGAAAGAGCCATGGCCAACAATGAGAAGGAAGCGGTGATGGTTGTGGTTTGTTTGGAGGACAGAGGGGAGGAAAAAGGGATGCAGAATTTGAAGAGAGAGAGAGAGAGAGAGAGAGGTGTTATTACTTTAAATTTGTCATCTTAGGTTTGTTTTGTAATGTTTCAGCTAACAAATAAAAAAGAGTAAAGTGCACCAGCGGTCCTCAAACTTGTCGAGGTGTGTCATCTAGGTCCCTATACTCTCAAATTGCACTTTAACATCCCTAAACTCAATTATGCGCCTATTAGTGGTCCAAACCAGCCTCGGGATGACTTTTAGCCGACGTGGCATCATGACGTGGATGGTGCTAGTAAGCTGCGGGGGTAATATTGCAAAGGAGCCCTCCTTTTTTTTCCAAATCGTCACACACATCTTCCCTGTGTCCCCTCGAGTTCTTCGCGTCAGAGATGAGCGGCGGCAAGGCAGGCGACGCAAGGCGGCGATCACTGGCGAATACTCCATCCTTGCTCCTTGCTGCTGCCGAATCCCTAGCCGTCAATATCTAAATCACGCAGCCCCAGTAGGTCCTTTCGTTGCCGCCATGGATGGGGGATATACTGCATCGGTGTCGTCTTGGCGGATGGGGAAGCCTGCGCTCCCTCTGATTCAATGCCCGCAATGCGAGTTGAAGACGATCGTTCGGCGTAAGGCAAAGACGTCCGAGAACTACGGACGCATCTTTTACACCTGCCCAAGTCACCAGGTCAGTCCAGATTGATTCAATATGTTTTTGTTTACTCTGCCAATTAGGTTTCATTTTGTTCAATTGTGTGCAGCGGAATGGTACTGGATGTGATTTTTGGTATTGGGAGGAATATTATGAGCAATATTTGATTAAGAGAGGGTATTTGCAAGCTTGCTCTAGATCGAGAGGCAAAAGGCAGGTGATAGATTTGCATGGTGAAGGTGAAGGAGTTGGAGGAAGGCAGGTTGCAGAACAAATTGAGGACAAGCAGCTAGTAAAGAAGATGAATGTTTTGATAGAAATTGGTAGTGAAATTGTTCTGCTACTGAAATGTTTTGTAGCTTGCTGTGTATGTATTTTGGCCATCAATATATATGCTTTGTTTAGGAACGGCTGAATCTGTGTTGAGAAATGTAGTGACATGGATTAAATGTAATGGCATAATTTGTGCAATGATATGATATGGCTATGGCCTTTGCTGAATGGAATGAAATGGCCTTTGCTGCTATATTGTTCTCATGAGAAAATTTAACCTGATTTCACATGAATCTCAAAAAAAATAGCTAACTGAATCCCAGAAAAATGAGCTAACTAAATCCCATCACAATTCTGAGATTACTACTGGAGACAGGACATACATTACTAGATAAATTGCAGTGCCATTACTAGATAAATTGCAGTGCATCACAATTATATTCCAGATCACTACTGGAGCTTAAACCACTGTGAGTTGCATGTACCATCTCACTAAACAAAATATTAGATTACTTCTACCATCCCAGGAAACTATGAAACAAAAGACAAAATACAAGTATCTTCCCAGATTTTTGAGTATGTCTCTAACTATAACTATCACTCCTCGGCAGCGGCAAGGAGCAAGGATGGAGTATTCGCCGGCAATCGCCGCCTTGCGTCGCCTACCTCCCCGCCGCTCGTCTCTGACGCGAAGAACTCGAGGGGACACAGGGAAGATGTGCGTGACGATTTGGAAAAAAAAAGGAGGGCTCCTTTGCAATATTACCCCCGCAGCTGGCTAGCACCATCCACGTCACGATGCCATGTCAGCTAAAAGTCATCCCGAGGCTGGTTTGGACCACTAATGGGCGCATAATCGAGTTTAGGGACGTTAAAGTGCAATTTGAGAGTATAGGGACCTAGATGACACACCTCGACAAGTTTGAGGACCGCCGGTACACTTCACTCAATAAAAAAGCTATGCAAAGAGTACTTGAACGGAAAATAGAGGGAGCGACATAGAAATGTATGGAGTCCAAGTGAAACTGTTGTGCATTGTAAGGCTAGTACCTCTAGAAATGGCCTCGTCCTTCATGGCACACTCTTTTCCTAAGACCACTCTTAAGCGTGGCTTCCATTGTTTATGGCCAAAGAATCAAGCCTTTTTTCGGAACTCCATTTCCTTGATGTTTTAGAAAACATCGGCTTTTATGTCTGTGACCATCAGGATGGCTCACCCACATATATATTTTGATGGAGATGAGTGAGGCATACGGCTTCAATTCCTCTCCTTCTGGCCTAGTTATCCCCTTATCTCCTGTAGTTGACCCAATATGTTGCCATTTACCATTTACATGTCCGTTGACGAAAAGTTCGCGCTCGATCGATGGTGCCAGGTATGTGTTGGTGTGAATTAAGTCGACGAACACAACAGCCTGAGAGATCTGCTTAGCTCCAGTGCAGGTCCAAAATATCGATGAAGTGTGGGCGTGCCAATCAGTTTGATCCTGCAACCGATAAGATAGATGAATTGAAGATCAAAGAGTCGATCGGCCGATAAGCCAATATAGCATGTTAACCGATGTCGATAGGGTTTTGAACAATCGGCTATATGTTCGATGTAGATTTTGACACTTGAGTAAATAATGATATAAAGATAGTCTACTGATGATAATGTAATAAGACAATAATATAAACCAGTAGAAACCAATCGACTAATAAAGGTATGATGGAATAAGCACTGATCCGAAGGTTAAAACATACATCGGCTGGAGGTCCAATGTCATTAAATCCATATGATTAGATAATCAATGAACTCTTTGTTGTCATCGGCTAAATCTAACTTATATGTAATCCTTGCGAGCCGATGCAATGTCCTGATAACTCATCAGCTGAAACCCCGATGAAACCCTTATTGACAATCAAAAAGCGGGCTAGAGATTATGGTTCTAAGCACGACTTAGTAGGTCAGACCCAATTGATACAGCACTAAGTATGAAAAAAATATAATATCTAGACAATCAAGCCTTTAACTGATTTTCAGGGTGGTGGATACATTTAGCTAATCTAGACCAATGAAACAATTTAACTAATACTAACAAAACCCTAAAAAAGATCTGGCTAATACAACTAAATTGAAACATTGACTTAGATTAACTAAGATATGTGATAAATAGGTGTTTACATCGATAAGATTAGAGTGTCGAGGCCCTAGCCCTGCTGATGCAAACAGCCATAACAAGCCTTACCCCTCGTCGGTGATCGAAGCCGATGCAGCCCAACTCGAAATAAGAACTCATCGAGAAAAACGAAAATAAAAAGGGTGGCAATGCGCTGAAGTTGTATTGATCGAGAGATAGATTACAGAGACCCGGTGTGTGTATATATTTATACCCATGGGTAGATACTAATCCATATCAGACACGACACATATTTCCTTAAGATAAAAGGAAAGATACAAGTCCTAATCGGACACTAAATAAACACTTCCTAAAGATAAAAGGAAATTACCAAATCCTGTCTAATTAATAGATAGAATTAAACTGCCATGCCATGGTCTTCACGATTCTTTCTTAAACTCGGTCTCTTCTGGATAAGTTTCCATCGATTGATTGTGCTCTTTCCTTAACCTAATCCACTAAAGAATCTTACCAAATTTTGGCGTTAACAATGTCTTCACATATAAGGTGTACAATTTACACGACATGTAAGGTCCTGAAACTGCTTAGTCGCGGTCTTAAAACTACAAGTAAACAATATCTATTTCTAGGGGCTAGCTATTTGTCAATCGTCTGTTTTTTCACTAACTGTGAAACATTTTAAATTCATGCATGGATATAATCTGTAACCCATCTCCCCTCCCTTTGTTGGCCCCCCACACGCCACCTCTCATTGCCTCACTGGTGTCATGCCGCCACCAGCAAGCTTGCTAGCTGCATCCTCCTCTAATTCTAGTGCTAGTCCAGCCTTCTTCTTCCTCCTCCTCCTTTCCCTTTCTCACCCACTCTTCCTCTCCCCTTCGGAGCGACACATCCATCTACAGGTGAGGACCGTCTCACACCCAGCGGAAAGCTTCGCCGCCACCTCCTCCATGAGCCCTCCAACTTCACTCGCGGCGTAGGGAAAGTACAGGGGTGAGCAGCATGGCACGCGTCGGCGAAGGTGGTGGCATGCTCCAGTGTAGGCGGCAATGCGGGCAGCATGCTCCAACGAAGGCAGCGAAGCCAGCGACATGGGAAAGAAGCAGCTATGAAGGGAGTCGAGCTCGAGGCGGCCCTGCCGACCTGCCTTCTCCACTCTCGGCAAGGGGTTGCTGGATCCGAGGAGGTCCACCGAGTTTCCCCCACCGAAGCCAGTCACGTGGGGAGGAGCTCAAACCCTGCCTCCACCACGAGCTCCTTCCTACGACGGTGAAGTATCTCCGGGTCGGCTAGACATATAGCGGTAGGTTGATGCGTGCGTGCGGCATGGCTACTTGCTTCTTCAATTTCCTCATGCCGTTGTCTCTGTAGGTGCGGGTTGATCTGTGCCTAGTCAATGTACCGTCACCCGGAGCTCCTCGCCACCCCGAGCTAGCTCCTCTTCCACCAGGTGCACCTCCACCGCCTCCATTCAGCGAGCGATGGGCTTGTCTCCAATGAGATTGTGCGGTCAACGCAATTGATGTTCGCGAGCTAGCTTCACCATTGCCGGCCACCTTGCTCCTCCTCCACGAGCTTAGCAATGGCGAGTCACTCATCAATCTTGTCTCCATGAAATCAGAGGATCGTTGGATTGTGAAAAAGGGGAAGGAGAAGGAGGAGGAGAGTGTGACATAAGGAACCCATAAGCTTTTTATATTTATAGTGCTGAGTAGACTGCCACATTAGCACCATGTTGGTTAAAACCGGACTACAAACCGGTAAGAGGGGAGGGGGAGGGGGAGGGGGGTAACTGCACGGAACTAAAAGCTAGGGGATGCAAAATACCCGGCTTTAAAGTTTAGCTAGATGTGTATTTTAGGCAAATGTGCAAGAGTTCGGGGGTATAAAATGGACTTATCTCTTTTTCTCTTCATGTCTTTTGCATGCATTTAACTAACATATCTTCCTGTAATTCGCTTTGTTTTAAATCCTCTATCGTTCAACTTCAACACCACGTTATTTGCACGCATCTAGGTGATCTTGATCTTTGTATTAACGATGGTTGTGGCTTATATTTTAAAATAAAGAAAGTGGAATTTAGCTCGAAGAAAGCGGTAGAGAGAAATCCAAAATCTGGACCTTGCGGCGGCGAGAGAGGAACAAACCTACACCGACAGTGTTGTCAATATGTGTGATCCAGCAATAGACAAATTGTACAGGGATGATGAGCTAGCTAGCTAGCCGTGACAGCCTTCTCTTCCGGTGATCCGTCTCGTAACGTCTGGAAGCAGCTAGCTACCTTCCTGCAGCTATGCTCCAATTAATCAACTTCCATCGTATCCATTGATCGATGGCTCTTTCTTCATTTCAAAGGAGACCTTAGAATTCTCTTTTATATCAATCTTTTTACAGGAACAAAATTTAATTCCTATATAATTTGTTAAAAATTCTCTGTTCTAAAGGAGAGGGAACTAATTTCAATTGGACAGATGAGTTAGCTCTTAGCTCTGCCGTGATCATGGAATCCATTAATTCATCTTTGGCGGCACTATTAATCCATTAATTAATGTATTGGATCCTCGTAGACAATACGGAGTGGAGTACTGTTTAATTTGGAGCTTAGCCATCCACTAGCTTAGCTAGTACAGCTTAGACTGCCATGGTTGCGGAGCAGGATGGTGACGTGGATCCCACGTGTCAAGTGGCACCGATCTCGTGAGCCCTATTTAATCCCCTCCGACCCGCCCGATTCCTCCATATCCGATCCCTTCTCGATCATCGCTCATCATCACAATCATCAACAGCTCAGTTCATCCGTGCCGTGTTAATTTAGCTAGCTAGCAATCGAGCTCAGTTTTCCTAATTAATTGCTAGCTCGATTTGCTCGGTGATCTCTTCAATTCGCCGGAGCTTGGAATCAATCGAGAGATTAGAGTGTACGTGAGAGCTAGCGGGAGATCGTCGGCGGCGATGGTGAACACGGCGGCGGTGGCGGCGGCGAAGGGCAGCAGGGGCAGCGGGCTGCCGCTGGCGTCGCTGAACCACATCAGCATCGTGTGCAGGTCGTTGCAGGAGTCGCTCACCTTCTACACCGACGTGCTCGGCTTCTTCCCCGTCCGTCGCCCCGGATCCTTCGACTTCGACGGCGCATGGTACACACAATTCACATCCAATGTTTTTCCCTTCGATCTGGAGGGTTTGTCGTAGTCGTGATTTTCGCTCAGTTTTGATCTCGTTTCTTCTTTAAAATAGGATATCTTCTTTATATAAAACGTCGGTAACAGTATAACCGTTCAAAAATACATCTTATGTTTTTCTCTTTTTCTCTTCTTTTGTTCTGGTCTGATTGGTGCATGCAACGCAATAATATCATCGATCGTTTAATTATTGGCAGGCTGTTTAATTATGGGATTGGTATCCATCTGCTTCAGGCTGAAGATCCTGACAGCCTGCCAGGGAAAACAGAGATCAATCCTAAAGATAATCACATCTCCTTCCAGGTACGTTTGGTATACGAGATTTGGATCATATCACTACAAATATTGCAACACATCCCATTCACCTTCATGATCCCATCAGCATGAATTTTTTTTTCTCAAAGAGATATTTCCATTTGCATTGGTTAACTGGCCGAACAGAGTATGCACTGCCGATCGACGCCTTGTGCGATTTTGGATCGACACATCTCTTTCTTTTCGTGTCGTGGCAAAGTTAATCTAACTAATTACCTGTTCGACACGTCTCTATTTTGTTGGCACATGTGTTAGCATCCGTGTCAACGTCAGCAAAACGGCCCCATACACATAAATATTTTAGAGCATACTCCGTATGTATATGGACGAATAGTACGTATAAGTGAAACGTCGCACCAATCATCAACGGCTAACAACATAGGACACTAATTAATAATGTTATGGCCTGCCAAAGTTGCCGGGGACTTTTGTCTGTTCATATCTCCACGGCTACTTCTACCATTTCCCTTCCAAATTAACATCATTAAACATATCCTCCCACCATCACGGAATATAATAACTTAAAATCGAATGGGACGTATCCTATTACTATAAGTCTGATAAGTCTGGATATGAGGCATGTCTAGATTCGTAGTATTAGGATACGTCTCATCCGGTTTTAGGGTGCTATATTCTGGGACAGAGTTAGTATTTACAATGCTATTTTTAGATTCTTATTAAAATGATAATGCATCATTAATCCCCTATTTGACATTGGAGCTTCAGCTAGCATTAGCAAAGTCCCAGTAACTATTAGGCTTGTCCATGCTCCTAAATTCCTTCTTTTTTCCTCCGTTAGTAGGATAGATTAGTTGGGAGGTAAAAATGGTGACTTTTGTTGGAAAGATTAGTTGGAGGAAAACAAAGAAAAAAAATGTGCTACGGAAGAAAATATCTGATAAAAAGATAAGCATGCTGAGACGGTAAGAGCAAGTAAAATTGGATTTTTTTTTATCGTTGAAATAGGTGCCTGAACAAATGACTCCGCCTTCTTCTGTTTGGCCGTGTAAAGCAGTTGAAGTAAATAAAATGCTATGGGTACTACCTTACCCTACCAGATATTGACAGATGCCCAATAGATGTCTGGCTGGCGGTAGGCCAATCCATGGTGCACGGTTAACAAAATTCTAGTGACAATTGATAATTGCCATGTAGGGGTCCTAAATGTTTCATGCAAAATTCATATAAGTAGGCACACTGCAGTTACGAGTCATTCGTAATACGCCTAATTTTAGGTATGCATTTTATAATAGGTTATTATATCAGTTGGTAGTTCGTGAATAAGGATAAATAATCAGATCGTGTGTTCTTTTCTTTTCTATCTATTTGTTACTTCCCCATTCTAAAATATAAGGAGTTTTTATTGGATAGGATATATTATAGTACTATTAATCTGGACAAGTTGTCTGTCTAACTTCTTATATTCTAAAACAGAGGGAGCAGTTCGTTTTACTGTCTCTCTACATCTTTTTACTTTTATATATAGAGTACCGGTCCAAGCCTTTTAGATCGAATTTCATTCCTAAAATTGACCACCTCATTCCGAATTGAAGTTTAGAACTCTCTAGAAAAGGACCACATTGCACACATTTGCATGTCCTACCTCACTTGGCATTTTGCCCTTTAGCTAGACACAGCACAGCTGTTAGTTAGGTAATCCCCATCGTCCATTCTCATCTGGAGTACAGATTGCCTTTCCACTAAGCTCCCTTTCCAAATCCTTTTTATCGCAACTTATCAGAGGCATTCATTGTGTTGCATGCTTTCGTACATGTATAGTTTGGTCCCAAATTAACCTCTCAAATATGACAATTCTCAATGCTACAATGGGAGGCCATGGAAAGAGATCAAGCAGAGCCTCCTCTGTTCCTGGCACCAAACTGACATATATAGTTTTGTTAATTAGGTATATGATAAAGGCAGATTGGTTATTTGATTATTACAATTGTAATGAATCTTTAGCCAACTTACATAGATCAGAGATGCATTGCATGGATCTGGCAGGCCAAGTTGTATCTCTTATTTCACACTGAATTATTGTTGTTCATTTCATTGTAGCTTCACATGCCAAAACATTAATATGCAAAAGACCTAGTATTCTCTGCCTCTGTATGTCTCCCTCTCTGTCTCGGTCTCTGTCTCTGATCTATGATCTGTACATGAAATAGTGATTATATACTAATGGACAAGCTGATGCTGCATCACTGATTGTTGTGGATGCATGCATATGATCACTAGCTTGCCAATTAGTTAAGGAGATATTATCACGAGCAACTTGTGTGTGTGTGTGTGACTGTGTCATCTTATCATAAACCTGACAACGTTGCTGACTCATAGCGCACACACGAAGATGAAGGTGGCAGACAGGCGACGACGACGATAACGACGACACACATCATATTACATGAAAAAGTTTTTTTGTCCCGATGCATAAGTACATAGTTAATTTACAACTCGAGGAAAAACTTACACATCAGATAATTAAGAAAAGTTATTTTTAATTTTTTTTTATTCCTAGTTAAGAGGTAATTGAGGTATCTCTACGTCTATGTCATCTCTTTTATTTTGAAAATTTTCAGACATCAAAAATATGAAAATATATCTAGCCGTTGTATCACCCACTATTTATGTAAAAGTTTTCTACACCAAAGGAAATGCTACAAATATATATTAAAAACAAGCCCAGTAATGTAAAGCAACTTCTTTTACAAACTTGAGAAATTTTACAGTACTTAAGAGGTCCAAAAAAATACCAAAACTTTTAGTATAAATTTTGCGCGAGAAATTTTACAGTATTTAAGAGGTCCAAAAAATAAATTTTATGAGAGGTACCAAATTTTATACTATAAAATATGCTACGTCGCTATACAAATTTACATATGCCATGTTGGATTATGAGCTAGACTTGACATGTAGCTGGTCGGTTTTGCAGTGTGAGAGCATGGTGGCAGTGGAGCGGCGGCTGAAGGAGCTAGGCATCCCTTACATACAACGATGTGTGGAGGAAGGTGGCATCTATGTGGACCAAATCTTCTTCCACGATCCCGATGGCTTCATGATCGAGATCTGCAACTGCGACAACCTCCCCGTCGTCCCCCTCGGCGCCGACCAGCCGCTCGTCATGGCCGCCTGCAAGAGGGCCGCCGTCATCAAGCAGCAGCAGCAGGCGTCCTCTTCTCCGGCGACGGCGGCGGCGGCGGCACAGTGCGCCGTGCCATCGTCGACGAAGGCGATCCACGTCGGCGAGGAGGCACACATCTCGTGCGCCTAAAGGCAGGAGAGATTGTGTACATGCTTGTGTGGCTGCAATGCAATTAGGGATGCAAGTAGGCTGATGTACAAACTCACCAAAATAGGTTATTTACTACTCCCTTCTCTCGTAAAAAAACCAATCTAGGATCGGATGTGACACACCTTCATACTACGAATCTAGACATATATATGTCCAGATTCACAGTACTATAATATGTCATATCTGATTCTAGGTTTGTTTTTTATAGCAAGGATGGAGTACGTGGTTGGTGGGTTGGTCCACTTAAATAGCATGTATGTGGGTTAGTGGTCAGCTCTCTTTCATCGCTAAATGCAATGAACGGTTGTGGTTTGCTAGATCAGTTGTCAGGTTATGCGATTGGGCTCACTGGGAGTTTGTACATGAGTACTATGGTGTTGGGCAATGTAATCCCCTTTGTTATAAGTAAAGAATAAATTAAGCAGAATGAGTCATGTCTTAATTTTCAATCGATATATTTTGTTAGTGTAAGAGTATGTTTGGAAATTTTGATGGAAATTTTTCTCATATCTATGTGAATTTTGAGATTTTCTACTTATAAGCAAGTGGAGACAGGGGGAGGCGAGAGCAGGGGCCATGGTTTGAATTAATTCCACAGTGATTTCACGAACTTTAACAAAATTCGGGGAAAAGATCAACAGACTTTTTCCGACATATACTTTTTCAGTGTTGCGACATCACCACTGAAAGCCAAGTCGATTATTGTTCCCATCTGGATTAATTAGAAATATCTCTCAGCCTTAATTCACGCATTGTAAACGCACTTTTCCTAGCTAATCGTCACACTATCAGTCTAGCGCATGTATATACGCTGCCTACGCGGCATTTCGTGGATGTACGTACAGTACGTTCTTATCTGAATGAAAATGATGTGTGGAGACAAGTGACTCGGTAAATTGGAACAAGAAGAAGCGTGAAAGAAAATAACTCCTCCGTGAAAGAAAATGATCTAGACGACAGAAATCGATGGAGATATTTCATAGTCATATATATGTGGAAAATTATGTAAATTGATATTTATCTAAAAAGGAATCTAGATTAGTTGAATGGAGAAGTTCCATACAAACATCTAATAAGTAACTATAGTTCGATGTGATTTTAAGATAATGCCAACAACTATATATCTTTATAAATCCATATTCATTGAATATGTAACAAGTTAATCGAATACAATAGTTCTTTCATACATGCAAACGTTATTAGTAGAATCCTATATATATATATAGCTTCTCTAGAATTCAATGAGTATCACATTTCACATCACTTTCTTACGAACGAATCTGCGTATTTTACGTATGGAGCAAACAATCTCGCTATAGATAGTGTATCTCCAATACAAAACAAACAATCATAACAAAACGTTAGCGTGCCTCACGCCCTCAACCTATATACTCCCTCCGTTTCACAATATAAGTCATTCTAGTATTTCCTACATTCGTATTGATGTTAATGAATCTAGACATATATATCTATCTATCTATCTAGATTCATTAACATCAATATGTATGTGAGAAATGTTAGAATGATTTACATTGTGAAACGGAGGAAGTATATACTCAGAGCGGTTGTAATCATCCCAAACCCACCATATATTTATCTCAACAACCACGATATCATCCTCTGCAACTAGGTTGATGAAACCATGACCACTCGGATATCCTAGGCCACAAAACACGCTAGAAATATCGTCGGAGGGAGTCACATCCATGGTGATCCATCCAACTTGGTGCCAATTGTGTGATGAGTTCATTCATGTTTGGTGTCCCCCTAGCATATACATCCATCCTGCTTGTCGGTTGCATGCATGCACGGACAAGGTACGGCTTTGTCGGTTGCTATGTGTACTGTAGGTCCAGCACTTTCAGACAGTGAGGCAAAGCCATCCAGAGGCCTTGTTTAGATCCCAATATTTTTTTTTCCAAAAACGTCACATCGAATCTTTGAATATATGTACACTCTTTGAATATATGTATACTCTAGATTATTAAATATAGATAAAGAAACTAATTGAGTAAATTGTATTGCCGGTACACAAACTTGTCAGGTGGGTGCAATCCAGTATACGAACATGTAAAATGCTCATTTTAGTGCATAAACTTGTCTGATGCGTGCGGAGAAAGGCGAAAAGAACACTACATGGCTAATCTTATTGATTTAGGGGCTGATTAGAATACTACGTAAATACATATCTGAGAAGGTTGCTATTAGACATACACCTCTCTGATAAAATAATAATTGGATGTAGTGATAGTAGAAAAAAGATAAAGAAAAAACTTAGCAATGATATGAGGGTTAGAAATATATGAAATTCATCATTTCCATGATGAAGGATAAAGTAGAGACCAAATTTATAAATATTGCATATCTTATGCATACTCACTACACGTATGCACGTCACATCCTAATCAGCTTCGTAAAATTAACATTACCAAGTTATTTTGGTCCTCGTTCGCACGAACTAGACAAGTTCATGTACTGAAACGAGCATTTTACAAATTTATGTATTAAATCGCACCCAGCTAACAAGTTTGTGTACCACCAATGCAATTTACTCAAACTAATTGCACAATTTGTATGGAAATCGCGAGACGAATCTTTTGAGCCTAATTAGTCCATGATTAGCCATAAGTGCTATAGTAACCTATACGTGCTAATGACTGATTAATTAGGCTTAATAAATTCGTCTTGCGGTTTCCAAGCAAGTTATGAAATTAGTTTTTTCATTCGTGTCCGAAAACCCCTTCCGACATCCGGTCAAACGTCCGATGTGACACCCAAAAATTTTCTTTTGACGAACTAAACACACCCAGAGTCTCACAGTACTACTGCAAGTATGAGTAGACACTAAATATTCATACTACTTCTGTCTTATAATATAAAATAGTTGTGAAGTTATTTTTGGAAATTAAAATTCTATGTTGGGATGAGTGTGCGTTTTACGAGCCTATGTTTGTACTGTGTTTCAAAGAAAAAGAATATTTAAAATAAAATTTTATATCAAATACTTAGGTTTGTCAATATTCTAAATTTTATCTGGGTCTACCACGACAATCTACAAGGTTGAGTTCGAATGTGCATATAGGGGTTAGGTTTTACTTTCTTAGTGCGCTTTCCGAAAATTAAAGCTAAACGGTGTGTTTTTAATATTTTTTCTATATAAAAGTTTCTTTAAAAATTAAATAAACTCTTGTTCGATGTTGCAATAGTTAATACTCAACTAATTATATGCTCAGATAAAAAAAACTAATTATATGCTAATGAACGGACCTAAGGCTCATTAACAACACATGATCCAGTTCGATCCGATGGATATAAGAATAGAGAGAGAGAGAGAGATAAGATGAGAACTTTTTAACGAGAGATAGCTTTGATACTGAATGGAGAGGAATAGGTGTGAGGAGTTGAGATACTCACGTGGCACACATACTGAATTTGATTGTGATCTGAAGAGCATTTCTTTGTCAGTAATCGAGTTCGCTGAAATAACTTTGATTTATTAATTACCAGCTCGTCGAGCACAACCTGCAAAAACATATCTGAAATTTCAATTCAAATAGGACCTGGTACAAAAAGCTGAGATACGATTGGCAGTCAAAACTAAGTTTTTTCATTTCGCTTGTTAAGGAAATGCTCGGTGAATCAGAATCTCCAGTAGAGAAGGTGTTTGGAGGAGCACGATTAAACCAACAGAAATCCCTCTCCCTGCATGTTGTTCATCAAAATTTCAGATCAGGACATCAACTTCTAAACCAAAAAATTTGATTCAGTTTGGGATTTTGGGTCAAATGAGCACCTGTTAACCAACACACCTGCCTGCCTCCACATCCTTCAGTTCAGCAAGAAGCCATATGACCATATCAAGCTGCAGCGAAATATTCATCCTCACAGATGATAGATTCACCACTTTCTCCTTCCTGAACAACCAGCAGATAGGACTTTATACAAAGAATAGAGCTTTTCTTCCAATCATCAACATCCCCAGCTATGTCGCTATCACTGTAGCTGACAAGCCGAAGATCTCCACACTCCTTATAGCTGCACCAATAGTCAGTCTCTGCTAAATAGCAGTAGTACATACCTGAGAAGATGTCTGACTGCAGCCAAGTGTTCTTCGGTTCCTTCTGAGAATGCATTGTTGTTGCTCTGCTTCAGGCTCAACCGCCCAAGTGCAACCTGATGGTACAAATAAAAAGCACATAGTGCAAATGCATCAAGTTTCTCAAGGTATAAACATGAAATTTTCTCATAATTTCTTCTATCTATCTAAGAACTCATGCATTTCATCATAAAGTCACATAAGCCTATTGCCACGTCCTCTGAATTCTTCAATATGAAAACTCATGCATTTTCACCGTATATTCACATGATTTTAGCAAGCATCAAACCTGATAATGTACAAGAGCGCAAGGGTGTAATGTTATCAGAATTGAAACAGGTCAAATTGTAAGAAACATAAGCACTGATTAACATCCTGAATTTTTACATGCCTACAGTGGATAGCTAATAAACACCAGCATTAATCATTCGATACAACAGGTAGCCAACCAATGTTTCACAAATGACAATTGGAAATGTTTCTTCATCGGGGAAGCTCGATTCGTTCTCGCTGCTGTAGAAGAAGCCGGCGAGGGTTTGGGGGAGCTTCTTGCGGTGGTCGGGGTCGGAGATGAGGCCGCGCCACCGCCTGGACACGCACTTGCATCGGCAGACCGACTTGACGGGGAGGCGGGAGAGGATGTCGACGATGAGGTCTTCGGTGAGCTCGGCCGCCGGATTCCTCGTCGCACTGGATCCCTCCTCCTCCTTCTTGGATTTCTCTCTCGCCATGTCGCCGAGAAGCGCGAGCTGCAAACAAATCGGCGGTCAGAAAATTGGGGAAACCGTTCAAGAAGGCGGGGAAGGAGAGGAAAATGGTCGCCGTCGCGTACCGGCTACCGGCGGAGAAGAGGGCGGCGGCGGCGGCGGCGAGGGTTTCTCCTGCAACGGCGGCGTGGCGAGTGGTACGACGAGGGGGAGAGAGAGTGTGTGTGTCTTGGGCCTTTGGGCCCAAATGCCACTGCGCAAGCGGAAAAAAATCGAGTTTCTTTACCAATCGTCAATTTAAAAAAAAAAGTCAATGAGCAGCGTGTGTTGCATTTCACGGACACGGTTTGCGTGGTCGATCTTGTGCGTGATATATGTATAAACTCAGTCCCAATAACATCGGATGTTTAACACTAATTAGAATTATTAAATGTAGACTAATGACAAAACTCATTTCATAACTCTGGAGTAATTCGCGAGACGAATCTATTAAGCTTAATTAATCCATGATTAGCCTATGTGATGCTACAGTACACATGTGCTAATTATGAATTAATTAGACATAAAAAAATTATCTCGTGAATTAACTCTCATTTATGCAATTAGTTTTGTAATTAATCTATGTTTAATACTCCAAAATAACA
Source organism: Oryza sativa Japonica Group (assembly GCF_034140825.1). NCBI lineage: Eukaryota > Viridiplantae > Streptophyta > Magnoliopsida > Poales > Poaceae > Oryza > Oryza sativa. Next base: position 4,329,991 of record NC_089039.1, read on the forward strand.
TCCAAATATCCGATGTGACAAGGACTAAACTAGTTTAAGCTCTGAAACACCACCATAATACTATGCCACTGCTACGAAAGTAGTCGGGCTGTGTTTTTTCCTACTCCCTCCGCAAAAAAGAAAAAATCAATCTCGTATAAAATAAATCAACCTCGTATAGGATCTGATGCATCCCAGTATTACAAATCTGAACATGCGTATGTCCACATTTATAGTATTAGGATGTATCATATTTCATACGAAGTTGGTTTATTTTGGGACAAAGAGAGTATTTTTCTAACTCATCACTCGTTTTCCGTATGCACGCTTCCCAAACAGAACAGTTAAAGGTTGTATCTTTTGTAAAAGTTTTTTTAAGAAAAATTATTTTAAAAAAAATTACCAATATTTAATTAATCATGTGTTAATGGATAGCTATGTTTTAGTGTGCGAGAGATTAGTTCCCAACACCTTCGAATGAACACAGCCTGAGAGGTGTTCAGAACATAATTAGTGCAAATTAAGAAAAATAAATAAATCAAAATTGCTGGACTTAAATGTAGGTTTGGACTATCACCAATGGTCATCTGGTGTAAATAAAATTCTGAAGTTCCATGGGTGATAGATCCAGAATGGTGAGTTCAGCAGAGATAAGCTTCAACAACCTTTAATTCAGGTGTACATGCATTTACCTCACCTGAACAAAATTATGTTAATGGTGGCTGGAGTCAAGTTGTGCCATTCAGATCTCCAGTGTCTGAAACTTGTGTCACAAATCAGCGAGCAGCAGCAGCAATTCTGAATTTGGTGCTATATATCAAACCTCCGGTTCGAAATTTGCTAGCTGAATTCTGATCAGGAGACGCCGTTCTGTATTTGAAATTACTGAATCTGTTTCTGCTGGAAAGACAATTTCCTTTCGCTTCAGATTTATATATGAATACTGACCTAATACAATTTCAGAATTTCTCTACCGGTGATCGGATTTTGCTGAAGAACATTTCATTTATTCACCAGCTCGTCAAAACGTATCACAACACCGAATTCAGCAGAGGTCTTTGCTTGGAGCCAACTTAATTTTCTTCCTTTCCCTTGTTAAGGAAAATACCAGTGAACCAAAACAGCCGTAGATACAAATGCTTGGGATTTGAGAGAAGCGCGATTTAATCATACAGAATACCAGTAACATAAAATCGCAGAGTGCATGTTGTGCATCAAGATTTCAGATCTCAACATCAAATTTAAGCCAGAAAAATTGGATTCAGTTTAAGCCAAAAAAGTGTAAATGGAACACCTACTACCAAGTAGTACCAACACAGACTGACGGACACGAAATTCACTACCTGCCTACTCATTCTTCAGCTCAGCAAGAAAACTGGAACAATATCCCTTGACATCAGCAGGTTCGGAGTCCCCTGCTACATACCTGAGAAGAGGTTTGACTGCAGCCAAGTCATCTCTGTTCCTTCTGAATGTCATGCAGTTGCAATTACTCTCTAAGCTCTGAATTCTTTGATATGAAAACTTGCATATTTTGGTCATATGATTTTAGCAAGCAACAGACCTGATACTGCACAAAAGGACAAGCAAGTAATGTCATCATAACTGATACAACTCAAATTCCACGAAACAGAACCACTGTTTTACATCCTGAATTTTTACATGCCTACACAATTTACAGATGAAGCAAAATCAGATCTAGAGAGACAAGTTCTTCTTGGCATCAACAGGCAGACGGCTAAGCATGAACGGGACTGGATTAGTAATATCAAGCACTCACGCATGATGGCTCAATGATGCTGAACTGCAACCATCACAGGGAATCTAATATGACGGAGAATACAGTAACATGGTTGAAAATGGGCACTTGACGGGCATCATCAGACTAAGCAAGATGTGCATTTGATCGACCCGTCTTGTAGTCATCACAAGCCATCTCATAATTCTGCTTGAGCTCCTCGTAATGCTTCAGTGAAGCCTCTGAGAACTTTGTCAGGCGATCCAGAACCGTAGTCAGCTTTGACTGCAACCCTTACACTCATTTCATGGCAAAAAATGCCAAGCAACACTAGTAGTACAAAGGAAGCAGACTTAGCAGCCATGTGACAATATTTCTGAGTAGAGTGGAACATAGGGAAGATATCCACTGTTATTACCCGGCCCAAGATTTTCAATAACACACGATTGTTTATGACCCATGTCATATGACATCAGTGTATCTCCGCCAGCAATATAGTAAATCAAATTGCACTCTGAATGAACTGCGACCACGTGGTAGTACCAAGCCTTGTCGAAGTCGGTTTTGCACTTGCAGTTTATCTTCTCAGACAGCTGTTCGGTAGTCAGCTTATGCTTCAATGTCCATTCATCCTTGGAATAATCCTCAAGAACCCATATTGACAGGTTCCAAGGGACAGTGTCATATGCACTGAGGTAGCACAATTTCCCTTGGGATTGACCGATGAAACAAGACACCAAAGCAAACATATCTTCCACATTTTCTAGTTCCGGTCTCGGGGCGCCAATGCTCTGCCATATCTCCCCTTCCACATCTACTGATAATATCGCAATCCCCTCTTCAACTAAATGCAGCATGCCATTGAAAAAGGTCCTTGTGCGATCATATACGGTGGTTTCAGGGTCCCATTCACTTTCCATGAAATTCCATAATCCGGTTTCCGAAGAGTAGATCTCCACCCCTTCCACAAATCCACAATCACCCATCACAAACTCAAAGACATGGAAGTGCGAGGAGACGGCAGGATCAAACCCCAAATGGGTGAAGAACTGCCACTCGGGGTTGTAGCCGGAATCTGGGAAGGCAACCCATTCCTCGGTGGAGGGATTGCACACGAGGTAGCAGAATTCGTCCGAGCTCATGAAGCAGCGGAAGAGGAGGAGGCCGCCGCAGCAGTCCACCATCCTCATGCCCTCCAAGTCGAAGCGAGGCAGGAAGGAGATGGTTGGGCAGATGAGAGGCCGGCCTCTGCCGGTGACATTGACGAAATGGCGCGCTAGCTTGGGGGCAGCGTGATTCGTTCTCGCTGCGGTAGAAGAAGCCGGCGAGGGTTTGGGGGAGCTTCTTGCGGTGGTCGGGGTCGGAGATGAGGCCGCGCCACCGCCTGGATACGCACTTGCATCGGCAGACCGACTTGCGGGGAGGCGGGAGAGGATGTCGACGATGAGGTCGTCGGTGAGCTCGGCCGCCGGATTCCTCGTCGTACTGGATCCCTCCTTCTTCAGCTTGGATTTCTTCGCCATGTCGACAGGAAGCGCGAGCTGCAAACAAAGCGGCGGTCAGAAAATTGGGGAAACTGTTCAAGAAGGCGTGGCAGACGGAGGGAGGGCCGGTGACGGCCGAGTTAAAAAATTTGCATTTATGCACTTAAGACCCTTGCCGCCCACTGGTAGGGCTGCAAGGGGCCTACCTGTAAAAAAGCCAGCCTGGGCCTGCCATTTTGCAGGCGGCCCCTTGCCGCCCTCTGCCAGGGCGGCACTCCCTCCTCATTTCTCCTCATCTCGACTCTGATTAAAAAAACAGACAGAGGGGGAGGAGAAGAGAAGAAGAGGCGAAGCCCTGCCGATTTGAGATCCGATTTCAGGTAATATTTATAGATCCTATATGTGACTATTTAGTTAACTAGTGTGTATTTTTTAAAACTTTGTTTGAATAAATGCATTATACTCCCTCCATTCCAAATTGATCTACATATAATTTTTTTGAGATTATTCCTAAATGATCTACAATTGTGTTCATTTATTAAGTCTATTCGTTATTTGTGCATTGGAGTAAATGGACATTGATGCATGCATCCATGCACACAAACATTTATAATCCACATGCAATATATTGATTTGCTATTGGCTAGGAAATAGTGGGGATGGTGCATGCATTGAGTTTGTTGCTAGAGTAAATATAGTATGAGAGAGTTATTAGCTTTTCTTGGTCTTGGTGTCCTATAAAATATGTAGATCAATTCGGAATGGAGGGAGTATTATCTAGGATTTTAGTTAGACTACTGTAGAACTGCTATTGTCAAATATAGGTAACTACGTAGATTTATAGTTTTAAATGTTGTTTAGTAGCATTACGTTAGCATACATAACAAGATATTAGATATAGGTAAATACGTAGATCTGTAGTCTTCGTAGTTTTAAATGTTGTTGAGTACCATTACATTAGCATACATAACAAGATATTACGTTGTAGGCGTTTATTACATGAAAGAATGATCTAGTTATTTCGTTGACAGATATGTCCAACAAACATATATTTCAAGTTTACCATGGCCCAGGAAACATTCGTTACGGGCCGACAGGGGTAGATCTGTCAGAATTTATTGTAACACCAAGGGGAATTGAAAGACCGACTGAGAGGAGTGTACCTTCTATAAAAGGATGGTTGATGAAGGGCTTGAGAGTTGATCCACAGACAAGTGACATAACAATCAATGTTATAGTAAGTCGGGCAACTGAGGGTTTTTATTGGGAACTAATGCCAGTTCAAAACTCTCGAATGTGGAGATGGTATGTGGAGAATGCATTGCAACACGGGTGGCCTCTATCTATAGTTCCGTTTGTTCACCCGAAGGATCCAAGTGTGCAGATGAACATGGATGATGGCGATGGACCAAGTGCTGAGGTGAATGAGACTTCCGTGGAAGAGGACTGGTTGCTCGTGACCGAGGAAGTCGTGGACCACGCGCGAGAGCCACACACCGAGGAGGCGTACCAAGCCTACCTACGCTGGTACCAGCCACGCACCCGTACTAGGGTCACCTTCGCTCCCGTGGAGCAACAGGCCCAAGCTGCGAGCACTAGAGACCTCTACACTAGGCACCGCGACCAGGACTTCGCTCGTGCTGTGAGTACTCTGCATCGCACCATTCCTTTCTCTTCTATTCCTTTCTCTTGGTCAAATGTTACGAATATTTACGTACAAATTAACCGTGCAGGTCGTAGACTGCAACAGGGTCATCGTTGACGCTTCAACGACGATCCAACGTTTAGACGCGGGGATTGAGGTACCCGTAGACGAGCACCTGACGACGTACACGCGGATACTGGACTCAGCGTGGTCAATTCTCCGAGTGCTCACCTGTCGTGCTGTCGACGTTGCTCAGGCAGACGCAGCACCACAGCGGCCACCCCGACCGATTGGTCCTCGTCCAGCTGCGCACGTTCATAGGCCGACTCCCCCTCCCCACAGAGGTAAGTATATTTAAGGTTTTTTTTTACATGCCTCGCACATATATGTGAACCGATTGATCCAATTGCTTCAGGGTTTCGTGCACCGTTCACCACCCCACCTTCCACGAGTACGCCTCCTGTTGTGCCCCCCACAGGTACTTAAAAAAAACAACACTATATCGACAATCAATTTACATGCAATTTATGTCCTAGATTACAAGGGTCTCGTTATCGATGTGTAGGTTTCGCCCAGTTCGGTACGACACAAGCCGCCCACTTCTCCCAGGCTGCAGGGTCAGCATCTCAGGCAGCTGCGTCGGCCTCGCACTCTGCGTAGTTCTGGCGGGACGCCGGGACTTCGTCACAGGCAGCCGGCACGTCGAGTCGGGGTCCACCACTGGACCATGCCAAGACCTCGTTGGAGTACGGGGTGGCTTCCGCCTTGCTCTTTGGCATCGGTGACTTCGACTTCCAGGTCTCGACAAAGGACGTCATCGGCCCCTCACAGCTGGGAGGCGCACTGCCGTTGCAGACGCAAGACCAGTCGCCCTCCACTCCATTTTAAAAAAATAGCTAATACTTAATTAATCATGTGTTGATGGATCGTTCTGTTTTTCGTACGTGAGAGATGTTTAGAACATAATTAATGCAAATTAAGAAAAATAAATAAACCGAAATTGCTGGACTTTAATGTAGGTTTGGACTATCACAAATGTTCATGTGGTGTATATAAAATTCTGAGTTCCATGGGTGATAGATCCAGAATGGTGAGTTCAGCAGGGATAAGCTTCATCAACGTTTAATTCAGGTGTACATGCATTTACCTCACCTGAACAAAATTATGTTAAAGGTGGCTGGAGTCAAGTTGTATCATTCAGATCTCCAGTGTCCGAAACCTGTGTCACAAATCAGCGAGCAGCGGCAGCAATTCTGAATTTGATGCTATATATCAAACCTCTGGTTCGAAATTTACTAGCTGAATTCTGATCAGGAGACGCCGTTCTGCATTTGAAATTACTGAATCTGCTTCTGCTGGAAAGACAATTTCCTTTCGCTTCAGACTTATATATGGATACTGACCAAATACAATATCAGAATTTCTCAACCGGTGATCGGACTTTGCTGAACAACATTTCATTTATTCACCAGCTCGTCGAAACGTATCACAACACCGAATTCAGCAGAGGTCTTTGCTTGGAGCCAACTTAATTTTCTTCCTTTTCACTTGTTAAGGAACATGCCGGTGAACCAAAAAAAATGATTGGAATTTGGGAGAAACACGATTTAATCATACAGAATACCAGTAACATAAAATCCCCAAGTGCATGTTGTGCATCAACATTTCAGATCTCAACATCAAATTTACGCCAGAAAATTTGGGTTCAATTTAAGCCAAAAAAGTGTAAATGGAACACCTAATACCAAGTAGTACCAACACAGACTGACGGACACGAAATTCACTACCTGCCTACTCATTCTTCAGCTCAGCAAGAAAACTGGAACAATATCACTTGGCTTCAGCCATATAATTCAGAGTCCCTGCTACATACCTGAGAAGAGGCTCGACTGCAGCCAAGTCATCTTCAGTTCCTTCTGAATGTCATGCAGTTGAAATTGCTCTCTAAGCTCTGAATTCTTTTATATGAAAACATGCATATTTTGGTCATATGATTTTAGCAAGCAGCAGACCTGATACTGCACAAAAGCACAAGCAAGTAATGCTATCATAACTGATACAACTCAAATTCCACGAAACAGAACCACTGTTTTACATCCTAAATTTTTACGTGCCTACACAATTTACAGATGAAGCCAAATCAGATCTAGAGAGACAAGTTCATGGCATCAACAGGCAGACGGCTAAGCATGGACGGGAGTGGATGAGTAATATCAAGCACTCAAGCATGATGGCTCAATGATGCTGAACTGCAACCATCACAGGGACTCTAATATGATGGAGAATACAGTAACAGGGTTGAAAATGGGCATTTGATGGGCATCATCAGACTAAACAAGATGTGCATTTGATCGACCCATCTTGTAGTCATCACGAGCCATCTCATAATTCTGCTTGAGCTCCTCGTAATGCTTCAGTGAAGCCTCTGAGAACTTTGTCAGGCGATCCAGAACCGTAGTCAGCTTTGACTGCAACCCTTCCACTGCTTCTACGCTTCCACTCACCTCCTGCTCGTTATTCTCCAGCATCCCACATTCCTGCGACTCGTTTCTCAAGTGCGATTCAGTCGTCATTTTGTTCTGATGATCAGCCTGGTGGTCGAACGAACCGCGCAGGAGCTGCACCACCTCTTTGATAGACTTGCAGAGCTCATCTGTGGGGAGTGACTGTGACTCCATCATGGTGAGCCAGTCTCTGCAGAGAACGAAGATCGGAGGGGAGAGCGCGTGGCGGGGAGGGAAAGAGACCTTGCGCTTGCGCCTCCATCGGTCCTGGGCTGGCTGCAGGACACACTTCTGGAGCCAAGCGTTGAGGGACTCGACGTAGGACTTGTGAGCAGTGACCCAGATCTTGAAGCTGGACGAAAAGCAGTCCAACTCGTTCCAGAGATGCGTTGCGGCCCTGTGGTGGTGCTCACCTTGCTGCACCGTGGTCGCACTCTTGACATGGTATGCCAGTGATATTGTGATGAATTGTTTGTGGTGGCATTCCAACATTGTTTTCCACATTCTTATTAACCTGCATGAGTTATGTGCGGTCAGTTCAAGGTTTAACATGCAAGAAATGCATTGAACTTTAAAGTCAATATAATCCAAGTTGATTTTTCACTACAGATTAAGTTAGAAATGTGAGACTTCAAATTGTCCAACAAAACATGGTTCTTGAAAGATAGTGAATCATTATATTCTTATTTTCAGTGTTCTAGCACCAAACTTAAATTATGAGTAATGTTGACAGTTCAAATGTTCCCATCAAACGCACTAAAAAGGAAATATCGAACTTCAACAAATGCACTGTATAACAATTCTGATAAAATATGCAAGACCAAGTTATTGTATAGCTAAAAGATGGCCACTAGGTGATGTTTAAGTTTATACCCTTGAATCAGCTCGACAAGTTGTGGCTGCAGTTCTTCATCCCTTATCTTCTCTATTCTTTTTGATATTGCATCGACAGCCTGGATCGCAACAGACACCCTGGAATGAAGATCCTTCACAATAGCTCTGGTCTTATCAATCAGTTGAGCATTTAGACCTCGTGCAAATTGGTGCCGGAGAAGGTTACATTTCTCATCATAAGTCTTTCTAACATGTTCACTAGCCTACAGAAACAAAATAGTGTAGTATCAGTGATCCATTATACCAATAACAGTCCTAAAGAGAGGGCAAAATTTCATATTGATAACTTTCCACCTGCATACTGTTTTTGCTAGTTATTGTACAAGACTTTAATTCTGCTGGCAAATTAGAAATCAAATTGTATTATCAATACAAATAACTGTACAAAATATGCTTTTGTATTGTCAAGTCTACTGGCAAGAGATATCTTTTATACAAAATGTTGAGAACTGCAAGAATAAAATAGACCAAATTTCACTTGAGGACTTAGGTATACAATAAAGCAAAAATCTTATGTAGACAAGTGACACTAATGATGAATTCCCAATCAACAGCCAGGAGTAGAGACTTGCACGCAATAGTAAGAAGTTTCACTGCACAAGTGCACATGTACTGAAAATGTACCTTGATTTCATCATGTAGTTTTCTCTCCCATGCATGTAGCCTATCCAAGGTAGACGAGTGGCTTCCAGATACCATGGCAAATTGCTCAACAAAATCACTGTTACTATCACCCACATCATCGGTAATCATTGCTGCTGTAAGTGGACTCTTAGATGATGAGGACAAAGATGATACAGAACGCTTCCAAGTGACAACTTTTGAAACATGCTGTGCAGTTTCTACAGAAAACCTCAAAATTAGTACTTCAAACAAATGTTATGGTAAAAATATGAGAAGAGATCAGTAAAGCATCCTACTTACCCTGGTTGAGAATATTCTCACGATTGAAGCAGACTCGAAGTGCTGACACAAATCGGGCAGTAGGTGGCTTGCCTGGAGAACCTGGAATTTGAGGAATAAAACAAAGAAATGAAGTTCCATCAAACAATGCCAACACGGTGCAGGGGGGGGGGGAAGACAAGATAATGATTCCCCCACATGATTTTCACCTGGAATCTTAGCACATATATCAAGTCTGATCTTCTTTGTCTCAAGCATTCTGGAAACCTCATTCCCAGCTTCTGCAGCACGCATAAACCGGATTTCAATGTCTTTCATGCTTGACACAAAATCTTTTGCTCTATGAGTGATGAACTCTGAAGGGTCTTCTGCTTCTGTGCACAATTCTTTCTCCATGTCATCTTCCTCAACCTTTTCTCCAACTTGCCCAGAAGTAGCAGCTTCAGTTGTAACCTCAACCGATCCACTTGGCTTACTCATCCCACTTTTCTTTGCTTGGGCTTCCTGCTTAGGTGCTGCATTATCACCAGGAAGCTCTGGGTGCATTCCATCAGACCTGTTTGTTGCTTCTTCTCTCAGCGAGACTGCTTCAGATTCCCTTGAATCTCTCAGACCCTTCAATCTACTAAAATTTAATGTCACTCCATTCTCATTATTTGAGGTGGCACTACCAGAAGCATAATTGGAATCGAAGAAATCCCATGAGGTACATAATTCAGGGGGCAATGGTGGTGGTGGCGGCACAAAGGTAGAGACTGGGGATTCTTGCCCCACAAAGTCAGCAGCAGATGGATCAATAGTGATTGTTAAAGGTTTTGTTCCTGCTGCTTTCATGTAATGGATCTTTGTTGAGGGAGGAGTCAGCTGACTACCTCGATGTACTGGGGAACCAGTGCTCTCTAATGCTTGAGAAGGCGATGGAGAAGCCATAGAGGAATGTGATGGTGACTTATCTGCTTCTGAAATGGACAGTGATGATTCTGTTGAGATCTCAGACTCCGCATAACGCCGCAATGCAGTACCCACACTACGGAGGGACTGAGTATATGATAGGTGGGATGCCGACAGTGCATCTCTTGAATCAATAGCTCGCTTGATATGGCGCATTCGCTCCTTGCATAGAACTAGGGCATCCTCACCAGTGGCTTTGGACGGCAAAGAACCCATTGAGTTCAACGAACCAACAAATACTATTCTACAATGTATTTGAGACCAATAGATTCATCAAAAGACCAGCTACAACACAAGCTTCCACTGAGTAGAAATCCTCCCTGAAACTGGCAGTAGTCTTCAGTCCTCAGATCTAATCAAAACAACAAACAAGAAAGGTCAGGTTTCCAGATAATTTTCAAAAGTAGAAATAACTCACAGTAGAAAGAACATTAAGTAAAGCACAATCTTCAAAATAAACTAGTGAAATCCAAATTATACCAATAACACAATTTTGAACAGAGGCACTAAATTTGTCACATAGCCTTCTAACTTGAGCTATAGATTCATGTTTCCTCTGTCCCCCACCACCAGTACCCAAAAGATGCAAAGCGGGAAAAAGGAAACGAATCATAATATCATAATATTGTCATCATCTTCTTCCCGCTTCTTGATTCGAGTATCCCTTTTCCCTTGAACATGTGCTTTACACTACAGAATATTATTGCATTGATTGATCAACCAAACTAAAAAAAAAAAAAAAAACTAGGTAGTGCATAACAGGGATCATTCAGATAGAAGGCAACATCAATATATAATGGGAAAAGAGTAATCTAAACAGGGAATCTGTTTCACAGAGTAAATGCCTCCAAACATTAAAAACCAGATTGTACATGAAGAGTTATATTGATATTTATGAAAGGCAACATGATTAATGGAATGATAACATCAATATATAGTGAGGAAAAGAGTGATCCTTGCAAAGATGCCGAAAAAAGGTAAAACTTAAAATATCAGGAGATAAGTGCACCAATCAGTACATCAAAAAATTTGTTTTATTGGCAACTAAACCTAAAACTGGTAGACTGCTAGTCTGCGTGCATAACTGCTACATATATGACTTTACATCTACAGATTCAGATATTTCACTCTTCAGAATTCAGAGGATGTTTTTTGGGGGATATTTTAGGATTCAGAGCTTTAACTCGTTAGATTTTCTGCAAAACTATGTGCAAATTTCGAGGAATTTTTGGACAGCTAATATACCTACTAGTACAAAATGTTTCATTCTACATCTGCAGCCATAGCCTGAAACATGGTCTGAGCAGAGTGATGTGGACATTGAGTAAAAGAACAGTCTCTTGCAAAGTACGATAATTCCGAACAAACTGGAGCAAAGCTTTGGAAGGAGAGAACTATTCTACGATCCAAACAGCAACACTGGGGACGAAATTTCACCTTCTGAATTACATGCACTGCTTGCCATCAGGAAGCCATATTCAAAAGATATGAATAATTTTACATGAACAATGACATTCTCATTGAAAGTGAAACAACGAACTAACAACTTGGAGTTCTATGATATCTACCATTTTCTGAGCTTTTTCCTTTGACCAGACTTGAAAGGTCTTAACTTAGCAACAGATGAACTAAAAAACGCTACGCTCTGAAAAACGAAAGAATCAAGAAAATCAAAATGCAGCAAACTTAACCACACAAGTAAGTTGTAACAGCAGGAGGTGAAAAGATATATCCATGTACATCCATGAAACTAGACAAGAAATCTCAGTCGAAAAGTATATGTACCTGGATCCGGAAGACACGAGGTGGCCGGACGGAGAAGGAAGTGGCGGCGGATCTTGCAGGGAGAGAAGGCAGAGAACCGTAAATGTTCTCCGCCGCATGCACTTCTTCCTCCACACTAGCGGCGGCGGCGGCGAGAGGAGTGAATGGGGTGTACCTGCTGCCGCGGATCTAGGGCTTGGAGGAAGGGAGGCGGCGCCGGCGACGGGGGAAGAGGCGGCGGCGTTCGCATCGCGGCGAGCGTGGGGGATTCGTTCTTCCACGAGGTAGTAGGGTTTAGAGATTTCTTTTTTCTTTTCTTTTTTTTTTTGGAAGAGGGTTTAGAGGATTGGGAGAAGATTGATACGGAATCGACTGAACAATGCTATGCTATTGCTATATCCTTAAAAAAAAGTTCATTATTCAATATTTTCTAATTTATATATATCTATAAAGTCCATTTCTACTAAGATCATCTTCAGGAAATATGCTACCGATACTCCATCCGGAATTTAACAGCACAAAAACCCACCTTCAACGGATGCCCCATCCGGTCATCCTAAAGTAGCGGATGTGCCACACACGGAGAGAGGAAAGACAAATATAGTATGTCTCTCTCCTTAAGCCATGTCACAAGGATCATGTGGATCGAGCTCCCACCTCCATCTGAAGTTCCACGACCTCCCCTCCATCGTCGTCGTCGTCGGCTGGCGAAGGAGAGTACGCCATGCCCTTTTTTATTTTTTATTTTTTTGAAACGGAGGGTGGAGAGAGAGAGGGTGTAGCTGTGGAGTGAGCCTGGAGGGGGAGAGGCATACCAGATATAGAAGGAGAGCGCCGGCAGCGATAGCCATGCGACCTCCGCACGTCTGCGCCCACCACCGTCGCCCTGCGCTTGCCCGCCGTATGGCAACTCCGCCTATCCACGCCCCTTGCCCGCCCATCGCCGCCCCTCATCCGCCCGCCCGCCGCTGCTCCTCGCCCACCGGCCGTCGCCGAGCCTCCGCACCCGCTGGCTGCCTAGGCAGATCCGTGCGCTGCCTGCCACCCCAGCCCCTATAGCAAAAGAGTGGAGAAAAGTAGAGAAGAGCAGAGAAAAGAATGTAGAAAATGAGGAGTAGAGTAGAAACTTAGTAGATTTATGTTGCTATATTTTTGCTGTAGAAAATGAGGAATGGAGTAGAAATGAGCTTTTATGTCCATTTTATTTATGTTGATGTGATTTTTCTTGCTAGGTAAATCCATGCACAGCTATGTTAGTTGGAAGATATTAGTAAAATATGGGAGGGTGGGATATGGATGATCTATTATAGTGAGGAGGGATATGAATGATGAATCGTTTTTGGATGGCCATTCATATGGGTATATGGAGGATTAAATATGGATGAGCTCCTGGGGATGCTCTAAGGCTGCATTAGATCTCCTCTTTGGAAGAGGGATTTTTAGTGAATGCAAAACGAGAAAACTCATTAGCACATGATTAATTTAGTATTAATAATTATAAAACTTAAAAATAGATTTATTTTAATTCTTTAAATAACTTCTATATAGAAAATTTTGTAAATGAGAAAGTTGAAGTTTGTTGTACTCAGGGACGGGTATATGTAATGAAAACTAGTAATAACGTATTTGGTGAAAACAGGGTTTAGCATCAAACTACTCTGTTCGGTTATTCATTAGACAACCTAACCACAAATTTAAGCCAAGAAATAGATTCAATTTTTAGACAAATGTCAGTTGACCACCTACTATCAACGAGATGCAATCCTTGCCATCGCATTCTTCAGCTCAACAAGAAGACAGGAGAGACATTGGCATTTCTCAAAGTACAGCTGCTGATGCGATATACTTACTCTGGCCTCACAAGATGATAGAGCTACCAGCCCACCACGTTTATGCTTCCTGGACAACCAGGAGATAACCTAAAGGTATTCACATGGAATTTTCTTAAACTTCTTCAATATAAGAACTCAAGCATTTTCATCAGATGATCACCTAAGCATACTGCCACTTACTGAATTCTTTGATATGAGAACTCACCTATTTTTCTCCGATATTGACCTGATTTTGGCAAGCATCAGACCTGATTAGGGATGGCAATCGGGCGCGACGGGCACGGGTAGTGCCTACCAATACCCATGCCCATGAGATTATTTGTGCCCGTGGGTATACCCATTACTACATGACGGGTAAGGATGGTTGCCCATGCCCATTGCCCGCAGGCGCCTTATGCCCGCGGGCGTGCTCGTTTACCCGCCACAACAAAAGCAGTGGAACAAAAAGTCTACAAGCTACTAAGTTCGAATCGAACTTAAAACATCAAATATTCTCCGCCTCGGTGTCGTGTCTCTCCTCTGGCGGCGATAGAGTAAGAGGAGAGAAATAATAAGGGAAATAAAAGGGAAACCGTAGAAAACAAAGAACGTGGCTTATGTATTCTAGTGGATTTTGCTCCTAGTCTACATGTAAGTTAGATTTCGCGGGTAAACGGGCAAAGCGGGCATGGGTAGTGATTACCTATACCCATGCCCATTTACCCATCGGGCATAGCTTTTGACTCAATAAGATACCCATGGGTATAAAATAGAGAACAAACCCAACCCTAATAGGGTTTTTACCCGCGGGTAAACGGGCACAATTGCCATCCCTAGACCTGATATTGTACAACAGCACAAGCGAACTAATTCTTTTCCAGAACTGACACAACTCAAACACTAAGAAAGAATAACAATGTTTTTACATCCTGAATTGTTACATTCCTACAGTCATAAGCTAATAAACATAAACATTAATCATTCGATATAATAAGTGGCAGACCAACATGTTACAAATGACAACTAGAAAAGCACTCATGCTGATCCTCACAAAAGGCCTAGATACTTAGAAGGTCTAACTATCATTTCATGGGATCAAATGCCAAGCAACATGACAAAGAAATAGACCTAGCGGCCGCTAGACAATGTTTTTGCGTAGAGTGGAACATAGGGAAGATACTCCATCATACAATCTGACCCAAGATCTTGAATAACACGTGGTTCCTTACGATCCATGTCATACGACATCAGTATGTAATCAGCAATGTAGTAAACTAAGTTGCAGTCTAGATGAACTGCAACCCCACGGTAGAACATGGTTTGGTACTTGCAACTTATCTTCCCAGACAGCAGTTCAATAGTCACCTTATGCTTCAGTGTCCATTCATCCTTAGAATAGTCCTCAAGAACCTATATTGACAAGTTTAAAACGACATTGTTATTGTGTTTACTGAGGTGGTACAATTTCCCTTTGGATTGACCGATAGAACTGATTACAACACAACCATATGTTTCTTCCGCATAGTCCATCTCCGGCACAGGCAAGATCCTCCATATCTCCCCCTTCACATCCACTGCCACTACCACAACTCCACAAGAGGCTGACGAATGACTAAATGCAGCAATGCCATTGAGAAAGACACTTTGATTATCATATACTATATTACTGTGGGGCCATTCGCTTTCCCTGTAATTTCAGGATTGGGATCCTCTGAGGTGAAGTCAGAGGGACGTGACGACTGATATGTGGGCCCCACCGCTCTCAGGCCACCTGTTAGTGACCATGTCAGGGAGCAGTTCACGTCAGAGGATCTGGTTCCGTAATTCCACTCACTGTAATTCCATTCTCCGACTTCCGAAGAGTAGACCTTAACACCAACCACAGCCTCGCATCCGTCACAAACTGAAAGACATGGAATTGGGAGGAGACATCAGGGTCAAATCCCAAACGGGCGCACATCTCCTCCTCGCCGCCGCCCTCGGCGTCATAGCTGGACTCCGGCAAGGCGACCAATTCCTCCGTGGCGGGATTGCAGACGACGTAGCGGGACGCATCGGAGCTCTCGAAGCAGCGGCAGAGGAGGAGGCCGCCGCAGCTGTCCACCATCCTGATGCTCTCAAAGCGAGGCAGGAAGGAGAAGGACGGGTAGACGAGAGGCCGGCCTCTCCCGGAGACATTGACGAAATGACGAGCTTCCATGGGGAAGCGTGATTCGTTCTCACTGTGGTAGAAGAAGCCGGCGAGGGTTTGGGGGAGCTTCTTGCGGTGGTCGGGGTCGGAGATGAGGCCGCGCCACCGCCTGGATACACAGCTGCATCGGCGGACCGACTTGGCCGGGACCCGGGAGGCGGGAGAGGATCTCCACGATGAGGTCGTCGGTGAGCTCGGCCGCCGGATCCCTTCTCCTTCTTGGATTTCTTAGCCATGTCGCCAAGAAAAGAAGAGATAAATTTGCAACAGAAGCAGAGAGGTCAGTCAATGGGGGGTGGGGGCGAGGAAGCAGATGAAGAAGAAGCAGAGGAAAATGCTAGCCGTCGCGTACCGGAGACCGGCGGAGCAGAGCGCGGCGGAGTTTGGGCGGCGCGGCTGCGAGGGTTTGGACTGGGAGAGAGAGTCTTGGTCTCTTGGGCCTTTCGGCCCAAGTGTAGCCCAAGCGGAAGCCTTTTTTTTTAGAAAAAAAAATCATCGAGATTCTTTATCAGTCGTCAAGCACCAAAAAAAGAAAAAAAAAGAGAGAGAGTATGCGTAAACATTACATATCTGAGATTTCAGCAGAGATATGATATGCTTTGGGGCTGCATCTGCATGGAGGTCAACCAAATATTATTTTTTATATTTTGTTATATGTAAAAAATAATAATATGTTATATTTATAGCATAATATTTTTAGATAATTATAGTATGATTACATTGTAACTTGTATAGTACTTCCTCCATTTCAGGTTATAAGATGTTTTGACTTTGGTTAAAGTCAAACTGCTTCAAGTTTGATTAAATTTATAGACAAATATAGTAATATTTACATTACCAAGTTAGTTTTATTAATTTAATAATTAAATATATTTTTATAATAAATTTATCTTGGATAAAAAATATTACTAATTTTTATATGAACTTGGTCAAACTTGAAACAGTTTGACTTTGACCAAAGCCAAAGCATCATATTACCTGAAACAGAGGGAGTAGTATATTTATGTGTAACTCTATGTAATTTTATACCGTTAGATTTGCTCCGAAATTTTGTGCAAGCGAGGAAGAAAAAAAACACAATGTGAGCATAGGTGGGGGGATTCAATCCCATAACCTCCGCTCCACGAAAGCAGGGCGCTACCACAGGGTTTTTCGAAGTTACGTGCAATTTATAATGTAATTACATGCAAAAATTATAATAGAGTTACATGCGACTTTTAATATAATTATACTACAATTATAATGTATTTCTATAGAAAAAATATAATGTATTTACGTTTGGCAAATATTAGGAAAAAAATCTATTGACAGGGATGTATAACATAGTCCTAATATTTTTATATATTCTTTAGAACTACTTGTTAAGTACCCCTCCGTCCCACAAAAAGTCAATTCCTAGCATCCCAAAGTAGAATTAAGGGGTGTTTAGATATAGGGAGTAAAGTTTTAGCATCCCAAAGTAGAATTAAGGGGTGTTTAGATATAGGGAGTAAAGTTTTGGCGTGTCACATCGGATATTATATAGGGTGTTGCATGGGGTATTCGGACACTAATAAAAAAACTAATTACATAATCTGTCAGTAAACCGCGAGACGAATTTATTAAGCCTAATTAATCCGTCATTAGCAAATGTCAGTAAACCGCGAGACGAATTTATTAAGCCTAATTAATCCGTCATTAGCAAATGTTTATTGTAGCACCACATTGTCAAATCATGGAGCAATTAGGTTTGAAAGATTCGTCTCGCAAATTAGTCGCAATCTGTGCAATTAGTTATTTTTTTAGCCTATATTTAATACTTTATGCAGGTGTTCAAACGTTCGATGTGACAGGGTGTAAAATTTTGGAGTGGATCCAAACATGCCCTTAGTGGAGAGTAAGAATTACTATAATGCCCTTAATCATTGAAAAAAGTAGTAAGAGTAATAGGTAGGTAAAGGGTATTAAAGGAATAAAACTTATCGTTTTACGTGCTGGGGGTAAATAGAATGATAAAAGTTGGTTTTTTGTGGGACAAACTTTAAACTCTAAAAGTTGAGTTTTTTTGGGTCAGAGGGAGTACACTTCGAAGATAGGAGTGAATAAAAATCTCTAGTAGAGAAACTGTTTGGGATAAGCAACATTTAACCATGTAGGCTACCAGTAAAATTGAGATCCCCCACAGCATATGTTGTGCATCAAAATTTCAGATCTGAACATCAATTTTATGCTCAAAAAAATGGATTCAATTTGGGTCAAAATGTCTGTTGAGCATATCCTTGGCAAAGCTGCCGTTGTTGTAGCGATATATTCTGCCTCACAAGGTGATTAAAGGGCACCATTTTCTGCTTCTTGGACAACCAGCAGAAAGGGCCTGATACAGAAGAGGAACAAAATACCCAGGTGCTCTTCCAATCATCAACATCGCCAGCCATGTCCCTATCGCTGTAGACGAACAAGCTGAGGATCTCCATGCTCCTTGTAGCGTTACCCATAGTTAAGAGTCCCTGCTACATACCTGAGAAGATCCATGACTGACTGAAGCTAAGGTGCTCTTCTGTTCCTTATGAATGCACGCAGTTGCCATTCCTCAGCTTGAGGCTCAAAGTGCAGCCTGATGGTACAAACAAAAAAGTAACACATTAGATATGCATAACAATTTCTAAGGTATTCAGATGAAATTTTCTCAAATTTCTTGCGTCTCACTAATAGCACGCTGCCACCTGCTCTGAATTGTTTGATATGAGAACTCACGTATTTTCCTCCGATACTGACCCACCTGATTTTGGCAAGCATCAAACCTGATACTGTACAACAGCACAAGCGAACTAATTTTGTCAGAACAGGTACAACTCAAACTCTAACAAGGAGAAACGCCGCTTTAACATACTGAATTTTTACATTCTAACAAACATCATAGCTAACAAACATCAGCATTAATCATACGATACAATAAGTTGCAGACCAACATTTCACAAATGACAATTGGAAATGTGTTCATGCTGATCCTCACAAAAGGCCCAAATACATAGATTTTGAAAAAGGTCTAAATATCATTTCATGGGAACAAATGCCAAGCAACACTGGTGTACTACAAAGAAACTGACTTAGCTCCTATTGGACAGTGTTTCTGCATAGAGTGGAACATAGGGAAGACACTCCAGTATACAATCTGACCCAAGAGCTTGAATAACACGTGACTCCTTATGATCCATGTCATATGCCATCAGCGTGTAGTCTCTAGTAATATAGTAAATCAAATTGCAATCCAGGTGAACTATGACCACATAGCAGAACTCGCTAGATTTGTACTTGGAGTTTATCTTCTCATACAGCAGTTCGTTAGTCACACTATGCTTCAATGTCCACTCATCCTTCGAGTAGTCCTCAAGAAGCCATATTGACAGGCTTATGGGGACAGTGTTGTATTGACTGAGGTAGTACAATTTCCCTTCGGATTGACAGATGGAACCTGGCAACCAATCACGCACTTCTTCCACCCCTTCCATTTTCGGCACTTTCGTTGTACGCCATGTCCTCCCTTCCACATCTACCGACACTATTGAACGCTGATAGGAAACCAAATGCAGCATGCCATTGCAAAAGGCACTTCTACAAATATCAGATATGCCGGTATCAGTGCACCATTCACTTTCCCTGTAATTCCATTCTCTGGTTTCAGAAGAGTAGATCTTCACCCCAGTCACATCATCACATGGCACAAACTCAAAGACATGGAATTGCGAGGAGACATCAGGGTCAAATCCCAAGCGGGCGCAGAACCCCCGGTCCTTGGGGTGGAAGCCGGACTCCGGCAAGACGATCCATTCCTCAGTACAAGGATTGAACACGACGTAGCGGAATGCATCTGAGCTCTCGAAGCATTGGCAGAGGAGGAGGCCGCCGCAGCTGTCCACCATACTGATGCGCTCAAAGCGAGGCAGGAAGGAGAAGGATGGGCAGACGTGAGGCAGGCGTCCCCCTATCCCGGAGACATTGACGAAATGGCGTGCTTCCACGGGAAAGCGTGATTCGTTCACGCTGAGGTGGAAGAAGCCGGCGAGGGTTTGGGGGAGCTTCTTGCGGTGATGGGGATCGGAGATGAGGCGGCGCCACCGCCTGCATACGCGCCTGCATCGGCGGACCGACTTGGCGGGGAGGCGGGAGAGGATCTCCACGATGAGGTCGTCGGTGAGCTCGGCCGCCGGATTCCTCGTCGCACTGGATCCCTTCTTCTTCTTGGATCCCTTCGCCATGTCGCCAAGAAGCGCAACCTGCAAATGGGGAGCAAGAGCTCATCGGACGATAGGGAAACAGATGAAGAAGGGAGCAGGAGAAGGCTCGCCGGCGCGTACCGGAGATCCGCGAGACGTCGCCGGAGATCCCCTTTCCGAGTCGCCGTCGCCGCCGCCGCCGGCGGCTCTGGGTGCTGGGGTTTTAGAGGGGGAGGGCAAACATGCAGCGAACACCCTGTGTTTCGTGGAAATAACAAGATGTTTCTACATTCTTTTTTTTTATAAAATTAGTTTTTCTTTCGTTTCAAAATATCAAGATAAAGTTTTATTTTCCAGTCGACCTAAGCTACTCCCTCCTGTGATCTTGTCAAAGGATTCTATGATATTTCTACATTTCTTGTAGAATACCCCTTCGTATTTGATTTTTTTCAACTCATTGTTTTTAAGTTCGATCAAATTTATAGAAAAACATAACTACATTTTCAACACAAAGAAAAATATATAAAATTTGGTGTTGTAGATGTTGGTAATTTTTTTAATAAATCTGATCAAACTTAAAAAGAATTTGATCAGAAAAAAAAGTCAAAATAATTTATATAGAAAATGAATGGAGTATCATGTAGAGGAATATGCTGTGTTCAGCAAAACAGTTTGGGAACTAATCCTTGCGCATGCAGAGTGACTCATTAGCACATGGTTATAACTACTAGCTTAATAAACTTAAAAAATAGATTAATATATTTTTTCAAGCAACCTTTCTGCGTATATATATATTTTTTAAAAAAAACACACGTTTAATAGTTTAGGAAACGTGTGCGCAGAAAATGAGACGTGGAAGTTGGGAAATGGGATAAAAGGACTCGCCTCAAGTGAATACAGTTTTTTTTTTTTGAAAGGAAAGGTGGATACAGTTTAGCCGTGTATTTTTTCAAACTAAGTCGTTAGTAGCATACTCTTTGTTGTTTGTTAATTCTATAGCTTACAAACAAAGTTAGGTGTTATATTGTGATTAATGTGACAGTTTGTTAATATTCACAGTTTGTTAATATTGCCTCTCTTAACGTGCATAAGCGAATTCATTTTTGAGAATTTTGAAATTTTTAGCTTGGTTTTCCGCCACATATTCTTAGAAAAAATGTTCTTGATACATAAATGGATCCATTGTTTGAGGGTTTGAGGCTGGTTGGGACGTACTCTGATTTGTAGATTGTACCAATTTGTTCACACGTTTTTGTTGATGTGTTAAGAGCAGGTACAATAGCAGACTCAGGCTATTAGTCAGCTATAAATATATTTTAATGAGATAAACGATGAGAGAGAAGAACATCGGGCTACAGATCTATAGTTAGCTGCAGCACAGACTACAAAACACAATGTGTGTATGACAGGTGAGACCATATATTAATAGTATAGTAAGCAGCCATTGTATGAATTGGCTATTAGATTGGCTATAGATGAATTGGAGCTAGTAGTAGGCTATACTATTAAACTTGCTCTAATACCTGCAAATTAAAATGGAGAAAGCAATATTTGAGTTTCAAAAAAAATGAATTGATATTTTTTGTTGATGTTTTTTTACTAGCACCGGCAATTGACCAAGGTTCCTACAAATTTTCATGCAATGTATGTTTCCTTTTAGCCTACAACTTGCATGCAGACTGTAATTGCTCAAATGACGGCCTGGTGTATAATGTCTGAAGTTTCCATCAGTGATTGATCCAGAATATCATTTCAGCAGATGAAAGCTTAACTAGATTTTCTCCTATTGAGTCGTCTCCCTCAACCACATAACGGTTATGTGGTTGAGGGAGACGACTCAATAGGAGAAGAGATGAGGGAAGCAAAATAGACTTACTCAATGTGCATATCCGTACAGCTTATTAACAACTACTCTCTCCGCCCTAAAATATACGAACTTACGATCGGATGGGGCTATAAATCAGGGGACTATTGTCACGTCCTGATAAATTCATCCCGAAATAAAAATCATTTTCCAAAAGGAATAATAGAATTAATTAAAATTCGAAAAGAAATTGGCAAACACTAAAATACGTACAAGAAAAATTCAAATGTGGCCCGGAGAATTTTTGTTAAATTCTCCTTGGTCTAAAAGGAGCCCTCAAATTTTAGTGGAATTTTCAGAGCACAAATAATAATTATTAAGAAATAAACAAAGTTAAAAAGGATTTATAAAAAGAAAAACCCTAAAAGAAGTCCTTTTCCCCCCTTCCCTTCTTGGGCCGGCTCGGCCCAATTCCCTCCCTCTCTCTCCTCTCCCCGCGGCCCATCGGCCTCCTCCCCGCGCGCGCGCCGCTGACAGGCGGGCCCGCCCGCCACCCTCGCTGACGGGTGGGGCCCACCTGTCATCCCCCACCTCGCGCCGCGCCCGCCGCCCGCCCGTGCCCTAGCGCCGCCGCCGCCGCCGAATCCGCCGCATCCCGCCGTCCCCGCGCGCATTAAAGTGGGGGGAATTATTCCCCGCGATTCCCTCTCCCGTTTCCCCCGCTTTCCCCTCTCTCTCTCCCTCGGATTCGTCCGATTTTATTCCCGCAATCCTCGCCGGCGTCATTGATGGAGCCGAGATCTCCGCGGCCGATTCCTCCCCCTCCGGCCGCTTTCTCCCCCTCCCGGTGCTATATAATTGTTCCCCGTGCCTCTCTCCTCCGTTTCCGCCGCTCGCCGCTCGCTCTCCCCGTCGGATTCGTGCTCGCGCCGTCGTCCTCTCTCTCCACCGTCGCCGCCGAGCTTCGGTTCGCCGTCGTCGTCGCCTCGGACTTCCTCCCGTCTCGGCGTCACCTCCTTCGGCTTCGCCGCGTCGTCGTCGACCTCGTCCGCTCCTCCGTTTCGCCCGCCGACCGCCGGAGCACCGTCGTCCTCGCCGTCCCGAGCCGCGCCGCCGTCTTCCTCCGCTCCGGTCGTCGTTTCCGCCGTCCTCGTCGACCCGGGGTGAGCCGAGGACCGCTCCTTTCGCTTCCCCCTTCCCTCCTCTCTCTCGGGCGCCGCTCCGCCGCGCCGTTGGTCGCCGGCGGCGACCATCGGGGCGTGGGTGCGCCGCCTTCCGTCGGCCGTGCCGGCGAGGCCGCCTTCGGGCGCGCCCCGCGGCTGCCAGGTGGGCCCGGCCGTCAGCCGCCCGCGCCCGCGGGTGCGGTTGACGCGTGGGACCCACGGCGCCGGCCGGCGTCAGCCGCGTGCACCTGGTCCACCGTGGACCGAGGGGCTGACGCGTGGGCCCCACTCCCGTGGACCCGGTCCGCGCGCCCTCTCTCCCGGCTGACGCAATAATTCGTTTTTAAATTAAAATTTAAATGAAGAAATTCGCAAATATCTATTTAAAGAGCATATAAACTTCAAATGGCCATATCTTGGCCATTTGAACTCGGAATTGGACCGTTCAAGTCTCTAATTTTTCCTTAAGAAGTCAAGAACCCATTTTTGTGCTTTATTTCTGCTGTTTTATGGAGTTTAGTAGAGTAAAAGCCTTTTCTTTTCCGTTGGTCGTGTAGACGCTGCAGCTTCGGAAGATTCGCTCTTCGTGGAAGTAGAAGCCGACGTTTGGGAAAGCGAGCAAGGCAAGTCACATCATCCTTGAACATATTGAATCCCAGTTTATCAAATTATTTTGATTTAAATTACTGCATTATTGCTTTATTTAAATTCCCGCGTTATCACTGTTTTATTTAGCCATGCCTATTTACCTTTGTTATGACCTTATTATTATTGTTATTGTTATTATTACCTTGTTCACCCTAGAATAAACAAAACTCCAACTAGTGGGTACTCTATTCGTGGTTCCACTAGTATAAATTTAGGTAGATGCTTCGCTGATTAATTAGGCAACATTAGGTGATTTTATAACTTTAGACTTTGGGAATTCTCATATCATTTGGACACTATGGAATTGTTGGATTATGGTGGAATTGGACATACACCTCTCTTCCTCTTTCAAAACCCCTAAAACCTGTTTTCGGTGGGGTTTGGGTGCATGCCAGTTGTGGGAAGTAGCACCCCGGCCACTATAAGGATTAAGCTCGGGCCTCTGTTGCAAAGCACTACCGTACTAACCACATGTCTAATGGGTAAGGCTTAACTCGGTGCTCAGGCTAGTCCTGAACAAAAGGACACGGATAGAGATGGATGAAGTCGTTGCGACGATGGATATCTCTGAGGCAAATGAAGGCTACGCGAGCTGCGGCTCGGTAATCGAGATGTCTAGGCAAATGAAGACTACACGGGTCGGTGCCCGTTAGTCGAGATGCCATGGCACTGGACTAGTACGCGGGTGGTCTCACCCCTATGAGTGTGGCGCACCCGGTCTAGATCTTGTTGCTAGGGGCTCAACCCTGGCCTGCCTGTCCCGGGATACCGGCCGTAGGCAGGGTTGGGTCGGTACTTTTGTTCACGGCTAGGATGGGTGAAGGGTTATGTCACATGTTTACGACGGGTTCCAAGGCCATGGAATGCGGAGTAAAGATGTGTCTTGTGGGTAAAGATGTACACCTCTGATCAGAGTAAATCTATTCGAATAGCCGAGCCCTCGGATATGGGCAAGCCTAGCAATGTACCCAAGTCAGTGTTTTAATTCTTAAAATTTGCTCAGCAACTAAAATGTGGAATGGTTGGCCTGGGTTGGCTTGGGACGAGCTGGGACCCAGGTCGGGTTGCCAGTTCGGTCTGAATCATCGTAGGCCTTGGGTTAAGGCAGGTTCGTGTGGGTCCACGGCCTTGATTAATAATATTGTGTAGCTCTAGGATCGTCTTTATAAAATAACTTTGGGCAACTAAGTGACTTTTAAATGCTGTTTACTGCAAAACCTAACCCCTATTATTATCCCCTTGTACCCCCCTTGCATTAATCATGCATCTGCCGGTGTGGCTTGCTGAGTACTGTGGTTGTACTCATTCTTGCTCAATCCTTCCCCTCTTCAGTAAGAGAAGCTTTGGAGAAGATGTCTTAGGTGGAGTCCTGGCTTATACCCCAGTTGAGCGCCTGTGAAGATGGAGCCGTAGGCCCGCTAGTCCGCTGCTGTTTATTTTTGATTGTCAGGCCTTAAGTGCCTTTGTAATAATGTAAATATTATCGATATAATAAAGATGTGCCTTTCGTATCATGTTTGTGTGGTGTACCCCGGCTTTTCCTGGGACGGGGATTAATACACTAGCGTTCGGGAAAAGGAAATTTTCCCGGTCGCGACAAGCTGGTATCAGAGCCATCTCGACTGTAGGATAAGCCAAGTGGATAAAACCTAAGGACATATTTTATAAATAAAACTATTTGCGAAAGTTCCTTTCTCCTTCCCCTAATGCTATTTGCAAAAGGTTTACTCCCTTCTTCCTTGTTCGGATTTCAACTAGTACTAGATGGTCAGGTCAGTGAAGAAGAAGACATCGTCAGTTGTTTGCCGAAGCTCCAGAAGACTGCAGGATCTGCTAGTGAAGTGGAGGAAGCAGTGAAGCCAGCTGTGAAGCAGGAGTGAAGATCTTGGAGAACCCGTCGCAGAACCTAAGCCACCCTCTAGGGTAGAGTCATTAGTCGTGTGTTTCCTTGCTTGTGTGTGTAGCGCGTGGTCTGCATCAGTGGGGTGTGATGTAACCATGCTAGGTTGTTTGCTTAATCAACTTGCAGAATAAGCCTAACATACATCATAACAGCAAAAGACTTAGATCTGTTAAGGTCCTATCCTTAGTTTCTAATCTGTCTCTCCCCTTTGTTTTCCATCTCTCCCTCTCCAAACCTTTGCAACAGATGGCTGACAATGAGAAAGGCAACAAGGTCAGAAGTCAGGACATTGGTACCTCAAGCTCCCGAGTGAATGAAGCACCAGACACCAGTTGTGTGACACTAGTCCAACACCTGATTAACCAGAACCGATTGCTTATAGAGATACTACAGCAGCACCAGACGCCAATTCTGAACTTGAGTCAAATACAACCTCAAGTGCAGTTGGAGGCAGTCCAAGCACTCACACCACAAGTCAGCGCACCGCCAACATCCCAGAAGGCCCCTCATGCCATGCCACATGTTGACCCAAAAGAAGCAAGTATCATCTGTTTTATGTGTGATGAGCAAGGGCACTATGCAAGGAACTGTCCTCAGCAGAAAAGAAAAGCACCAATGCGAACCGAAGATGAAGTCCGTAAGATGATCATTACCAGCACAGAATGGCCTCCACCAGGAATGACAAAATGTCAGAGAAGAAATTCCTCCCGAGGTGCACAACAGTTGACAGAGCATCTTTTAGCTAATGGAGGTAGAGTGTCTGGTAGTGAAGATTCAGATCAAGTCTCCTCAGATGATGAAGATGAGAAGTCTCCCCAAGGTTTTAACCAGAATAAAATAGAACTTAAGGCATGCTCTCGTTGTGGAGAAATCGGTCATGTTGCCAGCTCGTGTACCTCTACATGCGTTCATTGTGAGGAAGACCATCCACCCGATAGGTGTCCAACGAGCAGGATCACTTGTTTCTTTTGTGAAGGAACTGATCATGTACCAAAAGAATGTCGATTCAGTTTTCTGCTGACGAAGAAGATGGCCAACCAACCCGCCAGTTCCAACGGAGAGAAGCATCAAGGAAACACAAATCCTCGCCAAGATTCCAGTTTCAGCCTAACTCCAGTGCCAGGACAGAGGAATCAAAATGAGAAAAGAAAATGCCAAGTCCGGGAAGATATCTGTTGCTTCAATTGTCAAGGAATGGGTCATTTCGCCGACAAGTGCCCAAAACCGAGAAACGTAGCTGCCAGCACGTCAGTCCACGCAAACCCCCGCAATCAGAAGCTTACTCCTCAACGAATTGTCATCCATGCATCCCGAAGCAGTCCTATAGCCCGCGTTGCAACAGCTCCAACTCCAATGAGTGCACTACCACAAGGTGTCAATGCTCAATTTCAGCCCCAGCCACCAGCTGACAAGACAGAGGCCAGTATCTGCGTTGTACCTTTGGAAGTTCCAATACAGCAGCTGAGAAATCAAGTACAAGATGAAGAACCCGAGTGTAAGAAAGTTATTGTTTGTTACAACTGCAGTGAAGAAGGGCATTACTCCAAAAACTGTCCCCAACCAAGGCAAAATCGGCCTCCACATTTTCGCCAATTTACAGGAAGCAGCCATGCCAATTACCAAGTAGTCAGTGGAGCAAATGCAGTACCTGTTAAGCCTAGTACTAGTCAGAAGCAACCATAATACTCTTGTATCGGTGTTCAAGTACTTTTGTTTTATAGCTGTTCCCCGTCAATCATGTAATAACAGAGAAACATGAGATAATGAATGAGATTGGCAAGTTTATGTAGGGTCCATATTGAGATTGCAAGTGTTGTGTGATGGGTACATTTGGTTGATGATTAAGGAGACCTAGGGTCTCATTTCCGTAAGCTCATAATCTATTATGAATCAAATAACCTCGCGATTGATGGCGAAGAAAATCAAGTGATCAACCAAAGAGACATTTGTTTGGACTAAGAGTTTCCGATGTGTCTTCTTCGGATCAAAGGCATGCACCCGTTGTGGAAAAATTGGACACGTTGCTAGCATGTGTCTCATCAGCTAGTCAGCTCCAACAGCAACATCGACGATATCATCCACAGCACCAATGCTCCTCTTGCTCCACCTAACTCTGCAATAAATCATGGCAATAATACCTTTAGCACCAACCACTCTCTGCATCGACAGCCTCAGCAAAGAATTGTCGTAGGTGGAAGAAGTTGTGTCTCTCCCCGACCTACTCCAGGCCGAGCCAAGGGCAATCAACCTCCGGAGGGCGATACCAAGCAGAAGACCGTCATCCGCTTCAACCAACAATCAGAAGGAAGCTTCTCCTGTGAATGATAGCATTATGCAGTCCTATCACATCATCACAGAACCAATCAAGGATGCAGTCACTAGAACAATGCCAGCTATATCTCTCCAGAATCAAAATGAGCAGCCATGTTTGTGGTTTTCAGTCCGCTACTTATCATGGTGTAATCGAAAGTTTGCAGCAATCATGTAATACATAAATATATTTATGTCTATAAACAGTGAGCTTGCTATGCTTATGGATGATTCATGTTGAGGATACAATGTACCGATGTTAAGCACCGTCCCTTTTTGTTTAAGGCAGTGCCTCGTATTCATGTAATGAGGGAGAAATGTGTAATACAGACAAGTTCCATGAGGATTCGTTTGAAAGATGCGGATATGTGATCATGTGTATAATTGTTTACTGACAAAGGAGACCTAGGGTCTCGTGTCAGAGGAACTATATTCTAACCTCGAGTTAATAACCAACCTGTGGATGGAAAAGAAAAACAATTAAACTGTGTTGGGTTAAAAAGCCAACGAGACAGTAGTTGAGGATAGGAGTTTGGATACGCCTTTTACAGATCAAGATAAGGATTGTTGGAGGAAACCCCTAAGGGTACCCGCCATGCCTCTACATTGATAAGATCGGATATACCTGCCAACAGATAAGGAGATCCAGGAGACATCAATATTTGAGAACATAATAGTCGATGGTTGGTAATTAGTTTATCTGGTATCAGAAAAAGGTCAAAGGTGATGTGGCAGAAGAACAATTTGGATGCTCCCCATCTCGAGGAAGCACTAAAGATGACCATCGGCAATTAAACCCTAGTGGTATAGATACAGATAGCAGGCAATGTATTTCCCTGAAGGTAGTCAGTGCAGCTTTTGACGAACCACATCAAGGTTTCACTGAAAGGCAGCAAGCCAAAGGACCTCATCATCCCCAGAAGCGTCCGCAATCCACATTAAAGAATACCACCTGTTAGAGATAAGCCGAAAGAAGATTGATAAAAGAGATTGGCAAAGATGTTCTCTAGCATGAAAGAAGTAGGCCGAAAGGTGATTGATAAACAGAAACATGCTCTGCATCGCTCACGGAAGACCCCTGATTGTAATTGCCCCGCAACAGTCACCTTGTCATTAAGTAAGCGAGATGACCTAGGTAGAAGTGTTTCTATGAAGACAAGGAGTGAAATTTTCAGCTCGGTATCGGATGCTACACGGAGTGAAAAGTGCAAGCACCGGTTACCAGGTAATGCCATGTCCTGGGAGGTGATCCAACGGGAAAGAACTCATCAAGGTTAAAGGTGTAAAGGAATACGTTGAGTGCTAACTGAGGACAACCTGAAGATAATAACGGGAAGTAAACTGAATGTAAAGAAAGTGAATCCGAGCTGCTTGTTCGTGGGAACTATTCCCAGTTATGAACCAAGTGATATGTTCGAAGATAGTCTATAGAGGTCAGATTAAAATCACCTCTCACAACGAAGCTTCAGATCTGGCAGGATCACGATCAGACAATAAGGAGTCCAGCAGTAAAACTATTTGGGAAGACGTCAAAGTATATCAAGTGGGATAAGCTGGTTCTCTTGGGAAGCATAATTCAAAGGCAAAGCTATCGACCCTTGCATCAAATAGCAGAAGTAGCTATCACCCGGAGACCCGGAAAGCTAATATGAGGCAGTTGGTGGCGAGTTAGAAGCAAATGACAAGCATGGTATCTTAGTAATGACGAGCTGATCTCGACGCATGACATGAAGTTGATAACTTGTATGAGGTTGACTCCAAAGATATGAACTATGCGAAGTTCTGGAACTGAAGCCCCATCTTCAAGCGCCGCAACCCAGTCGAAGTCAGCTAAAGGTTCAACCCTGGTTCGAGTCAGGTGAAAAGAAGATTCCACCTGCAACAGGAGGTCAAGCCAAGCAGTTCCGAGTGGTGAAGTTTTGCTGAAAGTTTGTGAAGACGGAGCGGAAGAAGTCAATCAAGAAGAGAAGACCGCCCAACCTATCTTCTTGCTAGCCTCCTCGAATCTCGGGGACGAGATTCTTGTAAGGGGGGTGGATTTGTCACGTCCTGATAAATTCATCCCGAAATAAAAATCATTTTCCAAAAGGAATAATAGAATTAATTAAAATTCGAAAAGAAATTGGCAAACACTAAAATACGTACAAGAAAAATTCAAATGTGGCCCGGAGAATTTTTGTTAAATTCTCCTTGGTCTAAAAGGAGCCCTCAAATTTTAGTGGAATTTTCAGAGCACAAATAATAATTATTAAGAAATAAACAAAGTTAAAAAGGATTTATAAAAAGAAAAACCCTAAAAGAAGTCCTTTTCCCCCCTTCCCTTCTTGGGCCGGCTCGGCCCAATTCCCTCCCTCTCTCTCCTCTCCCCGCGGCCCATCGGCCTCCTCCCCGCGCGCGCGCCGCTGACAGGCGGGCCCGCCCGCCACCCTCGCTGACGGGTGGGGCCCACCTGTCATCCCCCACCTCGCGCCGCGCCCGCCGCCCGCCCGTGCCCTAGCGCCGCCGCCGCCGCCGAATCCGCCGCATCCCGCCGTCCCCGCGCGCATTAAAGTGGGGGGAATTATTCCCCGCGATTCCCTCTCCCGTTTCCCCCGCTTTCCCCTCTCTCTCTCCCTCGGATTCGTCCGATTTTATTCCCGCAATCCTCGCCGGCGTCATTGATGGAGCCGAGATCTCCGCGGCCGATTCCTCCCCCTCCGGCCGCTTTCTCCCCCTCCCGGTGCTATATAATTGTTCCCCGTGCCTCTCTCCTCCGTTTCCGCCGCTCGCCGCTCGCTCTCCCCGTCGGATTCGTGCTCGCGCCGTCGTCCTCTCTCTCCACCGTCGCCGCCGAGCTTCGGTTCGCCGTCGTCGTCGCCTCGGACTTCCTCCCGTCTCGGCGTCACCTCCTTCGGCTTCGCCGCGTCGTCGTCGACCTCGTCCGCTCCTCCGTTTCGCCCGCCGACCGCCGGAGCACCGTCGTCCTCGCCGTCCCGAGCCGCGCCGCCGTCTTCCTCCGCTCCGGTCGTCGTTTCCGCCGTCCTCGTCGACCCGGGGTGAGCCGAGGACCGCTCCTTTCGCTTCCCCCTTCCCTCCTCTCTCTCGGGCGCCGCTCCGCCGCGCCGTTGGTCGCCGGCGGCGACCATCGGGGCGTGGGTGCGCCGCCTTCCGTCGGCCGTGCCGGCGAGGCCGCCTTCGGGCGCGCCCCGCGGCTGCCAGGTGGGCCCGGCCGTCAGCCGCCCGCGCCCGCGGGTGCGGCTGACGCGTGGGACCCACGGCGCCGGCCGGCGTCAGCCGCGTGCACCTGGTCCACCGTGGACCGAGGGGCTGACGCGTGGGCCCCACTCCCGTGGACCCGGTCCGCGCGCCCTCTCTCCCGGCTGACGCAATAATTCGTTTTTAAATTAAAATTTAAATGAAGAAATTCGCAAATATCTATTTAAAGAGCATATAAACTTCAAATGGCCATATCTTGGCCATTTGAACTCGGAATTGGACCGTTCAAGTCTCTAATTTTTCCTTAAGAAGTCAAGAACCCATTTTTGTGCTTTATTTCTGCTGTTTTATGGAGTTTAGTAGAGTAAAAGCCTTTTCTTTTCCGTTGGTCGTGTAGACGCTGCAGCTTCGGAAGATTCGCTCTTCGTGGAAGTAGAAGCCGACGTTTGGGAAAGCGAGCAAGGCAAGTCACATCATCCTTGAACATATTGAATCCCAGTTTATCAAATTATTTTGATTTAAATTACTGCATTATTGCTTTATTTAAATTCCCGCGTTATCACTGTTTTATTTAGCCATGCCTATTTACCTTTGTTATGACCTTATTATTATTGTTATTGTTATTATTACCTTGTTCACCCTAGAATAAACAAAACTCCAACTAGTGGGTACTCTATTCGTGGTTCCACTAGTATAAATTTAGGTAGATGCTTCGCTGATTAATTAGGCAACATTAGGTGATTTTATAACTTTAGACTTTGGGAATTCTCATATCATTTGGACACTATGGAATTGTTGGATTATGGTGGAATTGGACATACACCTCTCTTCCTCTTTCAAAACCCCTAAAACCTGTTTTCGGTGGGGTTTGGGTGCATGCCAGTTGTGGGAAGTAGCACCCCGGCCACTATAAGGATTAAGCTCGGGCCTCTGTTGCAAAGCACTACCGTACTAACCACATGTTTAATGGGTAAGGCTTAACTCGGTGCTCAGGCTAGTCCTGAACAAAAGGACACGGATAGAGATGGATGAAGTCGTTGCGACGATGGATATCTCTGAGGCAAATGAAGGCTACGCGAGCTGCGGCTCGGTAATCGAGATGTCTAGGCAAATGAAGACTACACGGGTCGGTGCCCGTTAGTCGAGATGCCATGGCACTGGACTAGTACGCGGGTGGTCTCACCCCTATGAGTGTGGCGCACCCGGTCTAGATCTTGTTGCTAGGGGCTCAACCCTGGCCTGCCTGTCCCGGGATACCGGCCGTAGGCAGGGTTGGGTCGGTACTTTTGTTCACGGCTAGGATGGGTGAAGGGTTATGTCACATGTTTACGACGGGTTCCAAGGCCATGGAATGCGGAGTAAAGATGTGTCTTGTGGGTAAAGATGTACACCTCTGATCAGAGTAAATCTATTCGAATAGCCGAGCCCTCGGATATGGGCAAGCCTAGCAATGTACCCAAGTCAGTGTTTTAATTCTTAAAATTTGCTCAGCAACTAAAATGTGGAATGGTTGGCCTGGGTTGGCTTGGGACGAGCTGGGACCCAGGTCGGGTTGCCAGTTCGGTCTGAATCATCGTAGGCCTTGGGTTAAGGCAGGTTCGTGTGGGTCCACGGCCTTGATTAATAATATTGTGTAGCTCTAGGATCGTCTTTATAAAATAACTTTGGGCAACTAAGTGACTTTTAAATGCTGTTTACTGCAAAACCTAACCCCTATTATTATCCCCTTGTACCCCCCTTGCATTAATCATGCATCTGCCGGTGTGGCTTGCTGAGTACTGTGGTTGTACTCATTCTTGCTCAATCCTTCCCCTCTTCAGTAAGAGAAGCTTTGGAGAAGATGTCTTAGGTGGAGTCCTGGCTTATACCCCAGTTGAGCGCCTGTGAAGATGGAGCCGTAGGCCCGCTAGTCCGCTGCTGTTTATTTTTGATTGTCAGGCCTTAAGTGCCTTTGTAATAATGTAAATATTATCGATATAATAAAGATGTGCCTTTCGTATCATGTTTGTGTGGTGTACCCCGGCTTTTCCTGGGACGGGGATTAATACACTAGCGTTCGGGAAAAGGAAATTTTCCCGGTCGCGACAACTATAAATCAGGACAGTTGTGCTAAGTTCTTATATTTTGGGACGGAGAAAGTAAAAAATAATTTGTAAGTAAAACCTTTATATGCATGCCTTTAACAATTGAAAAATCAAATGCTATAAAATAAACTGCAATGAGCAAACCACAAAATCAACTTCAAAACTAAGTTTTAAAATTTAAATTTTGGTTTATGAGTATAAGTAAAACGATGATGCTCCTAATACGACGAGAGAAGCATAGGACCTTTTTTTTTAATTAAAACTGATGCAGAGGACTTCCATGCACCTTGTTGCTAGTCAGCCAGCCAGGTGTTTCTTCATCAGTTCCTTCTGAATGCAGCAAACAACTGCCATTGCTCTGTTTGAAGCTCAAGTTCAGGCTGATGTTGTTGCAAGCAGTTTCTATGGTATTCACATGAAACTTTTTCAGATTTCTTCTATTTAACGACTCAAGCATTTCACAAGATGAACATGTAAAGTATGTTGCCACTTCCTCCAAATGCTTTGGTACGGAAACGCACGCACTTTCCACTTGATTTTGCCAAATGCCAAGCATCACATCTTAATGTTGTCAGAACTGACACAACAAACTCAAACTCTTAAGAAACAAAATAAACGGCTGTTTTCACATCCTCAAACTTTCAGATACCTACACATAAAGGCATTCAGAGGTAGTGTGACACAATGTTTTTTTCTTGGCACCGGCCATCAGGCAGAGAGCAGAGTTTGGAAGATAATGCACGAGACAATATGTTGGGGGAACACTACTAGCACCACAAAGTAAACTGATATGCGTATAAATCAAATACTCCTACAAGGTAAGCCGCGCAGCAGGCAAAATTGCTTGCAAAATCAAAGAATTTTTTATGATGTAATGGTCTCAGCCAAACCATTCACTTCCCCCTTAATTCCATTCTCCGGTTTCCGAAGAGTATATCTCCACCCCAACAACATAATCACAATCATCCATCACAAACTCAAAGACATGGAAATGCGAGGGGAACACCACTATTAGCAAGAAGATAGAGGGGAACTGTTTCAAAGGTGCTTACTCAAAGTGACAAATTTTAAGTTCCAAAGTGGCAAAGTCTCGATCCATGTCAACTACTCCAAAAAAAATGGTCTTACTTCACTATAGTATATCATGTACTTCCATGTCATTGTTTCATGTGCATCAAATTTACTAATTACTAGTATTGTCAAAAGCTCGCAGAAGTAGAAATATGATGAGGAAAGCAAAAAAATATAGGCATTCATTGAAATGTAGGTGCTGTTTGGATTGAGAAATGAGATAAGTGTCACGACTGGAAATAACCCAACGGGCGTTCCTTACGTGCGTGCATTATTCCTTGTCCCAGGAGGCAAGGTACACCAAAAGTTGATACAATTTAGAGTTTAACAAGCGGAAGCGTAATTAATTTATTACATGGGCGGCGAAGACCCAGCACACAAGAAGACAAACGAAAAACAGCGGAAGACTAGGGCGACGACTACAGGCGCTTGACGGCAGGCACGAGCTAGACACCAAAGCCTTCATCATCCAGGGGCTCCTCTTCTGGGTTTGGGAAAAATTGAGCAAGACTGAGTACAACCACCGTACTCAACAAGACACACCCACAAGTGCAGAATAAATGCAAGGGAGTACAAGGGAGCCATAATATAGGGGGTTAGGGTTTGCAGTAAACAGCATTAAAAGTCACTTAGTTGCTCAAAGCTACTTTGTAAACACGGTCCTAGAGCTATACAATATTATTAACCAAGGCCGTGAACCCACACGAACCTGCCTTAACCCAAGGCCTACGATGATTCAGACCGAACTGGCAATCCGACCCTGGGTCCCAGCTCGTCCCAAGCCAACCGAGGCCAACCATTCCACATTTTAGCTGTTAGGCAGGTTTTAAGAGTTAAAACACTAACTTGGGTATATTGCTCGGCTTGCCCATAACCGAGGGCGCGACTATTTAAAAAGGGTTTATTGCGTCAGCCGAGGGGAGGGGGCGCGCGGACCGGGTCCATGGGAGTGGGGCCCACGCGGCAGCCTCACGGTCCACGGTGGACCGGGCGCACCCGGGCTCGCACCGGTCGGCGCCGTGGGCCCCACGTGTCAGCCGCACCCGAGGGCGCGGGCGGCTGACGGCCGGGCCCCACGCGGCGGCTACTCGGCGCGCCCGAATGCGGCCACTCGGCGTGGCCGGCGGGAGGCGGCGCCCGCGCCCCTATGGTCGCCGGCGGCGGCCATAGGCACGGTGGAGCGGCGGCCGAGAGAGGGGAAGGGAAGGGGGAAAAGAGGCGGCGGTCCACGGCTCACCCTAGGTCGACGGCGATGACGAAAAAGGCGGCCGGAGTGGAGGAAGGCGGCGGCGCGGCTCGGGTCGACGGGGACGGCGGCGTTCCGGTGGTCGGCGACCGAAACGGAGAGGTGGACGAGGTCGGCGAGGATGCGGCGAAGCCGAAGGAGGCGGCGCCGAGGTGGGAGGCGGTCCGGGGCGACGGCGGCGGCGGACCGGAGCTCAGCGGCGACGGCGGAGAGATAGAGCGACGTCGCGAGCTCGAATCCGGCGAGGAGGAAGGGCGGCGAGAGGCGGAAACGGACGGAGGAGGTGCGGGGAGGGTTTAAATAGGGTTGGAAGGGGGAGAGAGCGGCCAGGGAGGAAGGAAACCAGCGCGGGAGGTCGGCCGCCATCAATGGCGCCGGCGAGATTTGCGGGGGCAAATCCGCCCGTTTGAACGCGAGAGAGAGGGGGAAAAATGGGGGGAAAGGGAGAGGGGATCACGGGGAGTGATTCCCCCCACTTTATTGCACGCGGGGACGGCGGGAGGCGGCGGGATTCGCGGCGGCGGCGGCGCTAGGGCGCGGGGGAGGCGGCGGGAGCGGCGGGAGGAAGGGGATGACGGGTGGGCCCCACCCGTCAGCGAGGGTGGCGGGCGGGCCCGCCCATCAGCGACGCGCGCGGGGAGAGGCCGAGTGGGCCGCGGGGAGAGGAGAGAGAGGGGGGGAGGAGAGATGGGCCGGGTCGGCCTAAGGGAGGGAAGGGGGACTTTTAGGGTTTTTCTTTTTATAAAATCATATTAACTTTGTTTATTTCTTAATAATTATTATTTGTGCTCTGAAAATTCAACTAAAATTTATTTACGCATTTTAGGCTTTTAGGAAATATACAAAAATCCTCCAAGCCTTATTTGACTTTTACTTTGCACATTTTAATTGTTGGAGGCTTTCACACGGATTTTAATTATTCTAGGCATAATTTAGAGGATGTATTTTAGAGTCGTTTTGGGACGTGACAACAATCCTCACCCCTAAGGGATGGTTTGGCGAATCGGGTTCATCATCACTACTGATATCATAAACAACCCTCAAAGATGATGGAGGACAAACACAAGCTAAACTATAACGGCGACGGGCGATCGCCTCTTGGCGAACCGATCTTCTAAAATTTCGCCAGAAGCTCGAACTATCTTTGCGACGTGATACACGATAGCGATCGTAGTCCTCTAAAGTTCGGCCTGGATGCACGCGCATCCATTCAGCAACACTTACAACCTTATAGCTGTTGCCATTAATCAACATCTCGCGGTAAATAGGCCAAAAAGGGCACTTAATCTTCAGCATGCTTTTTATCGCCACGAACTTCTCGTTCTTGTTCCGCCATTTCTCAACGGGAGGTCGAACGCATATCTTTCGGCCACAAGCCTGCTAGCAAAGCACAAAAGGAAAAAGTGCAAAAAAGGAGGGAAATATAGACGAAGATCGGTTCCACTTTCAAACGAGAACAATTAGATAAGCGAAAGGATAATACTTCATCAATAGAACAGAGTTCATATTGATTACAAGGCGAAAGCGGCTTAAAGCCGAACATGCAAAAAGCCTATATACAAAACCTAGGCTACCAGAAAGCCCGAAAGGACCAAAGGAAGAAAAAAAATAAAGCACACGAGGGCGAAGGGCCTCACACCTCAGGGTGGTCTTGGCCTCCATCGCCTTCGCCCTCGTGCCCGGTGGCCCGTTCCGATGGCCCGGGATCCCTTTCGGTGTTGGCAGCGGCGGCTTCCTCGTCCCTCGCGATCCTTTCAAGGTTCTCGCGGAGTCGAGTCTTCGCACAATCTCGACCACCATCCTCCCAAAACCCTCTTCGAAAGGCCCTTAAGGTAGCCCCAGAACACTGCGTGTTGCTAGGCCATTCTTCTTTCACGAAATAGGGGAAAACTCCCGATGTGGTCGCTGCCGTGCGCGTGCAAAAGGCTAAGGACGAATCCCGTCGAAACACGAGCGCAGCAGTCCCCGTAGGCGCCTGCCACTTCGATGACCGAGCCGGCCGCTTCCTGCGTCCATTCGGAAAAGTCGAACGCGGTTCCACCTTCGCCCGGAGCACCTTCCGCCCGCGCCCCAAGGTCATTAAGGGTCAGCCGGAGAGTGTAACAGGCCTGCTTGGCAGACTCTGTGGCCGGTACCAGTGTCGCGGCGGCAGCTTCGGCCGACACAAGGCGAGCTTCGAGGGATTTAATCTTCTCCTCGGCCGAAGCAAGTTGTCGGTCTCGTTCGGCATCCCGCTTGTTCGCCGCTTCAAGGTCAGCATGGAGAGACTTGTTGTCCCCCGAAAGAGCCTTGTTTTCAGCATTCGCCTTCTTTAGAGTCTCCGCCACAATGCGTCTTTCGTCTTCCTTGTGGCGAAGGTCTTCTTCGGACTTCCGAAGGCGGAGGCGGTACCCATCTAGCCTCTCTAAGGCAGATTTCTTCATGCTTAAGTGCGCGGCAAGGCCCTAGACAAGGAGAAACAAAAAACATTACGAAAGGACAAAATTCGGCGCGCAGAAAACTCATACCCGCACAAATAGGCTTTCCACGGCCGCGCAGCTTTCGCCGAACTCGTTTAGCTCGGTGAAGAGCCCAAGGCCGTCGGTCGGTGCAATGACCTGGCACACACCGTCCACAAACGGAGTGATCTCTGGCCGCGTGGCGAAATTAGTGGGGACGAAGTGTGGGGCGGTGAGCGTCATGTCCGAAGCGGTCGGTTCGACTGCCGGAGCTTTTCCCTCTCGTTGACGGACAGGCGAAGGAACCGCCTCAACCCGTTCGTCCTCGGAAACAATCGCCTTAGCGGCCGGCGCCGAAGCACTCCCACCCGTCGCCGCTTCAGCATCGCTAGCAGGTGGCGGAGACATGCGCCTGCTACGAGAAGGTGCGCGCCGCAAAACCGGCGAAGTAGGAGTCCCGTCGGACTCTTCGCTTTTCGAAAAGCCGCGGGCGACTTGCACAACCTTCTCTTTCTTTTTCTTCCTCCTGGCGGTCATCTCCGGTTTCACTGCTGTGTTGGATATCGCCAGGAGGGTGTTCGCCACAACGACATCTTGCGGCCGCATAGGCGAAACATGAGAACCTACCCCAGATTTCGCAGGGGTAGGACTGGGAGTACAGCTATGGGACCCATCATCCTCAGAACCAGCCTCCCCATCTTCTTCTTCCTCCTCCTCCCCATCACTTTCGACCGCAACCTTCGCGCTGCGGCGAGTTCGAACTTGGCCGCCTTTCGCGACCGCACGCTTGCGTTTCTTCGAAGTGCCGACTTCGTCATCCCCGGCTCTGGAGGGGTTCGATCGACTTGGTAATTCGCCAATATGAACCCGGTTCACCCGACCGTCGGTTTGGCGCTAAAGCAAGCGGGCGAATTCGGCCGTGGTTAGAGCTCCTATCATCTTCGACGCCTCTATTTCGGCGTCTTCCAAAGTCCGCGCTGCGAAAAAAGCAGAACACAAAACGATTGTTTAGCCTAAAGGGCACTTCCATAAAGGAAATATGCGGCTTAGAGCAAAAGCATAATCTTACTTTCGACCCAGTGGGGAGAACAAGGCGGGGAAGCCCAAGAACCTATTTGCCCTCGTTCACGGACACATCCCAGACACAGGCGAGGGGGGAAATCCGAAGGAGGCAAAACTCCTCACAAAGGTCCCGGGTGCTTAGCCGCCGAGCGACCTTACGAAGGAGTATGAGCTGAGACTCGAGAGTCCCATCGATCTCCATGTTCGGCTTCGCGATGATGGAGACGGCGGAACGCTCAAAAAGGAGCCAATTCACCTTGACATCCTCGGCAGGGTAGGGGTTGGCGATGTAGAACCATTTCTGCATCCAGTTCCTGTCCCACTTGGCCATTGACGCGGGTACTGGCCAAGCGTCTGAGCGCTCTGGCCGCAACATGAAGTTCACACAGCCGAAGACGGTTTTCCTTGGACCGGCCGGCGTCTGCACGTCCTTGGTCGAGGCGCATGCTGTAAAAAGAGTGGGGAATAGCTCGGCGGTAGGGGCGAACCCACAGGTTCGACACATCCAAGCGAAAACCGCCAGCTTTGGGAATGCTGATGGGCTAAACTGGGGAAGCCTGACCTCATACGTCGCGAGCACGGACGACAGGAAGTCGTCACATGGGAGGCGAAGCCCAGCGGCAAAGTAGGCAGCGAAGACAACTGTTCGACCATCACTAGGCGAAGGGACAACGGCTTCACCCCCACATGATCCTTGGCCCTCCAAGAGAACACCGGAGGATACCAACTCGCCTAGGTCGGCCTCCTTGACAAGCGATTTGCCAAGGAAGCACGACCACCCTTCGCCAAGGCCGCTAGGGTCTTCGCCAGTTGACCCGGCTTTAGTGGGCTTGCGAGGAGCCATCAGGCTCGCGGCCAAGGAAAAAGAGAGGGAAAAAAGCCAAAAGGCTAAAAGCACGACGGTGGCGAAGAAGCTAAGAAGCGGGCAAACGAAGAAAGCACAGAGCGTGTCAAGCGGTAAAAAAGTGAAGAGTGCGCGGGGGGGGG
The DNA here is from genome assembly GCF_034140825.1 of Oryza sativa Japonica Group. Lineage (NCBI taxonomy): Eukaryota > Viridiplantae > Streptophyta > Magnoliopsida > Poales > Poaceae > Oryza > Oryza sativa. Next base: position 4,369,959 of record NC_089039.1, read on the forward strand.
GGGCACAGCAGGCCGGCCTGGGGTTATATAACCCCGTCGCGAGACCGTTCGCCTGCCGACCAATTAAACCCTGACACGTGTCCAGGGGGCAGACGAAACGGTAAATTCCCATCGGGCCGGAGCAGAACAGTAAAAAGGGCGAAGCCCACGGGGCCCATTACTATTCATAGTAATAAAAGAGACAAAAAAAAAACCTTTTCGACACTTTGTAACAAATGCGAGGAAGGGGTTTTCTCAAGAAATTTTTGTAAGCATGAAAACAAGTTATTTATTTCGCAGGACTGCATCACGGATTTCGGCAGGAACATCGGCTGAAAGGGGCGCCTTGTGGTATACCATTCCATCTGCACAGTCTCGGCCGAAGCTCCCTACTCACCCTTGCCCGTGAGGGGCTTGTTGGAGGCTTGCCATGGAGGGCCTTCGGCCGAACCTGCCGAAACCAAAAAGTTCAAGCAACAGGCGCACGCCGAAGGTAGGCAGCAAGCGACAAGAGTGAAGCCATACGGGCGAAAGTCGTGATTGGGGGTAACACCACCTTCGCCAAGTGGAGTTCTGGGCAGAAGGCGGCACGGGCGAAGATGATGTGGCGAAAGCCTCGGCACACGGGCACGGGTTTCGCCATAGCACCAAACCCTGTTGACGGGAAATTTGGTGGGCCGCTACGCCCTCGGGGGATTTCGCCAGATAGATGGGCCGAGCTATTTAGGCCCAGTAGGGGCCCGTATGTGTAAAGGACATAGTGTGCCCTTCATAATGTCCCTATCATAAGGGTAACCATGTAAATTCCCCTGTATAACCTAAACCCTAGTAGTGGGAACCTGTAATGGGGCTATAAATAGCCCCCTAGGGCCATGTAATAGGGGGATCCCAAGAAAAATTCTCAATTTAGTACACTATAACTGTTTTCCAACCACCGTTGAGTAACCACGTCTTTCGACGTATGCGGTTATCGTTTCGACAACAATGCTCTTATTGTCAATCTTATTCGATATTTATTGGATCTTGTGTTTATTTTCCTATCTTTGTTGGGTTGAAGGGAATATCACATTAAGGGAAAGTATTGTATTTCTTAGATATGCACTACAACTCTTAGAATGTGAACAGAGTGATCCAAGTGGTAGAAATATTTTCAAAAGGCCAATTTTGACCAAAAGTCAATTTTATGAGAAAAACTATAATTCTGGAAAACTACTACTTGAAAAATGTTTCAAAAGGACTCCAATATGTTTTCCAAACTTTAGTTTGCAAGAAAAACTATTTGTAAAGTGGAAATGCATTTTTTGGCCAAAATTCTAGCTTCTAGGATCTTGTTTTGGAGCAAAACTATTTTTCTCTCTACAAGCATTTCTAAAGGGAATGTGAAAATGAGCCCAAAACAAGTTAGATAGAGTTGGTCATTTCAAATGTTTTTGGTTTTTGAACCTTATCCAAAAGGCCAACCTATTAAAAGAAATTTGATGCCAAAACTCACCAAAAATCTTAACTAGGCCATATATGGTCACTTTCTAGCACTTGGGTGAGTTTATTTCTTAAACCTGAATAATTGCATCTTTTTGGCTCAAAATCATATTTGAACATTATGCATATTAGTTTCTCTCAAATACCATCTCATGTGCTTCTTTTCGCTTTTTTTTAAAGGTATTTGAGAAGAGAGCTTTTGTAGCCTTTGCAAAAAAAAAAGGCCTTTACTATCAAATCATGAATCAATGGAGCAAAAAAGAGAGATGCATAAGGGGGGTGGGCAATCTGAATCAAATCCATATTACTCTTGCTCTCAAATTTGAATTTTCCAAAAAGTTGCATCTATAGCCTTTCAAAAGAACCTTTTTGGTCAAAAGTCAAAAAACTTATTTAAATGGCCCAAATTTGTGAAAATCCTTTCAAAAGTATCCCAATATGTATTTTAAATCTTTTGCAAGGATTTTGGAGTAAAAATTTCCATTTGTGAAACAAAATAGCAAAATTGGTCTCAATAATATCTTTTAGGATCTTGTTTTTGCGGAAAATGTTATATTTCCCTAAATCAAAATCTATTGAGTTTTTGAAAAAGTTGTATATAAAAATTTTTTAGAGTTGATCATTTCAAACATTTGTGTAGTTCAAAGTTTTTCCAAAACACCAACCATTCAAACTCTACAACCATTTGAGTTTCAGCCAAAATCTTGACTTGACCATTTTTAGCCTAAACTTGCATATGGTGGGTTAACCCTTTTGAGCCAAAGCTCTTTGTGAATATTGGCTTAGAAGTGTATCTATAACCCTCCTAAGGCTTTACAAATGTCAAACTCCATGGATTTAAAATTTGAATGTGATTTGAGCTCTCAACTCAAATTTACTCAACCTGAAGGCCTACAATGCTCCTTTTTATCTTTTCTTTTGATAAAAAATGATTTTTATGAAATTCTTTTTGGAAAAGTTACTCACAAGTATAAAGATCATATCTGCAAGGTTTCATCTCATTTGGATTTGATTTGCAATTATTTTGACTCTTTCTCATTTTGCTCAGCTTGCTGGAATTTTCAGAACAAGCATGGTTTTAGGCTGATTTGTGATTTTTATATCTCAACATGCATTGCAAATTGGAAGGAGCTTCCAGTATGACTTTTGATCCCCTATAGTTGAAACTTACTTGTAAATTTTTGTTTGAATTGTTTCAGCTCTTTTGGACTCTGTTTGAATGCTTTTTAAAGCCCTTCTTGAGTTGTGAAAAATTTGGAATTTCAGCTTGCTGACATCTTGTGATTTTTGTTTTGTCTATATGCTTGAGATATTGTCACGTCCCAAAACGACTCTAAAATACATCCTCTAAATTATGCCTAGAATAATTAAAATCCATGTGAAAGCCTCCAACAATTAAAATGTGCAAATCTAAAAGCCAAATAAGGCTTAGAGGATTTTTGTAAATTTCCTAAAAGCCTAAAATGCGTAAATAAATTTTAGTGGAATTTTCAGAGCAAAAATAATAATTATTAAGAAATAAACAAAGTTAAAAAGGTTTTATAAAAAGAAAAACCCTAAAAGTCCCCCTTCCCTCCCTTGGGCCGGCCCGGCCCATCTCTCATCCCCCCTCTCTCTCTCCTCTCCCCGCGGCCCACTCGGCCCCTCCCCGCGCGCGCGCCGCTGACGGGCGGGCCCGCCCGCCACCCTCGCTGACGGGTGGGGCGCACCCATCATCCCCTTCCTCCTGCCGCTCCCACCGCTCCCGCCGCTCCGCTTGCGCCAAGCGCCGCCGCCGCCAAATCCGCCGCATCCCGCCGTCCACGCGTGCAATAAAGTAGGGGGAATCACTCCCCGTGATCCCCTCTCCCTTTCCCCTTTTTTCCCCTCTCTCTCTCGCGTTCAAACGGGCGGATTTGCCCCCGCAAATCTCGCCGGCGCCATTGATGGCGGCCGGACCTCCCGCGCCGATTTCCTTCCCCTCCGGCCGCTCTCTCCCCCTTCCAACCCTATTTAAACCTTCCCCGCGCCTCCCTCGCCCGTTTCCGCCCCTTGCCGCACCGTCTCCCCACCGGAATCGAGCTCGCGCCGTCGCCCTCTCTCTCCTCCGTCGCCGACGACCTCCGGCCGGCCTTCTCCGCTCGCCGGGACCGTCTCCCGCCCCGGCGTTGCCTCCTCCGGCTTCGCCGCACCGCCGTCGACCCCGTCCACCCCCTCGCCGAGTCCGCCGACCACCGGAACGCCGTCGACCCCGTCGACCCTAGCCGCGCCGCCGCCTTCCTCCGCTCCGGCCGCCTTTTTCGTCGTCGCCGTCGACCTAGGATGAGCCGTGGACCGCCGCCTCTTTTCCCCCTTCCCTTCCCCTTTCTCGGCCGCCGCTCCGCCGTGCCTATGGCCACCGCTGGCGACCATAGGGCCGCGGGCGCCGCCTCCCGCCGGCCGCGCCGAGTGGCCGCCTTCGGGCGCGCCGAGTGGCCGCCGCGTGGGGCCCGGCCGTCAGCCGCCCGCGCCCTCGGATGCGGCTGACGCGTGGGGCCCACGGCGCCGGCCGGTGCGAGCCCGGGTGCGCCCGGTCCACCGTGGACCGTGAAGCTGCCGCGTGGGCCCCACTCCCGTGGACCCGGTCCGCGCGCCCCTCCCCCATCGGCTGACGCAATAAACCCTTTTTAAATTAAAAATTTAAATGAAGAAATTCGCAAATATCCATTTAAAGAGCATATAAACTTCAAATGGCCATAACTTGGCCATTTGAACTCGGAATTGGACCGTTCAAGTCTCTAATTTTTCCTTAAGAAGTCAAGAACCCATTTTTGTGCTTTGTTCCTGCTTGTTATATGGAGTTTATTAGAGTAAAAGCCTTTTCTTTTCCGTTGGTCGTGTAGACGCTCCAGCTTCAGAAGATCCGCTCTTCGTGGAGGTTGAAGCCGACGTTTGGGAAAGCGAGCAAGGCAAGTCACATCATCCTTGAACATATTGAATCCCAGTTTATAAAATTATTTTGGTTTAAATTATTGCATTATCGCTTTATTTAAATTCCCGCGTTATCACTGTTTTATCTAGCCATGCCTATTTACCTTTGTTATGACCTTATTATTGTTATTGTTATTATTTCCTTGTTCTCCGTAGAATAAACAAAACCCCAACTAGTGGACACTCTACTCATGGTACCACTAGTATGATTTTAGGTAGATGCTTCGCTGGTTAATTAGGCAACATTAGGTGGTTTTACAACTCCAGACTTTGGGAATATTCTCATCACCTGGACACTATGGAATGGTTGGATTATTGTGGAATTGGATTCACACCACCCCTTCTATTCAAAACCCTCAAAATGGTTTTAGGCTGGGCTCAGGGTGCATGGTTTTGATAGTAGCACCTCGGCCATATAAGGACCGGTCTTCGGGCCTCTGTTGCAAAGCACTACCGTACTTCCACATGTCTAGTGGGTAAGGCTTAGTTTGTGGCTCAGTCTGGTTATAAACAAAAGTACACGGATGGAGATGGACGAAGTCGGGGGTCGATGGACATCTCTAGGGCAAATGAAGGCTACACGAGCTGCGGCCCGGTAGTCGAGATGTCATGGCACAGGGCCGGTGTCCTGCTGCTAGGGGCTCAGTCCTGCCTACCTGTCCCGGGGGTTCCGGCCGTAGGTGGGGTTGGGTCGGTACTCTTGTTTATGGCTAGGATGGGTTGGAAACTATGTCATGTCTTCCGTCCGTATACCGTGGTGGTATGTGGCACGTGGTTACACGTGAGGAAGATGTGTCTTGTGGGTAAAGATGTACACCTCTGATCAGAGTATAACCTATTCGAATAGCCGCGCCCTCGGTTATGGGCAAGCCGAGCAATGTACCCAAGTTAGTGTTTTAACTCTTAAAACCTGCCTAACAGCTAAAATGTGGAATGGTTGGCCTGGGTTGGCTTGGGACGAGCTGGGACCCAGGGTCGGGTTGCCAGTTCGGTCTGAATCATCGTAGGCCTTGGGTTAAGGCTTGTTCGTGTGGGTTCACGGCCTTGGTTACTAATATTGTATAGCTCTAGGACCGTGTTTACAAAGTAGCTTTGAGAAACTAAGTGACTTTTAATGCTGTTTACTGCAAACCCTAACCCCCTATATTATGGCTCCCTTGTACTCCCTTGCATTTATTCTGCACTTGTGGGTGTGTCTTGTTGAGTACGGTGGTTGTACTCAGTCTTGCTCAATTTTTCCCAAACCCAGAAGAGGAGCCCCTGGATGATGAAGGCTTTGGTGTCTAGCTCGTGCCTGCCGTCAAGCGCCTGTGGTCGTCGCCCTAGTCTTCCGCTGTTTTTCGTTTGTCTTCTTGTGTGCTGGGTCTTCGCCGCCCATGTAATAAATTAATTACGCTTCCGCTTGTTAAACTCTGAATTGTATCAACTTTTGGTGTACCTTGCCTCCTGGGACAATGAGTAATGCACGCACGTAAGGAATGCCCGTTGGGTTATTTCCGGTCGTGACAGATATGAGCAAGACTCCCAAAATGAAACTTGTGTATGATTACATGAAGTATCTCCAGGATTTATTGCATATTTTTTGGAGCTCATTTCCACAAGTTTTATGTTGCTTCAAGAACTTGCTTAGTTGTATCTTATTGGTTAAACTTCAAATTTTAAAAGTGTGTTTCATTTAGTTGAAAATTTGAGTTGATGGCTTAATAAAAGTTGTTTCAAGAAGTGAGCTCTATGTTATGTCAATGTTAAATCAATTTTGACCTCTTTTGGATTTGTTCCTTGCATGAACTCCTCTTGCTTTCAAACACCCATTATTTGAGCCAACCTAAACTCAAATGGAATTTTCATTGTCAACCTACACATTCCATTTATTTTGCTTCTGAAATTCAAGTTGATCCTTGTCTCCATTGCTAACTACCATTTCCTGATTCCAAATTCACACTTGCATACACTGTGTATGGTGTTCATATAAAATAGTATTATCCTTTGATCATCTTGAACTCGGTAATTGCCTATCATTATCACTCCTTTGTTGAGATTACACACTTGACCAAGAAGCTCTCAAGTATCATTGACCAAAATCTTCTCATTGAGAAAATACTTGATAGGTATATTTCGAGGGAAAGTTCAAGTGCCCATAATCACTCCCTCCTACAAATGAAATCCATTATAATTCTCCTTGTCTAAGTGACAAGACTCCGAGAGTAAGGGGGAGCATTTCTTAAATGGATCATTTCTCAAATTTTTTCTTTGAGCTTTCATCTATTTTTTTTTGGTCTTGTGAATGTTTGTTCTTGTTTTGCTTGAGCAAAATTGTTTCTCTTCCCGTCCATTCAAATCTTTTTGTGATTAATGCCAAAAGGGGGAGAATATTTGAGGATCCCACATTTGATATGATCATTAATATAAAGGGGAAAATATTCTAGGATCCCACATTTGGTGCATGTCTTGAAATGAAGCATATCATCTCTTATCAAAGCATCCAACATGCACCATATGCACAAGCATCACATGCATAGATATAAATCAATTGTCAATTTCTCATATCATGTTTATTTATATCATTACTTTCACGCTTCATATCCAAATGTGATTATTATTAATGGATTTGTCATCAATCACCAAAAAGGGGGAGATTGAAAGTTCAAGTGCCATTAATTTGGTTTTGATGATTAATGACAAATCCAATTATGTGAGACGAATGTATTTTTTATGAGCATTTCTTTGCCTAGTCTCATGTGGATATAAAAGTGGAGTGTGTGAGAGGTGATTCCTGGACTTCTTATGAGTTGAGATAGAAACATTCATTGATGGTGAACATAAATCACAAGGATGAAATTCGTGGAGATCAAGCTGCATGTATCACTCTTTCTCTCCATGTACATATTGATATGTTCATATATAATATTTTCATGTGAATAACAATATACATGTGAGACTAATGTTTTGTTTAAGTCTTTTCTCCTGTTTAGTCTCTTACATTGAGAACATGAAGATGATGAAGGTATACATTTATTTTAATGCCTATATTTGATAAATGCCTTCTATTCTTGTTGTCACGTCCCAAAACGACTCTAAAATACATCCTCTAAATTATGCCTAGAATAATTAAAATCCGTGTGAAAGCCTCCAACAATTAAAATGTGCAAAGTTAAAAGTCAAATAAGGCTTGGAGGATTTTTGTATATTTCCTAAAAGCCTAAAATGCGTAAATAAATTTTAGTGGAATTTTCAGAGCACAAATAACAATTATTAAGAAATAAACAAAGTTAAAATGGTTTTATAAAAAGAAAAACTCTAAAAAGTCCCCTTTCCCTCCCTCTCCCTCTTGGGCCGGCTCGGCCCATCTCCCTCCCCCTCCCTCTCCTCTCTCCGCGGCCCATCCGGCCTCTCCCCGCGCGCGCAGCTGACGGGCGGGCCCGCCCGCCACCCTCGCTGACGGGTGGGGCCCACCCGTCATCCCCTTCCTCCCGCCGCTCCCGCCGCCTCGCCCGCGCCCTAGCGCCGCCGCCGCCGCGAATCCCGCCGCCTCCCGCCGTCCCCGCGTGCAATAAAGAGGGGGAAATCACTCCCCGTGATCCCCTCTCCCTTTCCCCCCATTTTTCCCTCTCTCTCTCGCGTTCAAACGGGCGGATTTGCCCCCGCAAATCTCGCCGGCGCCATTGATGGCGGCCGGACCTCCCGCGCCAGTTTCCTCCCTTCCCCGGCCACCCTCTCTCGCCCCGGCTCTATTTAAACCCTCCCCGCACCTCCTCCGTCCGTTTCCGTCTCTCGCCGCCCTTCCTCCTCGACGGAATCGAGCTCGCGCCGTCGCTCTCTCTCTCCACCGTCGCCGTCGAGCTCCGGTCCGCCGCCGTCATCGCCCCGGACCACCTCCCACCTCGGCGCCGCCTCCTTCGGCTTCGCCGCATCCTCGCCGACCTCGTCCACCCCTCTGTTTCGCTCGCCGACCGCCGGAACGCCGTCGACCCAGTCGACCCGAGCCGCGCCGCCGCCTTCCTCCGCTCCGGCCGCCTTTTTCGTCGTCGCCGTCGACCTAGGGTGAGCCGTGGACCGCCGCTTCTTTTCCCCCTTCCCTTCCCCTCTCTCGGCCGCCGCTCCGCCGTGCCTATGGCCGCCGCTGGCGACCATAGGGGCGCGGGCGCCGCCTCCCGCCGGCTGCGCCGGCTTGGCCGCCCTCGGGCGCGCCGAGTGGCTGCCGCGTGGGGCCCGGCCGTCAGCCGCCCGCGCCCTTAGGTGCGGCTGACGCGTGGGACCCACGGCGCCGGCCGGTGTGAGCCCGGGTGCACCCGGTCCACCATGGACCGTGAGGCTGCCGCGTGGGCCCTACTCCCGTGGACCCGGTCCGCGCGCCCCCTCCCCTCGGCTGACGCAATAAACCCTTTTAAAATTAAAATTTAAATGAAGAAATTGGCAAATATTCATTTAAAGAGCATATAAACTTCAAATGGCCATAACTTGGCCATTTGAACTCGGAATTGGACCGTTCAAGTCTCTAATTTTTCTTAAGTCAATATCCCATTTTTGTGCTTTGTTCCTGCTTGTTATATGGAGTTTATTAGAGTAAAAGCCTTTTCTTTTCCGTTGGTCGTGTAGACGCTGCAGCTTCGGAAGATCCGCTCTTCGTGGAAGTTGAAGCCGACGTTTGGGAAAGCGAGCAAGGCAAGTCACATCATCCTTGAACATATTGAATCCCAGTTTATAAAATTATGTTGATTTAAATTATTGCATTATCGCTTTATTTAAATTCCCGCGTTATCACTGTTTTATCTAGCCATGCCTATTTACCTTTGTTATGACCTTATTATTGTTATTGTTATTATTTCCTTGTTCACCCTAGAATAAACAAAACCCCAACTAGTGGACACTCTACTCATGGTACCACTAGTATGACTTTAGATAGATGCTTCGCTGGTTAATTAGGCAACATTAGGTGGTTTTACAACTCTAGACTTTGGGATATTCATATCACCTGGACACTATGGAATGGTTTGATTATTGTGGAATTGGATTCACACCTCCCCCTCTATTCAAAATCCTCAAAATGGTTTTAGGCTGGGCTCGGGGTGCATGGTTTTGATAGTAGCACCTCGGCCATATAAGGACCGGTCTTCGGGCCTCTGTTGCAAAGCACTACCGTACTTCCACATGTCTAGTGGGTAAGGATTAGTTTGTGGCTCAGTCTGGTTATAAACAAAAGTACACGGATGGAGATGGACGAAGTCGGGGGTCGATGGACATCTCTAGGACAAATGAAGGCTACACGAGCTGCGGCCCGGTAGTCGAGATGTCATGGCACAGGGCCGGTGTCCTACTGCTAGGGGCTCAGTCCTGCCTACCTGTCCCAGAGGTTCCGGCCGTAGGTGGGGTTGGGTCGGTACTCTTGTCTATGGCTAGGATGGGTTGGAAACTATGTCACGTCTTCCGTCCGTATACCGTGGTGGTATGTGGCACGTAGTTACACGTGAGGAAGATGTGTCTTGTGGGTAAAGATGTACACCTCTAATCAGAGTATAATCTATTCGAATAGCCGCGCCCTCGGTTATGGGCAAGCCGAGCAATGTACCTAAGTTAGTGTTTTAATTCTTAAAACCTGCTTAACAACTAAAATGTGGAATGGTTGGCCTGGGTTGGCTTGGGACGAGCTGGGACCCAGGGTCGGGTTGCCAGTTCGGTCTGAATCATCGTAGACCTTGGGTTAAGGCAGGTTCGTGTGGGTTCACGGCCTTGATTAATAATATTGTATAGCTCTGGAATCGTGTTTACAAAATAGCTTTGAGCAACTAAGTGTCTTTTAATGCTGTTTACTGCAAACCCTAACCCTTTATATTATAACCCCCTTATACTCCCTTGCATTTATCCTGCACTTGTGGGTGTGTCTTGTTGAGTACGGTGGTTGTACTCAGTCTTGCTCAATTTTTCCCAAACCCAGAAGAGGAGCCCCTGGAAGATGAAGGCTTTGGTGTCTAGCTCGTGCCTACCGTCAAGCGCCTGTGGTCGTCGCCCTAGTCTTCCGCTGTTTCCTGTTTGTCTTTGTGTGTGCTGGGCCTTCGCCGCCCATGTAATAAATTAACTATTTACGCTTCCGCTTGATAAACTCTGAAATGTATCAACTTTTGGTGTACCTTGCCTCCTGGGACAAGGAATAATACACGCACGTAAGGAACGCCTGTTGGGTTAATTTCGGTCGTGACACTTGTATAGGATTAGTTCCTAATGTTTCATTCTTTTTTGTACATACTCTTGATTCACACAAACATTTTGTATGCATACATTTAGGGGTAGCAAATCCTATACTTTAGTTATGCATGTAATTGATCCAAGTTTTTCATTTTCATTTAATTGGGATCTCTGCATTTGAGTATACATTCGAGTATATGACACTTGTGGTGTTGATTAGTACTCATCATTTATTCATATCCTTTTTCATACGCGATCGGTTGGTCAGCATGTGGAGGTTGACCACCGGATCATTGAGACTAATAATTTTATTGAGATGAATGAGAGAAATAGGTCCCAAGGATTGCAAAGGTGTTGATGCTCAAGTGATATCATTACACCTAACGATACCAAGAATGACAAATTGAAAATGTTGAAGATGTGGGATACGAAGTGGCTACTATGGCAAGACGGTGAAGGGCAAGCGGTGCTCGGTCATGATAGACCATGCGGCAGTGATGGGCAAGCAAGATGCTTTGCGCCAAAGAACCAAATCCGGTGGTGAAGGGCGAGTGACAGCTTTGTCATGATGGACCGTGCGAGGCCATTTGAAGCTACAAGTAACCGCATCAATCATTTGAAGAATATATGTGAAACGGTTTCGGCATTTGTGTACTATTAAGAGGGAAAGATGGAAAGAAGGCATTCCTATTGGTATAATTCTCTTCCTATTTACATTTGAGTTTAGGAATGCCGTACTATTAAGAGGGATGTAACGTCGAGGTGTTTGTGTATGTCTCGGTGCTCAAAGTGACCTATCATAGTGCTACCTTGAGAGAAACCCAAGCTTTAACCTATCCTTTGAGTAGTTTTAGACCTTGTTTTTGGTTGAGTTGGGTAGTTCTCTGAATGAGCTTTCCATAGATTCCAATTTCATCAAAAACGGACTCCCGAGCGAAAAGTTATAGTCGTTTTACTCTGTGCTTTTCGGAAATTGCGAAAAATTATCGGAAACTCCGAAAATTTTTCGGAAAACTCCGAAAATTTCGGAAATTCCGAAAATGGCTGTGAATTTGAGAATGGCTCCTGTAAATTTTCGGACATATCCGAAAATGCTTTTTGAAACTTCTGAAAATTACAGTATTAGCCTCCAACGGCTAGTTTTTGAGGGGCTCTGGTATATAAACTCCTCCACCGGCCTCCTTTGAGTTGCTGTTGTTCTTGGGCAACATTAGACACATCCAAACCCAAATAGCCATCCCCATTTCCCATCCTTTGTGGTGCCTCTTTGTGAGGGGGATTTGAGAAGGGAAGAGAGTTGGATTGAGAGATTGAGAAGTTGAGAGCTAGTGAGCTTCACTCCATACTTTGAGTACTCGAGTTCATAGCAAGCAAATATATTCGATTGTGTTTGTTACTCTTGGGGACTAAGGTCTCATAGACGGCTAGGCGTCGCCGGTGAGCATCCAAGGTTGTGTTGAGCCACGAAAAGTTTGTGAAAGCTTCGATTTTGCCTCCGCAAGGGAAGAAATCAAGAGTGAAACCGAGGAGTGTATTTGTGTAGCCTCGTGAGGAAAGGGTTGAAATAGACCCGGCCTTGTGGCCCCTCAATAGAGATGTTGGATCCGTGGATTCGAACTTTGGGAAACAAATCAACGTGTCCCCTCTCTTGGTTTGCTCGTTCTTGCGATCTCTCATATCGTGCTTGAGCTTGTTTTTACCTGATCTACTTGCATGCTTGATTAATATTGTTGGTGACCCTATATCTTGTTTAGACACCTTTTTTGTCACCTTTTGATTCATATACATTTTAGTTGTTCAAGCTACAAGTTCATAGCTAGTGTTTATTCCGTTATTCGCTGAACTTTTTGGTTGAGACCGGAACTTCCAATCCCATACCGGAAGTTTGATTTGAATCAAAAATTCTCATCACTCTAATATGCTATGAAGTTGTGATAATTTTTTGGAACGCCTATTCACCTTCTCTCTAGGCAACATCAAGGTCCTTTCAATAAAGATTTAATTGCAACGAACACAATTATGTAATCGGATTGTAGATCGGATAAGTAATTTTTTTAGATAATGGAATATAATATCCCAGCCTTTGCTCAAAAAGAACTACAGCCAATTATTACAAAGATCTACTCCAGAAGAGAGTGTAGTTCAAGACAAGTTGAACACACCAAACAAGAGAAGAGAGGACCCAAACTAAGAAAAGAAAAACAAAATATGGAGCTAGAAGGCCTCGTCCAGGCCTAGGACTGAAGTTCGCCAATGCATAGACCAATGACAATATCCTTGCACGAAGAGGTTTCTCCAAAACAGTGCCCCCAAGGAGGATGCGACGTGGATCGCCGCCACCGCTCGTTCGGAACCGAAGCAAGGCTTTCACCCGGAGAATATGGTAGGGAAAGGAAAGGGGTATGCTAAAACAACACCTCCAAGGAGGGGAACGACACCAAAAGGCGTCGCCGTTGTCAGCTGGCCAAATGGCTCTGCAAGGCTTTCGCCCACGATTCCCAGTCCAAACCCACACCACCAATTCGCACAAGAAGGATCGTCGTCGATCAACAACATTGTCCCTTCAGCGATTTGGCCAAGGCCACCACCCACAATTGTTCCCGCCGTCAACGGCACGCCCGCACCCGGACTCCTCCTTCCCCGCCGCTAGACCCCTTCCCCGCCTCCACATACCGCCGCCGATGACGACGCACCATCAGCCGGATGATGGCCTTCAACCATCGCCGCCATAGGTACCATCGTCGACAGCCGCCACCGCCACTGCCACAGCCACCACCATCGCCAGCCGCCACCTTCAGCCACCATCGCCACCGCCACCGCCACCGCCACAGACACCCCCGTCCAGCCACCACCGTCCAGCCGCCACCGTCAGCCGCCACCGTCGCTAGCCAGCGCCGCCATACGCCAGCCGTCCAGATCCGGCCGGATTGGCGTGGATCGGAGGTGCAGCGCGAAGCGTGGGTCGCCGGCATCATGGAGGAAGGCGACACGGGCACGGCGTTCACAGCCGGAGCATTGACGAGGGCGCCGCGCCTCCCTCGCGGCGGCGAGGTTCTTGACGAGGGCCGGCGTCGCGGCACGCGCCGCAGTCCGCCGCCGTCGTCGCCAACTTCGTCGCCGCCACATCTGCCACCATCATCGCCGCTAGCCACCCCCCTTGCCAGGTCCGCGGAGCGGCGCCGGCGTCGACCGAGCCCGTCGCCGATCACCCCGGCCAAGCGGGGAGACCAGATCTGGCAGCGCCGTCGCCCGTCGCTGGAGCCGCGGAGAGCCGACACCGTGGAGCGCCCCACCGCCGCGCCCAACGCCACGCCGTCGCCGTGCCGTCCCCGTCGCCACGACCTCGCCGTCCCGCCGCCCTCGTCGCTAGGCCCGCGCCGGGGCGAGGTAATATGAGAGAAAATTTTATAAGGAAAAAAAGTAATGTATAACATAATAGTTAAGAATACATGCATGTATGTGGGCATGTAGTAGTTCTTCTCAGTTCTCACGTCACTAGTTAAGACAAAATCGATCCCCGCAAAAAAAAAAGTTAAGACAAAATTGAGATTACTCTCATGTTGACGAGAGAAACACACACTGGCCTAGGAGATCTGCTTAGCTCCAGTGCAGGTCTAAAAGGTTGATGAGATGCGGACGTGCCAGTCAGTTTGATCCTGCAACTGACAAGATATGCAAACAGCAGATAAAATCCACATGAGCCCTTCTGCACTATAAATTAATATATGAATTAACAAAGATGGAGGAGAGAAATAATCCTGAAAATAATTGGAAAACCATTTTCACTCATGTTTCCACCCACCTATTTTACCCTAGCCTAGTTTGCCACGACCTGGGCCCACCTGGCAGCCTCCCTGGCTTGCCCACGCCCTGTCCATCTTCTCCTCCACCGCTCTACCCGACCAGCATTCAAGAAAAACAGCCGGAAGAGAGAGGGGAACCGAGAGAACGACCTGCTCGACGCGTGGACTCGGCGTGGCATCGCCAAGCTCGCCTTCAACCTCTCCCAGACGCGTCGCCCATCTCCACTTCACACCCAGAGCCGACCAGACCAAGAGAGGAGAGCCCTCAGCCTCTCCGTCACCCTCATCCTTGTCACCGACCGTGGAGAAGACGAAGGCTGCCGTCGTCGTCAAGCCGCGCACGCCGTCATCTCTTTTTCGTTCCATACTTCTCTCTCCATGCCGAGCAAATCCTCTTTTGACTCCACTTTGTTTCGTCCGCTGCAGCGACGGGAACGCCGCCGTGCCCACGGGTGTTGCAGTGCGTGCACCGAGCGCCGCCGCAACGACATCGTCGCCGTTGCCGTCGATTTAGGCCAAGCCGGAGCGAGCTACCACGCCACCAGCTTCGCGTAGTCCTCCTCTCCATTTCCCCTCAAAAATCCCAAAGAATGGCGCATCGAGGAAGGAGATCGGCGTCATCCTCCTCAACTCGGGTCACCGTTGCCATTTGCCGAATCCATCTTCTCCGGTGAGTCCCAATCCGATTCCATGCATCAGTAGCATCCCTGTGACCTCAATAACCCCATGAAAACACATGCATGTCAATTTGATGAGTGGATCGAGTCGTTGCCGTCTTCCCGGAGCTCTGCACCGTCGCCGGACCATCTTCTTCACCGCTGCTGTTGTCCAGACTTTCCCGCGCCTCGTTCAAGCTTCGGTGAGCATCGTTGAGCCCATAGGATTTCATTCATGCATTTCATTCACTTAGAATCGAGCACCAACTCAACATGCAGTAGCAGCCTAAGCACAGCCGCCGCTCGGACTCGCCGCCAGCTACTCCGATGTTCCCTAACCAAGAAAAGTAGAGGAATGGAATCAGGAGAGCGTTCTCTTCATTTTGTCTTTTGACCTCAACCCCAAACGAGCCACCAATCACCGCCGGCGAGCTTGACAATCTCACAGCCGCCTCCCCTGTCCATGGCAGTGCTGGAGGTTGAAGACGAGGACGTCATCCTGTAAATAATCAAAACTAAAAGGGTCAATATGTAACTTTCTTACCCAATGACATATGGGCCTAGGACTGCGGGTTTATTCTTAGAAAACTCAGATCTTTTTGCATATTGATCTCTCACTGCTATGTGGACCCCCTGGAGAGAAAATCTGAGAATATACAAGAGAGATACCTAGAAATTGTAAAATCCATATAAAATCAAATATGACTCATTTTGAGATGATTTAAATTTCTCTGAAATCACCAAATCATTAACTTTAACTTTATGGCATAAAAACTTGCACTCACAGTACAAATTTAGCCTCTAAAATTCATCTAATATAAATCATACATAAAGCATATACAAACTTATAAAATGCATATAAAATTCATCTCAACTCATTTTGGAACAAACTCAAATCCTACAGACTCACCAACATGCACTCATTGGTAAAGAGAAATAAAATAATATACTTATTTTATACCAAAAGCCACTGAAACGATTATCTTTAAAAATAGTAAATTCTAGATAAGCTGAAATTTAGAGGTTTATATAAAATTCATCTTAGATCCTTTTTGAGTAAACCTAAGTTCTGTAGAATTACCAAAACATATACTTCCAAGTTATAAAATAAAAATATATGCTTACTGTACAATAAAAGCCTCTAAATATTTATGTAAATAATAACCAACATAGAGCAACCTTTAATTTGTAAAATTTGTAGAAAATTCATCTTTAGTCCAAATGGAGTGAAGCCAGTCTCTATGTAACCAGCAAGAAGTGAATTTCATCCCAGTGAAATAAATATGGCATCTTTTGTACTAAATATATCTCTAAACTTTAAATTGATAAACCTAGATGCTAATCACATAGTACTAGTTAAGCAAATTATATAAAATACATCCAATCTTCAAATGAGCCAAATAGATCCTAGATGGACCAGATAACCTATAACTCCAACCTCTCCCACCAAAACTTAAGGCACTTAGCTCATATAATAATTTCTAGGTTGATATAAAATATTGCTAGCATAGACTAGAGCTCATCTAGGTTATAAAAATATGAACCATGATAATAAAGACCATAAGCTTATGAACTAAGGTTAGATTAGTTAACTAAAAAAATCATTTTATACATCACTAGCTAGATGAGGCAAGTTCTGGACCTAAACCTCTAAAGGCATGAACCTATAGAACACTATACACTTATAACACGTTATAACTTGTAAAATACATAAAGAATTCATATTAACTCCAAAAATTATGAAAACAAATGTGTTAGTCTTAGAAAACACTTCTCTATATCTCTGTGGAGTCAAACTTAATAAACATCACTTTATAAAAATATTTTATAACACTACCTAGGTAAATGCTATCCTATACCGAGCAAACTTCTAAAATTCATAACTCACAAATAATAAAAAGAGATAAAATATAAATTCCTTCACCTAAATTCATATTAGACTAGTACATATCCACTGTGCACAAATCATGCATTTTAGAGCATTTTGGATTTTTCGCATAATTCGGTGTTTAATTGCATAACGTGTACTTTATATAGATAATTGCTTAAACGGTGAAGAAGTGAATTAGGTGCTGACATTTTGCAGTTTCAAGGCAAGTCCTACCTCCCTCTATCTTTGATCACTTTGAATCTATATTTTGGAGGTTATTGAAAATGAGGTTATTGAAAATGTTTGCAAATCTTGCATGTCGATTGTACACTAATAAACTAAAATTTTGTTAAACTTGTTAGACAAACTCCTATTATTTGCATTATCACCTTAACCCCACATATATCCATATCCCTCATTCATAACCTTAGGAATCATATCATGTTACTACTTGGAATATGAGTTACATTATCACTAGTTTATAGCCAATTTTTCCTTTACTATATTGCTTAGCCAAGCTTAGAATGGTTTTACTTATCACTTGGGCTCATATTAACATGAAAAATGATTTTATTAATATTCTGGACAGAGATGAATAAATGAATAATTTGACAAATAAAATGGTGGAAAACTTGGATTTTAGGTTTGGGCCTCAAGTGGTGCACATATGGTGATTAGTTGTGTACTGATAGCACTACAACAAAACAAACATAAAAAGACGTTTATCTAGAGGCGAGACTTTAGTCGTCTCTGTTTTTGGAACCCTCCCGAGAATAAAGACGTTTTAAGAGACGTTCTAGATGGCGTCTTAGATTTACATTTATTCTAATTTTCTTTTTACTAAACAAATCCTTAAAAGTACCCACTCGTAGGTACTATCGCACAACCAACTCCCGACTCTCGTCCAGATCTACGCTCGCCGCCGCCGCGAGGGTTTCTGGCGCCTCTTCCTTCCCGACTCCCGTCCAGCCACCACTGCCGGCTCATCCTCTCCTGTGGAGCCGCGTCCTAGGGCGGCGGCGGCGCGTCCTCGCCCATGGACAACCGCCGACTCCCGTCACCCTCGCCTGCCCAATGTCGTAGAACTGGTTTCACGGCTCCACGGCTCCATGGCAGCAGGTCTGCTCTTTCTTCCCCTAATGACCTAATCTGTGAGAGCTATTTCTCCAATTCTAATGTGATCCAATTTGGGCAGTTTGTATTTGAGTTATACCCCCATCGGGTTATTTATTAAAAATCCAGCAAAACTACAAATTAATACTCCTTTCCTTCGGGGATTTGCCATATGGCACTACGTTGTTTGATGAATGCATGCAACCTGTGATGTTTAAGCGCACATCTACTACGTAGTTATATCATCCTATCTGCAGAACAACCTAGCGAACTGAAATTCAGAGGAATCAAACGTATATACTTTCTTAATCTCTATGATTACATTATCATCAGGGTAAGACAATGTTCAGGTTCTGTTCATTAGCCTTTACCCTGTCTCATTGTAAACAATGTTCAGGTTCTGTTCATTAGTCTTTACCCTGTCTCATTGTAAATTCTTATTTGCTACTGCCGTTTTCGTTTCAATTGAAATCTTAGCTTCAAAACGTTATAGAACTATAGATCAAGTATTGCTGAAATTAACTTCCTTTTTAAGATTTGTAGAAAAAATTGAATTCTTTCTTTGATGACACTCTGAGATTCTTGAACAATTTGTTCATCCGAGTTTAGGCAGTTAAGTTGTGTTTTCTTTAGCAAAAGCTTATTGAATCATGAATACAGCAGCAATTCTATTTATCTCTCACTGTACATGAGATGCTTTATTTAACTTAATTATTATATTTACGTACAGGCTTGCAGACTATTACAAGACTCTGTTCAAGTCATCTAACTATTGGGCTGCCCTCTAGCTTATCTTGATCTATCTATGCACTTCTGTCTGAACTTGAAGAACAAATTCACTTGAACATGTTTAACTTGGTAGATTGGACTGGTTCTGAATCCTGATGGTTGTTCATATATATTGTCCTTTGGAATCAACTTTTTATATGTTGAACTTTCCAAATTATCTACAAGCAGGAGCAGAGTAACTGCTGAAGTTTCAAGGTATGACCATCATTAGCTCCCTTAATTGCTATTCGTACTTATGATGAGAAATTCTTGCCTTTTAAAAGTATAAATCAAGTAGCCATTAAGGTAAATTGCTGCAGATGATCTGTAGGACAATTTTCTGATGTTAACACAGTATGGTTGTAGTCTCTTTGTTCAGAAATATACAGTTTTCTCATGTTAATACTATGAGAAATATTATAGTGAGTAAACGATCCCAAGAACAGGTGTATCTGATATGAAACAATACATATATGGGTTTTCTAATTCTTTGGGCTAGCTTTCATACATTTTTTGTGGGTCATAATAACTACTGATTTGGTTCACAAACAATATATTTTGCAGGGCAATGCAAATGGATTGTATAGGAATGCTACATCATGAAGATGGGAGGAGCTAAAGCTATAGTATTAGCTTATGAACAGTTATAATTTCTTTTTGGAGATGATTCAAATCTCATTTTCTGTATGTATGTTTACCTGACATGTTGATCACAGTTGCTCTTAATATAATTACCTTTCATCGATTGGATTGTACTGTGTTCCTGTTTTGTGGCATTGTTCTGTTGATGGCGATATTATAGTAGTATGATGTTTGATCGGATGTAAATGGTGTGAATTTCTCAAGCCTGATATCCTACAATATATAGATATGCGACTATATAATACGTATTAATTATTCTTAACAACGCATCATGAGACGCTTTAATAGCTGTAGAGACGTTATTGATCACATCCATAAAAACGTCCCAACGAATGTAGAGATGCTATTTTGGTGTCTCAAATATGTTTGAGATGCTTTACAAAGCATCTCTACAATTCTGAGACGGTCCCAACAAAGACGCTTCTGGGACGCTTTTAAGAAACGACTCTACATACGTCTAAGGATGGACGCTTTTAAGAAACGACTCTACATACGTCTAAGGATGGTTTAAAACGTCTCTAGGACCCAAATGAGATGTCTTTAAATACATGTTTTGTTGTAGTGTAGGGGGAGAGTGTGTCCAAACCGACCTAAGGACTTCACTCAATGTCAGTTCATTTCGTATACATATACAGTACAACCACATGTGCTAGTATGGGATAGCCCAAGCTTAGTAAATTATTTATGGTTTAGCCTTATATTCTGGTAGGCTGGTGTGTATGAGTTCGTATAATTCAGAGGAGCTTCCTGTTTACCCCGATGTGGTAGTTTAGGTGACTAAGCGTGTCCAATACAACTGTATTGTGCCACATGGTGGGTTCCCGTTGTGTCCGCCACCACGGCGTTAAGTTTAAGGCGTGGGCCTGCCACTTAACGGTTCTTGGTTATATAACGTGTATGGCTTAGGATGGAGAGACACGTATCGTGCTGGTGTAAGGCTAAATCATGAATTTTGGAAAAGATTTGTTGTGAGTAATAAATCGGGTACTTATGTATCGCGTGCCATGCTCTTGCATGATTATTATTTCGCATCATGTGGGTAAAGTGTTAGTCGTGCTCGCGGTCATGAGCGACGTGTGGATATATATTGAGTATAGACTTGTATTTATTCTTCTAAATGCTAAAATTTACCTTCAAATTGTGATGAGATTTGAGAATGATCTCCTTGCTGTCATGGATGATTAATGCCTACTTTTGATGCCCATATGCTAAGTACTAGCTTGCTGAAATTTATTTGAAAACAAATCTGATTTGAAAGTGTTTTATGCAAATAAAACTTGCTTTATGCTAAAAAGAACCATATATGCCTTCTGTAACATCCTGAAAATTCAAGACAATAAAAAAATCACTAAAATTTTGAACTTTTTAAAACTTTTGCATCATGCTGGATCTTATGGTTGCTATTGCTTGCCAAACTATAAATTGTCACCACTGAAAATTAAGCTAAAGCTATACAACTGAGTAACAATTATAAAAATAAGATATTTATTATGAACTCTATAAATATTTACGCACGAGAAAACAAAGCCAGACAAAGGGAAGGTTAATTACCAATTTAATTTATGGATCAAATATTAAATACTTGAACCATGTGATGTGTGCCATGAAATATAAACACTTAGGAAATGATAATCATTCAAATAAATGGAACTCTATCTATAGAATAGTTTTACTGGGAAAAAATAATTAGATATTATATAATTTGAATTGAATCACAAATGCTAAATTATAGAAATCCATGTGGTGGTAAAACCAATCCAAAAAGATAAACCAATATGTGTGAAAACAGATAAATACCAAAATCCCAAATATAGGAAATTATAAAAATCTAGGATATATATTTAAAAATTGGACAATATTAAATTTTGGGGAAATTCACATTTGAGCACTTAATATGGTCACTCAACTGCTGAGGAGTAAAATACAAATTTAATTTGCAACTTTTCTCAATTTATAAATAAACCAAAGCCCTAAAAATAGGAATACTTAGAAAATATATAATAAAAATAAAAATATGTTCAATATTAAATTTGAATACAAATTTCGATGGATTAACTTAGGCTTGGTGTATTTTACATTGTGACAAAATTAGTGGCAATAGTATATTTTTCCTAATTGCAAAATACCCTATAAAATCAAAAATAGTTGGCTAACACTGTTCATTAGCCCTCTAGGTGTTTGATTTGGTTCCCTAGCCACCACCGCTCCTCTGCCGCGCTCCCCCTCGAGCCCCGCGCCGCCCCTGCGCGCGCCGCGCCGCTGCCGCCCTCTGCTGCGCCGCTGCCTTGCGCCCCGCGCCGCCGCGCGCCGTCTTGTCACCGCCGTCGCCCTGCCGCGTCATGTCGCCGTCGCCGCGCCGTCTCCATCCCGCCGCGCGCCGTCGCCGTCGACGGTCGCATCCTCTCGAGCCCCACTCCTCCGCGCGTGCCGTCGTCGTCGCCGTCGCATCGACATCATCGCCGCGCCGCGCGCCGTCGCATCAGCTTCGCTGCCGCGTCGCGCGCCGTCTCGTCGCGCCTCGCGCCCCGCGCCGCCAAGCCGTGTGCCGCTGCTGCGCCGTCGTCCGTCGCGTCGCACCACGCCGAGCCCCGTGCCACGTCCGTCGCCGCGCGCCGTCCCATCCCTGCGCCCCGCGCCATGCCATGTGCGCCTATGCCATAACCGCCTCTAGCCCAGCATCTAGCCCGGCTGGCCATGAGCTGGCGAGCTTATCCGTCTTAGCTTCCAGCACAAGCCCCTCACCCACCTATAAAAGACCTCCTAGCCCCCACGAGCTCGTCCGCCCCTCTCTGCCTTTTCTTCTCCCTACTACACATTTCGTCGAACACCTTGTGGGCGTGCCGCAGCTTCTTCCCGGCTCCACCACCGCCGCGGAACTTCGTCATTCCGCCGTCCCTCGGTAAGTCCTCACTCCTGTTACTCCTCCTATTCCTCTAGGAACTACCTCCCCCAACTATTTCATCGATTAGGGCCATAATTGTGACAAGCCCGAGCTACGAAGCTCCGCCCGTGGAGGTCACCGTGGACATGCCATCCGGGGGGTTCTCCCTTCGATTTTTCTGGAAAAACGGAACCCTCATGCGCCATAGATGCTCACGCCCTCACCAATTTGGTCGCAAACCATTCCGTTCACCATAGCTGCTTGCAGCCAAGCTCGGTCATGACGTTGCCGTGCCGCAACGCTCGCCCCTACTCCGCCTTGCGCCGCCGCCGCCGGTGGAGGGCCGCCTGAGCTCCTCCGCACATCCCCTGGCCGCCGCCGTGCCGCCCCGGCCCGTGCCCGTCGCGCCCAGCCGTGCCCTGGTGCTGCCTCCCGATGGCTGGAGGTAGAAGACGATGGGAAAAGAACGAGAGAGAGAAAGAGAGCAGCCGAGCCACTGACAAGCCGGGCCCACTCCCTATTTTTCTCTAACAAAAATAATTCGGTAGAAAAGATAATAAAACCCCTGACCCCACCCGTCAGTGACTCTGAGCTGTGGATAGGTTCCGGATTAAAATAAATCCGCTATGAACAGTACTGTTTCGCAATTATTCAAATTTGAATATTTACACTAGCATAACTTATTCATTTTAACTCGGATTTGAGTGAAACTTGAACCTAAATTCATATAAATTCATAAGCTTTCCAATGGTATATAGTTCACTATTTAATAAAATATGTTTATAATTAAAAGTTAATTAATATCAAGATGATGCATAATAGTTAACTTAAAAATGTGCTAATAAATAAAATTGAAAATATACTGTAAAGTAGATGTCAAATAATTGTCTTTAACATGCTTTCTCACTGTAAAACCCATGTAAACTAATTAGAAGCATTGTTTCAAATTAATTAAAGCATAGGAAATGCTAGTGCCATTTATTAATATATGTCCCTATATAATTATACGCATGCGTCCAAAGTATATAAATAATGTTTAGCCTCATATTTCGTGACAAAAATATAAACACACCTAGATGAATCTTTAACTTGTTTAGGAGAGTAATCACAGAGCTAGTTGTATTTGGACCACTTAAAAATTAGTTGATACAATGTCATGTGAAGTAGAATATATAGTCAGTTGATATCCATTATTTAAACAAACAGAGCCATCTTAAAATCAACATGTATTGTATAGCTTATAGTAAAAAGCAACTACTCAAATATATGATCCAATAATAAGACATTGTTGCTTACACATATACTATACGTCCCATTATAGTTGTACGGTATAGTATTAATTTGCATGTTACATATATTAATTAGAGGGAGTGTATGACAAACATGTATATTAGATAAATACTAGTATAAATCTTGACCTCATATGATTATAATTATAGTTCAAATGTAAATTAGGATTGTTTATTAAGGGATAATCTGTAACCATAATATGATTAACCTAAACAACTCTAACATACAAAGCATGGATAATTATTATCCTTTTTATTGTGACAAGTGAAATATGTTCATAATTAAAGTAAAGCCTCCATCAATTAAATAATAATACACATGATTCATTATTTGATTGATCATAAATCCATCTAACAACAGAACCTCTAGTATATAAACGTCCTATTTAGATAGATGCATGCTTAGCCATAATCCTTCCATAAGCCATTTGATAGACTAAACCACCGATTAGCCAAATATATATGTATCCCATAAATGCTATGTTGGTTAACTCCTAAATAGGCCACGTTGATAATAGAAAGATTAAGAAACCTTAGCCCCTAGCGTGATTGGAATCCATTAGCAAACACGAATAGTACATTTTGTCGCGCATATTTGATTGTTGTTTGAATACTGGTTTTTCTCGCGTATTATAGACCTTGTGTATCGGTTAGTCGTGAGGCAACGTCTGCAACTTCCAAGAGGTGAAGGTTGATCAAGATTATAGCAATAATAAGGATTATCCTGAGCAAGGCAAGTCATCACTATTCCTTGAACATGTTGATCCCAATTGCGAAATTATTTTGTTTATAAATAAAATTGCATGCAATGATGAATATCCTACTTGGGATTATGCCATGCCTTGATTATTGTTTACCCTTAAATCTTTGTAACCATGTCTACGTATGAGTCCCTAGTCAATTATGACAATTGCTTAGAAATGCTATTCTAGAATCATGCATACTCATATTTATCAAATGCTATATGCTTGGGCAATTACCTTTGGGAAGGTAATTGAGATGCGGCATGTGGAGACATGAGCACCACATTGCCATGATGTTGATGACATGATTTGTGAAAGGAGAAATAAAATTAAACAAATGTTTTCGACTGGGGCGGCTGGAGGACTTGGGTGGTGTCCGGTAAAGGCTAGTGCCGTCCCTGGTCAGTTAAGGACCGAGCCATGAAGTTAAACATGAAACGACCTCAGTACAGCCGTACTTCTCGAATGGGTATAGACCTAGCGGAGTAGATAGCCGAGCGGAGGCAGTATCCCTGCATAGTGGTTTCACTTAGGTGTGTGGACGAACAAGCAGTCTGCTGGCGGATACCCGATACGGATGGCCAAATGGCGGATACCCGATACGGATGGCTAGAGACTGACTTGGCAAGACTACAAGACTACAAGGAGATACCCAAAAGGGGACAGCATGGATTGGGTTCAACTACAGAATGCGATGTTAGGCTTGCGTGAGTTTTCCCCCTCGGGAGCGCCAGAACTCCTCTCACTGCTAGAAACCGTGTACGCCTAGAGTGCATGAGGGCTTAAGTTCATGGAGCGGATACTGCCAAAGTGAGGTTATTGAAAGGCTTTGCCGTGGCAAGTCTCATTCGTTGGGACGTAGGCTCATGTGTTGGGCAAGTTGCGGAGTACGGGTAAAGTGTACATCCACTGCAGTGTGAGTAAACCAAATCTATTCGAATAGCCGTGCTCGCGGTTATTGAGCACCGGGACATGTATTACACTTGGCTAGACTTTAAATTCTTAACTTGTGGGGGATGGGATATTGCATGATGAATTTTATGCTGATGGAGCCACATCCCGAGAGGAGGGAAGGTGGACATCCTCAGAAAACCATGACGATTCAATGGCGGGAAGCTATCCTTGGGATCACAATGGATGGTGGACAGAACCGTCGTTGTTTAAAGTGAACACTGGTACTAAAATTTGATCAGTCTATGCTAGGTTTTAGGCTTGTGAAAAGAATTGTAAAATTAGCTTTATGCAAAAGAACCTGAAGCCATTCCTTGAAATACCCGCTATCATATGCATTGTTGTTGTGGTGGCTTGCTGAGTACGGTTGGTACTCACCCTTGCTATTTATATATCTTTTAGGAGAGTGTTGAAGAGAAGCCCTTGTCGGTACGCTTGCGTATCCCACAAGATGATCGGAGTGCGGTCTTGTTCTAGGTCTCGTTCCCCAGTCGACTGCCTGTGGCATGTTAACCGGGCCCTTATATTATTTTGTCTTCTGCTGTTGTTCTCTGATAGTTGTTGGCCTACCTGGCCCTAATGTAAGTATTTAACTCTTTTAGCCTAAATTCATTCGTGATATGTTGTGATCCAACTATGTATGTGTGTACCAACTACTGATCCAGGGATTGGTACGGATAAACACAGAAGATTTCCGATTTCCAAAATCGGGGGTCTACAGAGCTGGTATCAGAGCATATCGACTGTAGGTCGAGACCCTAGATAGAATGGCCGTTAGTTTCAGGACCCTATATTTTACAAATATATTTTTGAATGCTAAAAAAAAAATTTATGAAAACATTCAAATGTTGTTTCTCATCTTACCTCTCTTCAAAAATATCTGATTCCGATACGCCAAAAAGAAAAAAAAATAATATTTTTGATACCTTACATCTCAACCCTTCCTTTGACAAGGCGATTTTACCACTTGATTTGTGATTGAAAAATATTGGTTCTATATTCTCATCCACATTTCAAAATTTTAGAATAAGAACCGAAAGCAATTAAGACGCTATAGGAATATTATTGATTGTGCCGAAACCTCATCCTCGAAAGTAGACGATTGCATCATGATTATATGAAAAAAACAAAGTAAAAAAAAAAAAAGAAAAGATCAGAAATTAACTCATCAATCATGATAACTCATTGTTGTTAGTACTAGTTTCCTCTAGTCACACACTCGTATAGT
This sequence comes from Oryza sativa Japonica Group, assembly GCF_034140825.1. Classification (NCBI taxonomy): domain Eukaryota; kingdom Viridiplantae; phylum Streptophyta; class Magnoliopsida; order Poales; family Poaceae; genus Oryza; species Oryza sativa. Next base: position 4,396,490 of record NC_089039.1, read on the forward strand.
AGAAGTGAAGTCTCGACTAAGCCGTTAGTGACCATAGAAGCTCGATCTGCGACATGGGAGTATCATGAAGGACAATAAAGAGAAGAGAAACAGACTGCTTATCCATGAGAAAGCCATGTAAGATTGCTAAGTTGTTTCCATAAACATATAAGGATCGGAATATTATGGATCGAAAAGGAACATAAGATGGTATGCATATATGGAAATTTAATAAAAGGAGCCATGTTTTGAATAATAGTACATGGGCGAAGGATGAACGAGAGTGGAATTTATTGGATTTTAGTTCTAGGGTTGCTTCAAAATTCCAAGGACAAGTCAAACTTATATGGATTTAATCCCCTTAAAACTTTGTTTTATGAGTTGTCTTTAGAAAATATTGAAAAACAAATGAATTTTTGCACTTTGAAATATAGTCTTACGAAGAAAGATTGCTTCAAAAAGAAAGGAAATGTTTGTTTCAAACTATTTAATTGCAAAATTGTCCCCAAAGCCGCTCTGAACTTATATTAAATTTTGGGAATGGTCAAAATTAGCTTGAAAAGAAAATTTTCTCTGAAAATTATTTGTGAAATTGTGATTCCAAATAATGTATTGCAAAGTTTTCCAAAATAAAACTTCATTCAAAACCAATTTTTCAGTGCATGTCTTCGAAAGCCTCCTTTCAAAAGGTTTTCCAAGCTGAATTCCAATAATTATTTGCCTAAAGCTTTGTTTAAAAATAATAATAATAATAATAATAATAATAATAATAATAATAATAGTAAAAAAAAAAATTTTTTTCATGAGTTTTTCTTTGAGGTGTTCAAAAGTATTGTTGTTTCAACTTTGAACCATGCATACAATCTATATGGTATTTTGGCCCTATGGGCAAGAGTTTTCTTTTGCGAAATAAAATCAAATGTTGTTTTCAAAGAAAAATTGATTACAAAAGTTTTTAGTTGCCATGTTGCTTTTTGTTAAACACATGTGTGATTATACAAAATCTTGCCTGAAAAAAAAAATCTATTTTCAAATTATATTTGGTAAGAAAATGTATCTCTTGGAAATTTCAAATGTTTTGCAAACATCACTTCCAAAGGATATTTGTGCAAAATCATTTTGATAAAAAAAAAATCTACTTTGTGAACGCAAAAGCATATCTCCTTTTAAATTGCTTTCAAAATTTCTTATTTTAAGGGGGGTAGCCTATGATGGAAAAACCTCGAGGAAATCAATAACTTGTGGGAAAATATGGACAAGGAATACTATATATCAAGGTATATTCGCCCTTGTACAAGGAATTTGAAGTATCATTGGATAGTAAAACTGCAAAGGGTGTAACCTCAACCCTCGACGGCAAGATTCATAATAAATATTAAGGAACGAAGGATTGAACAAATGATGAAGAAAAACAACAATGCAGCATTGTCATGCTACTATTGATGCCTAGTATAGTAGTTTACTAACTTTCAACCTACTAACTTCTAACAAGAAGAACCTACCACAGGACGTGAAGACATGGACCAATAGACATCGAGAAACAAGAACTCCTCCAAGCTACAAGACCCCCAAAATATGGGAATAAACCAGCCCATGCTACTCCTTGAAGATCCTCCCCAAGCTTCCAAGAACAAAGGACGAGTCCAAGCCTCACTAAAGCCTGAAGACTACACCATCAATCTGAATCACCTAAAGCAATATTCTTCGAATGAAAGGTGCCACCTGACTCCAGCAAAACGAAGGATAAATGTCACGTGTTATAGATGTGGCGAGGAAGGACATTGTGCCTTGGATTGCCCTAAGAAAAAGCTAGGAAATGGACAAGTAAGGAATATACCCTGACACCCAAAAAGGAAAATGAGGGCAGAAATACCACCAAAACCGATGCCACATTCACCCTATCCAAAACCTATGTATCAGCAATTTCGTAGACAAGGAACTACACCACATTGGTGGAAGGGAAAACGGAAAAGAAAAGCGTCATCACTAATAACATATGCTGAACTTGATCTCAGTAAAATGGGAATAGAAATCGGTGATTTGCCTGAAGAAGTTGAAGAGCTACAACTATGGCAACGAAAGAGAGATGGCTGTTGTTTTTCTTGTGGACAATTTGGACATTATGCGATAGGCTGTACTCAAGACACCAATGAAGAACAAGAAACACTGCCTTCACAGATCAGCCCGGAAGAGCATAGAGTTTCAGACCCATCCAAAGAAGTTTCGAAGATTAAGGCATATAGTCGTTGCGGAGAGATAGGACACTACGGTAGTAATTGCGTTACTCAATGCCCCTACTGTGACGAAGACCATCAAAATGGAGAATGCCCTACAACGAAGATCGCGTGCTTCCTTTGCGAAAAGACGGATCATGTGCCACAAGACTGCCAACTAAGTCCGTTGCTGACCAAGACAGCGGAAGTACAAAGAGTGTCGCTTCGCTTCGCTCATCAACTCATGACGTCCGGAAGCCACGAAGACCCTGGATTTCCTACATTCGATTAGCATGTCTGTCTATCAAACAATATTTTAGTCGAACTAGTTTAATGACACCGTAGTCCCACTAAATCTCGGGGACGAGATTCCTTTAAGGGGGGTAGGTTTGTAACATCCTGAAAATTCAAGACAATAAAAAAATCACTAAAATTTTGAACTTTTTAAAACTTTTGCATCATGCTGGATCTTATGGTTGCTATTGCTTGCCAAACTATAAATTGTCACCACTGAAAATTAAGCTAAAGCTATACAACTGAGTAACAATTATAAAAATAAGATATTTATTATGAACTCTATAAATATTTACGCACGAGAAAACAAAGCCAGACAAAGGGAAGGTTAATTACCAATTTAATTTATGGATCAAATATTAAATACTTGAACCATGTGATGTGTGCCATGAAATATAAACACTTAGGAAATGATAATCATTCAAATAAATGGAACTCTATCTATAGAATAGTTTTACTGGGAAAAAATAATTAGATATTATATAATTTGAATTGAATCACAAATGCTAAATTATAGAAATCCATGTGGTGGTAAAACCAATCCAAAAAGATAAACCAATATGTGTGAAAACAGATAAATACCAAAATCCCAAATATAGGAAATTATAAAAATCTAGGATATATATTTAAAAATTGGACAATATTAAATTTTGGGGAAATTCACATTTGAGCACTTAATATGGTCACTCAACTGCTGAGGAGTAAAATACAAATTTAATTTGCAACTTTTCTCAATTTATAAATAAACCAAAGCCCTAAAAATAGGAATACTTAGAAAATATATAATAAAAATAAAAATATGTTCAATATTAAATTTGAATACAAATTTCGATGGATTAACTTAGGCTTGGTGTATTTTACATTGTGACAAAATTAGTGGCAATAGTATATTTTTCCTAATTGCAAAATACCCTATAAAATCAAAAATAGTTGGCTAACACTGTTCATTAGCCCTCTAGGTGTTTGATTTGGTTCCCTAGCCACCACCGCTCCTCTGCCGCGCTCCCCCTCGAGCCCCGCGCCGCCCCTGCGCGCGCCGCGCCGCTGCCGCCCTCTGCTGCGCCGCTGCCTTGCGCCCCGCGCCGCCGCGCGCCGTCTTGTCACCGCCGTCGCCCTGCCGCGTCATGTCGCCGTCGCCGCGCCGTCTCCATCCCGCCGCGCGCCGTCGCCGTCGACGGTCGCATCCTCTCGAGCCCCACTCCTCCGCGCGTGCCGTCGTCGTCGCCGTCGCATCGACATCATCGCCGCGCCGCGCGCCGTCGCATCAGCTTCGCTGCCGCGTCGCGCGCCGTCTCGTCGCGCCTCGCGCCCCGCGCCGCCAAGCCGTGTGCCGCTGCTGCGCCGTCGTCCGTCGCGTCGCACCACGCCGAGCCCCGTGCCACGTCCGTCGCCGCGCGCCGTCCCATCCCTGCGCCCCGCGCCATGCCATGTGCGCCTATGCCATAACCGCCTCTAGCCCAGCATCTAGCCCGGCTGGCCATGAGCTGGCGAGCTTATCCGTCTTAGCTTCCAGCACAAGCCCCTCACCCACCTATAAAAGACCTCCTAGCCCCCACGAGCTCGTCCGCCCCTCTCTGCCTTTTCTTCTCCCTACTACACATTTCGTCGAACACCTTGTGGGCGTGCCGCAGCTTCTTCCCGGCTCCACCACCGCCGCGGAACTTCGTCATTCCGCCGTCCCTCGGTAAGTCCTCACTCCTGTTACTCCTCCTATTCCTCTAGGAACTACCTCCCCCAACTATTTCATCGATTAGGGCCATAATTGTGACAAGCCCGAGCTACGAAGCTCCGCCCGTGGAGGTCACCGTGGACATGCCATCCGGGGGGTTCTCCCTTCGATTTTTCTGGAAAAACGGAACCCTCATGCGCCATAGATGCTCACGCCCTCACCAATTTGGTCGCAAACCATTCCGTTCACCATAGCTGCTTGCAGCCAAGCTCGGTCATGACGTTGCCGTGCCGCAACGCTCGCCCCTACTCCGCCTTGCGCCGCCGCCGCCGGTGGAGGGCCGCCTGAGCTCCTCCGCACATCCCCTGGCCGCCGCCGTGCCGCCCCGGCCCGTGCCCGTCGCGCCCAGCCGTGCCCTGGTGCTGCCTCCCGATGGCTGGAGGTAGAAGACGATGGGAAAAGAACGAGAGAGAGAAAGAGAGCAGCCGAGCCACTGACAAGCCGGGCCCACTCCCTATTTTTCTCTAACAAAAATAATTCGGTAGAAAAGATAATAAAACCCCTGACCCCACCCGTCAGTGACTCTGAGCTGTGGATAGGTTCCGGATTAAAATAAATCCGCTATGAACAGTACTGTTTCGCAATTATTCAAATTTGAATATTTACACTAGCATAACTTATTCATTTTAACTCGGATTTGAGTGAAACTTGAACCTAAATTCATATAAATTCATAAGCTTTCCAATGGTATATAGTTCACTATTTAATAAAATATGTTTATAATTAAAAGTTAATTAATATCAAGATGATGCATAATAGTTAACTTAAAAATGTGCTAATAAATAAAATTGAAAATATACTGTAAAGTAGATGTCAAATAATTGTCTTTAACATGCTTTCTCACTGTAAAACCCATGTAAACTAATTAGAAGCATTGTTTCAAATTAATTAAAGCATAGGAAATGCTAGTGCCATTTATTAATATATGTCCCTATATAATTATACGCATGCGTCCAAAGTATATAAATAATGTTTAGCCTCATATTTCGTGACAAAAATATAAACACACCTAGATGAATCTTTAACTTGTTTAGGAGAGTAATCACAGAGCTAGTTGTATTTGGACCACTTAAAAATTAGTTGATACAATGTCATGTGAAGTAGAATATATAGTCAGTTGATATCCATTATTTAAACAAACAGAGCCATCTTAAAATCAACATGTATTGTATAGCTTATAGTAAAAAGCAACTACTCAAATATATGATCCAATAATAAGACATTGTTGCTTACACATATACTATACGTCCCATTATAGTTGTACGGTATAGTATTAATTTGCATGTTACATATATTAATTAGAGGGAGTGTATGACAAACATGTATATTAGATAAATACTAGTATAAATCTTGACCTCATATGATTATAATTATAGTTCAAATGTAAATTAGGATTGTTTATTAAGGGATAATCTGTAACCATAATATGATTAACCTAAACAACTCTAACATACAAAGCATGGATAATTATTATCCTTTTTATTGTGACAAGTGAAATATGTTCATAATTAAAGTAAAGCCTCCATCAATTAAATAATAATACACATGATTCATTATTTGATTGATCATAAATCCATCTAACAACAGAACCTCTAGTATATAAACGTCCTATTTAGATAGATGCATGCTTAGCCATAATCCTTCCATAAGCCATTTGATAGACTAAACCACCGATTAGCCAAATATATATGTATCCCATAAATGCTATGTTGGTTAACTCCTAAATAGGCCACGTTGATAATAGAAAGATTAAGAAACCTTAGCCCCTAGCGTGATTGGAATCCATTAGCAAACACGAATAGTACATTTTGTCGCGCATATTTGATTGTTGTTTGAATACTGGTTTTTCTCGCGTATTATAGACCTTGTGTATCGGTTAGTCGTGAGGCAACGTCTGCAACTTCCAAGAGGTGAAGGTTGATCAAGATTATAGCAATAATAAGGATTATCCTGAGCAAGGCAAGTCATCACTATTCCTTGAACATGTTGATCCCAATTGCGAAATTATTTTGTTTATAAATAAAATTGCATGCAATGATGAATATCCTACTTGGGATTATGCCATGCCTTGATTATTGTTTACCCTTAAATCTTTGTAACCATGTCTACGTATGAGTCCCTAGTCAATTATGACAATTGCTTAGAAATGCTATTCTAGAATCATGCATACTCATATTTATCAAATGCTATATGCTTGGGCAATTACCTTTGGGAAGGTAATTGAGATGCGGCATGTGGAGACATGAGCACCACATTGCCATGATGTTGATGACATGATTTGTGAAAGGAGAAATAAAATTAAACAAATGTTTTCGACTGGGGCGGCTGGAGGACTTGGGTGGTGTCCGGTAAAGGCTAGTGCCGTCCCTGGTCAGTTAAGGACCGAGCCATGAAGTTAAACATGAAACGACCTCAGTACAGCCGTACTTCTCGAATGGGTATAGACCTAGCGGAGTAGATAGCCGAGCGGAGGCAGTATCCCTGCATAGTGGTTTCACTTAGGTGTGTGGACGAACAAGCAGTCTGCTGGCGGATACCCGATACGGATGGCCAAATGGCGGATACCCGATACGGATGGCTAGAGACTGACTTGGCAAGACTACAAGACTACAAGGAGATACCCAAAAGGGGACAGCATGGATTGGGTTCAACTACAGAATGCGATGTTAGGCTTGCGTGAGTTTTCCCCCTCGGGAGCGCCAGAACTCCTCTCACTGCTAGAAACCGTGTACGCCTAGAGTGCATGAGGGCTTAAGTTCATGGAGCGGATACTGCCAAAGTGAGGTTATTGAAAGGCTTTGCCGTGGCAAGTCTCATTCGTTGGGACGTAGGCTCATGTGTTGGGCAAGTTGCGGAGTACGGGTAAAGTGTACATCCACTGCAGTGTGAGTAAACCAAATCTATTCGAATAGCCGTGCTCGCGGTTATTGAGCACCGGGACATGTATTACACTTGGCTAGACTCTAAATTCTTAACTTGTGGGGGATGGGATATTGCATGATGAATTTTATGCTGATGGAGCCACATCCCGAGAGGAGGGAAGGTGGACATCCTCAGAAAACCATGACGATTCAATGGCGGGAAGCTATCCTTGGGATCACAATGGATGGTGGACAGAACCGTCGTTGTTTAAAGTGAACACTGGTACTAAAATTTGATCAGTCTATGCTAGGTTTTAGGCTTGTGAAAAGAATTATAAAATTAGCTTTATGCAAAAGAACCTGAAGCCATTCCTTGAAATACCCGCTATCATATGCATTGTTGTTGTGGTGGCTTGCTGAGTACGGTTGGTACTCACCCTTGCTATTTATATATCTTTTAGGAGAGTGTTGAAGAGAAGCCCTTGTCGGTACGCTTGCGTATCCCACAAGATGATCGGAGTGCGGTCTTGTTCTAGGTCTCGTTCCCCAGTCGACTGCCTGTGGCATGTTAACCGGGCCCTTATATTATTTTGTCTTCTGCTGTTGTTCTCTGATAGTTGTTGGCCTACCTGGCCCTAATGTAAGTATTTAACTCTTTTAGCCTAAATTCATTCGTGATATGTTGTGATCCAACTATGTATGTGTGTACCAACTACTGATCCAGGGATTGGTACGGATAAACACAGAAGATTTCCGATTTCCAAAATCGGGGGTCTACACCTTCCTTGGTTATATGCCTTGCAAGTAGGATATTAGGTTTGTTTTGGTACTTGTCAGTACATTATTTCTAATAATATACTGACTCTTGCTATTGGATTAACCTTTTGCTTGCAGGTTTAGATTTAGTCTTTGAGTGATACGGGTTTTGACTCCTTCTTCTAGGACTTGAACTTAATGGGGTAAACCCTTAGTCGGTGTACTTGAGGTTGGGTAGTCAAGCTTCCGCTGTTCTAATATCTATATTCAGCCGGTCGGCCTATGTAATTATGAAGTAGTTATGATTTAGATCATTTTCGTCTTAAAGTGTATTTTGCTATGAATTTCCATGCTTAAGATGAAAGTGTGAATCTAGTGTACATCCTAAGAACTAGATTCACATGAGTAAGAGTTAAGAATATTTAAGATGTTGTAGATCTTTGACCATTTTTGTCAAGTCTCCAAAAATGTATAACACATATGGTCGTCGCCTTCGAGTGGTTTGACGGGCACATCTCAGGCTGAAGTTGACTGGCAGGCTAAAGGCCTAGCAATGTCTCCAATATTTTTCTTTCGAGGCGTCGGATATTTCATTATACTTAGTTTGATGACTTGAATTATTCATTTCATCTCAATTATAATGGGTCTGGAGAGCCTTATGACAATCGGTCGCCATACCGAGGCATTATAAATCATTTAAGTCAAAATATATACTAAAGTACTGATTATATAGATGTTTATAGCATAGACGATCAGATAGATTTAGCATGTATCGGCTAATACTCCGATACTACTTTATACTAAGATATCGAAACAAGCAAGATATATCAAATAAGAAACCTAATATAACTTTAATGCAACAAGATATTAATATAAACGGCAGATTCAGCATAACAAGCAAGCATATGAGATAATAATAGCTAAATCAAGTAAGATTGGCTGAAACTCCGATGTTATCTCTATTGATTATCATAAAACAAGCTAGATATCACAACTATAGATAGAACTTAATAGATCGAACTCAGCCGATGCAGCATTAAGTATAAAGATAACTGTAAGATCTAAATGTCACGCCCAAAAATTCACAAGTAATTTCCGAACTTATTTGTGCATAAAATCCTCGTCCAGGAATCAGTTGAGATACACAAACTGACAATTTAATATACAAATCCATCATAATAATAACGTTACATACTTACAAAAGAAAAGAAAAACAGCAGTGGAATTACGGTCTAGCGAAGCTTCCGGCTCCACTCCCACAGGCAGCTCAACTGGGGTATAAGCCAAACGTCTTCTCCTTCTGGATCCTTTTTCTTCAACTGAGGTTGATTGATTATTGCAAGGTGAGCATATGACATACTCAACAAGCCACACAACAAATATGCAAGTGCACAAGGATACCAAAGGATGGCATAATATAGGCTCATTTGCAAAAGCATCATTTAGCAAACATTTAAGAGTAGTAAAACAGTAGAGTAATTAATCATCAATTTTAATCAACACTGAACAACACACCCATGCTGCTCAGGCCCAACCATCATGAACAACCATACCCGGCTGTACAGATCTAACTCCAAACCAGAAGCTAAGCAAATTATTACCAGTTATAGCATCAATAATTATTGTGAGAGGTGTGAGACTAATCACGAAAAACATTGCTCAACTCGCCCATGACCGCGGGCACAGCTATTCGAATAGTTTTACTCTGGCCAGAGATGTACTATTGTACCCACAAGACACAGCTCCATGACATGTTACCATGCGCCTCAATACCACCACAGTACCTCGAAAAGGAACGAACTGTGACAGTACCCCTCACACAACACAATCCACCGCAGCGCAGCATTCCTGGATCATAATCACGCCCTCAAAAACTAGAGGCATGGACTCCCCAGCGACCCCCATGGACTTCTCGCTGCTTCTCAGTCTGGTGCCCCGCAATGAACTATGCTATACAAAAGGTAAAGCCGTTGCCCACGCTGGCTTGTGGTTGGCACGGTTAATGTCTCACAACAGTAGCTCGCGAACCGATCCTTAATTATCATGAGCACGACCTTCAAAACCATGTGCTCACAACCCACCATTGTCAAGTTTTAGTTGGCAAGTAACTAATTATCCAATCACGATTGATTGACCTTCGTGAGCTACCAATAAATATAATCAGAAGTGACAGTGAAGCATTAGTTATCCCAATAATGAGCTAATGTTTCTAAGTATGGCTAAGCTTCTATTATAAGCACATAGCTGAACCAAACCAATATATAAGGTTCAAGCTAATCAAATTATAACCCATAGGAAAATAAAGTCATCTTTGGCCATAATTAATTGGGAAAGGCTCACCACCCGATGACATTCGAAAATAATAATGCATAAGTTGAAATAAAACAATAGCTTTTAACGGGTTCAACATGCTCAAAGGGTTGTTTGGAATCTGTGTGATTTGCCTTGCAATAATCGGTCTTCAATTAGTCTTCTTGAACACTTCCGACGCACTCACGAACCTTCGCAACGACGAAAACGACAAGCTAACACGCAAAACGGGGAAAAGGACTAATAAAAACCAAATAAACAGTACATATAAAGTAAACCAATATGTAGATCATGATTTTAGATGAATTTAGAAACTTGAACCACTTAATACCGACTTCATATGAATTAGTTATGAATTTTACAAGATTAATTCCAATTAAAGCCTATTAAAGAAAACTATTCCACATTAATTAAACAATTTACAAATAATTTATAGCTGAGATAGAAGATATAAGACTAAAAGCATCCTCCGGAAATTATTGGAATGAAGTTAGTAGACGACATATAGTAAAAAGAACTAATATGCCATTGAAAAGGGATAACATGATTTATATTGATTTTGGATGACTTGGATTGATCTGGCAAGCGGGCCTCACGTGATACCGACTCAACGAGTCAATTCTACGTGACACGGGATCACCCAAATGATTAACCGAAACCGGCGAACGGAACCGGCAGCTCTGAACGGCTCTAAGTAAAGAACGACTCAACACAGACGAATGATCGAAGCACGAGAAACACCTCGTTTGAACGAACGAGCGAACGACTCAACAACGACTGTGGCTAAACCGGTGGACTAGACACGATTCACGGTAAAGCCCCGGTATGGCAAACGATAGGCCGGTATAAATTTAGGGATGCACCTACGGCTTTACAACTCGACTATCAAGCAACGGCTAAAGCGGCGATTAGGTTTAAGCGACACACGGCTGCGACATGGTACAGCAGCGACGGCACGGCACAACGGCGGCTAGGCGGCTAGCGCAGCAGCGACAAGCAACAGCGGCACAGCCAAGCAACGGTGCACAGGCTAGAGCAGCAGCGTGGCGAGCAACAACGCAACAGGCACGGCTGCGGCAAAGCGGCTTGGCAAGCGCAGCCGAAGGGTTGAAACCTAAACCAAGGGGACACGGATAGACATCTCACCGAACCAAAACGATCGGAGAGGAAGAGATGACGACGACACTAGACAAACAACGGAGTAGTTTAGATTAGATTAAGACCTTAGGGAAAAACCTACACCGATGAACGGCATGCATGGAAGTGGCAGTTGCCGGTGGACCTTGGCACAATAATGCAAACGGAGTGCACCGGGAGGAAGATGAGGCAACGGCGATGCTTACCAACACTTACGCAGCACTGAACGGTGAAGGAGATGGTCAGCGACCAGATCGGGACGACGGCGAGGTACTGATCAACGATGGCGCCGGCTTTCCAGCGACAAGCGGCGGCAACGGAGGGGTGGACGGGGTTCTCCTCGCAGCTGCGAATCCAATGGAGACGACGGCGACCGAAGGCGATGATGGGAGGTGCAGTAGGGCCTCGCTGGAGATCAAAACGCGACGGCGAACTTCGGGTTGACGGCGATGATGGAGCTCCGGTGGATTTCGGCTTCGGGGAAGTGGAGGCCGGTCTTCTTCTCCTTCTTGCGAACCCGGCGGTGGCGACGGCGACTGAAAGTGGCGGCTGAAACAGCTGGATAGTCGGCGACGGTGGTGGCTAGGGCGCTACAGGGGACGGCGAGCTCGGGCGAGGGTGGCAAACCAAAAAGGAGAGGGAGGGGACTCTATTTATAGCCACGGGAGCTAGAGATTGATCCAATCGGAGCTGGGATTTTCTAGGGTTTGGTTTGGAGAGATAAACACGAATCGAGCTCGATTCCGCGTTGATTTCTTCGGGATAAAGTCCGATTCTTGGGGGAAAAGGTAGAGGAGGATAAGGGGAATATTTCCCTTCAACGAATCAGACACGGGGGTTCTCGGGTGCTACGGATTTGGCGGAAAACGGCGCTGGATCGGGATGAACAATGGCTCTGTCCGAAGATTGAGGAAGGCACTGTAGCAGGGAGTATAATTAGACGTCCGGCTGGACTCCTTTTACTCAGTCCGATTGAAGGAGGGACAGAAACTGAACTTCGGGAAAGAGAGAGAGAGGGGCCGAGAGTGAGAGGACTTTTCCTAATTCGGCCCGAAAAGGAAAAAAATGATTTTAATTACTTTTCCAATTAAATTATTCACTGAAATGATCTTTGAATTGTTAAAAATACTTCCGGTGCTCTAATAATTCCAAGAAAAATCCTGAAAATACTTGAACACTGTAAGTATTTAAAAAAATTATAATCAGATCATTTAATGATTAATTTAATATGTGAATAATTAGTGAAATGTTCTTTGTATGATTAAAATTAGTAATTGAGCTCTGAAAAATCCGAGAAAATTTCAGAGGGTATATTTAATCATGGAGAATTTAATAAAAATTAAATCCATCCATGCTTTTTATTTAGGAAATTTTATTTCCCACATTTAATTTCACTTGTAAATTAATGAACATTTAATATAAATTCTAATAATAATTTATTAAATAGATTATAAATCCTAAAACGAAAATCAGGATGTCACACTAAACAAGATGATGAAAACCTCTAAGAGATGGTAGGTATACAATATAATATAGATTAACAACGAAATCTAACTCTATCGGCTACTCAACAAAAGAAACCAGCCGATGGCAAGTTATATAGCGTAACTAACAGAGATTATAAAGTATATATGATAACTCGACGAATTACATAAACAAGATTAGAATGTCATAAAGATAGAAGCACTAATCCTGAGAACGCAAACCGCCATGACAAGTTTACCTCTAGTTGAAGATCAAATCGATGCAGCTCAACCCGAAAGCAAGAACTCGTCCAAATAGAACGAAAGTAAAAAGGGTGGCGATGCGTCGAAAGTGTTATTGAATGTGTGTTGTTTGATTACATGGTTTCGGGTCATATTTATACCCAAGATGCAAAACATGTCCTTGTCGGACTCGACTCTTATCTCTAACAAACTATAAGATACCATAAGTCTTTGCGACGGACTTTTGTCCAAACATATCTCTAAGGAAATTACATAAAATATCCTAATTAATAGATACAATTGCCTCTCTGATAGCTTCATCTGCATCGTGGCAATCCTTGTGAAGCACGTTGATCGATTCTACAAGCAGCCTCGGAGCTATCTCCATCGGAATTGGTTGTACCGTCTCTATTGGCTGTATCAGCCATCATCTGACCGATCCATCTCAGCCGATGCATATTGTGGAGATTATGGATACCCCATACCCATATGGCATGTATATCCGACTGGGTATGGGGTGCCATGTATAGATAGAATATCTTCAAAGGGACTCGGGTTAGATTCCAAACTTGTATATCAAGGAAATACCCGGGATCCTAGTCGGTTACGATTGTATTTTATCTGTAACTACCTATTCCGTTAGGGATATGGGCTGTACTTTGTAATACGGACCCCTTCTCCTATATAAGGAGGGGTCCGGGTGCCTCTTGGGGCACAATTTTCCTCTCAGATCATACGATCAATAATACAGTCGGCGGATCAATCCCCAGACAGGAGTAGGGTATTACTTCTTTTTAAGAAGGCCTGAACCTGTATAAAATTCCTTGTCTCTAAACCCATCCACTTTTCTAGCTTGATAGCCACCTCCTTTTAGTATTGTCGAAATCTTGTTTCGACAGCTGGCACGCCAGGTAGGGGTAGCGTCAAGTTCTTCGCCGACTAGTGCGATGGGTTTCATCTCCGGCATCGACAACTTCGTCTTCCTTCCTGGGTAGGCGTTCCGGTTCGGCAGCCTTGACTTCATCACCAACGACTTCGGCAAGATTTCTCTCCTTGACTCGATCCGAACCAGTCAGGGAGAGGTCAGGTTTTCGCCCCGTTCGGTATCCCGAACTCGGCCGAAATGTACCCCAAGATCATCTCAACCGGGACGGCTTCAAACCACTCGGGCGAGATCCAATCTACTTCGACACGACCTGATCAAGACGATGGGGCCTATCCCTCAATCCTGATGAAACTCCCCGATGATTTGGCCGCTGTGTTCACCACAAGGGCGTCTTCTTCCCGTAGGCCTAGACAGGATCCGGCCTCGGCCCCGATCCAATCTAGCTCCAGGGAAGTCAGCGTCATACTCCAACCTCTCGGGATGGTTTCGACAGAAGAATTGGATGGCTACCTCAGCTCTCCCGACGTCGATTCTCGACCGATGGAGATCCTCGAGTACGACGACTTCGGCTACCGCTATGACCACATCAACCTCGACGACTTCGACGAAGGCTACGAAGACAACTACACGCCTCTCTTCTTCAGCGTTTTCATGGCTGACAACGAGACGGCGGAACAGCGTCAAGCCTGAGAAGCAGAAGAACAACACACGCGACAAGAAGCCGAGCACCGCCGACTGGAGGAGGATCGACTAGCACAAGAGCGAGATCGGCTACAGCAGGAGCAACAGGAACGCGAGCGGGCCGCGAAGGAGGTTGAGGACCGGCGACGGCGCGCTTTGGAGGCTGGACGACGAGCACGAGATCTAATTGGACAACAAGACGTTGAGGGGACAGCGGTTTTCCGCACCCCGCAGTAGAACGCGGTAGCCACGATCACCCTTCTGGACAGTCTACTTCAGCAAGATGCTCCTGACCACGTCGTCAACATCTTAAACCAGACCAAGACCATGATCACCGTCTCGGTCCCAGTGAATTCCTCAAGCGTCCGAACACGGACTGGCAGCCGAGTTCCACCTCTTCGATCTCAAGATTACCACCAACCAAGCCTCAGCGTCGCCAGCACGGGATCCAGTCGCAGGAGCAGGGATCATGGTGAACGATCTGTTCACTCGCCTCCCGACCGACATAGGGAGCGCCGGGCTGAACAGCCCCGCTCTCCACGTCGCAGGCGTCCCGTCGATCTTCGCGACACCATCAACCAGCGCCGTGCGGCAAGAGGCCACATTCCACACCATTCACCAGATTGCAACGACGACGATGTGGATGGAGTCGCCGCCTTCACAAGTGACCTGCGTCGAGTGGATTGGCCAGCCGGCTTCAAGCCGACTGGAATCGAGAAGTACGACGGCACGACAAATCCTGAGTCCTGGCTCACCGTCTGTGGTCTCGCGATTCGCGCAACAGGTGGAGATAGCAAAGCCATGGCTAATTATCTGCCCGTGGCCTTAGCGGACTCTGCCTGGTCCTGGCTTCATGGGTTACCCCGTGGCACGATTGGATCTTGGGAAGAGCTTCGCGAGCACTTCATTGCCAATTTTCAGGGCACTTTTGAACGCCCTGGTACACAGTTTGATCTTTACAACGTCACCCAGAAGTCCGGAGAGTCCCTTCGAGATTACATCCGACGTTTTTTCGAACAGCGTAACAAGATATCTGACATCACCAACGACGTCATCATTGCCGCCTTCACTAAGGGTATTCGTCATGAACACTTAGTCGGCAAGTTTGGGCGCAAGCCTCCCAAGACAGTCAAGCAGATGTTCGAAAAGGCCAACGAGTACGCCAAGCAGAAGACGCCGTCATTGCATCCAAGCAGTCAAGCAACACCTGGAAGCCAAAGAAAGATGCGCCGACTACAAGGGGGAGTGGAAGTGCCAATCACAAGGATCGCAAGCGTAAGCCTGAAGAACTTGTGGCCACTACAACACCTTCGACAAGATCATGAACTCCCAATGCCCACATCATCCGAATTCAAATCATGCAGCCAAAGATTGCTTCGTCTATAAGCAGTTCGCAGAGCAATATGCCAAGAACACCCGGAAGCCGACTGACGGAGATCAAAGCGCGTTGAAGAAGAAGGATGATGAAGACGATGCACCAACTGGTTTTCAAGATTCTCGTAAGGAACTCAACCACATCTTTGGTGGGCCCCTGGCTTACGAGTCCAAGCGAAAGCAAAAGCTGACTAAACGGGAGATCGATGCTGTCCAGCCCGATACGCCTCAATATCTTCGGTGGTCCGAAACAGCTATCAAGTTTGACCGCTCGGATCATCCTAACCGAGTGGTCCACCCGGGGCGGTACCCCCTAGTACTAGACCCAGTGGTTCGCAACGTCAAGCTCCGATGATCCCTCATCGATGGTGGCAGTGCACTCAATATCCTTTTCACCAAGACTTTGGACGACATGCAGATTCCTCGGACCGAGCTGAAGCCGAGTAGTGCGCCCTTTCACAGAGTCATCCCTGGGCTATCTTCTACTCCACTCGGGCAGATCACTTTGCTGGTCACTTTCAACACTCGGGAGAGCTTTCGTACAGAGAACGTTTGCTTCGAAGTTGCTGATTTCGAGACGGCGTATCATGCTATACTCGGACGCCCAGCGTTAGCCAAATTCATGGCCGTCCTACACTATACCTACATGATGATGAAGATGCCAGGACCTCGAGGAGTCATATCTCTGCGGAGCGACATCAAGCATACCGTCACCTGTGACAAAGAAAGCTGCAAGATGGCCCAGACACGAGAAGTCACGCTCGCTCGAGAGGAGATCCGACTGGCTACGTCAACAGCAACCGAAGGAGAAGTGCCTACACCCAAGATATCAAAGAACGGAGAAAGCGACGCCAAGACTAAAAAAATTCCTCTTGATCCCTCTGATCCCACCAAGACAGCTGTAATAGGCGCCGAGTTAGATTGTAAATAGGAAAGCGCGCTCATCATCTTTATTCAAGCTAATAAAGATATTTTTGCGTGGAAACCATCTGATATGCCTGGTATTCCTAGGGAGGTGATTGAGCACTCTTTACACGTTAAGGAAGACGCTAAACCCATTAAGCAACGACTCCGCCGTTTTGCACAAGACAGGAAAGACGCGATCAAGGAGGAGTTAACCAAGCTGTTAGCAGACGGCTTCATCAAGGAAGTACTACATCCCGACTGGCTGGCAAACCCAGTCCTGGTTCAGAAGAAGACAGGACAATGGCGTATGTGTGTCGATTACACCGACCTTAATAAATCTTGTCTTAAGGATCCCTTTGGGTTACCTCGCATTGACCAGAATCTTCAACCTTCCTCCCTCCGTTTTGGCCTGCTTCCCTTCGACCCAGAGACAAATGGAGCCGTAAGTCTAGCTCGCACCGTCCACTATCATCTTCAACCTTCCGAAGATAGTATTGTGCCAGTTCGGTTGCCTGTCATCCAAAATTGGTTGAGGATTTTTATCCACTTGTTACTCTTTCCGTTTTCCCCAAAATCAGGGTATAAAACTCAGGATAAAAACAACGAGAAGATGGTCGTCATCATCGGCAATTGTTAAACGGAGATTAAATCTGGCAATTAAAGCCGAATTGAAAGGAAAAATTATGGAGAAAATGATGAGGGAGGGGTGGGGAATCGATTTTTACAGTTAAATTGGAGGAGAAAACGCACTATCGATATGATGGCGGTGGGAGGCATGCGGTGAATGGATTAAAAATCCGGATGAGTAAAACAAAAGGTGCATGGGAGAAAAAATGGAGACAAAAGAAATTGACAAAAAAACAAAAGCCCGGGAGGCGCGCAGTGAACACATTGGAATAAAAAACGGACGAAAAAAACCAAAAGCCTTAGCGTGTGGGAAAAAAACTCTTTCGCGTGTAAAAAAAAGTCAGGAAAAAAATGGTGAAAAAACCAAACAGATTTTTTTTTCCTTTTTTTCGTGAGTCGGACAATTTCTATTACAACAATATGTCTTTTTACCGACAACATAAGCTTTTTTTTTAATCTTTTTTAGTCGGACCTTTTCTTTTCTTTTTTCACCTTTTTGAGTCGGATTTTTTTTATACAGTCGGACTTCTTCTCTTTTTTTCTTTTTTTACCTTTTTGAGTCGGACTTCTTTTTTAACTGACAATGGAAATTTATTGTTCTTTTCAAGTTGTAGAAACGAGATAGAGATCAATACCGAAACATAAAATTAAAACCGATTCATATACGAATGACGTACCAAAATACTGGTAAAGACATCTCTAATTTTTATAATAGTAGAGATAGAGATAGAGATTTTTAAAATTGTTAAAATTTTCTTCATGTGCCACGTCAGATGAAAACCGGGTCAAATGAGTACCACGTCAGCTAAAATCACCGTCCAAACTGTCTTAGTACTTATTTTGCACCGGTTTTGACAGTCGATGACCCATTGTATCTGTTTTTTAGTTGCATGAAGAAAATCAGATTCGTTGCCAAGTTAAGGGACCTAAGATGAACTTATGCCAATGTACGGTGGGCCAAGAAGATTTTATTTGTTGGGCCATATGTGGGCCTGTACCTAGCAGCGCGAGTCCGACTGCAATCCTGTCTCCTCTTGAATTTTTTTTATTTATAATTTTTTTTATTAAAAGTTTTACAAAAATAATTTTCCATTTTGAAAATTAACGGAAATAGTCGCCTACCGCCCTCTGGGAGGGCGATTTTTAAAAATCGCCCTCCCAGAGGGCGGCGAAAATGACGTGGCAGACGGCCGTTCGCTCTCGGGCGACGGCCGTCAACGAAATTTGCAGGCGGCCCCCTTGCCGCCCTCCGCGAGGGCGATTTTATACTGTGCGGGGGGCCGCCTGCAAATGGGCGGCGAGGGGGGGCATGGAATTTTGCAGGCGGCCCCCTTGCCGCCCTCCGCTAGGGCGATTTTGCACTGTGCGGGGGGCCGCCTGCAAATGGGCGGCGAGGGGGCATGGAATTTTGCAGGCGGCCCCCTTGCCGCCCTGGGGGAGGGCGATTTTGTACTGTGCTCTATATTTTTTTATATAAATATCAATAGTTATCAAATCTTTTTATATTGAAAACTATACAAGATTAAAATCTCCAAGACTGGTAAAATACAATTTTATTATTTTTTAGGGCATATTTGGAATGTTACCGTACAAATATTTTGTTAATGCCAAAATATAAGCAAGTTTTGGCACTACCAAATATTTGGTAAGGTAAAATTGCATTTGATCATATTTGGTTTGCTGCCAAAATGTAAAATTGTAGTGAAGAATGTTGTACATAATCTCAATTCTAGATTACGTATTACCAATTAATAGGCTTCCATTTTCGTGTGTGGTGTGGTAGTGGGAAAGAAGATATGAAGAGGTTGCCTTCAGATTGTCAATTATATAGCGTCGTTTTCAGTGCAATATATGTGAACTCAATGAGATACATTATTCATTAGATGTGACAAGACGATCACGCGTGGGCGTGATTCACTTTATGTCAACAGGCAGCGCCGAAAGTTGATAGTGATAACTCGAGCTGCCGCTTTTCATGTGTGCTGTTGTGGACTGTGCGCGCTACTGGATATGGCACTACCGTGAAGCGCCGAAAGTGTGTTGTTGTGAGCATAAGTTGTTCAAGCACCATATAAATGAAAAGAACTACGTAGACGAGACAAACACAAGTAGTACTGCAGTAGTAATAGCAAAAGTAGTACTGCTTTACAAGTTTGTAAGCCAAAAGAAACGGTCACATAAGGACTGAAGAGGTAGAACACTACTAACGAGGCCTCTTACCCCTGTCCCTCCTACCCTGCGCCCTAATGTGCCCCTGGGAGTACGTGAGTCGGTCCGGGGGTACGGCACGGCTAACCCGTCCTGCCTGTACAGGTGTGACCTCTGGCTGCTCCTGAGTGTGCGCCTCTGGAGCTCCTCCAAGCTGAGAGGAGCCTAGTACGTCCTGGTGGTCTGCACCGTGCAAGTCGTCGTCGTAGAACTGGCTAGTAGGACCAGTCCTACCGGCGTGAGACGAAGAGGCCCCAGTACCGAAGATCCCGGCTGCAAATCCTGCTGGACAAGGACCATCAGTTTCGTACAGGTATTTAACAGTATTAATAAAAAGTAAAGTACCGTGTGGGTGAGGGATCGACGCTCCGTGGGAGGAAGAGCTGGCGAACGCGCCCGAAGAGGTGGCGAACGCCCCTGCGGAGCTCGCGGAAGCGCCGGTCGTGCCTGCGAACGCGCTCGAATGCAGACGAGGTCCTGCGATGAGGAAACGTGCAGTTAAAACATGGTGACACATTCGTGCAAAAGCTGAAACAAAAATGAACTAATATCTGGGCTGAACTGTACCGTGCGAAACCGGTGCTGTAGGTCGCACTGCTCCGAAGCTAGGGGCGCTCGAAGACAAACGAGGTCCTGCTCCGACGGTAGGCGCGCGAGGCCGTGGGTGTACCGGACCAGCTGGAGGTACGACGTCCACGGCGCTGCGACAGGAGAAGACGCGCATGACCGCACGCATCTTCTCCTGCATCCGGTCGAAGGTCGCCCTCTGCTCAACGTCAGTCAAGCGCAAACCTCTGTTCAACCTCACCTGGACTGCGGTGATATCGGCACTGATATCCCGTGCCGCATCAGCCTATGCAAGATGGAAATAAAAAATTCAGTAGTTGTCCTATATTATGCAAGATAAATGACATAATTATTGGAAGTAATACAAATTGGACGTACCGCCACGAAGTAGTCTCGGTCACGGTGCGTGGGATACGCGTCCGTGATAGCGGCAACGTGCGGCTCTGGGGCGTCTGGAGTGAAGGTCACACGCGAACGAGTGCGAGGAAGGTACCAGCGAAGGTAGTCACGGTAGTTCTCCTCCGTGTGTGGGAAGAGCTCGTTGATCACCTCCTCTGTAGCTAACACCCAGTCGTCAACGTACTGCTGTACACGTGGAGCCCAAAGTGCGCCTGCTAGCTGTCCCCGTCGAGTCAACCTGTGAAGAGAGGTAAATTGTATGGCTCGATGATGTAATTACCATAAAAATTTAGAAATGAACAATCCGAACTCACGAGTGGTCGGCAGGGGGGACGGTCGGCTGCACGTTGCCCGGAAACACCTGCCTAAGTCCGAACTGTCTCATCACACGCTGCGGGCAGTGAGGCTCAACGAAAATGTCGAACACCATCGGCAGGATGGTGAGCCAGTAAGCCTGGTCGCGTGTGCACAAGGACGAAAGTCCTAGCGGTGCTCTCGCAGCGACGGCCTCTTCTGTGTACGGCTCCCAGATGACGTCGCTCGGCTGGAGACGGTCAAACTCGAACACGAAGTCCGGGTAACCACGTCTCACCTGGACGTGAGCGTAACGACGCTGCAATAAACATGATAGGAATTAGACATGTTATGTGAAGGAAAAAAAAAGAAGAGGACTGATAAACTTATAACGCAGCGACAACTCTATGTCTCCGTGCCTTTTTGATTTTATCTTCCATGTACTTTGTCACTACGTTGCCAAACACTATGTTGTTATCGGCCATGGACGGACCAATTTTCTTGTATCGATCCCTAAAGTAGGCTTGCGTGCCGTGAAGGATGAATTCAACAATAGCAACCAATGGAAGTACCCGAACTCCTCGCATTACCCAGTTGTACACCTCTGCCAAATTGGTTGTCATTATGCCATACCGAGATCCATCGGTGTCGAACAATAGAGCCCACTTCTCCTTAGGCTCATTCTCAATCCACTGAGAGAAATTTCTGATGGCCGACCCTGACCTCCTTCTCATTGTTGGTGGGTCATCATGTAATGCACCAAGAGGTATGGGAGGCTCGTCACCTTCAACTTGTGGTCTGCGAGATTGCTCATCTGTTTGCTTCGTTGTCAACTCATCCAACTTGTCCCACAACTCATTAAATTTCTTCTCTTGGTTCTGTGCACAGAGCCTCTTAAAGAGATCCATAAGATGCTTGTTCTTGAATTGCTTGTAGAAATTTGCACCCATGTGACGCATGCACCACCGACTCCGAACATCAGGCCACTTAGCTGGAAGTCCCTTCTCATCCCAACCGTTCTGCAAGTAGTCAATAGCCCGCAACATACCCGCATGACGATCATGTATAAGGCAAACGTTGGGCCTCATACGCACCACTGCAATGTGCACTCTCTCTAGGAACCAGTACCAGCTTTCAGTGTTCTCGCTCTCTACAAATGCGAAAGCCATAGGTAGAACCTGGTTGTTCCCATCACACCCAATTGCTGTCAATATCTGACCTCGGTATTTACCTGTCATAAAAGTTCCATCTATGCATAGAACAGGTCGACAATGCACAAAAGCATTGATGCAAGCACCCAATGAGAAAAAGGCTCTTTGCAGCACACTCTTTGTTCGATCTTCAACCGATGTAAATGTATGTAGGTCATAGTAAGTATTATTATTCCTCTGGGCAATGGTGGCTAACAAACGAGGCAAATTATCATAAGAAGCTTCAAATGTGCCATACCTCATCTCAATGATCTTTTGTTTGGCTCTCCAGGCCTTTGCATAGCTTATGGTGTACTTGAATTTGTTCTCGATGTGCCTAATAATTGATTTTGGTTCAAAGCCAATGTTACCAACAACACTGCTGTACATCTCACTTGCCACAAAAGCTGAAGTGATGTTTCGGTGATACTTCTCCACCCCTTGTAAGTAGCACTTGTGCTCGGTCACAATGCTAACTTTCCAATAATCATTCCATTTACCCTTATATGCATGGACACGCCACGGACAATCTTCCTTCATGCACCTCACTTCATACACATAATTTGTTGACTTGACCACCCTAAACTCTCTCTGCAATGAAACTGCCCAATGCTTCACCGCCTCCTTCATCTCATCCTTATGAGCATACCTTGCACCCTCAATTACCTCGTTCTCCTTATACTCCCAGGGTACATGATCACCCTCTGATATAACAAGACCAGAGAAGTCCTCATTTGCCCAAT
Source organism: Oryza sativa Japonica Group (assembly GCF_034140825.1). Lineage (NCBI taxonomy): Eukaryota > Viridiplantae > Streptophyta > Magnoliopsida > Poales > Poaceae > Oryza > Oryza sativa. The sequence goes on from NC_089039.1 coordinate 4,419,350, forward strand.
CAGTGGCCATTACATCACCTTCCTCATCGGATGATGCGTCGTCCTCCGCTTGCTCATTATCCGAATCTTCCCTCTCCATTTCATCAACAATTATACCGACTCTCTCCCCCTCATCCGCCATGCCCATGGCCTGCTCCTCCCTTGGTTGATTTTCCTCATTTTGCATCGATGGTCCAACAACATCCCCTGCATTGCTAGGACCCTCCACATCTTCGGTTTGCATTGAAACATTTGTATCTTTCTCTTGTACCGACACAAATATAACGAGGGGCCATGACCGTTCAAAAGCCATTTCCACATACCGTCTCCAAGCAGCAGTGCTGTCCATCGGCATTAGTTCCCAAAAATAACCTTCTATTGCACGACTCACTACAACAGATACTGACATTGTGTAGACTTCTTGGTCTATTCTAAATCCTCTCAACAACCAACTATAAATTGACTGAAATGTTCTCTCCGCAGGCCTATCGATGCCCTTAGATGTCATTACAAAATCTGACAGATCAACACCATCTGGACCAAATCTAATATTTCCTTCACCGTGAACTATCTGAAATGTGACCTTACTTGACATTGTGCCTGATGAAAACAATAACTGCGTTAACCTCGCATTTCTGTACTACGCCCTAAGTTACATTCTCTACAATATTGTTCTCTAAATTTCTAAAAGTAGGTTACATTCTCCAGATCAAACTAAACTACATCTTACAATTAACACTACTGTCTATGTCTCAATTCATACTATTATATTCTATGCTCTGGATCTACACATATGTGCTGTGTGCTACAGATCTGCTAAAATATATGGAACTAAAACTAAAACGCAACATATGTACTCAAACGTAATATATTAGTACAAATGCAAAAGATGTATGGGAGCATACCTGTGATGAAGTGAGCGAACCAGCAGGGCTTCGCCGCTCCCCTTCTGCTGCCCTCCCCTCTCTCTCTCTTTCGTTTTTTTGGATTTTTAGTGAATATAATGAAATTTCACAGGGGAGGGGCTGGGCTTTATAGGGGGGAGGCAAAAATCGCCCTCCCCCAGGGCGGCAAGGGGGCCGCCTGCAAAATTCCATGCCCCCTCGCCGCCCATTTGCAGGCGGCCCCCCGCACAGTACAAAATCGCCCTCGCGGAGGGCGGCAAGGGGGCCGCCTGCAAAATTCCATGCCCCCCCTCGCCGCCCATTTGCAGGCGGCCCCCCGCACAGTATAAAATCGCCCTCGCGGAGGGCGGCAAGGGGGCCGCCTGCAAATTTCGTTGACGGCCGTCCCCCGAGAGCGAACGGCCGTCTGCCACGTCATTTTCGCCGCCCTCTGGGAGGGCGATTTTTAAAAATCGCCCTCCCAGAGGGCGGTAGGCGACTATTTCCGTCAATTTTCAAAATGGAAAATTATTTTTGTAAAACTTTTAATAAAAAAAATTATAAATAAAAAAAATTCCTCTCCTCTTCCCCTCCTCCTCCTTCCTTCCCCTTCGTCTCCGATTCGATTCGCATCCCGTCTACTGACCACACACGGCCGGACGGAAGACCCGAACCGTATCGCCTCCACAATCCATCCCCCAGAACCATACCACGCGTTCCCGTTCCCCTCCTAAATACTCGATCAATATCAATCAATCTCCGCCAACTCCCTCGAATCGCTCCTGAATAACTTAGTTTTCTCTTGTTAGATTAGGGTTTCGAGTCTTTCGACGTCCTGCTTGCTTGCAGGGAGATTCTGATGCCGAAGAAGCCGTCGCTGTCGCGGGTTGCTTCAGAGACGCGGCTGCTGTTTTCTAGCTGGGAACCTGAATCCCCGTTGGATGCTACCAGCGGATCCGGAAAAGATGCACCCGCCGATCAACAGGAAGGCGACGGGAAGCGGGGCCGACAACGCTCGCCTGGTGACGAAGCGAGGCCTAAGCGGCAGCGCAAGACGAAGAAGAAGAATAAGAAGCAGTTGGATTTATTGGAGCGGGAGGACGATCCCCTAATCCAATTGAGGTCATTGAAGGATCGATTCAAGGGTCGATTGAAGGAGGGCGTTGCTTCAGCCCGATTGAAGTGTTTAGACACACTATTGAATGAGTCGAGGGATTTATCGCAGGGGAATGAGTCCAAGGGGAATTTGTTGAAGAGCCTCATTCAAAAGGCAGAGTTGGATTTGTGGCAGGTGAAGGAACTGGAAACCGATCCCACGTCCGGTGCTAGCCAATCCAAAGAAGAAGCTTCTGCTGCAGCTTCTGATGGACAGGGAGACGATAAGGAAAGGGGTGACTTGCAAGCAGTCGAGGCCTATGGTTCTCCTCCTGGTAAGGAGAAGGTTGACTTGCAAGCAGCTAAGGACTCTTCTCCCACTGCTGGGAGGAAGGGAAAGGGCAAGCGTATTATAGGGTATGAAGCACAACAGAAGGAAAGCAACATTCAAGATGTTAAAACATCAAGTCAACAAGAAACTAGAAAGCCAAAGAGGAAGAAGCAGAAGAAGAGGCAGAGGCGCAAGATGGAGGAATCCACGGAAAATCTATCATGCCGCAGTGGCAGCAGCCCATCCTCTTCTCATGATGCAACAAGCACATCGACAATAGAGGGGGAGCCAGAACAACCATCTTTTGGGGATCTTGCGAGCATTGCACAAGACCATGATGACAAGATTGCATCTGACGTTGTTGACATCAAACAAGAACAAGAATCAGCAGAAGATATCCTAGCTCTCCTCGACATGATGGATAAGGATGCCATCCAAGAAAAATTCAATTACTATCTCAAGCAGCTGGGCTTTGAGTCAAATGAGTATGATTTTTGGTCTGAAACCTATGAGCCAGAGCAACTCACTGCGTTGCACGAGCGGTTAGCCATCTACCGCATCGTAGGTTATGAGGTATCTCTATCAACACCATGAGCCAATTTCTTTGTATTGTAGTCTAATGCATCTATGTTTAGTTACTCTCTGATTCTATGTTGCAGCTATCAAAGGGTAGGAAGCTTGGCAAACAGGATATTGCAAAACTGAAAGAGCAGTACAATCCGTCCATTCTTCGTAAGGAAGGATACTTCCGGCACTATGAGGAGAGTCTTGAGTGGTACTTCGATCTTGAATGGTGCAAGTACTCTGGTTTTCAAGACTATCAGCGGCTAGTGCTTCATGATAATGTAGGTATCAACACTTGACTCCTCCATGCCAGCTAGTTTACTCCCTCCGTCCCGAAAAAAACGAATCTAGGACGGGATGTGACACATTATAGTACAATGAATCTGGACAAAGGTATGTCCAGATTCGTAATACTAGGATGTGTTACATCTAGTACTAGGTTGATTTTTTATGGGACGGAGGGAGTAGTGTTTATTTTTGTCTGTACTTGTGCAACCACATGTTTTGCCATACCCATGCTACCACAACTTAATTTAACTTTACAAGTTGGTTACATCTTTTATGTTTGTTTTTCTTATATAAGTACACTCCTTTTAATAGTTGCACTCAAAGAAAATATTGTAAAGCTTAAAGCTTAGGCTAGTTATCTGCATGGTTGTTATGGCGTCGCTATGGCGTCGCTGTAGCGTCGCTATAGCGGTAAGGCGGTTGCAGAGGTCAAGGCGTCCACTGCGCCTTATGTTTCCTCCGCCTTAGAGGCAAAACGAGTAGAGAAAGGGAAAGAACAGGAAAAACCAGTAGAGAAAGGGAAGGAAGAAGAGGTAAGCTCATCATGGAACCTAGTTGGCTTGTAGAGAAAGAGAAAGAAGAAGTGGCCAGAGACATTGATGGCGGCTGGTGCCTCTTCTCGTCATGGCGGCTGATGCCTGGTGGCGTACGATGTCTCTTAGGGCATAAAACACGTGGGTATGAAGACTAATGTTGGTCTTTGGTGGGCTGGTTGCCTGGCTTAGTGGGCCTTTTACCAATTTCCTTTTTTTTTCTTCCTAATTTCTCTACCATATCCTCCACTAATCACGCCTCAATCATCTCATAAGGCGTCGCAACGCCCTACGCCTCAGCGCTATGGTGCTAAGGCAGTGGTGGGTCGCCTTACCGCCTTAACAACACTGGTTATCTGTTACAATCTTTTGTAGTATGTTCTTTCAGTGACTGAATCCACATCTCCTAATTCTCATCCGTTTGTCTTAGCTTCATAATCTATTCCCATAATTTATGGATGCTGATATGATTTGACCTTTGTTGAATTTGTTTGTACCCGGTCTGTTTCCGCCCCTTAGGCCTTAGATTTTATCCTAATCAATGTAGTGCCATTCCCTGCAAGATATCATGCACATAAGCATCCTGTTCATTTATTGCGTGGAGAAATGGAATCATACTAATGCTGTTTGTTCCTTTAATTCACTGCTTTTATTTAACATGATGCTGTTCTCTTTTATATATGTTGTTTTTGACATCAATAGGGTCTGCAATACGAACCAATGCATGTGTTTAACCATTTTTTTCTAATTAGATGTTTTCAAAAGTTACAACTAATGATATCAAAGTTTTGAAATGTTTGACTGCACATGTTCTAGAATGAGATGAAAAGCAACATAGCAAATATTTGATACTTTATTAATGCTTTTTCTTGGTGCTTGTTATGTCATTATGATTAATATTGGAAGACTGGAGTAACCCAGAATACTCTAAACCGTAATGGTTTTGATCTGAGTCCGACCAGAGTAATGAAATCGTGCTTTAAAATTTTGTTTCGATGATCAGAATCCAAACCTAGGATATCTAAGGGATGTGCCACTACCCAATAATCATAACCAGGCTGGCAGTTCTAGTCTGTTAATATTTGTAATTTTTGACAGGGATGGCGACAATGCATGCAGCTTGTAGTAATTAAAACTAATTGCTGATTCCCTTTCCCATGTTATTTTCACTCCACTCCAACTTGTGATATGATGAGCTGATGTTGGAAAGGGGCATATTGTTCTTAACTTACATAGTTATGTACGATAGCCACTCTTTTTTATTACATTTACCAAACTAGTGGTCTGGCCAGGGAACCAAGCCACTAACTAGATCTATCTGGTTTTGATAATTACACTCATTATCATTTTGTGATCATGGATAAATACATTGTTTCCATTGGTTATTTGGACCAAGATCATGTTGTTAAGTAGTATTTGCATATGAACTTGCATTTTGTCATGTTATCTGCAAACTTTAGCTTGGTAGTTCATGTCATATCGAGTAGCTGATGGAAATTTATTTGCATGTTGGCATTCTATGATAGCAAGTGCCCATATTTCTGCATTTGTAATGTTCTTGTAACGATGGTTCTTAGGTTGGTACAGGTATCCCTGTAGATGTACAATTAATGGTCGATGTACTTTTGTGCAGGTTGAGTTCTTAGAGTGGGAGCATTACCACTTAAATTATAATACCTATGAGGATGATCTAGCATATGTCAGGTATCGTGCACGCTTAGCAAATGAGACTAAGGTATGATTGAATTAATCAAAGTGCTAAGTACTGGTCATATATCATCTTTTTCTGACAGCCTTTATTTACGTGATAGTGGATTGAAGATTATCTGGCCCGTGACATAACTCAGGCTGAGGTAGGATCCAAAAGCCTTTTGCACCTAATAAACTGTTGTGCAATGCATATTTATATTATAAGTCCCACAACTCATGCATGACAATTGTTTCCATTGTTTAGTGGCGTAGGGTTAAGGATATAGCTTCAGTTCAAGCACTGAAGATTGCAAGAGTCTCTGGTGGTGTCAAGGCACAGGCAGCTTTGGCTGGTTTCAGAGTAAAACCTCTTCTCTTGTTAATTTTAGGTGGAGAGTGTAATTGTAATAGTGTTTAACAATACTATTTTAAAATCAGGATCATATATGGAGCATTCAGTTTGATTTCAATCACTATAAGGATTTTGATGGTGTTTACTTCAAGATTTGGAAGCGGGTTGCTAAGAGAAAGGTTAGATTGCCTCAGTATGCACAGCAAGCAACTTATGGTGCTATTTTCTTTTGTCCATTCCTTGCTTGTTAATGACATATACCTTCTTTTTTAAAATTTCATCTTTTATTAGATGAATTTTAGAGAAGCTTTGTTGGAAGTGTATAGAGAAGATATGTTTCCTGTGCGCAAGAATGGTATTAAGTACGAACTTGATAATACTCAACTAAGATTCAAGTCGATGAAAGAAAAGGTATGTTCCTCTTCTCAGTTTTACTGCATTGTTTTGCCCTTCTTTGTTGGATATTTTTCAACTCGTCATCCATCCATATAATTTCTTCTCTTTTGTTCCTGTTGTCCAGTATGATGCCCACGTGGCTTGCCTTGATGAGTCGGTAAGCATGCTTTGCTTAGATTAATATAATAATATATATCCAGCTGGAGTATGTTGTTCATATTGATGAAACTTCTATGTTTGTAGGTGCCAGAAGATGAAGTTCGTCAGTTGATCAAAGAGGCCGTTATAAAAATGGTTAGTTGATTTATTTCCCTATCATATAAATGCACGCTGTCTAGTTTACTATGGGTCTATGGCGTTGAGTAACATCTTGAAGTTGGGTTTATTTGCTTATGTGGAGATTAATTTTTATCTTCAGAAACCAAAACCACATACCTATTTGGACTACGCCAGGAAGAAGTTACAGATATCAATGAATATCGATTTGATTACCAAAAGTACGTGTACTCTTCTCAATTATCAAACATGATTCAATGCTAATCAATGCCGTTTGAAAGAATTTTAGCTTTCTTAGTCTGAGAAATATGTCTTTCGTTTGAATTCAATAACTAGTAATCTGTCCGTGCTAATGCTATGGTGACATTTAGTAATCGTCTGCATGTAACGCTTATCATCATGAACATAAATTAATTTGAACATTTGCAAGAATCTGATTATCGTTTGAAATACTATCGATGCATAGACATTTTGAAGTTTATGATAAATGATAATACATATACTAATAATTGACCAAACTTCTAATATTAGGATACATGAGTTTCTGATTTATTGTTTACATTGCCACGTTAAGGACACTATTGTTAGGTTAAGGTAGGTCGAGGTGTGATGTGAGCATTGCTGACTAACATCACTAATGCTGGATACCGCATATCATTTGTCAAGCTGCTAGGAACACTATCGAATTCCTATCATTATATCCGGACAAGATAACAGTACAATAGTTAGAATATGTTTTTTATAAAATCAAACAAACCATAAAACTAAAGATAGTAGTAAACACTTATTAGTTGTAAAGCTTCCGTCATTCGTCACCGTACATCCGCAATACTCAAAAGTCTCAAATTACAATAAATTCTGCACCAAATTCACACTATCTTCTATCAACTGACCACCAGATCCACCACCTTGAAAATTTGAGAAAATCTTTTATCCTCTCTCAAGCATGTTACCAGCCTGCGCCCATATCCATATTATCTTCAAGCCAATATTAACAACATAATCTCAAAACTTAATTAGTTGACGTAAATTCCACAAAATTTTACGGATACTCACTGCAATATTCGCATATATGATTTTGTATAAGCTCTACTATGGATCAAGAAAGGACTACCTGGCAGCATCTTCCCTGGTTGTGAATGATAAAGCATCTTCCCTGGTTGTGAATGATAAAGCATATGCAAGGCAAGGCAGATAAAGGGTTTTCAAGCATGGCAATATATTTCTTCATATCATCAACAGGCAATTTTTGTAACTTGCCCATGCTAACGCTACAACTATAATAGTACAAATCAAATACATGGGCAAATGCTACAACTATAATAGTACAAATCAAACATATGATTCAGGCAAAAATAAAATGAATGGTTTAATATATTGCTAATTATATAGCCACATGCAAATGCATGTTTCCCACCATATATCTTGATTCAAGCTACATTTTGTAGACTCTATAAACAAGGCAATCCATTTGCATTTACATAATAACAAAGAATCAAGCTTCACTGTAATTGCCATTATAATGGTTGTAATGGTTCACATATTACAACCATTGCATTAACATCTTAATAGTTATTGCCGTTCAATACATTTATATATTTCAGTACCCTGATAACCACAAGAATCAACAAAGCTGAAACTTCATCTGAAGATTTAATAATATCAACCTTTTCTACTCTAGTACAAGAAGAAATGAAGAAATGAAGATTTAATAATATCAACCTTCCAACTTTTCCATCATATTAAAACTTTCCTACACACACAAACTTCCAACTTTTCAGTCACATCGTTCCAATTTCAATCAAACTTCTAATTTTGGCGTGAACTAAACACACTCAATGCCTTCTATCATTCTTCTTCGTGAGTGGATTGGATTTGACAAACAAATGAAATTTCTATAGAAAAACATGCATCTACTGTTAGCCTTGTGCAGTAAATTTATATAGAGTGGTTTTTTTTGGAGATTGCCATCCGCGAGTGGATTGGATTCGACAAATCATCAATTAATAAAAGCCCTAGTGCTACCCTTTTTCTCTTTTTTTTTAAATTTATTTTGGCTCCTCGTCAGCTGTGCCATGTACTTTGGCCCAGTTTAGTTCTCAATTTTTTTTCCCCAAAAACATCATATCGAATCTTCGGACACATGTATGGAGCATTAAATATAGATAAAAACAAAAACTAGTTGCACGTTTGCATTGAAATCGTGAGACGAATATGTTGAGGCTAATTAGTGCATGATTAGCCATAAGTGCTACAGTAACTCACATGTGCTAATGACGACTTAATTAGGCTCAAAAGATTCGTCTCGCGGTTTCCAAGCGAGTTATGAAATTAGTTTTTTTTTATTTATGTCCGAAAATCCCTTTCGACATCCGGTCAAACGTCTGATGTGACACCCAAAAATTTTCTTTTCGCGAACTAAACAGCCTTTGCAGGTGTAGAAGCTCCTCGATTGGGTGTGCAATGGAGCCGTTCCTTTTTTTTTACCGGTTCTACCGGTCTCAATGACGCGTGCTGGTAGTTTTACAAAAAAAACTCCTCGTGTTTGAACGGAATAGCGCGCACGTCCTCCCACCGACTAACATCATGTTCCATTTTATACGAAACAACCCTCGTATTTTATAGAAATACAACACGAAGAAGATAAAGTTCTACTCCTAGAGGGTAACGCTGTAAACATGAAAAACTCGAGGGTTTTTCCGAAAAAAACATCACATCTATCCCCTCCCCCCAAGAAATTTAGCGTGTGTTTGGTTTGGAGACAAAGTGGGATGGGTTAGACCTATCCCAGTTTTTTAGGATATGATGGTTCCAGTTGTCTGTTTGGTTTGTGGTATGGGATGGTTATAGTTTTTTGTTTGATAGAAGGGATTGAGGTGGGATGGGATGGAGAACTTTCACGGACCGTTAGGGCCGTCTGGCTCCCAGCGGCTAGCTCGCAGACGAGCGGCAGCGGTCGTTCACGGAGGCGGAGGAGGTTGCAGACGAGGCGGTGGCCGGACGCGGAGGCGCGCGCGGCGGCGGTCGCGGACGAGGCGGCGGCTGCGCACGGACGCGGAGGCGGTCGCGGAGGCGAGGCGAGGCCCGGACGAGCGGCGGCGGTCGGTCGCGGAGGCGGAGGCGGAGGCGGTTGAGGACGAGGCGGCGGCCGGACGCGGAGGTGGCGGCGGTCGCGGACGAGGCGGCAGCCGCGCACGGAGGCGGAGGCGAGGAGAGGCGCGGACGAGCGGCGGCAGTCAGCCGCAGAGGCGAAGGCGGTTGCGGACGAGGCGGCGTCGGACGTGGAGGCGGCGGCGGCCGCGCACGGAGGCGGAGGCGAGGAGAGGCGCGGACAAGCGGCGGCAGTCGGTCGCGGAGGCGGAGGCGGTCGCGGACGAGGCGGCGGCCGGACGCGGAGGCGGCGGCGGTCGCGGATGAGGCGGAGGCCGCGCACGGAGGCGGAGGCGAGGAGAGGCGCGGACGAGCGGCGGTAGTCGGTCGTGGAGGCGGAGGCGGTTGCAGACGAGGCGGCGGCTGGTCGCGGAGACGGAGGCGGTCGCGGACGAAGCGGCGGCTGGTCCTGGAGGCGGCGGCGGTCGCGGGGGCAAGGCGGCGGCGGGCGCGGATGAGGCGGCGTCGGTCGCAGACGAGTGGCGGCAGTTGCGGACGAGCTGACGCCGTGCGCTCGTCCCAGGTGGGACGAGTTCGTCCGGCTCTTTTTCCCGGATCGATTGGTCCCGGATCTGAGAGGAATATTCCTCTCCTGGGACCAATCCATCCCACCCACCCCTCAACCAAACACCCCTAAAAGTGGGTTCGTCCCATCCCATCCCATCTCATCCCAGCAACCAAACACTACCTTAAGGATTTGCCACCCGAGAAATTTAAGGATTTACCATCCAATTCGCTAGGATTTGATATTTAATCCGTTAGCCTTTTAAAATTTACCACCGAGACTGCGAATTTCTCTATTTTGTAACACTTTCTCCTCTTTTCCTCGTTTCGTTTTCTTTTCCTCCGTTTTCTGTTCTCTCGAGAGTTGTAGGACGGCATTGTCCCTGGCTTCTGCGTACAGATCGATTGGGATTCGGGAGCAGACACCGACGAACAAGCGACGCCACCGCCACACATCCCCTTCCGCCGCCGCCAATAGACAACCCCGAGCGCCTCCACACCACCACCATCCCGCCGCTGATGCCGGTGCCCATCGCTGGCAGCAGCACTGCAAAAAAGAAGCACCCAGTCCCATCGCCCACCGCTGGCAGCAGCACTGCAAAAGAGAAGCACCCAGCACCCAGTCCCATCTCCTAATTGGATTCTGGGAAAAGACTTGTTACAGGGGAAAAAACAAGTTTTGGAGAACACTTGTTGTAAAGGAATCAATTTGTGCTAGTCCTATGTATTTTCGCTCCATTCTGTTTTGAACTAGTGTTGTGAGGAAAGAGTATACATAGTTGTAATTATAAGTTACAACCAAAAAAATGATCAATTGTGTTGTACGTTGTACATATTTTTTTTTGAAGGATATGTTTCCGAGAAATGTCATGTGTGTTCAAGTTGAGAAATTGGTGAATCCAATATGCTGTAAAAAACGCGAATATTAAGGAATGACCTAATATCAAATAATTAGAAGGGGTGAGACTTCGAACCCAGATCGTCTAGCCCACCACCTTATGGAGCTAGCCGGAAGAGCCCTGGGCGTTTCTCGAATCCAATATGCTGTAATTTTGTTGGAAATTTTCACAGCTAATTGCTGGAAATTTTGACAGCAATGCTACTGTATTTTTTTTGACAGCATGTAACCAAAACACGAAAAGATAGTACAGAAAAAAAAAATTGACAGCATATGTACCCCGAAAATTTGACAGCATGTGACCAGAATTTTCGACAACATATACTCATAATGGTTGACCATAGATGAACAAGTCTAACAAGTTTAAATTGCCAAATCTGAGAATACCATCCAGATTACATATCCTAGGCAATCAATTTCAGATTACAAATTAAAAGCAACCAATTGCAGCATCCTCTAGTTCAGATTACAAAAGCATCCAGTAGCTGTTCATACAAGGTACTCCCTCCATATTTTAATATATGACGCCGTTGATTTTTTAACCAACGTTTGATCACTCGTCTTATTCAAAATTTTTATGCAAATATAAAAATACTTATGTCATGCTTAAAGAACATTTGCTGATAAATCAAGTCACAATAAAAAAATTATAATCATATAATTTTTTTGAGTAAGACGAAATGTCAAACATTTGTTAAAAAGTTAACGGCGTCATATATTAAAATATGGAGAGAGTACTAAGTATGAAGTGTTATCCAAAAACACTCAATTTTTTCCCTTTCTTCGGAGGAGGGGGAGAGAGAGGAGCAATGGTGGTGGCGCAACAAGGGAACGAGGGCACGCGGTGATGGGCGGTGCCGTGCGCCGCCGTAGCTTCCGCCTCTCCCCTGGGCGATGCGAAATAGAACAGCGAGCAGAAGGATGAATCGGTTTGATCCAATCGATCTGTACGCAGAAGCCAGGGACAATGCCGTCCTACAACTCTCGGGAGAAAAGAAAACGCGAGGAAAAGAAAAAAAACGAGGAAAAGAGAAGAAAGTGGCACAAAATAAAGAAATTCGCAGTCTCACTGGTAAATTTTAGAAGGCTAAAATCCTTAAGGCGAACAGGGCAGGCGGTGGGGAGCCGGGGAGCAAGAAATCGTCAGCGTGGAGGAGCTTGCGGAACTCGACAGCGGCGACCACAGCGGGGAGCTTGGCGGCGGCGCCGGGTTCGACCGCGAGTTCGCCGCCCTTCCCCACCTCACGCAGATCGAAGGACGTGGAGCTCCGCCGCCCCCTCCCCGCGCGCCGCCACCCCCTCCTCGCTCGTCGCCGCCCGGCCGCCTCCCAACTCCTCCTCGCTGTGCTGCGCCGCGGCCCCCTCCCCGCGCGCCGCCGCCATCTCCTCGCCCGTCGCCTCCCGGCCGCCTCCCACCTCCTCCCCGCTGTGCTGCGCTGCCGCCCCCTCCCTCGCGTGCTGTCGCCGTCCCCCCGCGCGCCGCCTCCCACCTCCTCTCCGTTGTGCTGCGCCGCCGCCCCCTTCCTGTGCGCCGTCACCGCTGCAGGTTCGTATGAAGGCCGAGAAGGAGGAGTTTCCGGTGATGGTGATGGTGGCGGGGTTGCCGGTGAGGATGGGGCCGAGAGGTAGTACGAGGCGTGGGACCTCTCCGACAACGAGGCGGCGCTGGGCTGATCTGGGGGGTGGACCTCCGCGGGGAGGCGTTAAGGAGGTCAGCGGCGCGGAGGAGCTCTCTGCCCTCGAGTCGGCAAGGGGACGGTGCAGACTTTGTTGGCGGCGGCGGAGACGAGCAAGGTCGGCGGAGCTGCCGCCGTGCGGGCGGCATTCGGTGGCCCGTGGCCCCCTACCACCAGTGACGGCAACGGGGGTCCCCCGGCGGATCCGTCGCCGCACGACCGGCCTTCGGCGGCGGCGGATCCGGCCGTGCGCGCCGCCCGTTAGAGCTGGCGCGTTTACGCGCCTCCGAGCCGCGTCGGTCCCCCCCCGCCCCCGCGGGCTGCAAATCTGAGTGAGCCGGTGGTGCTGGTGTGGTCGACGTGCTGGTGGCGGGACCGTACGTGGGCCTCGCGGTTCCGGGTCTCCCCATCCCAACGGCGAGTTGGGCGGCGAGAGGAGGCGGCTTGGTGCAGTCCCGTGGCGACGTGGGCAGCGAAGGGAGCAGGTCACAGTGATATCCTTCAATTGCCAATTCCCAGCTCCGTAGAGCAGTCATGACCATTGCCCTTTCAACTACTGGAAGGGTTTCGTCTGGTGTTGGTTTGCCTGCTGCTGTCACTTCTGATCGAGAGACTGGTAATTGTTGAAACTTTCTTTCGTACATTCTTTTGGTTCCTATAGAAGTCCTGAACAAAATCCTGTGGACAGGGGAAAGAAGACAGTCTGGTGGCCTGGTGGCTGGTGCCATAGTTCTTGCTGATCGTTGTGCTGTCTGCATTGATGAGTTTGATAAGATGAATGACCAGGACAGAGTAGCTATACATGCAGTTTTGGAACATAAAACCGTGACTATTGCAGGAATACATGCATCGCTAAATGCAAGATTTTTCTGAACATGTTGCATGGATGCATCGGTGTTGCACTGATGATGGAGGTATTTTTGTGTTTTTACAATGTTAAGTTGGCACTACTCTGATGGTTGGTGCCTTACTTTTTATTGTGTTGTGTTACAGTGTTAGCAGGGACATACATCGCAAGATTAAACACAAGTATTAAACCAAACTGAAATTCATGCCACGAATTTAATATCAAGTCTTGAGGTAGCTGCTTTCTCTCATTTTCTCCCTTTACGACATGTTTCTCATTCTTTGAATGATCAAACTCATATGTTTGGATGTCTGAATTTGGATCGACACAGCCGCTGGCGAGACTGAACAGATCCAAATGGTATGAGTTCTCTTCCTTCTCCTTCATTTTCTTTTCTTCTATTTTGCAGTCCTTCAGAATGAATCAATGCATCTCGGTTCTTAATTTGGAGCTGTATGCACAACTAAATATCAAAGCTGAAAGTAGAAAATCTTTTTTACTTACTTTACCATGTGGTCATGCAGATTTTTTATCAAGAAGCTACAAAAAGTTATAGGCTATGTTGAATGTTTCCTAATGGAGCTGACAAATGAAAGAGAATGGATGAATCCTGGTAAATGTGATTGTGTTCATTGGAGAAATGTAATGGTTCAAAGTAGCAACTTTTCCTCCAAGCTATATAAATATAATCCCGAACTACGGTCGGATTATTGCACGTAGACATAGCCAAGATGGTATATGGATGTGCTTGACCATGTTTTATATACATGAAGGGATGTGAACATCCTGTTAGCGACAAATTGAAGGCAAATATTCAGTTTGATAGCTCATGTCGATGGTACTTTCTTCCTGTACCCATTCAATATTTATTAAGCTTACATGTACAAATATTCCGTTTCATATATCGAATGCAATGTATTGGACACATTAATTATATCTTGAACATGCTTCTGTTTTGTCCTATTACCTTTATCTCAAGTCGTAAGCATGGCGCGACGTCTCCTCCCCTCCCGGTGTGCAACCACATCTCCTGTTAATTTTTCATATATGATTATTTTCTACTGGTTTGCTGAAATGCAAATCAGTATTTTTGTTTTATGATTGTTATACTTATCCTCGCAATATGGTAGATAATTGAATAGGCAATATGGTAGACAAGCAGTTTTGTGCAACTTATCCTTATTGGTTGTGGTTATTGTTCCAAATCTGCAGTGATGTAAGAGGAAACAATCTCACAGGGACCATTCCAGTGAGCATAGGGAGCTGCACTAGCTTTGAGATTTTGTATGTTCTTGCTAATATTTCAGTGATATTTCATTGTTCATGAGTGTCAGACACCATGACGCGAACTTCTTATATGTATTGTAGGGACATTTCATATAACCAAAACGCTAGAGAAATACCTTACAAAATAGTCTTTCTTCAAGTAGCCACACTATAAATATTCCTTAGTTATTGCAAATCTTCTAGCTTGTTATGTGATTTTTCGTTCGTATCTTCTCATGCTTATAGATGCTTACTTATAGCCTCTATGTTGTGCGCTTTCTATTCGTGTTACATAGGTCACTTCAAGAAAATAGACTGACCGGGAAAATTCCAGATGTGATTGGCCTTATGCGGGCTCTTGCTGTTCTATGAGTAGACCACAACATTTCAATCCATAGGTTCAGTAGTTTCTGTATGATTAGATAATGAATTCTTATATTCAAATTTTGATTCTCAGAGACCTGAGTGAGAACGAACTGGTAGGTCCTATTCCTTCGATCCTGGGCGATCTATCCTACATTGCCAAACTGTTAGTATCATCGGATAGACTTGCTTTTTCGCTGAGATTGTTTTCTTATCTTGAGCAAACTTACTAAAGTCATACCGCCGGTGGAGCTTGGGAACGAGTAAATTTAAAATTATGCTGTTCCCATTTGTGAGCAAAATGAGCCGCATCATGTTCTATTAATTTATTATACAACCATTTTGCTGCACCGTACACCCCAATATACCTTCGTTATATGATTCTTAGAGCATATCCAACAGCTTCTCCAAATTACGCTCTTTAAACACCGATATAGCTAACTCTCTATTTAATTTGGCTAGTCAAACCAACAAACTCTCTATTAGTTCTCTCCAAAATAACAATGGACCCACATGTCAGCCTCTACTCTTCTTCCCCTCTCTCTCTCTTCTCTTTCCTTCTTTTTCCCCTTTCCATGCCGCAAAATTGACGGCGCCATCGCCTGAGATGGACATGCCGAGCGGCGCTGGGCTTCCCGGCCCGACGCCGACGGGCACGCGGGGCGCGTCGAAGGAGAGCTCGGCCGCGAGGGAGCCACCGCCGGCGGCCGGTGCCAGCGGGACGCCCTCTCCAAACCCCGAGGCGCGAAGCACTAGCCCGCCCTCCCGCCCGCGAGCGCCAGGGACCTCGACGGACACCGCGTACCCTCCCGCCTCCGCCTCCGCCGCCGCCGTCCCCATCCTCCCCGGAGACGGCCACGTCCACCACGTCGTCGTCGTCGGTCCGGAAGCGGTAAAACGACCGCGCGGCGGGGGCGAGCTCGCGGCGGCGTGGCTGCTCCTCGTCGTTGCGCAGGAGGGGGAGGCGAGGTGGGGCTCGTGGAGGCGCGGTTGCTCCTCGTCGTTGCGCCGGAGGGGGAGGCGACGGGGGGCTCGCGGAGGCGCGGCTGCTCCTCGTCGTTGCGCCGAAGGGGGAGGCGCCGGTCTTCTCGCGGCGGAGGAGGAGGAGAAGGCGAGGAGGGAAGGGGTCATGGGGCTCGCCGGCGGCCACCGGCGCCGTCGCCGCGCCCTCGGTCACCACGCCGTTGCCGCGCCCTCGCCACCGATGCCCTCGCCACGTTGCGCGAAAAGTGAATGGGAGGTGATGGGATCCACGGATGGCAAGTGAATGGCACGTGGAGTAGGCTGGCCAAATTTGGCTAGCGAGGGAAGGAGTTTGGCTATTCTGGGATGGAGAGGCTGTTCGAGTATGATTTTTGTTTAAAATGGCTAAATTTTGGTTTGGAGAGTGTGATGGAGAGGCTGTTGGAGATGCTCTTATTAATCTTATGCATATGTTAGCGTGCGCAGCGTGGCACCGCGCTTAAACTTCTAGTATAACTAACAACTCTGGCCGTGTTTAGTTCTTTGGTCAAATTTTTTTTAAGTATACGGACACACATTTAAAGTATTAAACGTAGACTAATAACAAAACAAATCACACATTTAAAGTATTAAACGTAGACGAATCTATTAAGCCTAATTAATCTATCATTACCAAATATTTACTTTAGCACCATATTATCAAATCATTTAATGTTCTATGCATGTGTTGAAATATTTGATGTGACAGAATTTTTAGAAGTTTGAAGGTAACTAAACACGGCCTCTGTCAAAAACACACATTTTCTAAAGCACAATACATGTCAAGCCAACTCAACATTGAGCAAATAAATAAATTTGCTGCTACTCCAGACCTGCAGATTTTGCATGCTCGTAGAACCTGAAAACAAAAATGCAGTTTTTTTTTTCACATGCCAGAGAAGCAGGGGCCTACGGATGGGCT
Source organism: Oryza sativa Japonica Group (assembly GCF_034140825.1). Lineage (NCBI taxonomy): Eukaryota > Viridiplantae > Streptophyta > Magnoliopsida > Poales > Poaceae > Oryza > Oryza sativa. The sequence continues at coordinate 4,436,365 of NC_089039.1, forward strand.
GGTGAAGGCTTCGAACACAAACCCGACAAGCACAACAGCGAAGTTGAGATCGAACTACGGATTCCCCGGTGAGCCAGGAGGTGGCGCAGGGTAAAGGACTCTTGGAGAACATCCTGAGCGCATCATAACGTGAGCCACTCCTAAAGTGTTCTCACTAACCGAGGACACTCATAGAGAAACTTAAGCTCGTAATTGAGGATATCCCTGGATGGGCTCCTCAAGATCTAAAGCAACCCGGTAGAGATACTCCTATACACAATGGGTGTCTTAGCCCACGAAGCCCCACTCATATTTTTACTTACCTATCCCTCTCTCGATTTTTTTTGCCGCCACTCCCTCTTCTCTTTTTCTTCGCCTCTCTCTCCGCCACCGCGCGCTTCTCCCTCTCACCGTCGCGCCGCTCTCTCTCCCTCTCTCCGCCGTCCTTCGCGTCTCCCTCTCGCCGCCAGACCGCTCTCTCTCCCTCTCGCCGCCGCCCCTCGCGTCTCCCTCTTGCCGCGCTGCTCTCTCTCTCCCTCTCGCCGCCGCCTCTCTTACTCGCCGTCGACGCCGGCGGCCGGAGGGGGCAGATCCGGCGCCGTCGTGGGCGGATCTGGCACCCCCGCAGCCAGATCAGCCAGGAGACCGTGGCGGGGCCGGCAGTGGCGGGCGCAGTGTCGGCGGAGGAGGCTGAGGCGCAGGCGGGGTTGTCTCCGGGTGTTGGTATTTCTTAACGATACTACTAGAAATATAATTCCCAGCAATGGCGCAGAAATACTTCTGGTATATTATGGTTATAGAGTTCATCCGCAAGCGCACGGATATACCATTGTAGCATTTCACCCGAGAGTATTCCAAGGGTATCGTATTTATTTTATCCCATGGGAAGATCATATAAAGAGAACTGGACTAATAATTTATATATTGCTTGTGATAATCATATTCTAAGTAGGGGTTAAGATAATCCAAGGGTAGAGTGACACACAAGCATAAACTACTCATTCTCATAATATATTATCTAAGCTAAGTGGAAAGAAAAGAGAAAGATAATCTATTCCTATACTTCTAATATACATAGTATCTAGTTACTCGATATACTAGCTAATACCCTCTATCCAATGCCCTCCTGGTACTTCGAAAAGCCACCCCTAACTGCCGAGTTCCTTACGGCAGCCCGTCATGACCATACAACCGGGGCTAAATACGGAGGAATACCCTCCTCAGGAAATTAACTTAGAATTATATACCGGCGTGGAGGAATACCCGTACTGAGCTGTCACCATCAGCGGCCCACCTCTCATCCGCAATATATAACCCCAAATAATGATATCCCGTAATCTAGACACCACGCCTAAACTACCAGATACTACTCTAATATCATCGTCATGACATAGAGTAATTGCATAAGCAAACATTATACCCGCACCAAAGCATCTCCCAGATAAGCTAGCCGTATATTCAGTATAACATGAACATAATGTAAAATAGGCATTCATAAATGTATTTAGAAGAGTATTCTAATAAAAGTACAAAGCTTACAAAAGAGAAGAGAAAAGCTGCTAGAGCCATACCCGAACTCTTCCGAAGGCTTCCGGACTCCTGATTTCTACTTTATTCCTATTCCACCAGCTAGATACTACTAAACTAAACTTGAGAGAAATGAGAGAGCTATTGCTTGAGGTGTGTGAGTGAAGTGAGAAGGTGAAGTCCTTAAATAGGCTGCCAATGACGGTTGTGGCGGTTGGAATGGTCGGAATTGCCCTCCAACCGTCATTGGCGAGTGATCCACGCCGTCCAGCCAAAACCTGGATCCAACGGCGCTAGGGGAGGTGCCGAACCTGGGGCTGGCCCAATCCAGCCCAATTTTGGCTGGTGGCCTCCTCTGTTGTTCTTCTCCGCAGACTTGTGAATTTTGGCCCAATTCATCGTATCAATTTTTAGTTCTTGGCCTATTCATACATAAGTCTGGTTCTCGACATCGTCCGATTGATTTATCGTTTCTGTTGATGTCGATTCTCCTTCACTTTATTGTCAATCTCTGCAAAAGGTTAGTATACCTAATACTAGTGGAATATTATTATTCTAACATATTTATGCATTGCAAGCATCACTAGTTCTCCTCTATTTTGGTAATATTGACGGTCGAAACTGATCGATAACGACCATCAACAAAACCCCCCAAGCTTGAACCTTTGCTCGTCCCGAGTGAAGGACGAAAGGAAACAAAGGTTTGGTTGTTGATCAGGAGTTGCTACTATGTTGCATATCTCGAAGATACAAGTGCAAGGTATATGTACTCTCTCTCAGATTAAATAATCTTTGGCACGGTGGCTTACCCTTACCCCTGATTCCCACGAGACACTGCTTCTCCTTGCCTTGGGCGGTTGAAAAACAGAACAGCAATTAGAGCACCAATCACCCAATATTCATTCAACTCTTTTTCCGAAAATTTTCAAATGATTTTTGCAAAGAAAACCAAGTTCCTCAAATGATCCACTCAGTCTCTCCAAGTGTATCAAAATGTATTCCTCACCAATTATTGCCTTTTTGATTCCTACTCTAAGGTTTTGATATGTGGAGCTCGGTAGGGATCAAACATGGCATACTTGCATTCACATTTATTACTAAGTCAAAAACTTAGACTAAAGCAGATAACTAAACATACTCAAGATCAAGATCGTGCAATGTGTGTGTGATATATGGTGAAAATGGTTTATGAAGGAAAATAAAGAAAATGCTTCTCCTTTGTGCTTACTTTCTTCTCCCAAAAATCCTTCTTTTATTGATTAGGAGAGGGCATGATTACATTTTTTTTTCAACATCATGCTCATGCTTGATGGAGCATAACTTTATTTTTTTTCATAACCATGCCTTTCCCTCCTTTCTCTTTTTTTTTTCAAAAGGATTTTTTTTCTTTTTAGGAGAAGAAAGCACATGAAAGCATGGAGAATTTATTTTGGTGGTAGTATGGAAATGGAATGGAATATTTGCTTAGCTCCCAGTGTAGGAGTTTAGCATGTGTATATATGTGGGTGTATGATCTTGATCATAGAGCATGAGAAGTATCTACACAAGTCACAAGAGTTTGACAAAGTTCAATGGAATGACAAGTAACCAAAATGTGTATGGTTTAATCATGATAGCACATTTTTGGCTCTGGCAGGAATTTATATAAAATGCGGAACTTTCAATTTTATCATTTTGAAAAACAAAATATCCGGAATTCAGGTCAAACTAGTATCAGGATCATAGCAACTCATATTTACTATCTCATATCTCGCAACAACTTAGACTTAGATCAGCAAGTACAGCTCATTTACCTCAGGTTCCCGATAATTATTGGCTACTTATATTTAACCTTTGAGAGAGTATTTACCAAGAACCCATATATAAGAGATATAAAACTGTCACGTCCCAAAACGACCCTAAAATATATCCTCTAAATTATGCCTAGAATAATTAAAATCCGTGTGAAAGCCTCCAACAATTAAAATGTGCAAAGTTAAAAGTCAAATAAGGCTTGGAGGATTTTTGTATATTTCCTAAAAGCCTAAAATGCGTAAATAAATTTTAGTGGAATTTTCAGAGCACAAATAATAATTATTAAGAAATAAACAAAGTTAAGATGGTTTTATAAAAAGAAAAACTCTAAAAAGTCCCCTTTCCCTCCCTCTCCCTCTTGGGCCGGCTCGGCCCATCTCCCTCCCCCTCCCTCTCCTCTCCCATTTGACTTTTAACTTTGCACATTTTAATTGTTGGAGGCTTTCACACGGATTTTAATTATTCTAGGCATAATTTAGAGGATGTATTTTAGAGTCGTTTTGGGACGTGACAAACCTACCCCCCTTAAACGGAATCTCGACCCCGAGATTCGGAAGAACTGGCGAAGAGATCGGGATGGGCTGCTTTCATCTCGTCTTCACGCTCCCAAGTAGCTTCTTCCTCAGCGTGGTTGCTCCATTAGACCTTGCAAAAACGGATTACCCGGTTCCATGTCCTACGCTCCATGGTGTCCAGGATTTTCACTGGCCTCTCCACGTAGGTCAAGTCTTCGCGAACTTCAATTTGCTCTGAATCGGCCTGCTCGGATGGCACTCGAAGACATTTCTTGAGTTGCGACACATGGAACACATCATGCACGTTGCCCAAGGAGGCGGGCAGCTCCAACTGGTAAGCAACTTCCCCGCGTCGAGCAATGATACGGAAAGGACCCACAAACCGAGGTGCGAGCTTCCCTTTCGTCTGAAACCTGTGTACACCTCGCAATGGCGTGACCCGAAGGTACACAAAGTCGTCCACTGCGAATTCCAGATTACGGCGTCGGTTATCTGCATAACTCTTCTGCCGGGACTGTGCCACCTTTAGATTATCCCGAATGGTTCTGACTTTAGCTTCAGCTTCTCTCAGGATATCAGTCCCGAACACTTGGCTTTCCCCAACTTGGTCCCACAATAGCGGTGTCCGGCATTTGCGTCCATACAACGCTTCATAGGGTGCCATTTGTATGCTGGCTTGGTAGCTGTTATTGTAGGAGAACTCGGCATAGGGGAGGCTCTTATCCCAGGTCTTCCCGAAATCTAGGACACATGCGCGAAGCATATCTTCTAGGATCTGATTTAGACGCTCGGTCTGTCCATCTGTCTGCGGGTGATACGCGGTGTTGAAATTTAATCAGGTACCCAGCTCTTCTTGGAGCTTCTTCCAAAAGTGAGAGGTGAATTGGCTTCCCCTATCAGATACAATTTTCTTAGGAACGCCATGGAGACTCACGATCCTAGCGAAGTAGAGCTCGGCTAGTTTGTTCCCTCCATAGGTGGTCTTCACAGGAATAAACCGAGCTACCTTGGTTAGTCGGTCCACAACTACCCATATAGAATCATATCCGCCTTGGGTTTTTGGAAGTCCAGTGATGAAATCCATCCCAATTTCATCCTATTTCCATTCTGGTACTTGGAGAGGTTGGAGAAGTCCGGCCGGTCGTTGGTGCTCTGCCTTGACACGCTGGCACACATCACAAAGGGCCACGAACTCTGCAATTTCCTGCTTCATACTAACCCACCAGTATTTCTCTTTCAAGTCTAAGTACATCTTCGTACTGCCAGGGTGGATGGAATAAGGGCTTTCGTGAGCTTCCTGAAGTACCAACTGTTTAAGTTCTCTGTCGTCTGGAACGCATACCCGATTTCCGTTCCATAGGGTTCCGTGTTCATCCTCTGTGAAACCAACGGCTTTACCCTGTTTCATATTCTTGAGGAGTCCACGCATATCCGGATCATTCTTCTGAGCCTCGCGGATTTGATCGAGCAAGGTAGGCTTGGCTTCCAGCGTAGCCAAGAATCCACGACCAACTATGCTTAGGTTCAGGGCTTCCATCTGTTGATTAAGTTCGGGTGGAATGCCACGGACGTCAAGAGTGTTGCAATGGCTTTTTCGACTTAGATCGTCGGCGACCACGTTGGCCTTACCAGGATGATAGTGAATTCCCACATCATTATCCTTGATGAGTTCTAACCATCTCCTCTACCGAAGATTCAGATCCGACTGAGTGAAGATGTATTTCAAACTCTTATGATCAGTATATATTTCACAGCGATTCCTAATGAGATAGTGCCGCCAGATCTTTAGAGCATGAACCACAGCGGCTAACTCCAAATTATGGGTAGGGTAGTTGCCTTCATGGGGCCGTAGCTGGTGTGAGGCATAGGCTACCACATGACCTTCCCACTTCCCAGCCGCCAGCTTCCAGGTTGATCGGTGCTCCTCCTTCCCTACAACTCACTCCTGGGCACCACCGCCGCTGCCGTCACAACCCGCCAAAACACAGCGAGATTTGAACAGCTCGGGCCTCGGAGTAATTTGCATGGCACAGTGCAGCCAAACCCAAACAGCGAATCAAAGCAAAGCAACCAAAGCAAAATGGGAGATCTTTTCATCAACAGCAAAGCTTGGCCTTTGACTTGTCCACACATCTATAGCAGCTTGTTGCTAGCTTGTTCCTTACCTCCGCCGCACGCTTCTCCTCCTCCACGCAACGCTGGACACGTCGACACCCCGGCGGCGGCAGAAACCTCCCTCCGGTAAACCTGCCCGGCAGATCGCCCAAGAAATTAACCTCCCAGAGCAGCAAGCAAAACGATCGTTATTCCAATCCATACGTCGCAGCGAGCGGTGCAAAGAGAAGGTAAGGAGGCATGCGGTGGGATGGGGGGAGATAGAAGGGGAGCGGGCGCGCGGTGCGGGGACGATTTAAAGGAGAGGAGATGAAGCGAGGCGAGGTGAGCTTGGGGCTTGGGGGGACAGCATCACAGCAAGGGATGGGACATCCTTCACATCCGCCCGGCCCGCTCCGCCTCTCTGCTCCGCTGGGCGCCGGCAAATCCCTCTGCTTCCTCTCCCGCCGCCGCCCCGCCATCTTCGTATGTGGGAGAGAGTGGATATAGGAACAAAGAAGAGAAGAAAGAGGAGGCGGAAGAAGTGGGGTCCACTGACATGTGGACCCACTATTTTTTAATCATATTATTTGACTGATACGCGGACCGACATATTTTATTTTGCTTAAAAAAAATATGACCGTATGTTACAACAGGTGACTATTTCAATCTTATTATTGTTCAATGTGAATTTCACTTAGATATATGTGAGTATTTTTTTAAGAAATTTCTTATACGACTCTCCTTTTGTATTTATAAAAACGACCAACTTAAAGCCTGACTCAAATATGGATCTGTATTTTTAAAAGCAAACGAATTTAAAAGCCGACTCATACGTGGATAGCATACTAAAAAACCGACAAAAACATCTTCAATTTTTATAATACTAGAAAAAATGTCAATATGTTGCAGCGGGGTAAAAGCGTTTTTGTAAATTGTACGAGCTATAATGAAATTAATTTTACGTGAATATATAGTCTACCTTGGTCAGAAAATAAATCCACAACAAAAACATCTAGCTAAATTTTTCATTGGTTACATTTTGTTAGATTTGGATTAATAAGCAGTCATAAAAGTTTTCATAATTTTTCAGCAACTTTAAACAATTAAAATGATACAGATGTTATTTCTGTAAAAAAAAACTCAAAAAAGGCTAGAAAGCCCACCAAGCTAAGCGGCGGCAGCGCGTGGGTCGGATTGCGCTTGTTTGATGAAAAACTCGAGGCCTGGGAGATCTGCTTAACTCCAGTGTAGGTCCAAAAGCTTGCCTTCTAGGTTCGTGAGTGTGCTAGTTGATTTGATCCTGCAATCAACAAGAAATAAAGAAATAAAGACAAAGAAACTGCGGTTAAACCCATAAACGATAGCCGATTGGCTGGTCGCCGATGACATATCGTTTATCTTTGAGCCGATGTCACGTCCTGATAAATTCATCCCGAAATAAAAATCATTTTCCAAAAGGAATATTAGAATTAATTAAAATTCGAAAAGAAATTGGCAAACACTAAAATACGTACAAGAAAAATTCAAATGTGGCCCGGAGAATTTTTGTTAAATTCTCCTTGGTCTAAAAGGAGCCCTCAAATTTTAGTGGAATTTTCAGAGCACAAATAATAATTATTAAGAAATAAACAAAGTTAAAAAGGATTTATAAAAAGAAAAACCCTAAAAGAAGTCCTTTTCCCCCCCCTTCCCTTCTTGGGCCGGCTCGGCCCAATTCCCTCCCTCTCTCTCCTCTCCCCGCGGCCCATCGGCCTCCTCCCCGCGCGCGCGCCGCTGACAGGCGGGCCCGCCCGCCACCCTCGCTGACGGGTGGGGCCCACCTGTCATCCCCCACCTCGCGCCGCGCCCGCCGCCCGCCCGTGCCCTAGCGCCGCCGCCGCCGCCGAATCCGCCGCATCCCGCCGTCCCCACGCGCATTAAAGTGGGGGGAATTATTCCCCGCGATTCCCTCTCCCGTTTCCCCCGCTTTCCCCTCTCTCTCTCCCTCGGATTCGTCCGATTTTATTCCCGCAATCCTCGCCGGCGTCATTGATGGAGCCGAGATCTCCGCGGCCGATTCCTCCCCCTCCGGCCGCTTTCTCCCCCTCCCGGTGCTATATAATTGTTCCCCGTGCCTCTCTCCTCCGTTTCCGCCGCTCGCCGCTCGCTCTCCCCGTCGGATTCGTGCTCGCGCCGTCGTCCTCTCTCTCCACCGTCGCCGCCGAGCTTCGGTTCGCCGTCGTCGTCGCCTCGGACTTCCTCCCGTCTCGGCGTCACCTCCTTCGGCTTCGCCGCGTCGTCGTCGACCTCGTCCGCTCCTCCGTTTCGCCCGCCGACCGCCGGAGCACCGTCGTCCTCGCCGTCCCGAGCCGCGCCGCCGTCTTCCTCCGCTCCGGTCGTCGTTTCCGCCGTCCTCGTCGACCCGGGGTGAGCCGAGGACCGCTCCTTTCGCTTCCCCCTTCCCTCCTCTCTCTCGGGCGCCGCTCCGCCGCGCCGTTGGTCGCCGGCGGCGACCATCGGGGCGTGGGTGCGCCGCCTTCCGTCGGCCGTGCCGGCGAGGCCGCCTTCGAGCGCGCCCCGCGGCTGCCAGGTGGGCCCGGCCGTCAGCCGCCCGCGCCCGCGGGTGCGGCTGACGCGTGGGACCCACGGCGCCGGCCGGCGTCAGCCGCGTGCACCTGGTCCACCGTGGACCGAGGGGCTGACGCGTGGGCCCCACTCCCGTGGACCCGGTCCGCGCGCCCTCTCTCCCGGCTGACGCAATAATTCGTTTTTAAATTAAAATTTAAATGAAGAAATTCGCAAATATCCATTTAAAGAGCATATAAATTTCAAATGGCCATATCTTGGCCATTTGAACTCGGAATTGGACCGTTCAAGTCTCTAATTTTTCCTTAAGAAGTCAAGAACCCATTTTTGTGCTTTGTTTCTGCTGTTATGTGGAGTTTATTAGAGTAAAAGCCTTTTCTTTTCCGTTGGTCGTGTAGACGCTGCAGCTTCGGAAGATTCGCTCTTCGTGGAAGTAGAAGCCGACGTTTGGGAAAGCGAGCAAGGCAAGTCACATCATCCTTGAACATATTGAATCCCAGTTTATCAAATTATTTTGATTTAAATTACTGCATTATTGCTTTATTTAAATTCCCGCGTTATCACTGTTTTATTTAGCCATGCCTATTTACCTTTGTTATGACCTTATTATTATCGTTATTGTTATTATTACCTTGTTCACCCTAGAATAAACAAAACTCCAACTAGTGGGTACTCTATTCGTGGTTCCACTAGTATAAATTTAGGTAGATGCTTCGCTGATTAATTAGGCAACATTAGGTGGTTTTATAACTTTAGACTTTGGGAATTCTCATATCATTTGGACACTATGGAATTGTTGGATTATGGTGGAATTGGACATACACCTCTCTTCCTCTTTCAAAACCCCTAAAACCTGTTTTCGGTGGGGTTTGGGTGCATGCCAGTTGTGGGAAGTAGCACCCCGGCCACTATAAGGATTAAGCTCGGGCCTCTGTTGCAAAGCACTACCGTACTAACCACATGTCTAATGGGTAAGGCTTAACTCGGTGCTCAGGCTAGTCCTGAACAAAAGGACACGGATAGAGATGGATGAAGTCGTTGCGACGATGGATATCTCTGAGGCAAATGAAGGCTACGCGAGCTGCGGCTCGGTAATCGAGATGTCTAGGCAAATGAAGACTACACGGGTCGGTGCCCGTTAGTCGAGATGCCATGGCACTGGACTAGTACGCGGGTGGTCTCACCCCTATGAGTGTGGCGCACCCGGTCTAGATCTTGTTGCTAGGGGCTCAACCCTGGCCTGCCTGTCCCGGGATACCGGCCGTAGGCAGGGTTGGGTCGGTACTTTTGTTCACGGCTAGGATGGGTGAAGGGTTATGTCACATGTTTACGACGGGTTCCAAGGCCATGGAATGCGGAGTAAAGATGTATCTTGTGGGTAAAGATGTACACCTCTGATCAGAGTAAATCTATTCGAATAGCCGAGCCCTCGGATATGGGCAAGCCTAGCAATGTACCCAAGTCAGTGTTTTAATTCTTAAAATTTGCTCAGCAACTAAAATGTGGAATGGTTGGCCTGGGTTGGCTTGGGACGAGCTGGGACCCAGGTCGGGTTGCCAGTTCGGTCTGAATCATCGTAGGCCTTGGGTTAAGGCAGGTTCGTGTGGGTCCACGGCCTTGATTAATAATATTGTGTAGCTCTAGGATCGTCTTTATAAAATAACTTTGGGCAACTAAGTGACTTTTAAATGCTGTTTACTGCAAAACCTAACCCCTATTATTATCCCCTTGTACCCCCCCTTGCATTAATCATGCATCTGCCGGTGTGGCTTGCTGAGTACTGTGGTTGTACTCATTCTCGCTCAATCCTTCCCCTCTTCAGTAAGAGAAGCTTTGGAGAAGATGTCTTAGGTGGAGTCCTGGCTTATACCCCAGTTGAGCGCCTGTGAAGATGGAGCCGTAGGCCCGCTAGTCCGCTGCTGTTTATTTTTGATTGTCAGGCCTTAAGTGCCTTTGTAATAATGTAAATATTATCGATATAATAAAGATGTGTCTTTTATATCATGTTTGTGTGGTGTACCCCGGCTTTTCCTGGGACGGGGATTAATACACTAGCGTTCGGGAAAAGGCAATTTTCCCGGTCGCGACAGCCGATGTCATATATGAATCGATCGACAGTTGCGGATAAGTAAATTAAAACTAAATCTACTCGATCGGCTGTAGATGTTAACAATACATAATCTTTATGTCGATATATACTTAAATCAAGTGATTGGGATAGATCGGTCACCATGCCGAGACAGTATAAATCACTTAGACCGAAATATATATTAACAAAGAGATTATAGATGTTTACAGCATAACCGATCAGATAGATCTAGCGTGTATCGGCTAATACTCCGATACCACTCTATATCAAGATATTAAAGCAAGTAAAATATATCAAACAGAAAGCTTAATACACCTAAATGCAATAGGATCTTAACATAAAGGGCAGATCTACCATAACAATTAAGCATATAAAACATAAAGCTAAATCAGGTAAGATTGGCTGAAACCCCGATGCTACCCTAATCAATAACCAAGAAGCAGGCTAGAGATTATAGTTCTAGCACAACTTATGAGATCGAACCTAACTAATGCAGCCATAAGTATGAAAAGAAAGACAATATCTAGACAATCAAGCCATTGGAAGCTTCATAGAGTGGTAGATATCCTATATAATCTAAGTCAACATTGGTATTTAACCTAATCGGCTGCCTTCTAGTAATAGATATTAGCCGATTGATAGTTAGATAACAATATTGCCAGAGATTATATAGAATATGTGATAACTCGACAACTTACATAAACAAGATTAGAGTGTCATAAAGATGGAAGCATTAATCCCGAGAACGCAAGCCGCCATAACAAGTTTTACCTCTAGTTGAAGATTGAAACCGATGCAGCTCAACCCGAAAGCAAGAACTCGTCGAAAACAAAACGAAAGTAAAAGGTGGCGATGCGCCGAGATTGTCATTGAACGTGTGTTAATTGATTACATGGGGCTCGGGGTCTATTTATACCCGAGATTACAAAACATGTCCTTGTCGGACATGACTTTTATCTCTAACAAACTCTAAGATACCATAAGTCTTTGCGGCAGACTTTTACCCAAACTTATCTCTAAGGAAATTACATAAAATATCTTAATTAATGGATACAATTGCCTTCTTAAGACTCAATCCATGCATAGCAATCCATATGAAGCACTTGAACTTAACCCGATGATGTGTACCGAGTCGTATTGTCGGAATTGGCTCAATCGGCTACCTTGTCCGACTCGAACTCTGCCGATTCTGGTCGTAGCCGATTCGGACTTCAGTCGATTCTTGCTCTATTTCCGGAACGATCTTTCTCTTGGATTCCGCTTCGGTTTTATCTTCATCTTCTATACTGAAATTTCCAAATTTGGTCGTTAACACATGCCCCCCAAGTCCGGAATATCTAGTAATGTTTCGGATTTGCCATATCGGTTTCTTCCAAGAATATCGCTCAATGCCGTTTTCCCGACCGTTACCGCAGCGCTTTAAATACTAACCGTCACCTCCGAGAATCTTCATACCGTTACTTCCGTTTTCACTGCTTAAGCCAACTTTGTCTTCTCTCTCTCCGGCGATCCCCTCGGTGCGCAAGGCGACTTCAAGGCGATTCCCTCTCCAGCCAAGCTTCCGCCCGCGGCGATGTCGACTTCCGCCAGCCCGTCTGCCGCGCCATCAGCTGAATACGCAGAGGTAAGTATCCATCGGTCAAATCCTTTCTTTTGTGCAGCAGATCGGTTTTCTTCGGTCTCATCTTGTTTTCTTCTTCTCTATTCTTTTTGTACCTGTAGCATCTTTCCAATCTGGTTGCGATTCCCAGTTTGGCACACGAGCATCAATATTTCCTTGGTCCGATCGGCAATTCCGACCCCACTGAGTTCATTAGCGCCGAGACCAATAGGATACCTTTTAGACTGGCCAACCCAAATCTAGGTCATTGGAAAAATACTTTCAAGTCATGGCCTTCCCTTGAGAAAAGTGCTCCTGAGAGAAGTTGGCCCGTATGGTACAAACGTGTATCGGCCAGCAAGCAAGTTCACTGGGATGAACTCGGAATCGGCCAAGCTTTGCCATTAACTCTTGCAAACTCGGCTAAGGATGAACCATTGATAGCCTCCGCAGCCTATTTCTGGTCGAATACCCTTAATGCCTTTATGTTCAGTCAAGGACCAATGACTCCAACCTTGCTTGATGTCATCATGATTACTGGATTAGATATTACCTCATCGGCCAACCCTATGAGCTTGAATACCAAGAACACTTTTGACTTCAAGACCAAGAGCATAGGTGGCTGGTCAGGCTATATCGTAGCATACATGGGCAAAGGACCTGTCACCCCTCGAGAACATGCGGCCTTCCTACTAATGTAGCTTGAGAAATTCCTGTTCTGCGGATCAAGTTGTGGCCCTACCGCCAACTGGCAGGTCCTAGCCGAAGCCTTGGTTGATAAGAAGCAATTTCCATTGGGCAAATACCTGCTCGGCTATTTGTACCAGACTTTGAGTAATGCATCTGCTAAGATAGCTAGTGGATCGGTAGTCGGTGCTAGTGGCCCATTGTGGTTACTGCAAACCTGGCTAAACTTAGTCGTCATGAAAGTTGTCAATCGACCACCTTTGACGGACACCGATTTTCCAAGATTAGAGCCGATCACATACGAAGATGGGGAAGAGAAAACCCATCGAAGATGCATGTCATATGGAGAAGCTGCATCAACACCAGCCGATTCCGGAGCAAAGCTATCGGCTGAACTGCTAAAAGACTGGTTCTGCAGTTTTTATGATGGCTTCCAAAGAAATTCTCGAGTCTGGTTTGCATATGAAGATTCAATGGATTTTGAGCTACCATCAGACTTCAGATTCGAGGAAATTAATTCTGAAAAATATGATAAGTCCAGGGAGGTTTTTTCTGCTGCTATCAGTCCCTGTATCCTTCCAGTTGGCATTCACCAAGGCAGAAACATCCAAGCTTCTTATGAATCCTACCATCCCATGAGTTCTGCCAGGCAATTTGGAAAGGGCCAACTCCCAATCGGCTTATACTTTGCCGATAAAATCCAATGGAGGGGAGAAATCACATCAGCCTTGATGATGGATCGGCTACTAAATATCCAAGGGCCCCCTCTCGGCAGTATTGAGAACATAAAGTTGGCTCGGTTCAGAAGCAAGGCCTTCGATCTGTGGTGGGGTGAATGGAAGCAACACCTGTTCTATTAATCGGCTTCCATGTACATGACAGATCTATTCCCAGATGTTGTCCCTCAGGTAAATCTTTTTGCCTTTGTCATTTCTATCCAACTTTCGTCAGCCGATTTATATCTTAACCAATCTCTTCTTATATTTTGCAGACAACAGAATCATCTCCTCCTCGCAAAAGTAACAGTGGCAAAGACATAGAGTACGCAGCAGGCCTCCTGCCTAATGGAGGTGGATTGGCTCCCCCGGTGATCGACTACCATGCCCCCAAGACGTCAAGTTTACTTCAAGGGCAAATAAGAGAACCAGCCGATGCCGAAAAGAAGAGAAAGATTAAAACATCTGCTGTTGATCCATCGACTGCCAAAAAGAAGCTCAAAAAGCATAAGTCTAAGCCAACCGATGATTTGCCTACTATTGATCCAGACGTTGAAGAGGTCTTGGATGAAGAAGAAATTGAAGAGGCCGTCGATGAAGCTGCAGCTGAACTCAGTGAGATGAGGGAACAGACGCCACCAGCTGATACTCGAGCTCCCCAAAAGACTCCCTCAACGCCAATTGCCCTGGCTCGGCAAGCTAGGGTAAATATCTTTCAATCTCAATTCTTTAAACTCTACTAGCCGTTTTCTTTTAATGACACTTGTCTTGTAGAAAAAGAAGCTTGCAGGAAGAAAGAAATCGGCACCAATACGGTCTTCGGCTCCATCGGTAATGCTAACTCTAAAATCTTTTGAATTTGATCATAACCGATGTTAATTAATACTTGTCTTCAGCCTCCTCCTCCACCTTCACCTCCTATGCAACCTGAATCAAGTGAACATACTCCATCGGCTGCAGGAAGCCATCATGTAGAAGAAGAACAACCAGTTGCTCCTGTCATCCTAGTAAGTCTTCCATTGTCATAACTCTTAGATCGGCTGTATAACATATTCTGATCTTTAATTGTCTTCAACTTTCTCTCTTGCAGGTCTTAGCCGATTTGTTCTCCTTTGATATCAAGGACTACCTTGATGATGAAGAAGAAGACACCACCAGTAAAGCCCTAGCCACTCTATCTGATGATGTGAAAAGAGCTCTTGAAGACATATCTCATCAGCTAAAAGCATCATCACTAGATAACTTGGTGGTCGACTGTGGGTCAATCAGGACTAGGCTTCATGAAATCCAATCTCTGATCCCAGATGAACTAGCTGATGCCCTTACTCCAGCGGTTTATCTCGAACAACACCAATTCAAGTTGGAGAAGGCCAAGCAAAGGAGAGCCGATCATCGGGAGCGCAAAGACATTGAAGCCACCATCCAAATCCATCGGCAACTCGTTGTCACGTCCCAAAAGGACCCTAAAATATATCCTCTAAATTATGCCTAGAATAATTAAAATCCGTGTGAAAGCCTCCAACAATTAAAATGTGCAAAGTTAAAAGTCAATTAAGGCTTAGAGGATTTTTATATATTTCCTAAAAGCCTAAAATACGTAAATAATTTTTAGTGGAATTTTTAGAGCACAAATAAAAATTGTTAAGGAATAAACAAAGTTAAAAAGGTTTTATAAAAAGAAAAAAAAACCCTAAAAAGTCCCCCTTCCCTCCCTTGGGCCGGCCCAGCCCATCTCTCTTCCCTCCTCTCTCTCTCCTCTCCCCGCGGCCCATCCGGCCTCTCCCCGCGCGCGCGCCGCTGACGGGCAGGCCCGCCCGCCACCCTCGCTGACGGGTGGGGCCCACCCGTCATCCCCTTCCTCCCGCCGCTCCCGCCGCCTCGTCCGCGAACTAGCGCCACCGCCGCCGCGAATCCCGCCGCCTCCCGTCGTCCCCGCGTGCAATAAAGCAGGGGGAAATATTCCCCGTGATCCCCTCTCCCTTTCCCCCCATTTTTCCCTCCATTTTTCCCTTGGATTCATTTGGAAACCCTCCCCTAATCCCGCCGGCGCTATTGATGGAGCCCGAGAACGCCGCGCCGGTTTCCTTCCCCTCCTGCCGCCCTCTCCCCCTTCCAACCCTATTTAACCCTCCCCGCACCTCCTCCGTCCGTTTCCGCCTCTCGCCGCCCTTCCTCCTCGCCGGAATCGAGCTTGCGCCGTCGCTCTCTCTCTCCTCCATCGCCGACGACCTCCGGCCGGCCTTCTCCGCTCACCGGGACCGTCTCCCGCCTCGGCGTCGCCTCCTCCGGCTTCGCCGCACCGCCGTCGACCCCGTCCACCCCCTCGCCGAGCCCGCCGACCGCCGGAACGCCGTCGACCCCGTCGACCCGAGCCGCGCCGCCGCCTTCCTCCGCTCCGGCCGCCTTTTTCGTCGTCGCCGTCGACCTAGGGTGAGCCGTAGACCGCCGCCTCTTTTCCCTCTTCCCTTCCTCTCTCTCGGCCGCCGCTCCGCCGTGCCTTTGGCCGCCGCCGGCGACCATCAGGGCGCGGCCACGCCGCCTCCCGCCGACCGCGCCGGCGTGGCCGCCCTCGTGCGCGCCGAGTGGCTGCCGCGTGGGGCCCGGCCGTCAGCCGCCCGCGCCCTCGGGTGCGGCTGACGTGTGGGGCCCACGGCGCCGGCCGGTGCGAGCCGGGTGGGCCCGGTCCACCGTGGACCGTGAGGCTGCCGCGTGGGCCCCACTCCCGTGGACCCGGTCCGCGCGCCCCTCCCCCTCGGCTGATGCAATAAAGCCTTTTTAAATTAAAATTTAAATGAAGAAATTCGCAAATATTCATTTAAAGAGCATATAAACTTCAAATGGCCATAACTTGGCCATTTGAACTCGGAATTGGACCGTTCAAGTCTCTAATTTTTCCTTAAGAAGTCAAGAACCCATTTTTGTGCTTTGTTCCTGCTTGTTATATGGAGTTTATTAGAGTAAAAGCCTTTTCTTTTCCGTTGGTCGTGTAGACGCTGCAGCTTCGGAAGATCCGCTCTTCGTGGAGGTTGAAGCCGACGTTTGGGAAAGCGAGCAAGGCAACTCACATCATCCTTGAACATATTGAATCCCAGTTTATAAAATTATTTTGATTTAAATTATTACATTATCGCTTTACTTAAATGCCCGCGTTATCACTGTTTTATTTAGCCATTGTTATGACCTTATTATTATTGTTATTGATATTATTACCTTGTTCACCCTAGATTAAACAAAACCCCAACTAGTGGACACTCTACTCATGGTACCACTAGTATGATTTTAGGTAGATGCTTCACTGGTTAATTAGGCAACATTAGGTGGTTTTACAACTCTAGACTTTGGGAATATTCTCATCACCTGGACACTATGGAATGGTTGGATTATTGTGGAATTGGATTCACACCTCCCCCTCTATTCAAAATCCTCAAAATGGTTTTAGGCTGGGCTCGGGGTGCATGGTTTTGATAGTAGCACCTCGGCCATATAAGGACCGGTCTTCGGGCCTCTGTTGCAAAGCACTATCGTACTTCCACATGTCTAGTGGGTAAGGCTTAGTTTGTGGCTCAGTCTGGTTATAAACAAAAGTACACGGATGGAGATGGACGAAGTTGGGGGTCGATGGACATCTCTAGGAAAAATGAAGGCTACACGAGCTGCGGCCCGGTAGTCGAGATGTCATGGCACAGGGCCGGTGTCCTGCTGCTAGGGGCTCAGTCCTGCCTACCTGTCCCGGGGGTTCTGGCCGTAGGTGGGGTTGGGTCGGTACTCTTGTCTATGGCTAGGATGGGTTGGAAATTATGTCACGTCTTCCGTCCGTATACCGTGGTGGTATGTGGCACGTGGTTACACGTGAGGAAGATGTGTCTTGTGGGTAAAGATGTACACCTCTGATCAGAGTGTAATCTATTCGAATAGCCGCGCCCTCAGTTGTGGGCAAGCCGAGCAATGTACCCAAGTTAGTGTTTTTAATTCTTAAAACCTTCTTAACAACTAAAATGTGGAATGGTTGGCCTGAGTTGGCTTGGGACGAGCTGGGACCCAGGGTCGGGTTGCCAGTTCGGTCTGAATCATCGTAGGCCTTGGGTTAAGGCAGGTTCGTGTGGGTTCACGGCCTTGATTAATAATCTTGTATAGCTCTAGGATCGTATTTACAAAATAGCTTTGAGCAACTAAGTGTCTTTTAATGCTGTTTACTGCAAACCCTAACCCCCTATATTATGGCTCCCTTGTACTCCCTTGCATTTATTCTGCACTTGTGGGTGTGTCTTGTTGAGTACGGTGGTTGTACTCAGTCTTGCTCAATTTTTCCCAAACCCAGAAGAGGAGTTCCTGGAAGATGAAGGCTTTGGTGTCTAGCTCGTGCCTGCCGTCTAGTGCCTGTGGTCGTCGCCCTAGTCTTCCGCTGTTTTTCGTTTGTCTTCTTGTGTGCTGGGCCTTCGCCGTCCATGTAATAAATTAATTAATTACGCTTCCGCTTGTTAAACTCTGAATTGTATCAACTTTTGGTGTACCTTGCCTCCTGGGACAAGGAGTAATACACACACGTAAGGAACGCCCATTGGGTTATTTTCGGTCGTGACACTCGTGCATGAAGAAAAGTCCAAGCTCGATCAACTGTCTGAAGGTCCGATCAAGTTCAACATAGATCGACTCGAAGCCCGAAAGATTGAGCTCTTGGCGCAACTTGAAGAATGCAATGCTGAGCTGGATTTGGAGCAGCAAAAATTAGCCAATCTTCCCAAGGCTGTTGAAGAACAGAAGTCAAGATTGAAATCGGCCATTAGGAATGATGCTGATATGACTAAGTCCCTCAAGGTCATCACTGGGACCAATGCTCAAGATGCCCAAGCAATTGCCGAAGTAGAAGAAATCAGGCAAAAGGCTATATCGGCTATCCAGCGCTACCTATCTGCATGATTGATCTTGTAATAGGACTTAGATTTTGAAACTTTATTTTTGTAATCGGCTAAGAAACTTTGGTACTTCTTTTGATAATCTTGCTGATCCATCATGCCGATTAATATAACTTCGCAATTTGCTTGAAAAAGTCTCAATTTTTTGTATATATGTGCCCCCCTAATTTTGCAATGACGAAGACATTGATAAAATTATAATTTGAACTAAGGGCGATATGTGAAATATCGGCCATCATACATCGGTAGAACACAACCGATTATGAAACAAAAACCACTAAGGGCGATACAACCATATCGGCCGTCATACATCGGCAGAACATAGCCGATTATGATAACAAAAAACTACTAAGGGTGATACAACTTGTATCGGCCATCTTAAGGCGATGTAAATACATCAGCTATCATGCATCGGCAGTATCCAGCTGATCACGAATTGACCCAAACACTTGGGTAATAATTCTTCAAATATTTGCCATTGAGTTCTCGTCCATAAACTTCTCTATCAAGTCCTTGCAACATGTAAGCTCCCTTGGACACGACCTTATAGATTTGAAACGGTCCTTCCCAATTCGGCGACCATTTGCCGAATTTGTTATCTCGAGTTCCTGTCGGCAGAATCAATTTCCAAACAAGCTCTCCTTCAGAAAAAAGATTTAGGCACAACTTTCTTATTATAATGCCAAGCAACTCTTTCCTTATCCCTGGTAACCTTTGCAAGCGCTCTCAACCTTGATTGAACCAAGTCATCCTTTTCATCGGCCATGAGGTTATAATATTCATCAGCTGTCAACTCGTTCTGTAATTCCATCCTTCTCGAGCTGATTCTAATTTCCCATGGTAAAACTGCCTCATGCCCGTAAACAAGCTTATAAGGAGGAACTTGAATCGATCCATGACAAGCCATCCGATAAGACCACAATGCTTCGGCCAGTCGTGTATGCCATTGCCGAGGATAATCAGAAATCTTTCTCTTAATCAACTTGATCAAACTTTTGTTAGATGCCTCGGCTTGTCCATTGGCTTGTGCATAGTATGGGGAAGAATTTAATAACTTGATGCCCATGCTATCGGCAAACTGAACGAACTCATCGGACACAAAGATCGAGGCTTGATCGGTTGTAATGGTCTGAGGAAAATCGGTAGATAATATGCTCCTGCACAAATTGTATAGCATCTCCTGAATCAACCTTCTTCAAGGGAATAGCTTCTACCCACTTGGTGAAATAATCAGTTGCAACCAATATAAATTTATGCCCCTTGCTAGAAGGTGGATTTATTTGGCCGATCATATCCATACCCCATCCTCTGAACGACCACGGCTTGATAATAGGATTCATAGCCGATGCTGGTGCTCTTTGAATTGCCCCAAATTTCTGACAATCTTGACATCCCTTGTAATATTGGAAACAATCCTCCAACATTGTCGGCCAAAAATACCCTGCACGCCGAAGCAACCACTTCATCTTGTGAGCCGATTGATGAGTACCACAAATTCCTTCATGCACTTCGCCTATCGCAACCTTGGTTTGATCTATACTTAAGCATTTTAGCAGCACCCCATCGATCATCCGATAATATAACTCATCATCCAGCAAGGTATACATCAAAGCCTTATAACGCAATTTCCGAGAAGCCGATTGAGATGGATTCTGTAAATATTGATACACATCATACCTCCAATCATCGGCTGATATTGTGGCGACCTCTATTTTGACATCCCTCACCATTGGCTTGAACCCTGATTCCCCTGAGCCAAATCGTTAGCTTCAACATTCTGCTCCCAAGACACATGCTTTAAAGTTACTAGCCGAAACCCATCCATCAATTCTCGGCACTTCTCATTGTAAACCATCAATGTATCGTTCTTGCATTCATATTCTCCTGCCAATTGACTAATCACTAACAAAGAATCACCCATAATTTCGATAGCATCGGCTTCAACCTCTTTAAGCAATTGCAACCCTTTGAGAACCGCTTCATACTCAGCTTGATTGTTAGTTGCATAGGGCTTAATAGTATAGGCAAAATTGAAACTTGCCCCCCGAGACGAAATGATAACCAAGCCGATACCACAACCATGAGTGCACACTGATCCATCGAAAAATAAAGTCCAAGGCACAATGTCAACTGAGCCGATTGAGTCATCACGATGATCCACAATAAAATCGGCTATAGCTTGCCCCTTAATTGCCTTCGGTGATTCATAACGAACATCAAATTCCGTTAAAGCAAATATCCACTTTCCAACCCTTCCTTTCAAAATTGGAGCCAACAGCATGTACTTAACCACATCGGCTTTGCATACCACAGTGCATTCATTGGATAATAAATAATGCCTTAACTTTATATAGGAGAAATATAAACACAAACACAATTTCTCCACAGGAGAATACCTCGTTTCTACATCTAAGAGGATAATAAATAAAATATAGCCCTCTCCTTCCCTTCAAGCTCCTGAATCAAAACTGAGCCGATTGACTTTTCTCCAGCCGATAAATATAACTTGAACGACACCCCTTTTTGTGGAGAAATCAAAACTGGCGGCGAACTAAGATATTTCATAATATTATCCAAAGCCTTCTATTGCTCTGACCCCCAAGTGAACTTTTGATCGGCTTTCAATCTCAACAACGGTGTAAAAGGCTCTAACCTTCCAGATAAAGTAGAGATAAATGTTCTAACAAAATTTACCTTGCCGATCAATTCCTGCAACTTCTTCTTGTCCTCTGGAGGTTGAATCTTCTGAATTGCATTAACACTCCTTTGAGTTACCTCAATTCCCCTCTCATGAACAAGAAATCCAAAAAACTAGCCAGCCGATACACCAAAAGCACACTTTGTCGGGTTCATCTTCAAGCCATATTTCCTAGTCCTCTCAAAAACCTTCCTCAAATCAGCTATGTGGTTTTCTATTTCCTTTGACTTGACAACCACGTCATCAATATAAACTTCAACCAACCAGCCGATCAGATCATGGAATATGTAATTCATGGCTCGCTGATACGTAGCTCCAGCACTCTTCAAGCCGAAAGTCATCACAACCCACTCAAACAAGCCGATTGCAACAGGACACCTGAAAGCTGTCTTATGAATATCTTCTTCTGCCATAAAGATTTAATTGTAACCTACATTACCATCCATAAAACTTAATAACTTATGCCCTGAAGCAGCATCAGCCAACTGATCAGCAATCGGCATTGGGTACTCATCCTTTTGGGTAGCCTTGTTTAAATCCCGAAAATCAATGCACACCCTGACTTTGCCATTTTTCTTGATGACTGGAACTATATTAGAAACCCACTCAGCATATCGGCATGGACATATAAAACCAGCATCATATAATCGTGCAACCTCAGCCTTGACAGCATCGAGCATATCGGCTTTACATCTCCTTGGTGGCTGCTGATATGGTCTGACCCCCGGTTTGATAGGAAGCCGATGTTCAACAATCGATCGGCTGAGCCCTGGCATCTCATAATATTCCGAAGCAAAGCAATCTCTATATTCCTTTAAAAGCTCTATCAACTTGGTTCTGAATTCTGGAGATAAATTATTGCTAATGAATGTTGGCCTTGGTCTATCTCCTGGACCTATGTCAATTTCCTCCAAATCGTCAGCCGACATGAAACTCTGTCCTTGCTTGTCTTCGAGATCATCTACTGTGTCCTTGGTGTATACGTTTGAACCCTCCAAGATGCCGTCAAAATGATAATTTGGGCTCTCCATCTTCAATTGGCTGTATATCACAATCGGACACTTTTAGAAAAACTCCATCCCAAACTTTTCCAGACAGGCAATCAATACCATCCATCTCCCAAAGAGCTAAATCGACAATAGCAATGTTAACTGACCTGTTGGCTGGCACGATCTCAATCTTGTCACCTTGCCATTGAATTAAGCACTGGTGCATGGTCGAAGGAATACAATAATTTGCATTAATCCAATCCCTTCCAAGTAACAGGCTATAGGAACCCTTCCCATCGATGACAAAAAATGTTGTAGGAACAGTTTTGCTGTCGACTGTCTGCTCCACATTGAAAACTCCTTTGGTCTCCGATGGGTTGCCACCAAAATCCTTGAGAACCATGTTATTTTTTATGAGATCGTCAGGATTTCTGCTCAACTTCCTGAATGTAGCATATGGCATCAAATTCACAGCAGCTCCTCGATCAACCATCATCTTGGACATCGGCTTCCCATTGACAAATCCATTGATATACAGCGGCTTGAGATGCCGATTCCCTGTCCCTTCTGGCTTCTCAAAAATTGCTTGTTCTGGTGACAGAACCAATCTAGCCGAAATTTCTTCAACATCATCAACATCGGCCTGCCTAGCTTCGAACTCTGCTGGTAATGTAAAAACCATATTCACCGATGCAGATGCAATAGCCTTACCCTTAAGCAATCTTTTTGCCTTGTCGGCTTCAACCTCATCGGCTGTTGTAACCGTGCTCTTAACACGCCACTCCTGCTTAGTCTTTGTTTTCTTTAGCCGATGATTAATCTTCTGTTGCACCTCCTGAAAACGTTCTCTGTTCCTCAATCTTTGAACCCTTCTCTTCTGATTCTAGGTGAAAATGCCTGTAGGGCACCATTGTGTTTTCCTATCTTCATCTTCATCATGGTGATAATCTCGATTTACTGGGCCCAATCTCTAATGAACAGGTACTCTCTTCTGACCCAGCCGATTACCTCCATTATAGGATCGGCTTGAACTCCTTGTATCTTCACTGCATCCAGGGCAATCCTCAATTGATGGTAGCCTCATTCCTTCATTCCAGCAGAATCTGAAAAGCTCATAACCCCAATGAGGATCAAAACCATCATCATCTTCTTCATAATATTCCTCCTGCTGCTTGTCATACTTCCTCTGATATTTGTTGATAATTCTGGCCGAATTCATCTGAAAATGTCAATTCCTCCCTCCATCGGCTGTCTTCCCAAAAGTATGCATCATATTAACAGGGAAAGGATTACTATCAACCTTCATCGGCTTCTTTGAGTCATCAAATTTGATCTTTCCCCCTTCAATGGCTGCCTATATCTGCTGCCTGAAGTCTTTGCAATCATTAGTAGAATAAGAACCGGAATTATGCCATTTGCAATACTTTCTTTTTCCATGTTCCTCAGCCGATGGAATTATATGACCAGCAGGAAGTTGAATCTGCTTCTCCCGAAGCAATAAATCGAAAATCTTTTCAGCCTTGGTAATATCAAAGTCAAACCTCTCCTCTTTTCTAGACTTCCTCACCCATTGGCATGGTATGACTTTCTTGCTCCTGACCCACTCGGTTGCTGCTACTTCGGAATCATCATCTTCTTTAGAATCATACATATAGGGATATACATGATTGATTTTCTTGAAATTCTTCTTAGCTTCGGCAAACCTTTGCTCATGTAAAGTCACCTTCTGTGCAAGATGTGATAGACTCTCAAAATCCTGGGATGAAAATTTCTCCTTAATTGGTGCTATCAAACCCTGAAAAGCCAAATCGGCCAACTGAGAATCAGTCAAAGACAGACTGTAACACCTATTCCTCATCTCCCTGAATCTCTGGATATAATCTTGCATAGACTCATCATGTCTTTGCCTTATTGCCATTAGATCTGATAACTTCATCTCATGTATTCCACTATAAAAATAGCTGTGAAACTGCTTCTCCAGATCGGCCCAACTATTGACAGAGTTATATGGTAAAGAAGAAAACCATGTGAATGCCGATCCGGATAAGGATAAAGGAAACAACCTAACTCTCAAGGCGTCAATAGTCGATGCTTCACCACTCTGAGCTAAAAATCGGCTGATATGTTCATAAGTCGAGACATTATCCTGCCCTGAAAACTTAGAGAAATCTGGGACCTTGTATCCGCTAGGCAATGGAACCCTTTCAAACCACTCAGGGTAAGGATGCCGAATTAAGTTTCCAGTATCCTTTGGCTTGAGTCCAAACTGTTCCTTCATTACATCTGCAATCATATCAACCCAAGGCCTTTGCTGAGGTACTCCTTGCACCTGCTGCTGAATCGGCTCGAACTGATTAAGTTGAGGAGTAAATTGGTTGAATTGTGGCACCGTCTACAGTTGAGGTGATCCACCTTGCTGATGCATAACATGGGGCGACAGTGGCTGATACTGATAATTCAAATTACCCCCCTGATAATTTTGGTAGTTTGGGAAAACACCACCTGGTAGATAAACTGGCCCCGAGGCTTGGTGCTCATCTATTGAACCATCGACAACAGACTTCACCATATTTGTCAAATTATTAACAAGTACTCCGGATTGGTTGATCAAAGCATGTTGCACAGCATAGTCAATCCGGTCCTGGAAGTTGTTAAACTGCAATTGTTCTTCACTGCCATCTCCCACAACTCCTTCAACTTCACCATCCTTAGGGTCTATGCCTTTATCACATGAATCGTATGTACTTCCTTTAGCAACTTGAGTATCACCGTCTTTGGAAGAACCTACTCCAGGCATATCGGCTACTAGTTTCAGCTTATACTTTTGAATGACTTTTCCCTGTTTGGTCTGTGTGAATGAGTTCATGAATTGTTGTTGCGTCTGTTTCATCATCAATTCGAACTCCTTCTTTTGTTCTGGCGAAAGCTTGTCTATAGTGAGCGGGATAATGTTTTCCTCATCAACTTCAGACTCATTGGTTCTTGGGGGTTTAGGAATCTTGGTCTGAAAAGGATTCAGCGGCTTTGTTGCCGTTGATGGTGACTGTGGTGGTTTCTTAGCCATGAGAAGATGTTGTTGAAACTTGGTCCCACCGGGCGTGCCAAAAGCGTGTTGATGCAAAAAACACGAGGCCTGGGAGATCTGCTTAACTCCAGTGCAGATCCAAAAGCTTGCCTTCTAGGTTCGTGAGTGTGCCAGTTGATTTGATCTTGGAATCAACAAGAAATAAAGACAAAGAAACCGCGGTTAAACCCATAAACGATAGCCGATCGGCTGGTCGCCGATGACATATCGTTTATCTTTAAGCCGATGTCATATGTGAATTGATCGGCAGTTGCGGATAAGTAAATTAAAACTAAATCTACTCGATCGGCTGTAGACGTTAACAGTACATAATCTTTATGTCGATATATACTTAAATCAAGTGATTAGGATAGATCGGTCGCCATGCCGAGACAATATAAATCACTTAGACCGAAATATATATTAACAAGGAGATTATAGATGTTTACAGCATAGCCGATCAGAAAGATCTAGCGTGTATCGGCTAATACTCCGATACCACTCTATATCAAGATATTAAAGCAAGTAAAATATATCAAACAGAAAGGTTAATACACCTAAATGCAATAGGATCTTAACATAAAAGGCGGATCTAGCATAACAATTAAGCATATAAAACATAAAGCTAAATCAGGTAAGATCAGCTGAAACCCCGATGCTACCCTAATCAACAACCAAGAAGCAGGCTAGAGATTATAGTTCTAAGCACGACTTATGAGGTCAAACCTAACTGATGCAGCCATAAGTATGAAAAGAAAGACAATATCTAGACAATCAAGCCATTGGAAGCTTCATAGAGTGGTAGATATCCTATATAATCTAAGTGGAGGCGGTGGCGGGCAGCGCAACTCGACTGAGCCACCGCCGGCGGCCACTCCATGCACCCTTCTCGTTGATATGGCCATGAGGCGGTGGCGGTTGCTCGAAGGCAATGACGGCGGCAAACTCAGGCCTCTTGTGTCTCTGGCCATGTCCAATGATGACGTGAAGCCAATTGGGAGCGCATGCAACGAATGGTTGACTCGGGATGTTGTGGTTGAAAAAATTTAGATGACGACACACAAAAATTTTCACCCGAATTCTTGCATATTTTTTATTAGGTATAGATATAGATTAGGTTTAGATATAGATTAGGTATATAGCTATATATATAACCTGAGCTAATTTTTCTAGAGATGTTTGTTAGCCGCTGAAAGGGGCTCTCGTCAGCGGAGCATATCTATAATCTATATAACTAATATAAATATTTGGATTTTTCCTGTTGTCACCTCGAGTCCTTGCAGTGATTTTTCGTCCATCACCCCCCTTCCCTCCCAAATCCCAGTCGGAATTCCATATCACACAAATAGAACCCCACATTGAGCACACCTCCTCTTCAAATCCCACATCATCACAATCGTCATAGAAATCCCAGTCGGCGGTGCGCACCAGCAGCCCCCACCCTCGAATCCAAATCGCGAGCCAAAAAAAAGAAAGTCCGAATCCCAATCGCGAGCCAAAAAGAAGAAAGTCCGATTCAATCAAAAGGGCGATAAAAAAAATCTGTTCGTCCGCTTAGTCCGTCGCCCACATCACGCGTGCCCCCTCTCCAAATCCCAATCCAAATTGGAATCATCACAAAATCATCCCCTCTCCAAATCCCAATCCAAATCGGAATCATCACAAAATCATCTAAAATCTAAAATAGATCATAGAAAATCAACAAATTATAGTGTAAAACAAATCACACAGGAGGGAGGGGCGAGCGCTGCTCCTTGCCGGACCTCCACGCCGCCGCACTGCCGGGAGCCGTCGACCGGCGGCTGCTCTAGGGATCCGCCAACCAGCCGTTGCACCGGGAGGGATCCGCTGCTGCGCCGGTGATCCGCCGACCCGCCGCTGGGCCGCCGCCGCCGCCTCCCCTCCTTCTAGATGTGGCGGAGGGGAGTGCTCCACCGCCTCCCCTCCCCTCCCGCTGGATCCGGGACACCGGATCTGGCACACATGGCCGCCGCCACCTCCTCTCCCGCTGGATCCGGAGGAGGGGAGGGCAGAGGCGCCGCCGCCGCCGAGACACCGAGCCGCCACCGCCTTCCCTCCCCTCCCCCCCCCCCCGTTGGATCCGGGACGCAGGGCCGCTGCCGCCTCCCGTCCCACTGGATCGGCGGAGGGGAGGGTGCCGCCCTTGCCCGCCGTCTCCCCTCCCGCCGGAAGGGAGGGCGCCGCCCACCACCGTCGAGCACCTGCAATTTTCTCGTCGCTGGTAGAGGGAGGGAGAGAGGAGGAGGAGAGAATGAGAGAAGGCGCGCTGGCGAAAGAGAAAGAAACGAGCGGAAGAAATGAGGTGCGGTGGGCGGAAGAAACGAGGCGCGCGGCTCCCACCGCTTTCTCGACGGATGCGGATGCACTTTTAGGGCATTCCCAACCCAATGACTAGGATGGTGTCCATAGCATTAAATAAGTTGCCACCTAGGACAAAAAATGATGTGACAAGTGAATAAATAAGAAAAGAGAAGGAAACCATGTCTTCATGAGACATGGTTTCTACACAACATCCAAGACATCATGTGAGATAAGTAGTATTAAATTGAAGTATGGAATAGTGGTGTTTGCATTGGAAGAGTAGTGTCTAGTACTAGTTTCTTGATGATGTGGAGTTTATGGAAAACATGTCTAGTGTTATGGGTTGGAACTGCCCTTAGTCACTCACGGTGTGACTTTCAGGCCATATCCATCCGTCCGTTCCATTTGTTTTGTGATTAAAAAAAATTAAGGTTGCAATTTGTTATTATATGAAATAACGTTATCTATATCTATCTATTCTATACCTAATTAAAAAATAAAATAAGTAATGATTTCGTAAATTTGTTTTGTCTGTAGGTATATTCTTTCTTTTTTTCCACAACGCGGTTTTTTATCTGGTTTATTTTCCGTCTGATTGGTTTTCTCTCAGGTTTTTTCCGTCCGATTGGTTTTTTTGGTGCGTGGATTTTTTTTGTTGGTTTTTTTCCCGTCCGATTGGTTTTCTCTTAGGTTGTTTCCGTCCGATTGTTTTGGATCGGAAAAAACAACCAACTGGCAACACAACAAAAACAACATGTGTATTATTAAAAAAACAGATCAACCAAATCAAACGGAAAAAATGAGTGACCCGGAATAGACCTGAAAGAACCATATTTATTATTAAAAAACCAGATCGGGCAAAAAAAAAACTCGGCAAAAAACATATGTATTCTTAGTGTCGCGACCGAGAAAAATATATTTTCCCGAACGCTAGTGTATTAATCCCCGTCCCAGGAAAAGCCGGGGTACACCAAACAAACATGATACAAAAGGCACATCTTTATTATATCGATAATATTTACATTATTACAAAGGCACTTAAGGCCTGACAATCAAAAATAAACAGCAGCGGACTAGCGGGCCTACGGCTCCATCTTCACAGGCGCTCAACTGGGGTATAAGCCAGGACTCCACCTAAGACTTCTTCTCCAAAGCTTCTCTTACTGAAGGGGGGGGAAGATTGAGCAAGAATGAGTACAACCACAGTACTCAGCAAGCCACACCGGCAGATGCATGATTAATGCAAGGGGGTACAAGGGGTAATAATATAGGGGTTAAGTTTTGCAGAAAACAGCATTTAAAAGTCACTTAGTTGCCCAAAGCCATTTTATAAAGACGATCCTAGAGTTACACAGTGTTATTAATCAAGGCCGTGAACCCTCACGAACCTGCCTTAACCCAAGGCCTACGATGATTCAGACCGAACTGGCAACCCGACCCTGGGTCCCAGCTCGTCCCAAGCCAACCCAGGCCAACCATTCCACATTTTAGTTGTTAAGCAAATTTTAAGAATTAAAACACTAACTTGGGTACATTGCTAGGCTTGCCCATAACCGAGGGCGCGGCTATTCGAATAGATTATACTCTGATCAGAGGTGTACATCTTTACCCACAAGACACATCTTCCTCACGTGTAACCACGTGCCACATACCACCACGGTATACGGACGGAAGACGTGACATAGTTTCCAACCCATCCTAGCCGTAGACAAGAGTACCGACCCAACCCCACCTACGGCCGGAACCCCCGGGACAGGCAGGCAGGATTGAGCCCCTAGCAGCAGGACACCAGCCCTGTGCCATGACATCTCGACTACCGAGCCGCAGCTCGTGTAGCCTTCATTTGTCCTAGAGATGTCCATCGACCCCCGACTTCGTCCATCTCCATCCGTGTACTTTTGTTTATAACCAAACTGAGCCACAAACTAAGCCTTACCCACTAGACATGTGGAAGTACGGTAGTGCTTTGCAACAGAGGCCCGAGCTTAGTCCTTATATTGGCCGGGGTGCTACTTCCCACAACTGGCATGCACCCAAACCCCACCGAAAAACAGGTTTTAGGGGCTTTGAAAGAGGAAGAGAGGGGTATGTCCAATTCCACCATAAGCCAACCATTCCATAGTATCCAAGTGATATGAGAATTCCCAAAGTCTAAAGTTATAAAACCACCTAATGTTGCCTAATTAATCAGCGAAGCATCTACCTAAATTCATACTAGTGGAACCATGAATAGAGTACCCACTGGTTGGGGTTTTTTTTATCCTAGGGTGAACAAGGTAATAATAACAATAGCAATAATAATAAGGTCATAACAAAGATAAATAGGCATGGCTAAATAAAACAATGATAACGCGGGAATTTAAATAAAGCGATAATGCATTAATTTAAATCAAAATAATTTTATAAACTGGGATTCAATATGTTCAAGGATGATGTGACTTGCCTTGCTCGCTTTCCCAAACGTCGGCTTCAACCTCCACGAAAGCGGATCTTCCGAAGCTGCAGCGTCTACACGACCAACGGAAAGGAAAAAGGCTTTTACTCTAATAAACTCCGTATAACAAGCAGGAACAAAGCACAAAAATGGGTTCTTGACTTCTTAAGGAAAAATTAGAGACTTGAACGGTCCAATTCCGAGTTCAAACGGTCCAATTCCGGGATTCGCGGCGGCGGCGGCGCTAGGGCGCGGGCGAGGCGGCGGGAGCGGCGGGAGGAAGGGGATGACGGGTGGGCCCTACCCGTCAGCGAGGGTGGCGGGCGGGCCCGCCCGTCAGCGGCGCGCGCGCGGGGAGGAGGCCGAATGGGCCGCGGGGAGAGGAGAGGGAGGGGGAAGGAGATGGGCCGAGCCGGCCCAAGAGGGAGAGGGAGGGGAAAGGGACTTTTTAGAGCTTTTCTTTTTATAAAACCATTTTAACTTTGTTTATTTCTTAATAATTATTATTTGTGCTCTGAAAATTCCACTAAAATTTATTTACGCATTTTAGGCTTTTAGGAAATATACAAAAATCCTCCAAGCCTTATTTGACTTTTAACTTTGCACATTTTAATTGTTGGAGGCTTTCACACGGATTTTAATTATTCTAGGCATAATTTAGAGGATGTATTTTAGAGTCGTTTTGGGACGTGACAGAGAAGCAGCATCGGTCAGCATTGCGTCCAAGCTATCGGCTAAGCCCTTTAGGGAATGGTTCAACAATTTTTATGATAGGTTCCCCAAGAATACCAGGATCTGGTTTGCATATGAAGGATCTGCTAGTTTTGAGCTGCCAGGTGATTTTCGGTTTGAAGAGATCAATTCTGAAAAATATGACAAATCCCGAGAAGTATTCTCAGCAGCCATCAGTCCTTGCATCCTTCCTGTCGGCATTCACCAAGGCAAGAATATCCAAATGACCTACGAATTCTATCACCCGACAAGTGCTGCAAGGCAATTCGGCATGGGTCAACTGCAATCAGCCTATTCTTTGCCGACAAGATCCAAAGTAGAGGAGAAATCACATCAACACTCATGATGGATCGGCTGCTGAACCTACCAGGACCACCTCTGGGCAGTATCAACAATATCAAATTGAGGATGTTGAGAAGTGCAGCATTTGACCAACGGTGGGTAGAATGGAAAAAACATTTGTTCCACCAATCGGCTTCAATGTACCTGACAGATCTGTTCCCTGAAGCCATCCCTCAAGTAAGAATCTTCTCCTTTGTCAATTCTATTAACGGCAAGACGATGCATTAATCTTAACCTTGTGTAAATTCTCTTTTTCTGCAGACAACAGAATCTTCTCCTACTCATCACAGTAATAGCGGCGTAGAAATCCAATATGCTCTAGGGCTACTGCCCAATGGTGGTGGTCTATCTCCTCCAGTCATCGGCTACAATGCCCCCAAGACCTCAACACTGTTGCACGGTATGCCCCGTTTGCCTGAAGGATGAAAAGAGCGAAGTCGGCTGCTGCACCATCGGCTGCAAAGAAAAAATCGAAGAAACAAAAAATGCTGCCAATGATCTGCAGGCCATAGATCCAGATGTAGCAGAATTCCTGGAGGACGAAGAAATGGCAGAAGATGTGGATGAAGCGGCTGAGCACGTTAGTGAAACAAGGGAACAAACTCCTCCAGCCGGTCCACCTGCTCCTCAAAGGACACCATCACCTCCAGTACATCCCACATATAAACCAAGAGTATGTGCTCATTTTCGATCTATGGTCTAAGTTTATTCTACCTTTATACCAATTCTCAACTCTGATTTCCTTGTAGAAAAAGACTGCCTCCAAGAAGCCACAAGCACCAGCCCCATCGGTTAAATTTCTAACCTCATCAACCTTTTTGTCAATTTTTCATGTAACCGATGCTAATCTGTACTTGCGTTTTCAGCCTATTCATCCTCCAACTCCGATTTCTGAATCTAGTGAGCAGACTCCATCGGCTGCAGGCAGTCATCATGTGGAAGAGGAAGAAGTAGCAGCACCAGCTCCTGCTATCCCTATAAGTCTTTTGTTTTGAATATGCACTGGTGCCCCTAGCCGATGATGTGAAAACAACCCTCCTGGATATTTCAACATGGCTAGAAGGTTCTTTGGAAACTCTGGTAACCAACTGTGGATCTATTAGAGATAGATTCCATGAAATCCACGACAAAATCCTAGACGAGTTAGCCGAAGCTATCACTCCAGCGGCATACCTCGAGCAACATCGGCTCAAGCTCGAAAAAGCCAAACAAAGGATTGTTGATCGACGTGAGAGAAGAGACCTTGAAGCAACCATCCAAGTTAGCAGGACTTCTATCAATGAAGAGAAAGCTAAACTAGACGAGTTAGTAGCTGGCCCAAATTCCACTCAAGCCAATATCGATCGGCTGAATGCTCGGAAGATAAAACTCTCGGCTGAGTTGGAGCAGTGCAATGCACAGATCGCTCTTGAACAACAAAAACTTGCCGACTTGCCAAAAGCCATTGAGGATCAGAAGTCGAAGTTGAAAGCATCTGTCAAGCACATGACTGATCTGACCAAATCTTTGAAGGTGATCCCAAGCACTGATGCAGCCGATGCCCAAATAATAGATGAAGTAGAGCAGATTTGGCAAAGGGCAATATCGGCTATCCAAAAATATGTATCTGGATGAGCTAAATCTGTAACTTTAACTTGCAGACTTTTGGGATGTAATATATAACTTTCTGCTTGCGAAACTTGCTCTCAAATTTTGCTTTTGAAATCCAGACTTTTCATATATATTTGCCCCCCTGTCACGACCGGAAATAACCCAACGGGCGTTCCTTACATGCGTGCATTATTCCTAGTCCCAGGAGGCAAGGTACACCAAAAGTTGATACAATTCAGAGTTTAACAAGCGGAAGCGTAATTAATTAATTTATTACATGGGCAGCCAAGACCCAGCACACAAGAAGACAAACCACAGGCGCTTGACGGCAGGCACGAGCTAGACACCAAAGCCTTCATCTTCCAGGAACTCCTCTTCTGTGTTTGGGAAAAATTGAGCAAGACTAAGTACAACCACCGTACTCAACAATACACACCCACAAGTGCAGAATAAATGCAAGGGAGTACAAGGGAGCCATAACATAGGGGGTTAGGGTTTGCAGTAAACAGCATTAAAAGACACTTAGTTGCTCAAAGCTATTTTGTAAACACGGTCCTAGAGCTATACAATATTATTAATCAAGGCCGTGAACCCATACGAACCTGCCTTAACCCAAGGCCTACGATGATTCAGACCAAACTGGCAACCCGACCCTGGGTCCCAGCTCGTCCCAAGCCAACCCAAGCCAACCATTCCACATTTTAGTTGTTAAGCAGGTTTTAAGAATTAAAAACACTAACTTGGGTACATTGCTCGGCTTGCCCATAACCGAGGGCGCGGCTATTCGAATAGATTATACTCTGATCAGAGGTGTACATCTTTACCCACAAGACACATCTTCCTCACGTCTAACCACGTGCCATATACCACCACGGTATACGGACGGAAGACGTGACATAGTTTCCAACCCATCCTAGCCATAGACAAGAGTACCGACCCAACCCCACCTATGGCCGGAACCCCCGGGACAGGTAGGCAGGACTGAGCCCCTTGCAGCAGGACACCGACCCTGTGCCATGACATCTCGACTATCGGGCCGCAGCTCGTGTAGCCTTCATTTGCCCTAGAGATGTCCATCGACCCCCGACTTCGTCCATCTCCATCCGTGTACTTTTGTTTATAACCAGACTGAGCCACAAACTAAGCCTTACCCACTAGACATGTGGAAGTACGGTAGTGCTTTGCAACAGAGGCCCGAAGACCGGTCCTTATATGGCCGAGGTGCTGCTATCAAAACCATGCACCCCGAACCCAGCCTAAAACCATTTTGAGGGTTTTGAATAGAGGGGGAGGTCTGAATCCAATTCCACAATAATCCAACAATTCCATAGTGTCCAGGTGATAAGAGTATATTCCCAAAGTCTAGAGTTGTAAAACCACCTAATGTTGCCTAATTAACCAGCGAAGCATCTACCTAAAATCATACTAGTGGTACCATGAGTAGAGTGTCCACTAGTTGGGGTTTTGCTTATTCTAGGGTGAACAAGGAAATAATAACAATAACAATAATAAGGTCATAACAAAGGTAAATAGGCATGGCTAGATAAAACAGTGATAACGCGGGAATTTAAATAAAGCGATAATGCAATAATTTAAATCAAAATAATTTTATAAACTGGGATTCAATATGTTCAAGGATGATGTGACTTGCCTTGTTCGCTTTCCCAAACGTCGGCTTCAACCTCCACGAAGAGTGGATCTTCCGAAGCTGCAGCGTCTACACGACCAATGGAAAATAAAAGGGCTTTTACTCTAATAAACTCCATATAACAAGCAGGAACAAAGCACAAAAATGGGTTCTTGACTTCTTAAGGAAAAATTAGAGACTTGAACGGTCCAATTCCGAGTTCAAATGGCCAAGTTATGGCCATTTGAAGTTTATATGCTCTTTAAATGAATATTTGCGAATTTCTTCATTTAAAATTTAATTTAAAAAGGGTTTATTGTGTCAGCCGAGGGGAGGGGGCGCGCGGACCGGGTCCACGGGAGTGGGGCCCACGCGGCAGCCTCACGGTCCACGGTGGACCGGGCGCACCCGGGCTCGCACCGGCCGGCGCCGTGGGCCCCAAGCGTCAGCCGCACCCGAGGGCACGGGCGGCTGACGGCCGGGCCCCACGCGGCGGCCACTCGGCGCGCCCGAAGGCGGCCACTCGGCGCGGCCGGCGGGAGGCGGCGCCCGCGCCCCTATGGTCGCCGGCGGCGGCCATAGGCACGGCGGAGCGGCGGCCGAGAGAGGGGAAGGAAAGGGGGAAAAGAGGCGGCGGTCCACGGCTCACCCTACGTCGACGGCGACGACGAAAAAGGCGGCCGGAGCGGAGGAAGGCGGCGGCGCGGCTCGGGTCGACGGGGACAGCTGCACTCCGGTGGTCGGCGACTGAAACGGAGAGGTGGACGAGGTCGGCGAGGATGCGGCGAAGCCGAAGGAGGCGGCGCCGAGGTGGGAGGCGGTCCGGGGCGACGGCGGCGGCGGACCGGAGCTCGGCGGTGACGGCGGAGAGAGAGAGCGACGTCGCGAGCTCGAATCCGGCGAGGAGGAAGGGCGGCGAGAGGCGGAAACGGACGGAAGAGGTGCGGGGAGGGTTTAAATAGGGTTGGAAGGGGGAGAGAGGGGCCGGGGAGGAAGGAAACCGGCGCGGGAGGTCGGCCGCCATCAACGGCGCCGGCGAGATTTGCGGGGGCAAATCCGCCCGTTTGAACGCGAGAGAGAGAGGGAAAAATGGGGAGAAAGGGAGAGGGGATCACGGGGAGTGATTCCCCCCCACTTTATTGCACGCGAGGACGGCGGGAGGCGGCAGGATTCGCGGCGGCGGCGGCGCTAGGGCGCGGGGGAGGCGGCGGGAGCGGCGGGAGGAAGGGGATGACGGGTGGGCCACACCCGTCAGCGAGGGTGGCGGGCGGGCCCGCCCGTCAGCGGCGCGCGCGGGGGGAGAGGCCGAGTGGGCCGCGGGGAGAGGAGAGAGAGAGCGGGGGGAGGAGAGATGGGCCGGGCCGGCCCAAGGGAGGGAAGGGGGACTTTTAGGGTTTTTCTTTTTATAAAATCATTTTAACTTTGTTTATTTCTTAATAATTATTATTTGTGCTCTGAAAATTCCACTAAAATTTATTTATGCATTTTAGGCTTTTAGGAAATATACAAAAATCCTCCAAGCCTTATTTGACTTTTACTTTGCACATTTTAATTGTTAGAGGCTTTCACACGGATTTTAATTATTCTAGGCATAATTTAGAGGATGTATTTTAGAGTCGTTTTGGGACGTGACACCCCCTAATTTTGCAATGTTGAAGACATTGATTAAATTATAATTTGGACTAAGGGCGATATAATCTATATCGGCCATCATATATCAGCAGAACACAACCGATTATGAGAAGAAAAAACTACTAAGGGCGATATAATCTATATCGGCCATCATATATCGGCAGAACATAGCCGATTATGGTAATAAAAACTACTAAGGGCGATATAAGCTATATCGGCCATCTTAAGGCGATGTCAAGCATCGGCTAAGATGTATCGGCAACACTTAGCCGATCATGAATTGATCCAAACACTTGGATAATATTTCTTCAACTATTTTCCATTAAGTGCTTGTCCAAAAACTTCACCATCAAATCCTTGCAACATATTAGCCCCTTTGGACACAACTTTGTATATTTGAAACGGTCATTCCCAATTAGGTGACCACTTGACGAATTTATTATCGCGAGTTCCTATCGGCAAGATCAATTTCCAAATTAGCTCTCCCTCAGAGAAAGACTTGGGCACCACTTTTTTATTGTAATGACGAGAAACGCGTTCCTTATTCCTAGTTACCTTCTCCAAAGCACGCAATCTTGATTGGACCAAATCTTCTGTTTCATCTACCATAAGATTGTAATACTCATCGGCTCTTAAGTTATTTTGTAAATCTATTCTTCTTGAGCCGATTGTCGTCTCCCAAGGTAAAACTGCCTCATGTCCACAAACAAGCTTATAAGGAGGAACTTGAATTGACCCGTGACAAGCCATCCGATAGGACCATAATGCTTCGGCCAACCTTGTGTGCCATTGCCGAGGAAAATCAGAAATCTTTCTCTTGATTAATTTAATCAGGCTCTTATTAGATGCCTCGGCTTGCCCATTAGCTTGTGCATAATATGGTGAAGAATTCAACAATTTCATACCCATGCTATGGGCAAACTGAACAAATTCATCAGATACAAAGATCGATCCTTGATCAGTTGTAATAGTCTGAGGAATCCCAAATCGATAGATAATATACTCCTTGACAAACTGTATTGCATCCCCAGAATCAACTTTCTTCAAAGGAACCGCCTCCACCCATTTGGTAAAATAATTGGTCGCCACCAATATAAAATTATGTCCCTTGCTTGAAGGTGGATTACTCTGACCGATCATATCAATTCTCCATCCTCTGAATGGCCATGACTTGATGATAGGATTCATAGTCGACGCTGGTGCCCTCTGAATTGCTCCAAACCTCTAACAATCTTGACACCCTTTGTAATATTGAAAGCAATCTTCTAACATTGTCTGCCAAAAATACCCTGTACGTGTTAACGACCAAATTTGGTAATATCAACATCGGAGATGAAGATGGGATTGAAGCGGAATCGAAGATGAGGATTGTTGCGGAAACAGAGTAAAAGTCGGCTGGAGTCCGAATCGGCTATGATCGGGATCGGCTAAGTTTGAGTTAGACTGGTGAAGTGATACAGCCGATTCTGATAATATGACTCGTGAACGACGTTGGGTTCGAGTTGATATGCTTCAAGATGATTGCCATGTATGGATAGAGTCCTGGGAAGGCAATTGTATCTATTAATTAGGATATTTTATGTACATTCTTTAGAGATAAATAAGGGCAAAAGTCTGCCGCAAAGATTTATGGTATCTTAGAGTTTGTTAGAGATAAGAGTCGTGTCCAATATGGACATATCTTGTAATTCTCGGGTATAAATAGACCCTGAGCCATATGTAATAAAAGACAGACGTTCAATACAATCTCGGCGCATCGCCGCCCTTTTACTTTCTTTTTGTTTTGACGAGTTCTTGCTTTCGGGTTGAGCTGCATCGGTCTCGATCTTCAACAAGAGGTAAAACTTATTATGGCGGTTTGCGTTCTCGGGATTAGTGCTTCCATCTTTATGATACTCTAATCTTGTTTATGTAATTCATCGAGTTATCATATATCCTATTTAATCTTTGACAATATCGTCATCTAACCTATAATCGGCTAACATCTGCTAGTAGAGGGCAGCCAATTAGGTTAAATAACGACGTTGGCTTAGATTATACAGGATATCCACCACTCTATGAAACATCGATCGGCTTGATTGTCTAGATATTGTTCTTCTTTTCATACTTAATGCTGCATCAGTTATGTTTGATCTATTAAGTCGTGTTTAGAATTTCAATCTCTAGCCTGTCTACTGGTTTCCGATTAGGGTAGTATCGGAGTTTCAGCCGATCTTACCTGATTTAACTACTTTTATCCTATATGCTTGATTGATATGTTAAATTTGCCCTTTATGTTAAGATTTTGTTGCGTTTAGGTATATTAGGCCTCTGTTTGGTGTATTCTATTTGCTTTAATATCTTAATATAGAGTAGTATCGGAGTATTAGCCGATACACACTAGATCTATCTGATCGGCTATGCTATGAGCATATATAGTCTTGCTGTTAATATATATTTCGGTCTAAGTGATTTATACTGTCTCGGCATGGTGACCGATCTATCCCAATCACTTGATCTAAGTATATATCGACACAAAGATTACATATTGTTAATATCTATAGCCGATCGAGTGGATTTAGTTCTCCTTTACTTGTTCACAATTGCCGATCGATTTACATATGACATCGGCTCAAAGATAAATGATATGTCATCGGCATCTAGCCGATCGGCTATCATTTATGGACTTAACCACGGTTTCTTTGTCTTTGTTTCTTGTTGATTGCAGGATCAAATCAACTGGCACGCTCATACATCCGAAGGCGAGTTTTGGACCTGCACTGGAGTTAAGTAGATCTCCCAGGCCTCGTGTTTTCTGTCAACAGTACGCCAAAGCAATCACTTCATCTTATGAGCCGATTAGTGAGTACCGCAAATACCTTCATGTACTTCGCCCATCACAACCTTAGCTTGATTGGTACTCAAGCATTTAAGCAATACCCCATCAATCGTCCGATAATACAACTCATCATCCAATAAGGTATACTTTAAGGCCTTATAGCGCAATTTTCGTGAAGCCGATTGAGATGGGTTCTGCAAATACTGAAAAACATCATACCTCCAATCATCGGCTGTGATTGCAGCTACCTCCACTTCAATATCTTTCACCATCGGCTTGTATCCCGATGCCCCCTGAGCCAAGTCATTGGCTTCAACGTTCTGCTCCTGAGAGACATGCTTCAAAGTCACCAGCCAAAAACTATTCATCAATTCCCGGCACTTCCCGTTATAGATCATCAACGCATCATTTTTGCATTCGTATTCTCCTGCCAATTGATTGATCACCAACAAAGAATCCCCCATGATCTCCACAGCTTCGGCTTCAACCTCCTTAAGCAACTGCAATCCCTTAAGAACTGCTTCATACTCAGCCTGATTGTTAGTTGCATAAGGTTTGATAGTATAAGCAAATTCAAAACTTGCCCCCCGAGGAAAAATTATAACCAAAACGATACCACAACCATGAGTGCAAACTGACCCATCAAAAAATATAGTCCAGGGCACAATCTCAACTGAGCCAATTTAATCATCACGATGCTCCACAATAAAATCGGCTATGGCTTGCCCCTTGACTGCCTTGGGTGATTCATATCTGAGGTCAAATTCTGTCAAAGCATATATCCACTTTCCAACTCTTCCTTTGAGAACAGGAGCTGATAGCATGTATAGTGCATTCATTGGATAACAAATAATGCCTGAACTTTTTGTGCAAGAGAAATACAAACACAAGCATAATTTCTTCACCGGAAAATACCTTGTTTCTGCATCCAAGAGCCTACAGCTTAAATAGAAAATATCTCTCTCCTTGCCCTCTAGCTCCTGAATCAAAACTGAGCCATTGACTTCTCATCAGCTGATAGATATAACCTGAAAGGCACTCCCTTCTGTGGAGGAATTAAAACCGGAGGAGAACTTAAATATGCCTTAATATTGTCCAAAGCTTTCTGCTGCTCTGCCCCCCAAGTGAATTCTTTATCGGCTTTCAACCTTAACAAAGACGTAAAAGGTTCCAGTATCCCAGATAAGTTAGATATAAACCTACGAACAAAATTAATCTTGCCGATCAATGACTGCAGTTGTGTCTTATCTTCTAGAGGTTGAATCTTCTTAATTGCATGAATGCTCCTTTGAGGGACCTCAATTCCTCTCTCATGAACAAGAAAACCCAAAAATTGTCCAGCCGATACACCAAAAGCACACTTCGTGGGATTCATCTTCAGGTCATATTTTCTGGTTCTCTAAAAAACTTTCCTCAAATCGGCTATGTGGTCCTCCACCTGTTTTGATTTAACAACCTCATCATCAATATAGATCTCAACTAACAAGCCGATCAGATCATGGAATATGTAATTCATGGCCCTTTGATATGTAGCTCCAGCACTATTTAAGCCGAAAGTCATCACAACCCACTCAAATAAGCCGATTGCACCAGGACACCTTAAAGCAGTCTTATGAATATCTTCTTCTGCCATTAAAATCTGAGTGTAACTTATAATCTTGTGCCCTGAAGATGCATCAACCAATTGATCGGCAATCGGCATTGGGTACTCATCCTTAGGGGTAGCCTTATTTAAGTCTCGAAAATCAATGCACACCCTAAGTTTGCCGTTTTTCTTGATAACTGGAACTATATTGGAAACCCACTCGGCATTTCGGCATGGCTGAATAAAACCAGCATCATATAATCGAGAAATTTCAGCCTTGATAGCATCGTACATTTGGGCCTTACATCTCCTTGGAGGTTGCTGATGTGGTTTATATCCTGGCTTAATAGGAAGCCGATGTTTGACAATCGATCGGCTAAGTCCTTGCATCTCATAATATTCCCAAGCAAAGCAATCTCTATATTTTTTCAATAGCTCTATTAACTTGGTTCTGAATTCTGCAGATAAATTCTTACTGATAACTGTCGGCCTTGGCCTATCCCCTGGACCAATGTCAACTTCATCCAAATCATCGGCCGACATGAAACCCTGTCCTTGCTTGTCATCGAGATCATCTACCATGTCCTTGGTGTAGAAATTTGAACCCTCCACGACGCCCTCAAAGTAATAATTTAGGCTCTCCATCTTCAATTGGATGTACATCACAATCGGACACTTTTAGAAAATCTCAATCCCAAACTTTTCCAAACAGGCAATCAATACCATCCATCTCCCAAAGAGCTGAATCGGCACTGGCAACATTAACTGACCTGTCGGCTGGCACGATCTCAATCTTGTCACCTTGCCATTGAATCAAGCACTGGTGCATGGTTGAAGGAATACAACAATTTGCATGAATCCAATCAACAGGCTGTCGGAACCCTTCCCATCGATGACAAAAAACATGGTAGGAACAGTTTTGCTGCCGATTGTCAACTCCACATTTAAAACTCCTTTGGTCTCCGATGGATTGCCAGCAAAATCTTTGAGAATCATGTTTGTCTTGATGTGATCGTCTGTATTCTTGCCCAGCTTCCTGAATGTAGCGTATGGCATCAAGTTTATAGCAGCCCCACCATCAACCATCATCTTGGACATCGGATTCCTATTGACAAACCCATTAACGTATAATGGCTTAAGGTGCCGATTTTCTGTCCCCTCTGGCTTCTCAAAGATTGCTTGCTCTAGTGACAAAATCAACATAGCAGAGGCCTCCTCTACATCATCAACATCGGCTTCTTTAGCTTCAAATTCTACAGGAAGCATGGAGACCATGTTCACCGATGTAGATGCAACTGCCTTGCCTTTGATCAACCTCTTCGCCTTGTCGGCTTCAACTTCATCGGCTGTTGTAACCTTGTTTTTAACGCGCCATTCTTGCTTTGTCTTCTTCAACCGATGGTTGATCTCCTGTTGTACCTCTTGAAAACGTTCTCTGTTCCTCATCCTTTGAACCCTTCTCTTCTGATTTTTGGTGAAAATACCAAAAGGACACCGTTGTCATTTTCTACCTTCGTCTTCATCGTGATCATGATCCTGGTGCACCGGGCCCAACCTCTGATGAACAGATACTCTTTTCTGACTCAGCCGATTACCTCTATTGTAGGATCGGCTTGAACTCCCCGCATTGCCACTGCATCCAAGGCAATCTTCAATTTATGGCAGTCTCATTCCTTCGTTCCAGCAGAACCTGAAAAACTCACAATCCCAATGTGGATCAAAACCGCCATCTTTTTCTTCAAAATACCTTTCCTGCTGCTTGTCATGCCTCCTTTTATATTTATTGATAATCCTAGCTGGATTCAGCTGTCAACTCTGATGGTTGCCTTCATCGGCTATTCTCCCAGATGTATGCACCATGTTGATAGGAAAAGGTTTGCCATCGACCTTCATCAGCTTCTTGGAATCATCAAACTTAATTTTGCCTCCCTCGATGGCCAATTGGATATGTTGCCTGAAAACTTTGCAATCATTAGTAGTATGAGAGCTGGAGTTATGCCACTTGCAATATTTCTTCTTTCCTAATTCGCCAGCCGATGGAATCACATGACCAGCAGGAAGTTGAATCTGCTTCTCCCGAAGTAGCAAATTGAAAATCTTGTCAGCTTTGGTGATGTCAAAATCAAACTTCTCTTCTTTTCAAGAATTCTTCACCCATTGGCATGCTATAATCATTTTGCTCCTAGCCTATTCGGTGCTGCTACTTCAGAATCATCTTCTTCTTCAGAGTCATACATATAAGGATAAACATGATTGACCTTTTTGAAACTCTTTTTATCCTCGGCAAACCTTTGCTCATGCAGGGTTACCTTCTGTGCAAGATGGGACAAGCTTTCAAACTCTTGAGACGAAAACTTCTCCTTAATCAGAGCTATCAAACCCTGAAAAGCAAGATCGGCTAACTGGGAATCAGTCAAAGCTAAGCTGTAACACCTATTCCTCATCTCTCTGAATCTCTGAATATAGTCTTGTACAGTTTCATCGTGCCTCTGTCTAACTGCTGTCAAATCAGAAAGCTTCATCTCATGGGTTCCACTATAGAAATAACAATGAAACTATTTCTCCAAATCAGCCCAACCTTGAATAGAATTATAAGGCAACGCAGAAAACCATGTGAATGCCGATCCAGACAAAGACAAAGGAAAAAATCTAACCCTCAAAGCATCAACAGCCGATGCCTCTCCACATTAAACCAAGAATCGGCTAACATGCTCATAAGTTGACACGTTGTCCTGCCCTGAAAATTTTGAAAAATCTGGGACTTTGTATCGGGTAGGCAATGGAACTCTCTCAAACCACTCAGGGTAGGGGTGCCGATACAAGTTCACAGTATCCTTTGGCTTAAGTCCAAATTGCTCCCTCATCACATCTGCAATCATGTCGGCCCAAGGCTTCTGCTAGGGCACTCCTTGCATCTGCTGTTGAATTGGATCGAATTGGTTAAGCTGGGGCATAACCTGAGGTGGGGGTGATCCTCCCATCTGGTACTGAACTTGAGGTGAATGAGGCTGATATTGATAATTCAAGTTGCCAAC
Source organism: Oryza sativa Japonica Group (assembly GCF_034140825.1). Classification (NCBI taxonomy): domain Eukaryota; kingdom Viridiplantae; phylum Streptophyta; class Magnoliopsida; order Poales; family Poaceae; genus Oryza; species Oryza sativa. The sequence continues at coordinate 4,479,715 of NC_089039.1, forward strand.
AAGATAGTTCTGAGGAGGCTGTTGCACATTATGCATCTATTGTTCAGGAATAAATTGATTTCCAACAGGCTGATGTTGCCGATTGATAGGTGTTCTCTGCCCAGTCGGTATCGGCTGAACTATTTGTTGCCGAGTTGGCTGGACTATTTGCTGCCTTATTGGTGTATGCTGAATCGACTCGACAACCGGCTGAGTTGGCCCAAACATTGCTGCAACCTGCTCCTGAGTCAGCCGATTGATATTCTGCCCAGCATACTGAGGTTGTTCTCTGGACAACAAATAAGGGTTAACCGTTTGTCTTTGCGCCGATGATGATGCAGCTGGTCCTGGAGCAGAAACCGTCACCATCGGTTGACCTGGAGGTATGTTAGCAGCCTGCTGTTGGTTACTAGTTACCAAATTCCTATAGTTTGGGAATACACCTTCTGGCATATAAACTGGTCCCTTGTCTTGATGCTCAGCAATTGTGCCATCAACCACAGATTTGATCATATTTATCAAAGTATTAACAAGCACTCCTGATTGGATGATCAAAGCATGTTGGACAGCGCAGTCAACTTGATCTTGGAAATTATTGCACCATAAAGGCTCCTCTTGCTCCTCAGCGGCTTCTTCTCCAACTTCTTCAACCTCACCATCTCTAAGTTCCTCACCTTTATCACCTGAATCATCTACACCACCTTTAGCTCCCTTGGCTTTGCCACCTTTAGATGAGCTTGTTCCAGGTTCATCGGCAGCAACTACCTTCAGCTTGTACTTTTGAATGATTGTTCCTAAGCGGGTTTCCTTGAATGAATTCATGAATTTGTCCTGCACGCTTTTCATCGTCCGCTCAAACTCCTGCCTTTGTTCTGGTGACAATTTGTCTATCATGACCGGGACAATGTTTCCTTCATTAATCTCAGACGGGTGCTTGGGAGGTGGCTTGGTTAACGGGGGTTTAACCCCTGAGTGCTTGCCCGTTCCTGAGTGCTTGCCCGTTCCTGGGCGTGCCAACAGCGTGTTTTTCTGTCATGACTCATGTGTACAAGTTGATGTAAAAAACACACACTGGCCTGGAAGATCTGCTTAACTCCTGTGCAGATCCAAAATCTTGCCTTTAGGTTCATGAGCGTGCCAATTGATTTGATCCTGCAATCAACAAGAATAAAGACAAGAAAAACCGCGGTTAAATCCATAAACTATAGACGATCGGCTAGTTGCCGATGACATATCATTTATCTTTGAGCCGATGTCATATTGGAATCGATCGGCAGTAATGAATGAATGAAATAAAACTAAATCTACTCGATCGGCTGTAGATATTAACAACATATAATCTTTACTTTGATACATATTTAAACTAAGTGATTGGGATAGATCGGTCGCCATGCCGAGACAGTATAAATCACTTAAGTCAAAATATATTCTAAAGTACTGATTATATAGATGTTTATAGCATAGCCGATCAGATAGATCTAGCATGTATCGGCTAATACTCTGATACCACTTTATACTAAGATATCGAAACAAGCAAGATATATCAAATAAGAAACCTAATATAACTTTAATGCAACAAGATCTTAATATAAACGGCAGATTTAATATAACAAGTAAGCATATGAGATAAGATAAGACAAGCATAATAGATAAGAATAGCATAGATACAATTGCCTCTCTGAGAGCTTCTTCTCCATGTGAAGCACGTTGATCGATTCTTGAAGCAGCCTCGGAGCTATCTCCATCGGAAACGGCTGTACCGTCTCTATCGGCTGTATCAGCCATCCTCTGACCGATCCATCTTAGCCGATGCATACTCTAGCCGATGCCTTCGCAGCCGATGCATACTCTGTTCTTCGAATCTATCTCTTTGCCAAATCCGCTTCGATTCCAATGTCGAACCTGGTTCATATCTTACCAAATTTGGTCGTTAACAGAAGTCCAACCTCATCACAATGGCGCAGGCTAGCCCATTCTGTGGCAAGAATAATGAGGATTCCAATGCTCATTTACAGCAGTTCCTAGAGATTTGCAGCACGCACACCATGAAGGATGTCAGTCCAGACGCCGTCAGGCTGCGGTTGTTTCCGTTTTCCCTCCTCGGGAAAGTGAAGCAGAGATTTTATGCCAACCGTGCTACTATCAACACCTAGGACAGATGCTCTACGGCATTCCTCTCGAAGTTCTTTCCGATGGGCAAAACCAACGCCCTTCGTGGGAGAATTTCAAGTTTCTAGCAGACAAGGGACGAGTCCATTCCTGAGGCATGGGAACGACTTCAGGAGTATGTGGCCGCCTGTCCTCATCATGGGATGGACGACTGGCTGATCCTGCAGAACTTTTACAATGGACTCACTACCATGTCCCGTGACCACCTGGACGCGGCAGCTGGAGGAGCCTTCTTCTCTAAGACGGTTCGAGGAGCCGTTGATTTAATAGAGAAGATGGTCTCTAATATAGGTTGGAGCGAGGAACGACTCCAAACCCGTCAGCGAGGCATGCACACCGTCAAGGAGACGAAAATGATTGCTGCCAAGCTGGACCTCCTCTTGAAGAGATTGGACGACCACGACAAAAGGCCACAAGGCACCGTCAAAGCCTTGGACTCACACGTCACGTGTGAGGTCTGCGACAGCACGGGTCATCAGGAATGACTGCCCAGAGACCCATGAAGAGGCAATGTACACGGGCAACAATAACAACAACGGGTACCGTGCACAAGGAGATCAGGGGTGGAACCAGCCACGCCCATATTATCAAGGAGGCAACAACAACGGTAATTTCTCTAACCAACCTTCCTTGAAAGATCTCGTTTTTGCGCAAGCTAAGACCACTGATGCTTTAAGCAAAAAGCTAGCTGCCAATGACAAGGTCTTAGAAAACATTAATGTTAAGCTAGATGGCTTCGCTTCTGCTTTCCAAAACCAGCTGAGCTTTAATAAAATGATAGAAACCCAGATAGCTCAATTGACCGCATTAGTACCTACAAATGAATCTAGGAGGTTCCCGGGGCAGCCTGACTCCTCCATTGAAAATCTCAAGGCGATCACAACGAGGGGAGGTAAGTCCACTCGTGATCTGCCATATCCTAAACTTGCAGGGACTAACGGTATCAACAAGGAAGCGCCATCTGGTAATTCGGCTGACAAAGAGGTTCAACCAGAGAAGGCTGTGCCGCAGGGGTACTGCGACACATATTTGCTGCTGTTTCCTCAAAGGAACAGGAAATCATCAGTGGAAGAGCAGTTCGCTCGTTTTGTTGAAGTGATCCAGAAGATTCACATCAATGTGTCGTTGTTGGATGCTATGCAAGTGCCAACATATGCACGTTACCTCAAGGATATCCTCAACAACAAGAGACCACTCCCAACAACGGAGGTGGTGAAGCTGATAGAGCAGTGCAGCCACGTCATACTCCATAAGCTCCTAGAGAAGAAGAAAGATCCGGGGTGTCATACGATCACCTGCTCGATCGGAGCACAGCAATTCCACCAAGCTTTGTGTGATCTTGGAGCAAGTGTCAGTGTCATGCCTAATGACGTCTTTGACAAGCTTAACTTCATGGTATTGGCACCAACACCGATGCGCTTGCAGCTGGCTAATTCGTCAGTCCGTTACCCGACAGGGATAGCGGAGGATGTGCCGGTCAAGATACGGGATTTCTTCATCCCGGTTGATTTCATGGTGCTAGACATGGACACGGGAAAAGAAACGCCGCTCATCTAACCAAAACAGCTTTCCAGCTTTAGGCGCTCGTACCACGGGTGGAGTAGACAAATACTTCTTCAACCCCTCAAACGCCTGTTGTTGTTTTGCCTCCCAAGTAAAATCGGCTTTTTTTTTAAGTAAAGTATAGGGACAAAAGCATTGATTTTATCGGCTTCTCAAGTACTTTTGAACCTCCTTCTTGCATGTCGGCGCTTTGAAATCACGAATCTTTTCTATCTTCTTAGGATCAATCTCAACTCCTCTCTCATGCACCATAAACCCTAAGAACTTTCCCGCCGACACACCAAAAGCACATTTAAGTGGATTCATCTTCCAACCATACCGGCGCATCCTCTCAAAAGCTCACCTCAAATCGACTATATGTCCCTCCATACCATCCGATTTGACAACAATATCATCAATATAGATTTCTAAGATAATACCTAGCAAATCATGGAAGATCAAATTCATTGCCCTTTGATATGTTGCACCGGCGTTCTTCAATCCAAAAGTCATGACAACCCACTCAAATAAACCAACAAATCCTGGGAACCTAAAAGCCGTCTTGTACATATCCTCCTTCGCCATAAAGATTTGATTGTAGCCGGCATTACCATCCAAAAAGCTAACCACCTTATGACCCGAGGCATCATTGATCATCATGTCGGCTATATGCATAGGATACTCATCTTTTTTTTGACAAGAAACAGCAGGAGAGGCTCCTACTGTGCTATATTAAAAATATATAAAAAGAAGGTTACAATATTTACAAAGGGACCAAAAAAATAGGAAAAGTCATCTATCCATGATTGCCAATCTAGTTTGTCTATATCTTTTGCTCTGTGCATATGCAGGGCAAACTCCTTCAAAAAATCCTCCTTCCATTTTGCAAACCTGTATGGAACATTGTTGAAGATCAGATCATTTCTTCTTGACCAAATATGCCAGCATCCAATTGCTAAAACTTCGAAGAAGAATCTGTGTTGAAAATTCTGTTTGGCTGATGTGATCATGTTCATGAAATCCATAGCCAAATTCCAAGGAATTCCAATCTTTTGCCAGCACAGTTGTGCTGCAGAACAGGAAAAGAAAAGGTGGTTCCTATTTTCAATGATTGCAGAGTTGCACAGTACACACTCAGGCCCATTTTGGAGGTTGAATTGTTTCTTTAGTAATAATTCCTTTGTATTTAGTTTGTTCATTAAGAGTAGCCACAGAAAGGCTTTCAGCTTCATCGTGCACTTGCTCTTCCAAAGTTGAACTAAAGGTCTGTCTACTTGCACTTGATGGATACTCATCTTTTGGAGTGGCTTTATTTAAATCTCTAAAGTCTATGCAAACTCTAATCTTACCACTCCCGTTCTTCTCCACCGGGACTATGCTAGCAACCCACTCCGCATAACGACATGGCCTAATAAACCCCGCCTTCAACAACCGAACAATCTCCTCTTTGACTTGGTCATATAGCAAAGGATTAAAACGACGAGGTGGTTGTTTGTAAGGCCTAAAACCCGGTTTAATTGGAAGCCAATGCTCAACAAGCTCACGGCTAAGACCCGGCATTTCATGATATTCCCATGCGAAGCAATCCACATACTCCTTAAGTAACTCAATTACTTTAACCTTATAATCGGCTCTCATGTTTTTGTTTACAAAAGTCAGCCTTGGCTTAGTTCCATCACCTATGTCAACTTCCTCCAACGGATCGGTCGATGTAAACCCTTGACCAAGTTTCTCTACTTCATCAAAATCTTCAATAGTTTCACCAATATCGTTCTTTGTAGACCGATATTCTTGCACCCTCTTTTGCAACCACTCTAAATTAGCTTCTTTACTCATTAAATAAATTGATATGGTCGAGCCATGCTAAACTAGCCGGCTTACAGAGATAGGTACAAATTTGCCATTGGAGATACTAATAAAATCATAGCTAGAAAGATCCATCCCGGATAAGCATTGAATATTCCCATGACGCCACTCAAAAGTAGCATTGGCCATTGCAACCTCGGCCGATGTATCCGCTTGAACAATTTCAACATCATCGCCGTCCCATTGAATTAAACATTGATGCAAGGCAGAAGGCACACAACAATTGGCATGGATCCAACAACGAGCCAAAATAATATTGTAGTTACCTTGTACATCAACAATGAAGAAAGCGGTTAGTAGCGTCTTGTTTCCCACGGTAAGCTCCATCGAAAAGATACCCTTCGCCTCCGTTGGTTCACCATTGAAGCCATTGAGAATCATGTTGGCCTTCTTTAACTCATCATCTCCACGCCCAAACTTCTTGAACAACAAGTATGGCATCAAATTCACGGCGGCACCTCCATCCACTAGGACCCTAGAGACCGGCTTCCCATCAATATGACCTTTGAGATAAAGAGGCTTCATATGACGGTTTGACTCATCGGGCTTCTCAAAAACCGCATCCTTAGGATCTAGTGAAAATTGAGCAACTTCGGCTTCATCCATAGCACAAAACTCCATAGGCAACATATATACCATGTTGACATCCATGTCTTCCTTTGGAGATGACTCATCTTTAGCAACCGATTGTTCTTCCTACTCCTCTACAACAACCGGTTCTTCAATGTCTATGGACTTACGCCTCCATATATACCTTTGTAGGTGGTGGTCGCAACTCATTGAATCTTCTGTCTCTTTTCTCTTCGGCCTCTCTCTCTCTCTAAATTCTTGAGCCTGAAGACGTTGCAACCTTCTCTTTTGAGTAGCCGTTAAATCCTTAGGCATCCACCTTGGTTTCGGCTCTGTTCCAGGAGGTAAATAATGCCCCCTGTTGAGTCTACTCGAAGACGATGAAGCCCCCGCACTACTCTTTGCAAACCTCCTATCAACCCGGCGCTGGAGCCCGGTCAAGCCGGACGTAGACCATCGGTCAGACCGGCCAGAAGCGCCGGTTAGACCGACATTGGGTCGGCGGTTGGCCCGGTCAGACCGGCCTTAGGGCTGCGATCAGACCGGCCGACTGTGATGAGCTGGTCCCGGCTTCGGATTTGTTGCTTGAAGACTCTCCAACTTCATCTCTAGAGGTTATTGGCACATCATGAGCCCCCACTTTGATAGTAATCACCTCCGAAGTCCTAGTCTTCACTTTATCGCGCTTTCCTTCCCTTTTCTCCTCATTGGCCCTGTTCTTAACATAAAACCGGCCATTATTTGGTGAAGAAAAACGCTCACGAGCTGGCCTGCTTGGTCCTCCCCATCCTTGGTTGAATTGCATTGGAGGCATATGATTGAACATTGGCGGTGTTGCCCCCCATGGCATGTAGTAAGGAAAAGGATAACCCGGCGGCGACATTGGGTAAGGCCCCCATGACATATCTTGAGGACGATGATATGTAGGTGATTCTGACCGTCTTGGTGAATGACCAAATCGCTCCCTAGGAGGTGATCTTGGTCTTTTTCCTTTATTGCGAGCCTTCTCACCACCCTGCTTCTCATACTTATCCAAAAGCATATCAAAGGTCACCTTAGTCTTCTTAGGAGCTTTAGAACTCGAAGCTTAACTCCTATTCTCCTTCCAAATACCAACCTCCGGATTCTTTGGCACCATCATCTTTGGCCTAGGCTCTCCAATGACCACTCCTTTCCCCTTAGTAGATTCGGCTTGCTCCGGCCGAATCAATACCTTATTGTCATCAAAATTAATTGTGTTCACCAGAAAAGGATCATGATCAAGCTTCATCTTGGAACCATCGGTAAACTTCAATCATCCTTCATCTATGGCCGACTGAACCTGTCGTCGAAACACATTGCAATCATTAATAGAATGAGAATGAGAATCATGTCATTTACAATAAGCTCGACGTTTCAATTCCTCTTGAGATGGTATGATATGGACTTTACGTAATCTAATTTTTTTTCTTGCAAAAGATAATCAAAGATCTTATCACATTTGGGCACATCAAAACTATACTTAACCTCACTTTGCCGATCTTTACGAGGAGTCGGCATTAAATTAGAACAAATAAAAGGTTTATTTTTGTTAGTCCATGACCACTCAGCAACATACATATCATGATCGCCCTCACCATCATTATCACTAGCCTCAGGGTAATCAATCAAATTGACATTAGGCTTTTTCTCATATGGTCTAACAAATTTCTTACTATCCTTAACCCGGCTTTCCTGAGCCAGAGCCTTCTGCATGAGTTGACTAACATCAAGAAATTGTTGACCATCTAATCTTTCTTTAATAGTTGCAATTAAACCATTAAAAGCAAGATCAGCTAAATCCCTATCAGTTATATTCAAGCTATAACATCGGTTTCTAACATCCCTAAATCTCTTAACATAATCTATGACAGATTCATTATACTTTTCCTTAACCGATGTTAAATCAGACAATCTAAGCTCAGTTTCACCAGTATAGAAATAATCATGAAATCTTTGTTCTAATTGAGCCCAAGTATGAATAGAATTTGCCGGTAAAGAAGTAAACCATGTAAAAGCAGTACCAAACAAAGATAAAGAAAACAAGCGCAATTTAAAAGTATCAGAACTACTAGCCTGTCCACATTGCGCTAAGAATTGGCCTACATGCTCCCATGTGGTCCTACTATCCTCACCACTAAATTTGATAAATTCGGGAACTCTATAACCACGAGTGTCGATGGGTGATCTCCTCCACCAGGAAACCGTGAGGCCCCCTTTTTTTGGTTCGGCCGGGGGCAACGGGTGAGATCCAAGGTTTTTGAGACAAAAGAGACACAAGGGATTTATACAGGTTCGGGCCGCTATCAAGCGTAATACCCTACTCCTGTGTGTAGAAATATGGATCAGTATTACAAGACTTCCCAAATTCCAGAGAGCTTTTCTCCCTGAGCTTGGGCTTCCTAAACTTCGTCCCCTTTTTTTGGTGGGCAAGGCCCTCCTTTTATATCTCAAGGGGTGTCACGTCCCAAAACGACTCTAAAATACATCCTATAAATTATGTCTAGAATAATTAAAATCCGTGTGAAAGCCTCCAACAATTAAAATGTGCAAAGTAAAAGTCAAATAAGGAAATGCATTTTTGTATATTTCCTAAAAGCCTAAAATGCGTAAATAAATTTTAGCGGAATTTTCAGAGCACAAATAATAATTAAGAAGAAATAAACAAAGTTGAAAAAGTTTTATAAAAAGAAAAACCCTAAAAGTCCCCCTTCCCTCCCTTGGGCCGGCCCGGCCCATCTCTCCTCCCCCCCTCTCTCTCTCTCCTCTCCCCGCGGCCCACTTGGCCTCTCCCCGCGCGCGCGCTGCTGACGGGCGGGCCCGCCCGCCACCCTCGCTGATGGGTGGGGCCCACCCGTCATCTCCTTCCTCCCGCCGCTCCCGCCGCCTCCCCCGTGCCCTAGCGCCGCCGCCGCCGCGAATCCCGCCGCCTCCCGCCGTCCCCGCGTGCAATAAAGTGGGGGGGAATCACTCCCCGTGATCCCCTCTCCCTTTCCCCCCAATTTTCCCTCTCTCTCTCTCTCGCGTTCAAACGGGCGGATTTGCCCCCGCAAATCTCGCCGGCGCCATTGATGGCGGCCGACCTCCCGCGCCGGTTTCCTTCCTCCCCGGCCGCTCTCTCCCCCTTCCAACCCTATTTAAACCCTCCCCGCACCTCCTCCGTCCGTTTCCGCCTCTCGCCGCCCTTCCTCCTCGCCGGATTCGAGCTCGCGACGTCGCTCTCTCTCTCCGCCGTCGCCGCCGAGCTTCGGTCCGCCGCCGTCGCCGCCCCGAACCGCCTCCCACCTCGGCGCCGCCTCCTTCGGCTTCGCCACATCCTCGCCGACCTCGTCCACCTCTCCATTTCGGTCGCCGACCACCGGAGCGCCGCCGTCCCTGTCGACTCGAGCCGCGCTGCCGCCTTCCTCCGCTCCGGCCGCCTTTTTCGTCGTCGCCGTCGACCTAGGGTGAGCCGTGGACCGCCGCCTCTTTTCCCCCTTCCCTTCCCCTCTCTCGGCTGCCGCTCCGCCGTGCCTATGGCTGCCGCCGGCGACCATAGGGGCGCGGGCGCCGCCTCCCGCCGGCCGCGCCGAGTGGCCACCTTTGGGCGCGCCGAGTTGCCACCGCGTGGGGCCCGGCTGTCAGCCGCCCGCGCCCTCGGGTGCGGCTGACGCGTGGGGCCCACGACGCCGGCCGGTGCGAGCCCGGGTGCGCCGGTCCACCGTGGACCGTGAGGCTGCCGCGTGGGCCCCACTCCCGTGGACCCGGTCCGTGCACCCCCTCCCCTCGGCTGACTCAATAAACCCTCTTTAAATTAAATTTTAAATGAAGAAATTCGCAAATATTCATTTAAAGAGCATATAAACTTCAAATGGCCATAACTTGGTCATTTGAACTCGGAATTGGACCATTCAAGTCTCTAATTTTTCCTTAAGAAGTCAAGAACCCATTTTTATGCTTTATTCCTGCTTGTTATATGGAGTTTATTAGAGTAGAAGCCCTTTTATTTTCCATTGGTCGTGTAGACGCTGCAGCTTCGGAAGTTCCACTCTTCGTGGAGGTTGAAGCCGACGTTTGGGAAAGCGAGCAAGGCAAGTCACATCATCCTTGAACATATTGAATCCCAGTTTATAAAATTATTTTGATTTAAATTATTGCATTATCGCTTTATTTAAATTCCCGCGTTATCACTGTTTTATCTAGCCATGCCTATTTACCTTTGTTATGACCTTATTATTGTTATTGTTATTATTTCCTTGTTCACCCTAGAATAAACAAAACCCCAACTAGTGGACACTCTACTCATGGTACCACTAGTATTATCTCTCAAAGATGTATATTTTCTTTTTGGATCCTCACCAAGGCAAAGTGTGCCAGAATTTATCCATATTCTAAGGCTGATATGTGGAGTTTGGTAAGGATAAATTGTGACATAATTGCATAAGATATATTGCAAAGCCAAAAATACAGACTCAAGAAGATCATCAGTCATACTCCTAGATCAAGGGTCTTTATTTGTGGTAGAAAATGGAAAAAATGAAATATTTTGTGGAATGGTGGAATAAAGAAATGATTATCTCTTTTTCCTATATTTTCTCTCCATTTTGTTTTCTTGGCATGAATATGGAAGGGGCATGGCTATACGCATTTTGATTTTCATCATGCTCAATATTTTGAGAGCAAGCTTTATCCCCCCTTTTTTTTATAGCCATGCCTTTCCCTCCTTTTCTCATTTTCTCTTTCCCAAGAACTTGTCTAGGAGAAGAAAGCATAGTCCAATGTAGGAGTTTATTTAAATAGGAAATTTTTGTGGAAAGCCAACTTCTAGTGTAGAAGTTTGGCTTAATTATACATGTGAAAATGGAAATGGAAATGACCCCTTGATCATGGTAATATGAAAGATATCTAACACGAGTCACATAAATTTGACAAAGCTCAATATAATGTCAAGCAGTCGTATGCATAAGATCTATGAAAGATATATTTGCATATGGCCTTGGTAGGTATAAAATGAAGTCAATTGGAGGTATTTGAAAACAAATTCCCAAGAGTCATAACAAGAGTTGCAAGAATTCATTTCATCTTTAATCATCTCACATAAAGCAATTACTTAGATGCATAAGGTTCCCAAAACATGGATGGTTGTTCACAAGCACAAGTTCAGCTGAGAATAATGAATATACAAGATCAACCATATGAAGAATTTCATTAGTTGGAAATTTTATCTTTTACTTATGCTTGAACCAATTGTTTTCTGGATTTTCAGCTCTAGTATTATACAATGGTGGAGATATACAGTTAATGGACGTGCTTACAGCTTACCTGTGAAAATTGAGAGGGATTGGGGCCAACACTGGTTCGTCCCCGAGTAAAGGTCAGTGTAGAATGAATTTCTTCAAGATATGTATCAAGCATATGAATCATTCACAACCATACCACTCTGGTGCCCATTCCCTCTGCAACTTTCTGCAGAGTTCAGTGCTTCCAGGTGTTCAGAAATTTCATCAATTTTCAGAGTATGTGCATGTCAGAATCTGGGATATCTCCCCCACACTTATTCAAAACCTAAACTTTATTAAACATAAAACAAAACAAACTTTGGCAAACATTGGGGTTAACACCAATGAGCCACATTATTCATAGCAAGTGCTTACATGATTGGAAAAATAAAAACCAAGCACCTACTACTTTTTTCATGGGAGAGGAGACATCTAATTAGTATAATATTTATTCTCCTTTCCCATTTCTACAAATGCACGCTTGATTTTAGCGCACAAACCGCGACTAAGGGTATCAACATTATTCCTAAGTTTAGCAAGTTCTACCCCTAGTTCCGCGTTGCGATCCCTAAGCTCTATGTTCTCCTTGCGGAGTTTCTTTACTTGAACGGCGAGCTTATGGACCGAGGGCTCCGACGACTTTACTTCATCATCTTGGTATTGGCCGGCCGCCCTTACAATTGGAGGGGGCGTCAAGTGACGCTTCACCTTCATAGGTGGAGGGTTACGGGATTCCGCTGCCCCCTCCTTCTCCGATGCCGTCAAAGGTCGGAGCAAACCCTTGCCATACCCACTGTCACGCCCGGAATTTCTATCCAAAATTCCAAACGCTTACATGTGTGTTAAATCCTCATCCAAGAATCAGCCGAGGCACACAATAACGAATTGATAATAGAACACTATCAAACAGCTAATTGTTATTCGCAAAAGGATAAATTATTACAGAGGTGGATAGTTCCTCTCAAAAGAATAACTTTCTACGCAACGGAAAAATAAACAAAAGACTAAACAGCTATGGCGACTCCACTCCACAAGCAACTTGACCCAAACAAAGCCTAATCCTCCTGATCATCACCTTCACTGAAGTACTCCTCTGATGAATGAATATTTCAAGAATGAGCATATGACATACTTAACAAGCCACACAGCAAATATGCAAGTGCACAGGATAACAAAGGATGGCATAATATAGCTCATTTGCATAAACATCATTTAATAAACATTTGAGAGAATAGTAAAACAGTTGAGCAATTAAGCAATATTAAATAAACACTATACAACACACCCGTGTTGCATAGGCCCAACCTCATCTGAACAACCAACCCCGGTTGTACAAATCAAACCTCCATACCAGGAATATACCATTCCAAACCAGGAGTCAATTTAATTATCACAGGTTATCACCAATAATGAGTAGTGTGAGACTAATCACGAAAAACATTGTTAGACCCACCCATAACCGCGGGCACGGCTATTCGAATAGTTTTACTCTGGCCAGAGATGTACCACTGTACCCACAAGACACAGCTCCACGACATGTCACCATGCGCCTCAATACCACCACGGTACCTCGGAAAGGAACTGTGACAATACCCCTCGCACAACACAACTCACCACAGTGCACCATTCCTGGATCATAATCACCCCCTCTACAACCAGAGGCATGGACTCCCCAGCGACCCCCACGGACTTCTCGCCGCTTCTCAGTCTGGCACCCCGTAATGAACCATGCTATACAAAAGGTAAAGCCGTTGCCCATGCTGGCTTGTGGTTGGCACGGTAAATGTTTCACAACAGTAGCTCGCGAACCGGTCCTTAATTGTCATGAGCACGACCATCAAAACCATATGCTCACAACCCACCTTTAATCAGGTTTTAATTATCAATTAACCATCATAACACGATTAACCATCGTGAGCTACCATTAAATATAACCATAAATAATAATGTAATATGATTCATCCCATTAATGAGCTAATGTTTCTAAGCATGGCTAAGAAATTATATATATAGCATTTAGCTGAACCAAACCAATATATAAGGTCCAAGCTAATCAATTTATTACCCATAGGAAAATAAAGTCATTGTTGGCCATAATTAAATGGGAAAGGCTCACCACCCGATGACATTCAAAAATAATGCATAAGTTGAAATAAAACATTAGCTTTAAACAGGTTCAACATGCTCAAAGGGTTGTTTGGGATCTGTGTGACTTGCCTTGACCTTCCTCAATCGCTTCTGAACCTTCCTCGACGTAAACCCTCTCCTCCGGAACGTCGGAAACTAAAGCAAATAAACAAAATCAATAAAACAGTACATGTGGATATTTTTAACATGTAGATCTTGATTTTAGATGAATTTAGCAACTTGAACCACTTGAATCCGAGTTACGATGATTTAAATATGAATTTCTGAAGTTTAATCAGATTTTCATCTAATATAGAAAATTATTACGATTTAAATAAAGGATTTATGATGTCACGATGACATCATCGCCGGACATGGTTCTGGACCACGACTCCGCCGACGATAGAGAGCTCGGGCAACTAAACCGAAGGCACCTACACGAAGAGGACAACGACGTGAACTCACCAGTGCAAAGAACTACGACGAACGACGATCGACGACGAGCTCCAGCGGCGGCACGGCTCGGCTTGACGTCAGCGGCGGCGCTCCGGCGAGATGCAGCAGCGGCGAAGGGGCGGACGGGATGCTCCTCCACCTGGCAAAGCCGGCGGTGGCGACGGAAGGCGGCGGCGACGACCACAGCGGCGACGCAAAGCGGCTGAAGCGGCTACGGCGGCGACGGCGCTACAAGCGACGGATGCGGCTAAGACTTGAGGCAAACAGAAGAAGACGACTAGGGGATGCTTTATATAGGCATGGGTGAGGGGGATCGGACTCCAAACGAGAGGATTTGAGCCGGAAAATCTGATGGTTTGGTTGGAGAGATAAACTCTAAACGAGTTTGATTTTGGTAAAATACAAGGAATTAAACTCCGGTTTTTGAGGGAAAAGATAGAGGACAACGAGTAGATAAATTCCCCTCATCCAATCGAATTTAGGAGCAACCGATGAAGGCGGATTCAAAGGGGAGGCGGCAGCAGCTCGGGCTCAGTCGGCTGGCCTGAGGTTGAAGATGAACAATGCCGAGGGATGCATTGTAGACTTTCAGAGAAAAAGGAAAAGGAAAAGAAAAGAAAAGAAAGGAATGGAGCAGCAGGCTGGCATGGCTGGCAGCCCGAGAGAGGCTTTGTGGGCCGAAAATGACCCACGGCCTAGAGAAAGGTTTTAAAACTTTTCCTTATTTGAATAATTCGTGAAATGCTATTTCGTTGATTAAAAATGCTTCCCTTGCTCAAATAATTCCCAGAAAAATCTAGAAAATAGATAAACAAGCAAAGTATTTAATGAAATTTTATCTAACTCAGTTTTATGTTGAATTTTTTCCTAGATTATTATAGTTTAACTTGTAAGCTTTTAAATAACTTCTAAAAATGCATTAAAGAATGAATTATTAAATTAGGCGATTTTCAGGGCGTGACAAACCTACCCTCCTTAAACGGAATCTCGTCCTCGAGATTCAGAAGAACTAGCAAAAAGATGAGGATGAGCTGACTTCAATTCATGTTCTCGCTCCCAAGTGGCTTCTTCTTCTGAATGATTGCTCCACTGAACCTTACAGAACCGTATGACGCGATTCCTGGTGTTTCTCTCATTTACCTCCAGAATCTGGACTGGCTTCTCAACATAAGTTAAATCTTCTTGAAGCTCTATATGCTCAGGATCTGCTTCCTCCGTAGGTACACGCAAACATTTCTTCAACTGCGACACATGGAACACGTCATGTATTCCCGCCATTGACGGAGGCAACTCTAGTTGATAAGCTACTTCACCTCTCCGACTCACAATCTTATAAGGTCCCACAAATCGCGGTGCTAATTTCCCTTTGGTCTGAAAACGATGAACTCCCCGCAGCGGCGTAACCCGTAGGTACACATAATCCCCTTCTTCGAAAGTCAAATCCCTGCATCCCGTTGCCAAATGCGAGGTATCATTTGTACAACTGCCGTGAACTAACCATACCCCTGCAGACCATAGAAGAATCTCGTGCAGGTGGAGCATATAGGGAGAAGCGCAACATGACAAGAAATGAACGAGAAAGTTCATCATTCTCAACACCCGTGCAGATGTATGAGGCAGGTTGGGAACCAACTGGGGATGCACCCGGATGGACCCAAGCTCCACGCCATAGCATCGGAGTCTCAGGCTGGGCGAGTGCCAGTGAAGACCGATGGCATGCGCCTCATGACATACATTAGGGGGACAACCAACCTTCCAGATCAAGGGGTGTGCCTCCATCTCCAGGTGAATGGCGCTCAAGTTCCTCTTGTTGGGACTTGGGTGAAATCACTAGGAGAATGGACACCCTTGATATGCAGATGGGGGAGATCCAGTAAAACCTCACGGAACACATAGCACAAACACAAGAATGGCAACAATCTGTTGATGCTCAGTTCGCCAACTTCAACAACATGATACAGCAACAACACGATGACCTTCAAGCGTACTCCCGCTTTTAGGGGTTCAATCCTCATCAAGGCCCCTGAGCGAAAGCCAAGCTTGGGGGGAGAGACATCTCTTCCCCCACTGAGATAACTTGTATCACATTGCATATTTCCCTTTCCAATCACATATTTGCTTTCCAATTGCATCTTATAAAATGAAAACAACATAAAAATTTGCAAAATAGAAAATACCAAAAAGATAGGATAGGTTTGAGTCATGCTAGGTAAGACAAGCTAGTTCTCTTTGTTGAAATGATGAATAGTTGCTCTGTTTTTGTCACGACCGGAAATAACCCAACGGGCGTTCCTTACGTGCGTGCATTATTCCTTGTCCCAGGAGGCAAGGTACACCAAAAGTTGATACAATTCAGAGTTTAACAAGCGGAAGCGTAATTAATTAATTTATTACAGTCGGGGGTCGATGGACATCTCTAGGACAAATGAAGGCTACACAAGCTGCGGCCCGGTAGTCGAGATGTCATGGCACAGGGCCGGTGTCCTGCTGCTAGGGGCTCAGTCCTGCCTACCTGTCCCGGAGGTTCCGGCCGTAGGTGGGGTTGGGTCGGTACTCTTGTCTATGGCTAGGATGGGTTGGAAACTATGTCACGTCTTCCGTCCGTATACCGTGGTGGTATGTGGCACGTGGTTACACGTGAGGAAGATGTGTCTTGTGGGTAAAGATGTACACCTCTGATCAGAGTATAATCTATTCGAATAGCCGCGCCCTCGGTTATGGGCAAGCCGAGCAATGTACCCAAGTTAGTGTTTTAATTCTTAAAACCTGCTTAACAACTAAAATGTGGAATGGTTGGCCTGGGTTGGCTTGGGACGAGCTGGGACCCAGGGTCGGGTTGCCAGTTCGGTCTGAATCATCGTAGGCCTTGGATTAAGGCAGGTTCGTGTGGGTTCACGGCCTTGATTAATAATATTGTATAGCTCTGAAATCGTGTTTACAAAATAGCTTTGAGCAACTAAGTGTCTTTTAATGCTGTTTACTGCAAACCCTAACCCTTTATATTATAACCCCTTGTACTCCCTTGCATTTATCCTGCACTTGTGGGTGTATCTTGTTGAGTACGGTGGTTGTACTCAGTCTTGCTCAATTTTTTCCAAACCCAGAAGAGGAGCCCCTGGAAGATGAAGGCTTTGGTGTCTAGCTCGTGCCTGCCGTCAAGCGCCTGTGGTCGTCGCCCTAGTCTTCCATTGTTTCCCGTTTGTCTTTGTGTGTGCTGGGCCTTCGCCGCCCATGTAATAAATTAACTATTTACGCTTCCGCTTGATAAACTCTGAAATGTATCAACTTTTGGTGTACCTTGCCTCCTGGGACAAGGAATAATACACGCACGTAAGGAACGCCCGTTGGGTTAATTCCGATCGTGACAAAGGGTGAGTCGTCGGAAGCGTCGTCGGCTATGACTGCGACTCGATGACAACCGGCTCCCGTCCACGTACGGCTGCAACTCGGCGACAACCGGCTCGCCGGCCTCCTCTTCCCCCTCTCCTGTCGGCACAGCCGACCGTCGTGGTCTCCTCATCCTACTCCTTCGCGCGGCGGCGGGGGTGGTGTCGAGCTCCCGACCGCGTGCGGATGCAACTCGGCGGGCGATGGAGCCAAGCGGAGGGCACCAGCCTCGTTGTCGTCGTCCGGCGTGCAGCGGCACGAAGCCAGCGGGGCGTGGCGGAGCGGGGGAGGGGGGCGGGGGGGGGGATGGGCGGACGGCAGCGTGAAGTCGATGGGATGGAGTGGGGCAGTGGCGGGCGGACGCGCGGGCGGGGTCTTCTTGAGGTCGTCGTCCCCAGCGCCGCCATGACCAGCGCCGCCATGACCATGGCTGAAGAGGGGAGATGGGGAGAGGGGAGGAAGAAGAGGTGGGGGTGAAAATGACATGTGGGGATCACGTGGGCCACACCATTTTTTTATTAATTTGTGTGTGAAACTGACATGTGGGTCCCATGATTTTTATTATTTTTTCTGATAAAATTGTCACGTCACCGCCACGTCAATGCCACGTGGGACGAAGACCTGATCAAAGGAGCTACATAAGCGCCACGTTGGCCAAAACCGCCCTTCATACTGCTGGGAGACCTTGTTTGTCCGGTTTTCGTAAGTTGGGGATGGGTCGTATCCGGTTTTGCGGTTAAGGGACGAAAATCGGACTGAGCGACAAATAGAGGGATCTAAAGTGAACTTATTCCTGTCTGGAGTGCCCGTGCCGTAGTGCGCTGTGTGCAAACACCACCACTGCCACGCACCCCACCAAAAAAAATAGGCTTTTGCTTCTGTCCCCGCTCCTCGTGCTCCCCTCCCCTCCCCTCGCTCCGCCGACGCCGACACGATACCGCCGCACCCGCCGACGCCGACACGATACCGCCGCACCCGCCGACGCCGACGAATGGATCGCAGCGACTACGACCTCGACCTGGACCTCGACGTTCTCCATCGACCACCGGAGATCCTTCCATCGTTCTCTTCCTCCTCCTAAAGGTATGCGCGCAGCCGCCGTACCTAAACCTAGCTTCTCCCGCAACCCTAACTAGGCAGTCGTCGCTTTGCCTAGTGTTTCGGTTCGATGGACCGGGTTCCTGCGGGTCCTCGCCTCTACAGCTTCTAGTTCTACACCTCGTCTTGGGGGAGTAGCCGATCGCGGCTCTCCGTGGTTTTTTGGTTGTGTCATTTATTATTCTTTAGCTCAAATTGTGTATATGCCCGAGTGTTGGAGAAATTTCATTATAAGCAAATGCTGAAAGTAGTGTGGCATATAGTGAAATTTCTCTTCTGGTAGAGGGGTAGTAGTGTGGCATATAGTGAAATTTCTCTTCTGGTAGAGTGGTAGTAGTGTGGCATATAGTGAAATTTCTCTTCTGGTAGAGGGGTGCTTCTTCAAGTTTAACACTTCAGGGATATTTAATGGCTGGATTTATGGCTAACTGAATTTATGGCTACTTTCATTAGGTGAATTCTGTATAAGATGATTTAGCTCTGGAGTATTTCGGTTCTTAATAAACTAGATGACACCCCGCACAGCGACGGGTCATATTTGAGTGAATAAACAAGTTGGTGGGAGTAGTTGACATGTGGGCCTTCTAACCCCACATGTCATTTTTTTCCTTAAAAGAAAGTTGGGTTATACTTCCTCCGGTTCTAGTTTAATTGACGTTTTAGACAGCATTGCAAATACCAATGAGTAATTAATTGGGATCTATATTTTCAGTTATACCCATATTTAATACATTTGGGGATGGAAACGAAGCAACATATGCATGCATCTTTACTCCTGGAGTACTAGCTGTTGCGTCACAGTCTCACAGATGGAAACCAAGCTGTTGCTTCCGGAGTGTACTGTGTTTGCATGTATGCAAGGGTAGTGCTGGGAAACTGAGCCTTGAGCTAAAACGTCATATTTTTCCCATACAAAAGCTATTAGGCTATAATGTCAGTTAAAAGAGAACTGGAGGGTATATTTGTAGGATGGAGAACTAAACGTACAAATATCTCCTACATTCCTTCAAATGGGCATTCAATCAGCTCTGAATATTTGTAGGATGGAGAGCTGATTGAATGGTTAATGGACAGTGATCTAAATTTTGAATAAAAACATGCAGGCTTGCTCTAACTACTGAGTGGAAACAAGAAATGGAGCGTCCAGAGGAATATTTTCCCTGGAAGGTAAACTATTTACGACCAGGATTAGTAAAGTGTGAATTTTGGTGATTATTATTTTCACACGTATATTTTGTACTATATAGGGCTCAAATTCTATTTTTGACTCCAACGAAAGACCAAAAGATTTGAATAACAAAAAGTTGAATGCATACACTGGAACATACACGGTGGCAGATGATTATGTACTCAAAGTGCTGATTAAGAAAGGACCACAACTTCGGCTTGAAAGCTATGATCTGTTGAGCAACTTCAGGCATACCAATGCCATATTGCTATTGGATTATTACACTGAAGCCGGCAATCAACACAGGCTTGTATTTCCTGAAGTTGATGGTTCCTTTTCTGCATGGTGTGAGATGGCTGGAAAAGCTGCTTTATTTGATGAACAGGGGCGTATGACACATCTATTGAAAAACATGGCCGCGTAAGTGTTTCTTGTCATTCATATTTTCTTCGCATTATACTTTCTAATGTTTTTCACAAACACTCGTATATTTCTCTTATCAATCAACTGTTACAAAGGATCACCTAAGAGCTATTTATAGAGAATTTTCAGAATATGTCACTCAATTCGCACCACTTTTAGAATTTGCCACTCAATTCGCATCGTTTTCAGAACATGCCATCGAGCACACGAATTGTTTCATTCCGTGACACTCCGTCTCTCTAAAGTTACGCGCTGCCGCCCGTCCGTATCGCGCCATCCGTTGCGTCATCTTGCCGCCGCCGGTGTGGGGAGGAAGGCCGCTGACATGGGGGAGGAGGAGCTTGGCCGGCGTTGGGAAGAAAGAGCTCGCCATTCCGGTGTAGGGAGGAAGAGCTCGCCCGCATGTGCGGGGGAGAAGCTTGCCAACGTGGAGAGGAGCTCTGCCGGCCTAGGAGGAAGAGCTCGCCGGCTTAGTCCGGCTTGGGAAGGAGGAGCTCGTCGGTGTTGGGAAGAGGAGCTCTGCTGGCACGGGAGGAAGAGCTCGCTGGCGTGGGAAGGAGGAGCCACCGGCGTTGGGGAGGAGGAGTTGGCCGGCGTTGGGAAGAAAGAGCTCGCCATTCCGGTGCAGGGAGGAACTCGCCAGCTTGTGCGGGGGAGAAGCTTGCCGATGTGGGGAGGAGGAGCTTCGTCGTCGCGGGAGGAAGAGCTCGCCGGCATGGAAAGGAGGAGCTCGCCGGCGTCGGGAGGAGGAGCTCTGCTGGCGAGTGAAGAAGAGCCCGCTGGTGTGGGAAGGAGCTGCCAGCGTTGGGGAGGAGCTCCGTCGACGCGGGAAGGAGAGCTCGCCGGCATGTACGGGGAAGAAGTTTGCTGGCGTGGGGAGGAAGAGCTCGCCGACGTGGGGACGAGGAGCCGCCGGCATGGGGAGGAAGAAGAACTCGCTAGCGTGGGGGAGGAACTCGTTGGCGGCGCCTAGATGACTCAGACGGACGTCGTGACACGGGCGGGCTAGCGTTCGGCTTTGGAGGGACGGAGTGGCACGGAATGAAACAATTCGCGTCCTTAGTGGTATGTTCGGAAACGTTGCGAATTGAGTGGCAAATCTTGAAGGTGGTGCGAATTGAGTGGCATATTCTGAAAAATTCTCCAATTTATAGATGTGCTGAACTGACATGTCCAGTTGCATTTATCTACCTCAAACAATTAATAGTTTGCTTTGTGCAGTGACCTATTTGATTTGGTCGAACAATTACATAAGGTGAAATTGACCTTGGGGAATCTTGACATGGATAGCATTTATGTGAAAAATCTAGATGGCTCGATCAAGTTACTCGTCTTGCTCACTGAAGGTACTCCTTGCTAGTGCACATGTGGTTTTAAGAGATAATGAAAATATTACTGAGGATAGAAAAAGGAAAGAAATTACCTATTTTTAAATATCTCAACATGTAAGATGGGCGTTGCCTGATTCACAATCATTTTTATTTGGTACAGTCAAATTATTGGAGCCAGGTATTCAAGCTATGCAAGATCAGAATCATGTTTCCGAATTCATCAATTTCTGTGCAGAACGACATAGTGTGGCCATGGATCCAATCACGTTGGGATTTTCTTATTTTATCAAACAAGAGTTCTGCACATCAGACAAGTTAAGAAGCTATCCTGATGACTGGGATGACTATCGCAAAGGGGAGTTTCTCATGTCACTTCAAAATATGCACCCCAGGAGTCTGAGGGAATTATTCAAGAATGTGGATGGTATTGGATGGCCAGTTAAAGACAAGTATCTACCAAAGATATTATCTGATATTGTTGAAGTTGATAGCCTGCAAGGACGAGAACATAATTTGAAAGATTTTTCTGATTATGTTAATCTCTTAAGAAATCGTTATAAGCACTTCAACGGGCTACCTGATGAGGTTAAGGTAATTGACATACCTGATGAGGTTTCCAGATTTATTGATAAAGGTGGTGTAATACTGACATCTTGTCTTCTACAGGCTGTTCTGGTGAATCGCAAAGGACTAGTTAAAATCATAAGTGAATGGACTCCAAACTTTTGGATAGTGGTCTACGAGAGAACAGGTAAGAAATTATTTTTGACTTTGGTTGTAATATTTTAGCCCTTCTTACGTTCTTTGGTTTGCAGGTTGGCCAAAGACGAATCTTCCGGGGTCTCTGCTATAGGTAGCCGGCATGTTCTAAACTGATGGGTGAGTACCATATTTAGTTCTGTAGCAACTATTGCACCATGCCACCATTGTTATTGTAGTTCATCATACGTATGTGACTGGTCCAGTAATTTAGACAATGCACATGTTTATTTAAGAAGAAAAATGATATTGATGCTACTGATCTGTACTTTTATCCATTGTTACACTGTGCAACCATATATCTCAATGTAAATTGAAATTTATGCATTGACCATAGGTCACTGTAATGCTACGAATGGAACTACGGGAGCTGGAGTAGCTTCTATCTCCGGTAGCTGAGGTACCGGCAGCTTAGCTTACATTTGAAGATCTGGATATACCAAATTGATCAATTTGCCGGTGTGCTACAAATTAATTGGTTATATACCGGGACGTGGTTAACCTGGCACTAGATTGTTTGATTGATACACGATACACATTATTGTGACTAATTCCTGCCTTTGACATGGAGAATCAGGTGCAAATGTATTGTGATCCAATGTATTCACCAATCTATTCTATCTCCTGCTGACCAAGCAGCGGATTAGGCCATGCGATTTCATGTGTTTCTTGCCGCTGGAGCCGCTGGAGGAGCATGGCCGCCGTTGCCTACTTGATGGTCGGCTGTCAAATTTTGGCTCGGGTCCTGGAATGCTGTGTCTTGCTCTCCAATTTCAATGCTGCTACGTACTGAGTTTCTTTGTCTATTCATCTCATCCGGCATTGTGGGAGCAGAGGAGGCTCCTTGCGTTAGGCTTGTTCGCTCCGTATCAAGCTAGCCCACAAGGCCTATCCTTCCTTGAGCAGTTTGACCATTCATTTTATTTACAAATTTAGTATAAATATATAAAAGTATAAGTTAAGATTATATTTCATTTGCTGATAAAATAAGTTATAACAAAATAAATTATATTTGTGTAACTTTTTAAAATAAGACGAATGATCAAACGTCGTGTAATTTGTTTCTTCACTAGTGAGCGTGCACGTGCAAGGCACATCGATATCTATTGAATGGAATCAGATTTGAAAGAGAGTATTGATAACAAAAATAAAAATATATGTACTCATGTGCCAGCGATTTTTCATATAAACACAGTGGTGACAAGCAGAGAAAGAAAATCATGTTTCGAAGATCCAAATACTATGTTATTATGTATTAAAAAATCAAAAATAGAAGTCCAAAAATTATCTGATAAGATGCTTTATTTAATATGCAATATCCCTTTTTATTATAAAAATGGATTATATATGTCAATTGAAGGACTTATGCATTAAAGCAAGACTAACTGTTTGTATACGCTGTCAATTAAAGGTTAAAATGTACTTAAAGAAAAGGAAAATCACATAATACAATTTGAAATTTGAAATAATAAGGATATATCTAAGATTTTTTACAAGATACACATAATTTGCACAACACAACATTTATACAACAATCATTGATTAGATATTGATCAAAAGAGAAATAAGAATACTTTAATCATAAATATACATAATAGATCATGTAATTCTAATCATGAGTTTATCCCATCTCTGCATTCTGCAGAGCAGGTCATGAAGGGCATACAAGTAAAAAAAAATGACAAGCTTAACTATACTTTGATTCTTGTTTCTACTTGATACCTCTGCTTTCTTGCGCTATGATGGCAAAATCTATTTGTTAGATAAAAAAATATTAAGATTAAAGATAAAAAGGAATAGGATCAAAACTTGAAAATTGTATTTGTACGATGCCTTGTATATATCTGGTCATCCCAGATTTGCAAGCATTAATGAAATTCAGAAGCGGCCTCGGATTCCCAGGAGAAGTGTATACCATCATTTGGACCACAAAATAGTGATAAAGAACACAGATAAGTGTGAGTTAAAAAAGACTGACCACAAGGGGAAAGAAAAACTAGTGTAAGAAGCAAAATCAAAGCACCATTAATCATCACTGTCCATTCTCCTAGCAAATAATAAGCATCTGTCAATATCAGCGGGATAGTCAGCATAAGGCAAAGATAAAATAAAAATCTGTTATCAAGAGCTTATAAGGATAATTAACCTGATTGTTGTCGCGGATTATCTACTCGATTATTCCTGATGAATTATCTTTGTTTATGTACGAGTCGATGATCATCATCTGCGTTGATCTATCCTTAATTTGTATTGTGCAAGCAACTTTGAGGCCTTCCTTTGGCAGATGACTTAATTAGGCCTTGTTTAGTTCCTAAATTTTTTTTCCCAAAAACGTTACATCGAATCTTTAGAAATATACATGGAGCATTAAATAAAGATAAAAAGAAAAACTAATTGCACAGTTTGTATGGAAATCGTGAGACGAAGCTTTTGAGCCTAATTAGTCCCTAATTAGCCATAAGTGCTACAGTAACCCACATATGCTAATGACGGATTAATTAGGCTTAATGAATTCGTCTCGCGGTTTATAGGCGAGTTATGAAATTAGTTTTTTCATTTGTGTCCGAAAACCCCTTTCGACATTCGGTTAAACGTCCAATGTGACACCTTAAAATTTTCTTTTTGCGAACTAAACATAGCCTTAATGTGATTTGTACCCTACCATTTTATAAAGATAAAATTCCCGGTGTACCCCTGAAAGTTCACTTCAATCTCTTCTGTGCCTCTGAGATTTGCTCATTCCCTTCCATACCCCTAAATTTCAGTTTGGATCCCTTCTATGTCTCTTCCGTTAGTTGACCGCTAGTTGATCGTTAAATTCCTGACATAAAGTCCATTTTGCCATGTAGAATCAAGAAAACATAAATTTATAAAATATATTGATGGAGTGTATAAATTTATTGTACGCGACTATTATATTTATGAGTTTATTTTGTGAGATATAATTTAATAAAAATAATATTTTAGTTTCGCCTCTGCGAAGGCAAAACAAAAATATTTTTTATCTATGACAAAATTTAATTATATATATACCAATTTATATATAACAAAAAATAATATTTTTACGATTAAAAGTTGTGTGTGTGGCACCTAGAATTTGTCAGAGAAGTGAACCAAAAGGCCCAATACCATGGTTTGAAAAATCTAGTTTTATTGCAGACAAACATTATTACAAGTTAACATGTAATATCTTGAAAAGTACTATACCAAATCTAGTTTTATGCTAAATTTGGAGCGTCACTGTACCACTATAGGATATCGTATGTGTATGCAATAATGCTGCATTGTTCTAAATGCACCGGATTTGCTGGTTTATTCTTCAAATTATTGTGGCTGATGTAACATCCCAAAAATTAGCCACATGCTAATTTTGCATCATTGCCGATTCTTATGTTTTTAATAACTTTTAAACATAAGAAAATTATAATTAGAGGGACCTCCTAAAACTAACTCACATCAAACCTCTCCTTTTATTTAATTTCTTTTGTGATTTTCACTTAAAATTATCTTGGGATATTTCTTGATTTGATTTTAATTTAAAACCTTCTTTCGACAAAAATTTCCTTTATTAGTTTGAAAACCCTTTTTATTTTTATGAATTATGGTCCAAAAAACCCTCCAATATCCTCTTTGAACCCAAACCACCATAATTATTCCTTGACTAAACCCTTGATTTAGACTTGTCTCTAATTCCCCATCCTAAATCTCCTTGACACAAGAATAATATTCTTAGAATAATTCCTCTTGTGCTAAGAAATAAATCTTATCCTTCTCATCCAAAAATCCAAATTTCCTATTAGCCTCAAACAATTCTTTGCAACCCATACCATATATTTTGAGGCAAAAACCCTATTTATCTTCCTCCATCCATCTCCTCCCACATTTTCAATTATATCCTTAATTTTAGGAATCATACTACTTATGCTACTCCCTCTGTTTCATAATGTAAGACTTTCTAGTATTGCTCATATTTATATAGATGTTAATAAATTTAGATACATATATATGTCTAAATTCATTAACATCTATATGTGTAGACAATGCTAGAAAGACTTACATTATGAAATGGAGAAAGTATTATATATCTGTCTCCCCCATTTGAGTGCATCTATATTAATTCCACCATATTCCACTTCCAAAAATATTGCACTCAAACTAGAAAATATCTCTTTTGGATATAATTTCCTTTCAAACTCTCCTGTTCAAATTTCTTCCAAATATAAATCTTATCCAATTTCCATCATACAAGTATCCTACAAAATTTAGAAACCAATTCTACTCAACTTGGGCCGAAATCCCTTTTCTCCTCCGGCCCAAGTCGGCCTAGCCCCCACCAGAGCAACCGTCGCCCTTCCTCTTCTCCTGTGGGCGCGCGTGGCGCACGCGCACGCGCAATCGCCGCCGTCACCGTGGCTTTGTGCCGCCGTCGACGCCAGGCAACCGTCGCCGACGTCATCCGCCACCTCACGCCGCCGACGTCAACCCCTGGAGCAAACCGACTTCGTCGACCAATCGCTAGACAGTGTCGGTGCCGTGCTCCTTTTCCCCACGCCGCCGTTGCAATGTCCTCCTTCCCCTCCTCCTCTGCGAACGGACCTCTCGCTGCCTATAAATAGCCGGTGAGTCCGCCCCTTTTTCCCCACCATCCGAGCTCTTCGAGCTCTGTCTTTCTCTCTCTCTTCCTCAAGACCGGCTGCCACCACCGTCAGCCGATCTCTCTCGCCGGAGCGCCACTAACCAAATCCTCTCACCACCAACCTTGCCTCACTCCGGCCAACCATTTTTCTCTTTTCCCCTTCTCTTTCGTTCCGTATCAAGCCCCACCGGAGCTCTCTCTCTCCTTCCGGTTCACGCAATTGTGCTCGCCGTTCCGGCTATTCTCCTAGCTCCCTTGTCCGGTCACCGCACTCCCTAGGTACGCCGCACCCGGGAACACAACCCGCCGCCGCCGTCACCATCTTCCGTCCACCGGAGCGCTACCGCCTCACCCGCCTTCTCCTCTCCCTTCTCTCGACTCTCTATCAGACAGGAAGAAGACGAGAAGAAGGAGAGAGAAAGAGAAAAGGAAAAGAAAAAGGAAAGAATACATCTGACAGGTGGGCCCCTGTACAGTACTATATTATATTTTCTAGATTTAATTCAAATCCTATTCTTTAGAAGCCCATATCTCCTAAACCGTAGATCCGATCCCAATGAAACTTGGACCTAAATTCATCTAAATTCAAAAGCTACATTTTGATGCCAATTTGCTATTTTATAATTTTATTTAAATTTATTCAAATACCGTTTGAATTTATATTTGCCTTTTCAAATATTTCCTTTTATCCCAAAATACCCTTTAGCCACTATGGGGACGTTCGCAGTCTACTAGCCCCGACGTCGAACCGTTGGTTTTAAAGTCTGGGAAAACCCAAACCCATGGTTGAAGTGTTGCTCCTAGCACCCTATGCCTCGATGCGTACAATGGTCGAAGCTTCACTATTCCCTCAACCTCCACTGCACGCCACACGGTTCCATCTCAAGCTCTGTGTGATCCCAGCCACTCCGCTGCCACTCACGGTTGTCAGAATAACACTTCTGCCCCGCTAAACCTATACAAACCTCATATTCCTATAGTTGATAAATTGTCCACCGACACCGGCTAGAGAAGATACCAAATCTAGTTGTCATGTTTCCCAACTCTAACGACGACTAGTAAACACCTAAAACCCTAGCCGATATTTATCTTATCTCGACATCGGCCTAAACAACTAAACCCTAGCCACTATTCTACCAAAGCTCAACCTTGACCCATATTAGCCACATGCCTATTTAACCATATCAACTATCCAGTATATTTCCTATCATCCAAACCACGAAAGCCTTCACATAAAATATAAGCAACATTAGTTGCTTAATTCCCTTTTTACCTTAGCCTCCAACCTTCTAGAACCTCCACATAAAATATTAGCCCAATAATCCATATACCCAATAAAAAGGAGATATTTATACCTCAGACCCATCCTTTCTCTCTTCATCGCTTTCTTGCCATTTCATGATTTTTATTCAGTTTGGTTCTTCCTCTTTCTTAGTAAAGTCTATTATCTTTTGGATTGCAACCTGTGGTATTTCGAGGATAGGATAATCAGGTTTCCTATCTTCGATTTATTTTGGTTTGAGCAAGGCGAGTTATTATTCCTCCCCTTTGAGCATAATGATCCTATATTCTTATATCTATATTCTATGCATTAGTCATACATGATTTTGAATGCATAACCTGAACATAGCAAATCAGATATGCTAGCTTTGCTTAGCCCTGCCTAGTTAGACTGCATAAAATTTGATGAACTTAGATTAGAACAGTACGCTAGATATGATTGATTTTCGGGTGGCTAGTATTGTTCCAACCGACATAACAGCAGTGCCAAGTACATGTGAAGAACGAACGAGTACGACCGCAATTCTAGAAGGGGACAGACCTTGCAAAGTAAGTTATCTAGCAAAGGTGGTACCTATGTACAGTGGTTCTTATTTAAGTCCTTGCGCAGGAGGCAAACTTATGCCGAGAAGGGCAAATATGATATTTACCGAGGCGCAGGTAAATGATTTATTGAGCTCAAGTATATATATATATATATATATATATATATATATATATATATATATATATATATAAAATCTATTATACACCCCCTCCCACCCCGGTCAAAAGGCGGTCAAAGCGTCCTCCCGCCGGTCAAACCCGCCCATTGACTCCCTCCCCTGCCCACCACTTTGTTGTTCACGTCTCACAGGAATTCGGCAGTAACATAACGGTCATCGTGCAGTAACAGGACAACTTTCTCACAGTAACAACATCAAAAAATAGTCATAATGGAACTAGTTTTGTTAAGCACTTTTTTACAAACATTATAGTGTAAACGGATTAGGAAAATACTATATAACGTGAGAGATATTGCTCTCTAAAGATTGAGATTTACTTTTTTTTTGTTCTCGTCTCGCTAGAATGGCGTAGTAACACAATGATCAATGTGCAGTAACACGACTACTTTCCACAGTAACAACATTATTAAAGCATTTTTGTCTCGGTCATCGTGTAGTAACAGGACTATTGTCTCATTGTAATGTCGTTTTAAAGCATTGTGGTGAAAATGATTCTAAAAAATAATATCCGATGTGAGAGATATTATTGTTTAAAGATTAGAATTCTAAAAGTTTACTTTGTACTAAGCTTGCTATTATGTATTTTTGTATGGACAAAGAGAAGTACTTTTAGCACTTATATTAACTTTTGACCATGCACATGTACTTTTTTAGCACTTGTATTTTGCACAAGATTGAGATTTAAAAATTTAGCTGTGCACAAGCAGTGGTACTGTAGTAGTACCGTTACTACCATATTTCTCTGTTACTGCAATTTTTATCATGATGTTACTGTAAAAAGTGCAGTAACGACCTATAAATTTTGCAGTAACGTATCGTATTACTGCACTTCTACGATAATGTTAGTACCGAATAATAGTAACAAGGTATGGTTCCTACAGTAATATAACCAGTTTGTGTTCACAAAATTTGAATAGATATATAGATAAAGCAAATAATGATCCTATATCATATTGTATCATAGGGTCAATTGGTTAGGAGAGTTTGTTATGAACTATGAGATCATGTGTTCTAGTCTTGGATACACCAATTTATTTTTAATTTTTTTAAAAAGAGACAAGAATAGGAGGAAAAATAAAAAAAGAGAGAAGAATTGGAGGAAAAATAAGAGAAGGGAGGGAGAAATTGACAGAAGAGAAGAAAAAGAAAAGAAGGTAGGGAGAGATCGGGAGGATGGGGCGCCCCGCGCCGGGAGGGGGGAGGTGTAGAATCGAGCTACACCTCCCCTTTAGAATAACTATTCTACACCCCCCCAACCGAACCACACCTCCCTTTCCCCATCCCGCGCGCGGCCCCTCCTCCTCTCGCCATCCCGTCGCGCCCCCCTCCTTCTCGCGCCTTTCTCTCCCCCCTCCTCCCGATCCCTCTTTCCTCCCCTCTTTTCGTTTTTCTCTCCCTCCTCTCCTCTGCCCTTTTTTGTAGCCCCCTCCTTGTTGCGCCTCTCTCCCCCTCCTCTCGATCCTTCTTTCCTCCCCCTCTTTTTTTGTTTCTCTCTCTCCTCTCCTGTCTTTTTTTTCTTTTCCTCCCGATCCTTCTCTCCTCCCTCTCTCCCCCTCCTCTCGATCCTTCTTTCCTCCCCCTCTTTTTTTTGTTTTTTTTCTTTTCCTCCCGATCCTTCTCTCCTCCCTCTCTCCTCCTCCTCTCGATCCTTCTTTCCTCCCCCTCTTTTTTTTTCTCTCCCTCCTCTCCTGCCTTTTTTTTCTTTTCCTCCCGATCCTTCTCTCCTTCCCTCTTTTTTCGTTTTTCTTTTTTTTTCTCTTCTCTCCCTTTGCTTCACCTTGGTAAGAAAATTAAAAATTAAAAAGACAAATCAAGACTTGAACCCATAATCTCATGTTTCATAGCAAACTCTTCTAGCCAATTTTCCTTATGATACTATGTGATTAGAGATCATTGTTTGCTTGCTTTGTATGTATGTCCAAATTTTATGAGAACAAATTAGTTAGTTATGTTACTGTAATAATCATACATTGTTATTATGATTCGGCAGTAACATTATCACGGAAGGGTAGTAAATATGATACGTTACTGCAAAATTTATAGGTAGTTACTGCACTTTTGGCAGTAACAACATAACGAAATTTGTAGTAACAGAGAACATGCATAGTAACAATGGCTCTATAGTAGAAATGGTTTTGTAGAGCTAAAATATTTTAAATCTCAATCTTTAGAGAGTAGTAACGTACACGTCATGTCTTATTTTTCTAACCCGTTTGCATCATGGCGTTTGTAAAAAAAAAAGTGCTTAACGAAACTAGAACCACCTGTTAACAGTGAAATTTGGTTAGCCCGAAGTCATCATCGGCTTAGAGTCAATATCGGCTTCAGAGTCCTGGAATCAGCCGATGGGAGTCGTCAAATCGCCAGCGACCGTGTTCTCAGTGGAATCGGATCAACTAAAGGGAATTTATCCAGAAGAGTTCGAGTTCAAGAAGGATGCGGCATGGCAAGTTATCTATTAATTAGGGATAGTTTATTAGTTTTCTTTTATCTTTAGGAAAGTGTGTTTAGTGTCCTATAAGGACTTTATCTTTTCCTTTTATCTTTAGTTTCTTTCTTGTCCGACAAGGACTTGTATCAACCCATGGGTATAAATATGTACACCCGGGGTCTATGTAATCTATGAATCTCTCGATCAATATTACTCTCGGCGCATCGCCACCCTCTTTCCCGAGGTTTTTACTTATCAACCAGCGGAACTTGGCACCTGACGCTGGGCTGCATCGGCTTTCGATCTCCGGCGAAGGGGTAAGTCCTACGTTCCGCCGGCCCTGGTGAATCTATCGGCTACATTAGTGTTGTTCAAGGCTGCATCACTTCGATCTCTTGGATCGCTCTGGTTTGGTTGATATATTTGCCTACCTGTTATCTCAATCCTATCTCCAGTTGCATTGTGTTTAGAGACGCATCGGTTTAGTTGGAACTGTCTCGGTTAGGTCTGATCTTCTGCCTTAGCCGATATATCTCTACAATCACAATGTTGTTCTAAATAGATTTGTTATATCCATCACATTAGACAGATCTATCGGCTCATCGAGTATTAGATTATCATATACAATCTCCTGCTGCATCGGTTAGGTTCGACCTACTAAATTGTTGTTGATAATATAAGTCTTGTTAAGCCGATAGGTTCATGCTAGTGTTTTATTGGGGTGCTAGCCGATAAGTTATCTGGACGTTGCATCGGCATATAAGGATCGCATATATATATATATATATATATATATATATATATATATATATATATATATATATATATATATATATATATAAGTTGGATTTAGCCGATGACAACAAAGGTTTTACTGTTTAATCTAATCTTATGGATTTTATGACATCGGACCACCAGCCGATGTATGCTTTACCTTCGGATCAGTGCTTATTCTATCATATCATCATCAGCCGATTGCTTTTATATCATTATCTATATTAGACATATAGCCGATTGCTTAAACCCTATCGCTATCGGCTGGTATCAGCATCGGCTGGAATCGCACCATTGGCTTGAATCTGTTGTTTACATGTCTTGTCAGTTGCAGGATCAAACTGATTAGCACGCCCGCACCTTACCAAGATTTGGACCTGCACAGGAGCTAAGCAGATCTCCCAGGCCAGTGTGTGTTTTTCGCATCAACGCCATCATAACTATTTTTTAACGTTGTTACTGCGGAAAGCAGTCGTGTTACTAAACATTGGCCATCGCGTTACTACGTTGTTCCAGTGAGACGAGAACTAAAAAGAGGTAAATCTCAATCTTTAGAGAGCAATATCTCTCATATCATATGTTGTTTGTCTAATCCGTTTGCACCATGACGTTCACAAAAACGCTTAACGAAACTAGATCCATCATGACTACTTTTTGATGTTGTTACTGCGAGAAAGTTATCCTGTTACTGCACGATGATCGTCCTGTTACTGCACGATGATCGTCCTGTTACTGCACGATTCCTGCAAGATAAGAATAGCAAAGTGGTGGGCGGGTTTGACTGGTGGGAGGACGCTTTGACCGAGGTGGGAAGGGGATTTTGGACCCTAAGGAGAGTGGGGGAGGTGGGTTTGACCCATGGGAGAGGGGGTGTAGAATAGATTTGCTATATATATATATATATATATATATATATATATATATATATATATATATATATATATATATATATATATATATATATATATATATATATATATATAACTACTATATGGCATCTTAAGGTGCTACGTACTAAATGGCACCTGATACAGCCCCCAGCCCCACCCACACGCACTCCCCACCAAGTCCATACGTGTGCAGTTAAAATTTAACTCACCGACAACCAATCTCGATCCCACCACTGTGCCCCCTCCCCCTACTCCCATAGTCCAAGTAAATTTTTTACTTGATGTTATCCAATGTGTGTCTTGTAATCCAACGGTGTTTACACATCGAGCTATTTTTTAACTCAACCATACAATGAAGTGTTAAATACGAAGCCAGTTATTTTTTAACCGTTAGCGAGACAACCAACGTGTGTGTTGTGATCCAACTGTATTTGCACATTGAGTTATTTTTTAACTCGACATACCGACTTTATCTGGTATATATATTACGGATTCCCATCGTAGAAACCATCCACTCACTCTTTCTTCTCCCTCTCCACATTTTACGGATCAGCGACGGCGTGTGCTACCTCGTTGAGAGAAGAGGAACGACGACGGCGGTTAGGGGATGAGGAGTGGCGGTGAGGCGGTTCCGGTGATGGCTTGGCGACGAGGAGGAGCGACGGCGGCGGCGGTTCGGGGACGAGGAGGAGGAGCGGCGGATCCGATGGCACCGAGGTGTGTGGACGGGCGCTATGGTGGCGGGTGCGGCGTCAGGTGACTGCGGGCGGGAGGCGAGGCGGCGGCGGATCCGGCCGCTGCTCTGCGGCCCATGCGCGTGGACCCGGCGCGACAGCGGCATGCGGCGTCTGCCCGTCATCCAGCTTCGCCGCGAAGACCCCCTTGCAGGTGCCTCCCTATGGTGGTTAGCTTCCACCACAAGCAGAAACTGTGTCGGATGCTTGCTGGTGAGGTGAGCGCAGCGCTGGGAGCTAGCCAGGTCGCCCGTGTCTACGGCTGCCGACCGGGAGGTGGTCGTGCGGCGGCCGAATCGAGCTGCACCTCACACTCAGCCATTGATGGAGATTGGGGATGGAGGGGGAGGCGGACGGACGACGGCTTGTGCAACGACATGGAGGACGAAGGAGGGCTGGCGCCATCGCGGCGACCACAGGCTTCCAGGATGGGACAAGCTCCTGGCGGTCGTCGCCTCCGAGACGCTGCGGCAACAGGAGAGAGCCGCCGCCTGTAGCAAGCCTGAAGATATTTTGTTTTCATTTTTCTTTTTATTTTCTCCTTTTTCTTTTTGTATTTTGCTGCATGAGCGAAGCCACCGCCTTCTTCACCGTGCCAATTTTTTTATACGTGATTCACTGTATCATTGGATACACGTATCACATGTACCAAATTACAATCCAGTGGAGTCAAAAAATTACTATTGATTTTATATTGTCCAAGTAAAAAAAATACTATTGATTTTATTGTCCAATTAAATAGAATACACATACCATGTTAGAAAAAAATTAAATGATGTATATGGAAGTTATAAGCGATGATAAAAAAAAACTAAACGATGACCGTGGAGTGACTCGTGGCAATAAAAAAATATTGAACGATGATTCTGGGAGTTCTGCATTTTTTTTCTCCAGAAATCCGATCTGTTACAATAGGTAAAAAAAAATACTGCGAATTGATGCGAGATTTGAATTTGAACCAAACGTGTAAAAAAATTACCGAAGTAAATATTGAAAATAACTACTCTGGATTAATTTGTGATTTGAACCTTACCATACTTAAATAAATTACTAAAGGAAAAGTTATTGTGGATAGATTCGAGATTTGAACCCTTACCATAAGTAAAAAAATATTTATATCAAAGTTTTTTTTTTGAGAAACCTTATCTGTGAGAGTTTTGCACGGAGATGTAACGGCAGTTTTTTAACTTAAATTTTAAATTCAGGAGGAAAAGGCGGCGTGGGACAAGATGGAAAAAAGAAGAGAAAAACGGAAAAGGCAGAGATTTTCATTTTTTTTCCGCATGTTTGACCGTCCGTGATGTACTGCTAGATTTCAGCTGATGTATTGCAAGATATAGTTTCTTCCACCGCTCAAATTACAGTTAAAATATTACATTCCGGCAGTCCAAATTTAAAAACTACTGATCTAGTTGCTTCCACGTCTCGTTACAAGTCAAAATTTTACTACCTCAAACCCTTACCACCGATTAAATAATAACTCAAACCCTTACCACCGATTAAAGGATAATGTCTTACCACCTCTCAAAATCACAGTTAAATTATAACTTAAAAAGCCTCCTGATCTAGTTTCTTCCACCGCTCAAATTACAGTTAAAATATTACCTTCCGGCAGTCCAAATTTCAAAACTACTGATCTAGTTGCTTCCACATCACGTTACGAGTCAAAATTTTACTATTCATCAGTTATTTTTTAAGCATCTTTTCTATCCTTGAGGGAGTACCATGAGGTACCATGAAGTACGAGGTACCATGAGATATCAATCTAATCTAACCGTTGATTTAGAAGGGGTATGATCGGACTAAATAAAGTTAAGGTGCCGCAAATCACCGCCCACTCAACCAATAGCGATACCCTGTTCCTGTCTCCTACCTTCTACCTCATCTCTGGCCGCCGTCGCATCATGGCCGCCGCGGCCACGCGTCACACAAGCTTCAGCCTCCGTCGCATCGAGGCCGCCGCGGCTATGCGTCGCACACGCGTCTGCCGCTGTCATATCGAGGCCGCCGCAGCCGCCGTCGCATCGAGGCCGCCGAGCAGCCGTCGCATCGACCACGCCACGGCCGCCGTGGCTTCAACGCCGCCGCATAGACGTCGCCGTCTCCACCCGCCGCATCCGCCGTCGCAGGCGCATCAACATCGCCGCCTCCACCCCGTCCCATCCACCGTCGTAGCCACCCCGAAGACTCCGGCATCTTTTCCACCATCTGGTGTGGACTCTGTCGTAATAAGAACTAAATTTGAAATGTGCTTCATCTGGATTTGTTATTTGTTGATACATTTTATGGTTGAAGAAGTGATGAAGGTGGTAAATTATTTGGCAGGTTCACTGTGCCGTGTACAGTGGAAGGTGTTGGTAGCAGAACAAATATGCTGTATGATGTTGTTGTTTGTCTAAGTTTGAGCTGAATTTACGTTGTATGCCGTGTGCATAATTTGTTTCAACCATTGTTGTTTGTATCTTGTACAACTTTCATAAAGTAAGTACTTGAATCTTGTTGGTC
The DNA here is from genome assembly GCF_034140825.1 of Oryza sativa Japonica Group. Classification (NCBI taxonomy): domain Eukaryota; kingdom Viridiplantae; phylum Streptophyta; class Magnoliopsida; order Poales; family Poaceae; genus Oryza; species Oryza sativa. The sequence continues at coordinate 4,515,842 of NC_089039.1, forward strand.
TAAGTTTGATCTCTGTTCAAGAAGCAGCAGTGCCAGCAATTTTCAGTTTTCAGCATCAAAAAGCAGTACCAAGCAGCAAATTTAAATTTGTAGCAGTAATTCCAGCAAGAGGAGCAATAAGTTCAGGCAAACTGCAATTGTGACACAGTCAATTCAGCAGCATATATGTGTATTTCATCTCAGCAACACCAACTTAAGTTCCGCAGACAGCATCCACCAGTAACAAATAATCAGCAAGCATGCACCAGTAATAAATCTCGCAAGAAGCATCCATACAAAATGCACACAAACAGGGGCATCAATTATGCAAACCATACCACTAGAATTGACTGATAGACATATTACATCGGAACTTCAGTGAACAGAAACACACAAACATCAGCTTGCTCGAAAAGATTGGCTCCAACCAAAGCATTCCATCCAGTTGTGAGGGTTGCTCGCTTATCCTTGAATTTCATCAGTTTCATCGGCATCCAACCATCGCCGGCCTCCCGCCGATGCAGCGCCGCCGTCGCATCGAGGCCGTTGCCCTCCGACCCTGACGAATCGCCACCGCCACCGATGCAGCACAGCCGTCGCATCCAGACAGCCATACCCGCCGTCGCCGACGAATCGCCGCCGCCGCCAATGCAGCGCAGCCGTCGCATCCAGACTGCCGCGCCCGCCGCCGTTGACGATTCGCCGGGGCTACCCGATCTAGGCCACCATCGGGTCGCCAGTCCAACCTGCTCCCGCCGCCATCTATCGCTGCCATGCATTCTAGGGTTTCTTTCTCTCGCTGCTCTAGCCCGTCGAATACGCGGCTTCTGTTCTCTCGCCAAACAGAGAAGGAAACAGAGAAGGAAGGGATGCTGCGTGCGTGATGCGGAATAGACGCGAAAGTACATAACTACCCTCCCACCCACGGTACCGCTTCAAGGCAGAGGTGCGGTACCATGAGGTACAGATGATTTTTGACCGTCCGATGAGGCCTGATCAACGGTCACGATTTGGTACTGCACAGCCTCAAGGACAGTAAAAATGCTCTATTTTTTAACTTCATTTATCACGGGAGTCAATCCAATCCGCCACTACCTACACCACTTTATGAGTCAAAATTTTACTCCGTACACATCAATTTTAGCCTACAGGCGTGTCACGTGTCATCCGAGATCATCAACACGTCGTTTCGAGTCAAATTTTAACTATGTAACATCCCTCCGTGCCCACCCATGCTTCATCTACCACATGGATTGAGTTAATTAATCGTGCACACCTCTCAAATTAGTTAAAATATTGAGCAATTTTACGGTCCTTGAGGAGGTACCATGAGGTACCAAAAATTTAGTGTAAAATTTGGTACCTCATGGTACCAAAGTATCAAGAGATACTAAATTTACAATAGAAAAAGTGGTACCTCATGGTACGTCCTCAAGGACCATAGAATTGCTCTAAAATATTACTTACGGTTCCACTTGAGATGGTGGGAATGGCCCCGCGGCCATTACTCCACAGCCATGTCTGTTGCGCCATTTAGTTTCGTGGCGCACAGCGCTTTATATATATATATATATATATATATATATATATATATATATATATATATATATATATATATATATATATATATATATATATATTTATTTATTTATATTTATATATAATTGTGAAAACCTGGTTGAGATGCCGGGGGTCTCTCAACCAGTTCTGTCTAAAAACCCCGGGAACGCCAGAACTCCTCTCGCTACTGATAACGTTACGTTCAGAGCGCATGGGGATTATAGTTTATGGAACAGGTGCCACTGATGTTAGTAACCGAAAAGTTTTGCCATGACTAAGCTAATGAATATTGGCATGTCATGGATTGCGGGTAAAGCGTACATCTACTGCAGTATGAATATTCTTGAAACTATTCGAATAGCTATGCTCACGAATATTGAGCATCGGGACTCGCAATGGCATCTTGGTTAGAAATATAATTCAAGATTTTATTAGATACTGTTGCATTAAAATCATTACAGGCTTTGTACTTCTACATTTTCTGCTTTCTGCAAGTATTCATAGCCCTACTCAAATACTACTATTTCATGCATTCATATTTGATATAATAGCTTGCTGAGTATGTTGTACTCACCCTTGCTTCAACCCCTCTTTTTCAGAGTCTATTTGGAGTTTTTGTCGAAGCTGGGAGTTCAATCACATAAGTTAGTTTTATTCTAACTTAATTCTCAAGTAGAGATTAGATAGATGGTTTAAGTTTATAGCCAAACATTAGAGTTAAATCATTCTATAGCTTCTGCTGTAGTAGTTAGCCACAACCTTATAAATACCCTATTATTTTATGTAATAACATCTCTTTTGGAGCCTTGACCAAATATACGCGATGAAGATCCAGATCGTTGAACCTGTATCAATCTAACGATACAGGGCTTGATACAGTTAAATAAGTCGGTTTTCAAATCATTAGTTTCGGGACCCGACAGCTGAATATTTTCTTCTGCTAATGATCAATATACGAAGTGAAAAATTAGCAGAGGGAGGGAAGTGGAGAAAAATAACTTGACTTTTATATGAAAAATAGTGTGTGTGAAAAAAATTAGAGTAATTTAAAATTCATATTTTCTTGGGGCTTATAATCTAGAATTACCTGAATTGATCAAGACTAAATTCAAAACATACATTTTCACACCTAGTTGAGAGCAGCTCTAGTTGGTGACTTGGTGTTTTTTTATCTTATCTGTGTCCTTGTGACTCATTTGATTTGCCATTATATTTGATCTTCCCTCAGTTCATAGATATTGCTACTCATACATGGGCCCTGTTTAGATTCCAACTTTTTTCTTCAAACTTTCAACTTTTCCATCACATTGAACTTTCCTACACACATAAATTTCCAACTTTTCCGTCACATCGTTCCAATTTCTTCAAACTTCCAATTTTGGCATGGAACTAAACACAGCCATGGTAAAGAAAAGTACTGTAAACAGGACGATCGAAGTGACCTGTCAGTGTCATAGCTATTCTGATACATTCATATTCACAAGTCTATCTACAGGGGATATAAGAACTTATTAACCATGTCAGCACCAATGAACACATTTTTGGGCACAGTGAACCATTTCATTCAGGTATACTGATCAAATATCAAAAAGCAATATGCAAACCTATATAGAAATCAGCCACTTCGCAAATAAATTTGTGCATGTATTTGTCGACGAGTGATACTCGTGGACCGGATAAGTAGAGGATTGGGGTATGTTGGAACGAGGGTTTACGTAGTACGACATCAAGTAGATAAAAGGCAAGGATTATACTGGTTCAGTCCCCTTATCAGATAATAGCCCTAGTCCAGTTTATATGGGATTGATGATGACGAGAACAAATTACAAAGACAGTAGTCGAAACAGATGGTACCGACGAGATCGTAGTCGAGGGATTCGACGTGATCTCCCGGCGAGTTGGCTCCACGTACTCTGGCTTCATAACTTTGGTGGGTGTGTTGGCGATGGAATTCGATCCCTAGAACCTCTCCCAGGGGGTCCCTTTTATACTGTCGATCATCCTGATCCCCAAGGAAGGTTTGAGGATATCGGACCTAGTACGGTATAACATAAACTCTATACCTTCCGAGTAGGACTTTGGAAATCACTTGACTCGTAGAGATATTTCTTATAATTTGAAATGGTTTCCACGCAACATATACAGAAACAACCCGTATACGTGAAGGTATACCTTATCGGTATATTCCATAAGTCGTAGGATAGGAGGTATGCCTTATCCGTAACCCTGACAGTAGCCCCTGACTTCAACTCAAATGAATTCATGTTGTCATCCATGACTTCTCTTGTTAGTGGCTTGTCGTGCTCACTTGGTCGTTCTCGGTGCGGAGCCGGGAAGGTTAGAAGCTACCGACAACACATATGGAAGTCCGACAGCTTAAACATGAATTTGAATTGAAGTCTGAACAACTGCCCTTAACAGGCCTCAGGATTTTTCAGCGGCAATCTCTCTCCTTAAAATTCTGACCGCCAGGTAGTGCGCTTATTAAAGGGATTTTTGGGATCCATTTCAAGTCCGTTTGCCAAAAAATCTTCCAATTCTCCAATAGTCTCAAACCTTTCGTCTTCCCCAAAATTCCCTAGGTTCCTTCGTCCTCCCCTGGTGATCCTCATCCGATGGCGGACCTCAGCAAGTCTTCCTCCGATACGGCTTCCCTGAAGAAGCTCTATATAGACGGGGCTATCCCTCCCAAGCAAACCATGGCGAGAGAACAAGGAGGTACTGAACCCTCTCCTGGTCTAGGCCGCATGGTAGTGGTAGAGGATTTCGTCCGTTGTGGTTTTTTACCTCCCCCTTCGGAATTTCTTTTGTTGATATTGAACTTCTATGGTCTTTCTCTCTTGCATCTCAACCCCAACTCCATCGCCTTCCTAAGCATCTTCGCTCACCTTTGTGAGGCCTACATTGGGGTAGTGCCTTTCATCTACCTTTTTCGCTTCTTTTACGAACTCCGTTGGATGGAGGGCACCCGAGTGTCTGGATGTTGTGGGTTCCGCCTTCGTGACGGCATGAAGGCGAGATATATTCCTTTCCAGAACCACTCATCTCGGGGCCAATGGCGGTCCAAGTGGTTTTACATCAAGCGTAAGGAACTTGATCCAGTTCTTGTTGTGCCCGAGAATCAACCTGACCGTTCTGATAGCTAGACCTCCAAACCCCTTCTAACTCCTTCCCTCCTAGCCTTTGTTGTCATCGTGAGCGACCTTTGAGAGCATGGGCTGACCGGCTATGAGGTCACTCAAGACTTTGTCAGCCGTCGGATCCAGCTGCTGCAAGCTCGCGCTCATCCCATTTTCGGCTACACGGGGACGGAAGACGTGACGCGGATCTCGTCACGGGGTACTCGTTCTTGTGTCATCGTTGCTCACCCTCGCATAAATATTATCTTGGTATTCTGACCTAACTTGAATCACTTGCCCTTTCCGCAGCGCTCTCCGACGACGCCGTGGTGCAGCGAGTGGGGAATGTGGTGATTACCTCCGCCTCCAAGGCCGAGGAGATCCCGACTCCTATCTGCGACCGGCCGGAAGTGGAGAAGGTCGCCGCCATCAATGTGAGTGAGAACGAACGCCTCTTGCTTCTTTGTTCAACGAAGGATCGAGTTGACCTCAACTCCTGCAGGTCCTGCCATTGATGGACGTCATCGGTCCCCTTGTCGATCACTAGGCCTCCGCTTCCCTCAAGGAGAAGGTTGTGGAGGAGGTCGCCGCTGCTCCCTCTGTCCCTGTCACCGCATGGGGGAGTGGGACCAAGAGGAAGCCGTGGGCTCGGTCAAGCGCCTCCGCCGGATCTCGACAGAAGTCCGCGGATCTAAGGTAAGGCCCATCGTTCTCGGTCCGTTGTCTTTTTCTCTTTCGTTGGATGATGAAGTAAAGCCGTGATCTGCTGTTTTACTCAGGATACTGGTGGCCTCCCCCCTCCTCTGAAGAGGAGGTTAGTGAAGAGGGCCGCCGATAAGTAAGTGAATCTCTTGACCTTCTTCATTATCGCGTCTGTGAGCTTATCAGGGATGTTTTCTTGTACTTGCAGGAAAGCTTCAACGACCTCCGCGCAGAGCGGCGATGAGGTGGTGACTAGCGGGACTCCCGTTGTCACCTCTCCTCGTGCGAAGTCTGCACCTGCTGCTGCCGAGTCCGCCGAGCCTGCTGTCGTGACTACGACTGTGGTGCCGTCTTCAGGGCCATAGGACTGGTCTGACATGATGTCCGAGTGCCGCCGCCTCTTTGAGAACACTTCTCGGGAGGTAGGGGCTCAGATGGACCGCTTGACGGCCCATGCTATGTCATCGGACGGGAGGGTGGCACAGCTGGAGACAGAACTCGAAGTCGCCCATGACGACCTTCAGAAGATGGAGATCGTGGCCGGCAACGAGATGCAACGTCTTGGCTTGGAGAAGAGGATGAGCGATCTGCTAGATCATATCTTCTCCATTGGCGACTAGCTTCGGAAGAGCTTCACCAGCCTACACCAGCTAGCCCTGGAGTGCAGCGTGAAGTCTTCTATCCCTGCGCACCCCAACGAGACCTCCCTGACATCGGCGCTAGGAGAGCTGGCGACGAAGATGGAGGTCATCCCGTCTAAGCATGCCGCCAAGGTCTCGGAGGAGATCTCCAACGGGATCCACACGGGGGCCTGTCATGTCCTCGCTTGCGTGAAGCTCGCTCTCCCTAACGCCGATCTTAAGGGGATCTTGTCTAAGGGGGCTGACGATGCCACGCGTGAGGACGTGATGTCCGTTGTGGCGGATCTTGGGGAGACCGTCCTCCCACTTTTCGAGGAGTAATTCTCTGCTTTGTGCTCCTTCTGTGTAGATTCTTTTGTGTTGTCTTTGGTGGAACAATTTCCTTTTCTTGATGTTCTTGATTCGTTTATTTGTAGCATGTTTTCCTTCTCATAGAAATGTTGATCCTGAGGACGTCCAGCAAGGCGGACATCCTGATGTCGATGCGACGAACCAATTTTCATTGAGTGGAATGCCTTCGTCGGACATTGGTGGGGTCATCGGCGCGTCTGTGGATGTAAATGCCGCATCTGGCTTGTCAGATCTCGACGTGGCCTCGCTCCTCCGAGAGATCTCAGGTGGGATATCTTAGGATTTTTGCTCCTGAAGCTTTACTTGTTACGGGGCAAAACTCCCTGAACCCTTGCCCTTTGTAGATCTCAGGAACACGCTTGGCGAGCGAGATCGACAAGTTCTCTACTGGAGGACGAAGTTTAAGGTGGCAGAGCTCGAACGATCCGTCGTGGTCGTGAAGAAGGATCAGGCTATTGAAACGCTCTGAGGGCGCAAGGTCTGGTTGAACTCGTACCTGAAGAGCTGTTGTATCTCCATGTTGGAGATCTACCGGCAGCTCAAGATTGATCGTGCAGAGCCCGAGGAGACGACAGTTGGGTATCTATCCTGGATGAGGGGTGCGTGTGCCCAGCTAGAGGATGTCAGACGGCGGATCGACAACTGCCTAAAGGAGGAGTGCCGCCGCGCTAGCCGTTATGCCGGGGGTCACGTACTCGCCTGCATCCGAGATCCACGTCCGCATATGAATCTCGGGTTCTTGCGTGAGGGATTTGCCCGTTCTCGACTGTCGGCGAGTGAAGTTGACCATCTGGCTCGTTCTCTTGCTCCCCTTGCCGAGAAGGTCTTTTTGTCGATGGTTTGGCAATGGCCCTCTTGGTAGACGTCATTCCCTGTAGAAAAAAAATATCTAGAGGAGTGTCTGTAATATAAATGTTAAGTTTTTGTAAATAGAACAGAAATCTATTTACTAAGTGTTTGAATGGTGTATGAAATGTGCGAGTACTACTCGTTATTCAGGCTATTTTTGCCTATTGTTGAGTCGGGTACTCTCCCTAGCCCCCAGCCTTCTCCTCGGAGAAATCTGTTATCCGAGGAGAACGCTCGATGACCCGAAACTTGCCTATTTGAAAACGCGATTACCTAGCCCCTAGCCGTGAGGTTGGAAAAGTCAATTTCCGATTACACGGCTTGGTTAATGCGCCATCATTGAGCACTCTTACATGACTAGGTTTGACATGGTCGTTTGGCTCTTAGGGTCCGACAAGGCCTTATCTGCTCTGGGCGTCCCCAGCCGAAATTCCCATAGGTTTCTCGGAGGCTTGTCGGACTGGCATAAAGGGACATTAGGTTCGATTTCAATAGTAGGTATTGTCGTGGTAAGGGATCTCTGGGTAGAAAACTATCTCATGAAGTATTCAAAAAATACCTTTGGGAAATTTACTTGATATTACTGAGATACATTGATTCTATACATAGAATTTACGTAGTTGATCAATGTTCCAAGAGTTGGATAACTCAAGGTGCTCACCATCTGCAATCTTGAACGCACCTGGTCGTAAGACTCGCACCACCGTGTACGGTCCTTCCCATTTGGACGAGAGTTTATTCCGACCTTCCTGGTTTTGAACTCGTCGGAGGATGTAGTCGCCGATGGCAAGTGTGCGAGCTCTGATGCGCCTCTCATGATATCGGCGTAGGGCTTGTTGGTTCACGATGTTGTTCGAGTAGATTCACATCGTCACTTCGTCTTTCATCCTGTTCCTCATCGGAATATTTATGTACTCGTGTGCTCTGATGCCGTACCTCCGTGGAGAGCATGGCTTCTGATCCGTACACGAGGAAGAAAGGTTTTTCCTTGTTGGATGTTGTCGGCGTGGTTCGTACGGCTCATTGGACTGACGGGAGTTCTTCTACCCATTTTGTGTCGTAGGCCATGAGCCTATCGTACACGCAGGTTTTGATCCCTTGGAGTACTATTCCGTTGGCACGCTCGACTTGTCCGTTGCTTTGAGGATGGGATACTGAGGCGAAGCAGATCTTGACTCCTAGCTCAATGCAGTAATCTGGCCGCTAGTGAACTGGGAGCCATTGTCTGTGAGGATGCGGTGAGGCAATCCATATCTGCAGAATATCCCCTTGATGAATTTTATGGCGTTGTCGACTTTGATTTCTCGTGTTGGCTCTGCTTCAATCCACTTAGCGAATTTGTCGATTGCCGCGAACTGGAATCTGTAGCCCCCTTGTCCTCGTGGGAATGGCCCTAGTATATCGAGCCCCCAACACGAGAACGGCCATGTCAAAGGGATAATCTGGAGCACCTGTGCTGGCAACTTGGTGTGTTTGCTAAAGAACTGGCAAGCTTCACATCGTTGCACAATGTCACAGGTGTCTTTTAAGACTGTTGGCCAGAAAAAGCCTTGTCTAAAAGCTTTGCCGACCAAGGTACGTCCGCCGGCTTGTGATCCGCAAATGCCTTCATGGATGTCGACGAGGAGAGCTTTTCCGTCATCGGATGAGACGCACTTGAGGAGGATACCGTTCGGGGCCTTCTTATATAGATCTCTGCCGATCATGCAATATATCTTGGCCTGACGGGATAGCTTCTCTGCCTCCGTGTCGTCGTCCGGTAGCTCGTCTGATTCCAGGACTTTTATTAGCGGAATACGCCAGTCGTCTGTTATCTCAATGTTTGCAACGACGTATGCAACTTCTGCAACCCCCGACGGAATGTCGGTGTTGGCTATGATGCTTTTGTCGTGCGTGTCTTTGACGGAGGGCTTCATCAAGATGTCCAGAAATGTTCCGGGCTCGAGTGGTTCTCATCTAGAAGCACGGCGTGCGAGGTCTGGCTCGACATTGTCTTTTCGGTAGACGTGTCAGACCTCGATCCCGTCAAATCTACGTTCCAGCTTTCAAACTTCGGCGAGGTATTTTGCTAACTCGGGGTTAGAGCACTTGTAGTCTATGTACTTGGTTTGCAACTAGTTCGAAATCTCCTTTCACGATTAGTCGCTTAGCACCGAGTGCAGCTGCTGCTCTTATCTCCTCGAGTAGGCCTTCGTACTCGGCCGTGTTTTTTGTTGCCTGAAATTGAGGTGGATTGCATGCTTGAATTGATCTCCGGAAGGGGATGTCAAGATGAACCCTGCTCCTGCTCCTGCTCCTTGGCTGTTGAGCGCGCTGTCGAACGCCATGGTCCAAGTTTCGTTGTCTAGTTGGCTGGCCGGTCTATCCTCTGGGATAGTCCAGTCGGCTACGAAATCGGCTAGGACTTGAGATTTGATGGCTATCCTTGGTACGAAGTGTACATCTAACTGGCTTAGCTCGACTACCATTTAGTGATTCGGCCGACGACGTCTTTGTTTCTGACAACCTCCCCCAAAGGGAAGGAAGAGACGACGTAACCTTATGAGCTTGTGTCACGTCCTGATAAATTCATCCCAAAATAAAAATCATCTTCTAAAAGGAATAATAGAATTAATTAAAATTCGAAAAGAATTGGCAAACCCTAAAATACGTACAAGAAAAATTCAAATGTGGCCCGGAGAATTTTTGTTAAATTCTCCTTGGTCTAAAAGGAGCCCTCAAATTTTAGTGGAATTTTCAGAGCACAAATAATAATTGAGAAGAAATAAACAAAGTTAAAAAGGTTTATAAAAAGAAAATCTTAAAAGAAGTTCTTTTTCCCCCCCTTCCCTCTTGGGCCGGCTCGGCCCACTTCTCCCTCTCCCTCTCTCTCTCTCCTCTCCCGCGGCCCATCGGCTCCCCGCGCGCGCGCGCGCCGCTGACAGGCGGGCCCGCCCGCCACTCTCGCTGACGGGTGGGGCCCACCTGTCATCGCCTTCCTCCCGCCGCTCCCGCCGCCCGCCCGTGCCCTAGCGCCGCCGCCGCCGCTGAATCCGCCGCATCCCGCCTTCCCCGCGCGCCTTAATGAGGGGGGAATTACTCCCCGCGTTTCCCTCTCCCGATTCCCCCTCTTTTCCCTCTCTCTCTCCCTCGGATTCGTCCGGATTCATCCCGCGAAGTTCGCCGGCGTCTTCAATGGCGCCCGAGATCTCCGCGCGCGGTTTCCTCTCTCCCCGGCCGCGCTCTCCCCCTCCCGTTGCTATATATTCGATCCCCGTGCTTCGCTCTTCCGTTTCCGCCGCTCGCCGCTCGCTCTCGCCGTCGGTTTCGTGCTCGCGCCGTGCTCCTCTCTCTCCGCCGTCGCCGTCGACCTTCGGTTCGCCGCCGACGTCGCTCCGGTCCTCCTTCCGACTCGGCGACCCCTCCGTCCGCTTCGCCGAGTGGTTGCCGACTCCGTCCGCGCCTCCGCTTCGCCCGCCGACCGCCGGAGCACCGTCGTCATCGTCATCCCGAACCGCGCCGCCGTCTTCCTCCGCTCCGGCCGCCGTTTTCGTCGTCGTCGTTGTCCCGGGGTGAGCCGTGGACCGTCCCCTTCGTTTCCCCCTTCCCTCCTCTCTCTCGGGCGCCGCTCCGCCGCGCCGGTGGTCGCCGGCGGCGACCATCGGGGCGCGGGTGCGCGCCACTCCCGTCGGCCGCGCCGGCGAGGCCGCCCTCGGGTGCGCCCTCGCGGCTGCCAAGTGGGCCCGGCCGTCAGCCGCCCGCGCCCGCGGGTGCGGCTGACGCGCGGGACCCACGGCGCCGACCGCCGCCAGCCGCGTGCGCCCGGTCCACCGTGGACCGTGGGGCTGACGCGTGGGCCCCACTTCCCGTGGACCCGGTCCGCGCGCCCGCTCCCTCGGCTGACGCAATAAATAGGTTTTTTTAATTAAAATTTAAATGAAGAAATTCGTAAATATCCATTTAAAGAGCATATAAACTTCAAATGGCCATATCTTGGCCATTTGAACTCGGAATTGGACCGTTCAAGTCTCTAATTTTTCCTTAAGAAGTAAAGAACCCATTTTTGTGCTTTGTTCCTGCTTGTTGTTTGGAGTTTATTAGAGTAAAAGCCTTTTCTTTTCCGTTGGTCGTGTAGACGCTGCAGCTTCGGAAGATCCGCTCTTCGTGGAAGTTGAAGCCGGCGTTTGGGAAAGCGAGCAAGGCAAGTCACATCATCCTTGAGCATATTGAATCCCAGTTTATAAAATTATTTTGATTTAAATTAATGCATTATCGCTTTATTTAAATTCCCGCGTTATCACTGTTTTATCTAGCCATACCTATTTACCTTTGTTATGACCTTATTATTATTGTTATTGTTATTATTTCCTTGTTCACCCTAGAATAAACAAAACCCCAACTAGTGGGTACTCTATTCCTGGTTCCACTAGTATGAATTTAGGTAGATGCTTCGCTGATTAAATAGGACAACATTAGGTGGTTTTATAACTTTAGACTTTGGGAATTCTCATATCATTTGGACACTTTGGAATGGTTGGCTTATGTTGGAATTGGACACACACCTCTCTTCCTCTTTCAAAACCCCTAAAACCTGTTTTCGGTGGGGTTTGGGTGCATGCCAGTTGTGGGAAGTAGCACCCCGGCCACTATAAGGATTAAGCTCGGGCCTCTGTTGCAAAGCACTACCGTACTTCCACATGTCTAATGGGTAAGGCTTAGTTTGTGGCTCAGTCTAGTCATAAACAAAAGTACACGGATTGGAGATGGATGAAGTCGGGCGTCGATGGACATTCTCCAGGGCAAATGAAGGCTACACGAGCTGCGGCCCGGTAGTCGAGATGTCATACGGCAGAGGGTTGGTGCCCAATGCTAGGGGCTCAGTTCTGCCTGCCTGTCCCGGGTATCCCGGCCGTAGGTAGGATTGGGTCGGTACTCTTGTCTAAGGCTAGGATGGGTTGGAAACTATGTCACGTCTTCCGTCCGTATACCGTGGTGGTATGTGGCACGTGGCAACACGTGAGGAAGATGTGTCTTGTGGGTAAAGATGTACACCTCTGATCAGAGTATAATCTATTCGAATAGCCGAGCCCTCGGATATGGGCAAGCCTAGCAATGTACCCAAGTCAGTGTTTTAATTCTTAAAATTTGCTCAACAACTAAAATATGGAATGGTTGGCCTGGGTTGGCTTGGGACGAGCTGGAACCCAGGTCGGGTTGCCAGTTCGGTCCGAATCATCGTAGGCCTTGGGTTAAGGCAGGTTCGTGAGGGTTCACGGCCTTGATTAATAATATTGTATAGCTCTAGGATCGTCTTTACAAAATAGCTTTGGGCAACTAAGTGACTTTTAAATGCTGTTTACTGCAAAACTTAATCCCTATATTATTATTCCCTTGTACTCCCTTGCATTTATTCTGCATTTGTGGGTGTGTCTTGCTGAGTACTGTGGTTGTACTCATTCTTGCTCAATCCTTCCCCTCTTCAGTAAGAGAAGCTTTGGAGAAGATGTCTTAGGTGGAGTCCTGGCTTATACCCCAGTTGAGCGCCTGTGAAGATGGAGCCGTAGGCCCGCTAGTCCGCTGCTGTTTATTTTTGATTGCCAGGCCTGAAGCGCCTTTGTAATAATGTAAATATTGTCGATATAATAAAGATGTGTCTTTTATATCATGTTTGTGTGGTGTACCCCGGCTTTTCCTGGGACGGGGATTAATACACTAGCGTTCGGGAAAAGGCAATTTTCCCGGTCGCGACAAGCTGGTATCAGAGCCATCTCGACTGTAGGATAAGCCAAGTGGATAAAACCTAAGGACATATTTTATGAATAAAATTATTTGCGAAAGTTCCTTTTTCTCCTTCCCCTAATGCTATTTGCAAAAGGTTTACTCCGTTCTTCCTTCTTCGGATTTTCAACTAGTACTAGATGGTCAGCTTTGCGAAGAAGAAGACATCGTCAGTTGTTTGCCGAAGCTCCGGAAGACTGCAGGATCCGCTAGCGAAGCGAAGGAAGCAGTGAAGCCAGCTGTGAAGCAGGAGCGAAGATCTTGGAGAACCCGTCGCAGAACCTAAGCCACCCTCTAGTGTTTCGTTTGTCGTGTGTTTCCTTGCTTGTGTGTGTAGCGCGTGGTTTGCATCGGTGGGTGGTGATGTAACCATGCTAGGTTGTTTGCTTAATCAACTTGCAGAATAAGTGAAACAAACAACACATCAGCAAGAAGAGTTAGTTCCTTTAAGGTCCTGTCCCTAGTTCTGGTCTATTCTTTCCTGGCTTGTTTCCTCTCTCACCTCAATCCCTGTAACAGATGTTTAACAGAGAAAAAGGAAAGAATGTCAGCGGGTATGCCCCAAGTAACTCAAGTTTTCAACTCAATCCACCACTGGCCTCAAGAGAGTTAACAAGGGCACACCCTTGGTCCATTCCAAGCACGCTGCTTAGTTCACAGCTACCATTGGTTGGAAGTCAAGACCAAAATCAGTATGTGTTTGATCGAGCATTTGCCACCCAGGTCAATGAGCTTCCAATGCCAGGAGAGGATGTCCCCTTTTGTCATGATTGTAGAGAGCAAGGACACTATGCCCTGAATTGTCCATGGGTATATGCCAAAGAAGCCCCTTCCTTTGGTTTAACAGGGCAGGCATCGCTAAACCAGCCTCCTCACACCAAGTCAAGCTTGCAGCCTAGTGTGCAAAGTAGAGAGCTCAACGGAGAGAACCCATTGAATCCCGGGAAATGCTTTCCCCCTAGCCTCTCGTACCACGTGGGGTCGCATACTAAGCAAGCCAAAGGCAAGAAGAGTAAGAATCAGAAGAGAAAAGCACCGATGCGAACTGAAGAAGAAGTACGTAAGATGACTATTACCAGCACCGAATGGCCTCCAGCAGGGATAACTATTCCTAGACGTCAGAAAGGAAATACTTTCCGAGGTGCACGACAGTTGACCCAGCACCTTCTAAGCCATGGTGGCAGAGTATCTGATAGTGAAGGGTCAGATCAAGTCTCCTCGGATGATGAAGATGAGTCTCCCCGACATCTCGGCGAGGAAGAGATGGAATCAAAGGCATGCACCCGTTGTGGAGAAATTGGACACATTGCTAGCATGTGTCTCACACTCTGCGCTTATTGCGAAGAAGACCATCCACCAGGGGAGTGTCCCACCCGCAAGGTCATATGTTTTCTGTGCGAAGGTACAAACCATGTGCCCAAGGATTGCCAACTCAGTGTGTTGTTGACCAAGACCGCAGAAATCCAACGAACAACTCTACGATTGTCTCATCAGCTAGTCAGCTCCAACAGCAACATCGACGATATCATCCACAACACCAATGCTCCTCTTGCTGCACCTGATTCTGCAGTAAATCATAGCGATAATACCTTCAGCACCAACCATTCTCGGCACCGACAGCCTCAGCAATGAATTGTCGTCGATGGAAGAAGTTGTTTCTCTCCCCGACCTACTCCAGGTCAAGCGAAGGGCAATCAATCTCAGGAGGGCGATACCAAGCAGAAGATCGTTCTCTGCTTCAAATAGCAATCAGAAGGAAGCTTCTCCTGTGAATTATAGCAATATGCAGTCCTAACACATCATCACAGAACCAATCAAGGATGATGCAGTCACTAGAACAATGCCAGCTATATCTCTCCAGAATCAAAATGAGCAGCCACGTTTGTGGTTTTCAGTTCGCTACTTATCATTGTGTAATCGGGAGTTTGCAGCAATCATGTAATAAATAAATACATTCATGATTATAAACAATGAGTTTGTTATGTTTATGGAAGATTCATGTTGAGGATGCAATGTACTGATGTTAAGCACCTTCCCTTTTTGTTTAAGGCAAGGCCTTGCATTCATGTAATAAGGGAGAAATGTGTAATACAGACAAGTTCCATGAGGATTCGTTTGAAAGATGCGGATATGTGATCATGTGTATAATTGTTTACTGACAAAGGAGACCTAGGGTCTCGTGTCAGAGGAACTATATTCTAACCTCGAGTTAATAACCAACCTGTGGATGGAAAAGAAAAACAATTAAACTGTGTTGGGTTAAAAAAGCCAACGAGACAGTAGTTGAGGATAGGAGTTTGGATACGCCTTTTACAGATCAAGATAAGGATTGTTGGAGGAAACCCCTAAGGGTACCCGCCATGCCTCTACATTGATAAGACCGGGTATACCTGCCAACAGTTAAGGAGATCCAGGAGATATCAATATTTGAGAACATAATAGTCGATGGTTGGTAATTAGTTTATTTGGTATCAGAAAAATGTCAAAGGTGATGTGGCAGAAGAACAATTTGGATGCTCCCCATCTCGAGGAAGCACTAAAGATGATCATCGGCAATCAAACCCTAGTGGCATGGATACAGATAGCAAGCAATGTATTTCCCTGAAGGCAGTCAGTACAGCTTTTGACGAACCACATCAAGGTTCCACTGAAAGGCAGCAAGCCAAAGGACCTCATCATCCCCAGAAGCGTCCGCAATCCACATTAAAGAATACCACCTGTTAGAGATAAGCCGAAAGATGATTGATAAAAGAAATTGGCAAAGATGTTCTCTAGCATAAAAGAAGTAGGCCGAAAGGTGATTGATAAACAGAAACATGCTCTGCATCGCTCAAGGAAGACCCCTGATTGTAATTGCCCCGCAACAGTCACCTTGTCATTAAGTAAGCAAGATGACCTAGGTAAAAGTGTTTCTATGAAGGCAAGGAGTGAAATCTTCAACTCGGTATCAGATGCTACACGAAGTGAAAAGTGCAAGCACCGGTTACCAGGTAATGCCAAGTCTTGGGAGATGATCCAATGGGAAAGAACACATCAAGGTTAAAAGTGTAAAGGAATACGTTGAATGCTAACTGAGGATAACCTGAAGATAATAATGGGAAGTAAACTGAATGTAAAGAAAGTGAATCCGAGCTGCTTGTTCGTGAGAGCCATTCCCAGTTATAGAACCAGTGATACGTTCGAAGATAGTCTATAGAGGTCAGATTAAAATCACCTCTCACAACGAAGCCTCAGATTTGACAGGGTAATGATTAGACAATAACAAATCCAGCAGTAAAGCCATTTGGGAAGACGTCAAAGTATAACAAGTAGGATAAGTTGGCTCTCTTGGGAAGCATAATTCAAAGGTAAAGTTATCGACCCTTGCATCAAATAGCAGAAGTAGCTATCACCCGGAGACCAGGGAAGCTAATATGAGGCAGTTGGTGGCGAGTTAGAAGCAAATAACAAGCATGGTATCCTAGTAATGACAAGCAGGTTACGACGCATGACATGAAGTTGATAACTTGTCCGAGGTTGACTCCGAAGATATGAATCATGAGAAGTTCTGGAACGGAAGCATCACTGAACTACCGCAACCTAGTCTGAGTCAGCCAAAAGGTGCATCCTGGTCCAAGTCAGGTGAAGAGAAGATTCCATCCGCAACAGGAGGTCAAGCCAAGCAGTTCCGAGTGGTAAAGTTTTGCTGGAAGTTCGTCAAGACGCAACGGAAGAAGTCAGACAAGAAGAGAAGACCGCCCAACCCATCTTCTTGCTAGCCTCCTCGAATCTCGGGGACGAGATTCTTGTAAGGGGGGTGGATTTGTCACGTCCTGATAAATTCATCCCAAAATAAAAATCATCTTCTAAAAGGAATAATAGAATTAATTAAAATTCGAAAAGAATTGGCAAACCCTAAAATACGTACAAGAAAAATTCAAATGTGGCCCGGAGAATTTTTGTTAAATTCTCCTTGGTCTAAAAGGAGCCCTCAAATTTTAGTGGAATTTTCAGAGCACAAATAATAATTGAGAAGAAATAAACAAAGTTAAAAAGGTTTATAAAAAGAAAATCTTAAAAGAAGTTCTTTTTCCCCCCCCTTCCCTCTTGGGCCGGCTCGGCCCACTTCTCCCTCTCCCTCTCTCTCTCTCCTCTCCCGCGGCCCATCGGCTCCCCGCGCGCGCGCGCGCCGCTGACAGGCGGGCCCGCCCGCCACTCTCGCTGACGGGTGGGGCCCACCTGTCATCGCCTTCCTCCCGCCGCTCCCGCCGCCCGCCCGTGCCCTAGCGCCGCCGCCGCCGCTGAATCCGCCGCATCCCGCCTTCCCCGCGCGCCTTAATGAGGGGGGAATTACTCCCCGCGTTTCCCTCTCCCGATTCCCCCTCTTTTCCCTCTCTCTCTCCCTCGGATTCGTCCGGATTCATCCCGCGAAGTTCGCCGGCGTCTTCAATGGCGCCCGAGATCTCCGCGCGCGGTTTCCTCTCTCCCCGGCCGCGCTCTCCCCCTCCCGTTGCTATATATTCGATCCCCGTGCTTCGCTCTTCCGTTTCCGCCGCTCGCCGCTCGCTCTCGCCGTCGGTTTCGTGCTCGCGCCGTGCTCCTCTCTCTCCGCCGTCGCCGTCGACCTTCGGTTCGCCGCCGACGTCGCTCCGGTCCTCCTTCCGACTCGGCGACCCCTCCGTCCGCTTCGCCGAGTGGTTGCCGACTCCGTCCGCGCCTCCGCTTCGCCCGCCGACCGCCGGAGCACCGTCGTCATCGTCATCCCGAACCGCGCCGCCGTCTTCCTCCGCTCCGGCCGCCGTTTTCGTCGTCGTCGTTGTCCCGGGGTGAGCCGTGGACCGTCCCCTTCGTTTCCCCCTTCCCTCCTCTCTCTCGGGCGCCGCTCCGCCGCGCCGGTGGTCGCCGGCGGCGACCATCGGGGCGCGGGTGCGCGCCACTCCCGTCGGCCGCGCCGGCGAGGCCGCCCTCGGGTGCGCCCTCGCGGCTGCCAAGTGGGCCCGGCCGTCAGCCGCCCGCGCCCGCGGGTGCGGCTGACGCGCGGGACCCACGGCGCCGACCGCCGCCAGCCGCGTGCGCCCGGTCCACCGTGGACCGTGGGGCTGACGCGTGGGCCCCACTTCCCGTGGACCCGGTCCGCGCGCCCGCTCCCTCGGCTGACGCAATAAATAGGTTTTTTTAATTAAAATTTAAATGAAGAAATTCGTAAATATCCATTTAAAGAGCATATAAACTTCAAATGGCCATATCTTGGCCATTTGAACTCGGAATTGGACCGTTCAAGTCTCTAATTTTTCCTTAAGAAGTAAAGAACCCATTTTTGTGCTTTGTTCCTGCTTGTTGTTTGGAGTTTATTAGAGTAAAAGCCTTTTCTTTTCCGTTGGTCGTGTAGACGCTGCAGCTTCGGAAGATCCGCTCTTCGTGGAAGTTGAAGCCGGCGTTTGGGAAAGCGAGCAAGGCAAGTCACATCATCCTTGAGCATATTGAATCCCAGTTTATAAAATTATTTTGATTTAAATTAATGCATTATCGCTTTATTTAAATTCCCGCGTTATCACTGTTTTATCTAGCCATACCTATTTACCTTTGTTATGACCTTATTATTATTGTTATTGTTATTATTTCCTTGTTCACCCTAGAATAAACAAAACCCCAACTAGTGGGTACTCTATTCCTGGTTCCACTAGTATGAATTTAGGTAGATGCTTCGCTGATTAAATAGGACAACATTAGGTGGTTTTATAACTTTAGACTTTGGGAATTCTCATATCATTTGGACACTTTGGAATGGTTGGCTTATGTTGGAATTGGACACACACCTCTCTTCCTCTTTCAAAACCCCTAAAACCTGTTTTCGGTGGGGTTTGGGTGCATGCCAGTTGTGGGAAGTAGCACCCCGGCCACTATAAGGATTAAGCTCGGGCCTCTGTTGCAAAGCACTACCGTACTTCCACATGTCTAATGGGTAAGGCTTAGTTTGTGGCTCAGTCTAGTCATAAACAAAAGTACACGGATTGGAGATGGATGAAGTCGGGCGTCGATGGACATTCTCCAGGGCAAATGAAGGCTACACGAGCTGCGGCCCGGTAGTCGAGATGTCATACGGCAGAGGGTTGGTGCCCAATGCTAGGGGCTCAGTTCTGCCTGCCTGTCCCGGGTATCCCGGCCGTAGGTAGGATTGGGTCGGTACTCTTGTCTAAGGCTAGGATGGGTTGGAAACTATGTCACGTCTTCCGTCCGTATACCGTGGTGGTATGTGGCACGTGGCAACACGTGAGGAAGATGTGTCTTGTGGGTAAAGATGTACACCTCTGATCAGAGTATAATCTATTCGAATAGCCGAGCCCTCGGATATGGGCAAGCCTAGCAATGTACCCAAGTCAGTGTTTTAATTCTTAAAATTTGCTCAACAACTAAAATATGGAATGGTTGGCCTGGGTTGGCTTGGGACGAGCTGGAACCCAGGTCAGGTTGCCAGTTCGGTCCGAATCATCGTAGGCCTTGGGTTAAGGCAGGTTCGTGAGGGTTCACGGCCTTGATTAATAATATTGTATAGCTCTAGGATCGTCTTTACAAAATAGCTTTGGGCAACTAAGTGACTTTTAAATGCTGTTTACTGCAAAACTTAATCCCTATATTATTATTCCCTTGTACTCCCTTGCATTTATTCTGCATTTGTGGGTGTGTCTTGCTGAGTACTGTGGTTGTACTCATTCTTGCTCAATCCTTCCCCTCTTCAGTAAGAGAAGCTTTGGAGAAGATGTCTTAGGTGGAGTCCTGGCTTATACCCCAGTTGAGCGCCTGTGAAGATGGAGCCGTAGGCCCGCTAGTCCGCTGCTGTTTATTTTTGATTGTCAGGCCTGAAGCGCCTTTGTAATAATGTAAATATTGTCGATATAATAAAGATGTGTCTTTTATATCATGTTTGTGTGGTGTACCCCGGCTTTTCCTGGGACGGGGATTAATACACTAGCGTTCGGGAAAAGGCAATTTTCCCGGTCGCGACAGCTTGGAAGTAGTGGCGTAGCTTTCTTGATGTCATGACCACGGCGTAGAGCAGTTTCTGTATCTGTAGATATCTAGTTTTTGCGTCATGGAGGGCCTCGCTGACATAGTACACAGGGTGTTGTACTTTTTCCCTCTCTACGATGATAACCGTACTCACAGAATAAGGCGTAGCAGCAATATATAGGAATAATTCTTCATTAATTTGAGGAACAACGAGTATAGGGGGGTTTGATAAGTAGCGTTTGAGCGCGATGAACGCGTTCTCTACCTCTTGGGTCCACTCGAATTTGTCCTGCTTCTTGAGCAGGGCAAAGAAAGCTTGTCCTCGTTCTCCCATCCTTACGACGAAGCGGCTTAGCGAAGCCATGCATCCTGTCAACTGCTTTTTGATGCGAAAACACAAACTGGCCCGGAAGATCTGCTTAACTTCAGTGCAGGTCCAAAATCTTGCCTTTAGGTTCGTGAGTGTGCTAGTTGATTTGATCCTGCAATCAACAAGAAATAAAGATCAGAAAACCACGATTAAATCCATAAATGATAGCCGATCGGCTAGTTGCTGATGACATATCATTTATCATCCAACCGATGTCATATTGGGATCGATCGACAGCCATGAATAAATAAGATAAAACTAAATCTACTCGATCGGCTGTAGATATTAGTGACATATAATCCTTTCTTCGATGTATATTTAAACTAAGTGATTGGGATAGATCGGTCATCATGCCGAGATAGTATTAAATCATTTAAGTTGAAATATACATTAAAGCGATGGTTATATAAACGTTTATAGCATAGCCGATCAGATAGATCTAGCGTGTATCGGCTAATCCTCTGATACTACTTTATACTAAGATATTAAAACAGGCAAAATATATTAAACAAGAAGCCTAATATACTTTAAAGCAATAAGATCTTAATATAAAGGGCGGATCTAGCATATCAATTAAGCATATGAGATATAAAATAGCTAAATCAGGTAAGATCGGCTGAAACCCCGATGCTATCTCTTTCGATGATCATAAAACAAGCCAGATATCATAATTATAGATATTACTTAATAGATCGAACTCAACCGATGCAGCATTAAGCATAAAGATAAGTATAAGATCTAGGCAAGATGATGAAAATCTCTAAGAGATGGTAGATACACCATATAATCTAAATTAATAACAAAACATAACTCTATCGACTACTTTCTAACAATAAGAATCAACCGATGACGAGTTATATAGAGCAATTAGTAGAGATTACAAAGCGTATATGATAACTCGACGGATCACATAAACAAGATTAGAGTGTTATAAAGATAGAAGCACTAATCCCGAGAACGCAAACCGCCATGACAAGTTTACCTCTAGTTGAAGATCGAATCGATGCAGCTCAACTCAAAAGCAAGAACTCGTTGAAAAAGAACGAAAGTAAAAAGGGTGGCGATGCGCCGAAAGTGTTGTTGAACGTTGTTGTTGATTACATTGGGTTCGGGTCATATTTATACCCGAGATACAAAACATGTCCTTGCCGGACACGACTCTTATCTCTAACAAACTCTAAGATACCATAAGTCTTTGCGGCAGACTTTTACCCAAACATATCTCTAAGGAAATTACATAAAATATCCTAATTAATAGATACAATTGCCTTTCTGAGAGCTTTATCTCCATCGTGGCAATCCTTGTGAAGCACGTCAATCGATTCTAGAAACAGCCTCGGAGCTATTTCCATCGGAATCGGCTATACCGGCTCTATCGGCGGTATCAGCCATCCTCTGACCGATCCGTCTCAGCCGATGCACATTCCAGCCGATGCCTTCGCAGCCGATGCATACTCTGTTCTTCGGATCTATCTCTTTGCCGAATCTGCCTTGATTCCAATGTCGAACCTGGTTCATATCTTACCAAATTTGGTCGTTAACACAGCTGAACCTCCTTGAATCTTGTGGGCGACTTCATGTTCTCGATTGCCTTGATCTTCTCAGGGTTGGCCTCCATCCCTCATCCTGAGACAAGGATGCCGAGTAGCTTTCCTGATGGTACTCTGAACGTGCACTTCTCCGGGTTAAGCTTCATTCGATATCTGCGGAGGTTGTCGAACGTTTCCATTAGGTCGTCGATTAGTGAATCGCCCATCTTTGTTTTGACGACGATGTCATCTGCGTAGGCTTTGATATTTTGTCCAAGCTGATTGCCAAGTGCCCCTTGGATTCCACGCTGATATGTGTTCCCTGCGCTTATCAATCCGAATGGCATCTTGATATAGCAGAATACACCGAAGGGCGTGATGAACGTTGTTTTCTCCTCGTCCTCTTTTGCCATGCTGATCTGGTGGTAGCCGAAGTAAGCGTCAAGAAAGCTTAACAACTCGCATCCTGTCGTTTAATCCACCAATTGGTCTTTTCGAGGGAGAGGGAAATGGTCCTTGGGGCACGCCTTGTTGAGATCGGTGAAGTCAACGCACATCCTCCACTTCCCATTGACCCTGCTGTCGCGTCCCAAATCGACTCTAAAATTCATCCTCAAAATTGTGCAAAGAATAATTAAAATTCATGAGAAAGCCTCCAACAATTAAAATGTGCAAAGATAAAAGTCAAATGAGGCTTGGAGGATTTTTGTATGTTTCCTAAAAGCCTAAAATGCTTAAATAAATTTTAGTGGAATTTTCAGAGCACAAATAATAATAGAAAAGAAATAAACAAAGTAAAAAGGTTTTATAAAAAGAAAACCCTAAAAGAAGTTCTTTTTCCCCCCCCCTTCCCTCTTGGGCCGGCTCGGCCCACTTCTCCCTCCCTCTCTCTCTCTCCTCCCCCGCGGCCCATCGGCTCCCCGCGCGCGTGCGCGCCGCTGACAGGCGGGCCCGCCCGCCACTCTCGCTGACGGGTGGGGCCCACCTGTCATCGCCTTCCTCCCGCCGCGCCCGCCGCCGCGCCCGTGCCCTAGCGCCGCCGCCGCCGCGGATTGCGCCGCATCCCGCCGTCCCCGCGCGCCTTAATGAGGGGGGAATCATTCCCCGCGATTCCCTCTCCCGTTTCCCCCGTTTTCCCCTCTCTCTCTCCCTCGGATTCGTCCGATTTTAATCCCGCATTCGTCGCCGGCGCATCTATGGCGGCCGAAATCTCCGCGGCCGGTTTCCTTCCTCCCCGGCCGCCTTCTCTCCCTTCCGACGCTATAAAATCGTTGCCCGAGCTCCGCTCTTCCGTTTCCGCCGCTCGCCGCTCGCTCTCGCCGTCGGATTCGTGCTCGCGCCGTGCTCCGCTCTCTCCGCCATCGCCGCCGAGCTCCGTTCCGCCGCCGCCGCCGCTCCGGACTTCCTCCTTACTCGGCGACACCTCCATCGGCTTCGCCGAGTGGTTGCCGACCCCGTCCGCCGCTCCGCTTCGCCCGCCGACCGCCGGAGCACCGTCGTCATCGTCATCCCGACCCGCGCCGCCGTCTTCCTCCGCTCCGGCCGCCGTTCTCGTCGTCGTCGTCGTCCCGGGGTGAGCCGAGGACCGCCCTTTCGCTTCCCCCTTCCCTCCTCTCTCTCGGGCGCCGCTCCGCCGCGCCGGTGGTCGCCGGCGGTGACCATCGGGGCGCGGGCGCGCCGCTCCCGTCGGCCGTGCCGGCGAGGCCGCCCTCGGGCGCGCCCTCGCGGCTGCCAAGTGGGCCCGGCCGTCAGCCGCCCGCGCCCGCGGGTGCGGCTGACGCGCGGGACCCACGGCGCCGACCGCCGCCAGCCGCGTGCGCCCGGTCCACCGTGGACCGAGCGGCTGACGCGTGGGCCCCACTTCCCGTGGACCCGGTCCGCGCGCCCCGCTCCCTCGGCTGACGCAATAAATAGTTTTTTTTAATTGAAAATTAAATGAAGAAATTCGCAAATATCCATTTAAAGAGCATATAAACTTCAAATGGCCATATCTTGGCCATTTGAACTCGGAATTGGACCGTTCAAGTCTCTAATTTTTCCTTAAGATGTAAAGAACCCATTTTTGTGCTTTGCTTCTGCTGTTATGTGGAGTTATTTAGTGTTAAAGCCTTTTTCTTTTCCGTTGGTCGTGTAGACGCTGCAGCTTCGGAAGATCCGCTCTTCGTGGAAGTCGAAGCCGTCGATTGGGAAAACGAGCAAGGCAAGACACATCATCTTGATCATATTGAATCCCAGTTTATAAAATTATGTTGATTTAAATTATTGCATTATCGCTTTATTTAAATTCCCGCGTTATCACTGTTTTATTTAGCCATGCCTATTTACCTTTGTTATGACCTTATTATTATTGTTATTGCTATTATTACCTTGTTCACCCTAGATCAAACAAAACCCCAACTAGTGGACACTCTACTCGTGGTATCACTAGTATGATTTTAGGTAGATGCTTCGCTTTAATTAGGTAACATTAGGTGGTTTTACAACTATAGACCTTGGGAAATATTCATATCACCTGGACACTATGGAATTGTTGGTTTATTGTGGAATTGGCTTCACACCGCCCCCTCTATTCAAAATCCCCTAAAATGGTTTTAGGCTGGGCTCGGGGTGCATGGTTTTGATAGTAGCACCTCGGCCGTTTAAGGACCGGTCTTCGGGCCTCTGTTGCAAAGCACTACCGTACTTCCACATGTCTAGTGGGTAAGGCTTAGTTTGTGGCTCAGTCTAGTCATAAACAAAAGTACACGGATTGGAGATGGATGAAGTCGGGGGTCGATGGACATTCTCCAGGGCAAATGAAGGCTACACGAGCTGCGGCCCGGTAGTCGAGATGTCATATGGCAGAGGGTTGGTGCCCTACTGCTAGGGGCTCAGTCTTGCCTGCCTGTCCCGGGGGTTCCGGCCGTAGGCGGGATTGGGTCGGTACTCTTGTCTAAGGCTAGGATGGGTTGGAAACTATGTCACGTCTTCCGTCCGTATACCGTGGTGGTATGTGGCACGTGGTTACACGTGAGGAAGATGTGTCTTGTGGGTAAAGATGTACACCTCTGATCAGAGTATAATCTATTCGAATAGCCGAGCCCTCGGTTATGGGCAAGCCGAGCAATGTACCCAAGTTAGTGTTTTAATTCTTAAAACCTGCTTAACAACTAAAATATGGAATGGTTGGCCTGGGTTGGCTTAGGACGAGCTGGGACCCAGGGTCGGGTTGCCAGTTCGGTCTGAATCATCATAGGCCTTGGGTTAAGGCAGGTTCGTGCGGGTTCACGGCCTTGATTAATAACATTGTTTAGTTCTAGGATCGTGTTTACAACTAGCCCTGAGCAACTAAATGTCTTTAAATGCTGTTTACTGCAACCCTAACCCCTCTATGTTATAATTCCTTTGTACTCCCTTGCATTTATTCTGCATTTGTGGGTGTGTCTTGTTGAGTACGGTGGTTGTACTCAGTCTTGCTAAATTTTCCCAAGCCCAGATGAGGAGTTCCTGGAAGATGAAGGCTTTGGTGTCTAGCTCGTGCCTGCCGTCAAGCGCCTGTGGTCGTCGCCCTAGTCTTCCGCTGTTTTTCGTTGTCTTTGAGTGTGCTGGGCCTTCGTTGCCCATGTAATAATTCTATTTACGCTTCCGCTTGTTAAACTCTGAATTGTATCAACTTTTGGTGTACCTTGCCTCCTGGGACAAGGATTAATGCACGCACGTCAGGAACACCCGTTGGGTTATTTCCGGTCGTGACAAGTTGGTATCAGAGCCTCCCTTGACCCTAGGACGAGCCGTAGATCCCAAGCCTTAGCAGTATTTTCAAAAATAAAAATCCTTTGTTATTTGTGAAAACTGTCTAGTCTCTCTCTGTCTTGCTGCTTCATTTATCGTCAAAATCTGACCTTTGAAAATGTTGTTTTTCTTTTGTTTTTGTTTGTAGATGGCCGGCAGCGTCACCCGTCGTGGTTTGCACATGACTGGCTTCGTCTTGGAGCTGCGAGGCATGTGCGTGGTCTTAGGGTATCCACATGGAGTGGATTACTAGGCCAGGCCGCTCCCGGAGCAGGAGGGTGAGGATGCAGAGCCTCACGCTGGTTGGGAGGTCACAGCAGTGATCCTCTCCGGCTCTCCCGAGCGGACTTCGCTGGCAGTCACCGCGGGTGGGGATTCCTTCCCCGCCGCTTGCCAGAACGCCGCTCTCCTCGCCATCGGCACCCTTCACCCGCGCTACCCGGACGAGTTGCAGCACTCGCCCTACCGCTACCACCCTCGTCGCGGAGGAGCCCGCGACTACGCCACCTTCCGGGATGCTAGCTCGGAGGATGACGCTACCGTCGTGCATCTGGCACGCATGGTGGAGGCGTACGACGCGGCTCGTATCGACTTCCATCAGATGGTGCGTCGTGGCATGGTGGAGAACAACCTGAAGATCCTGGAGCTGCGTCAGGAGAACCTGCAGCTCAAGAAGGACCTCGACGCGTTGGAGGCGCAGCTGCATCAGCTCAAGATCGCCCAGGGAGAGGACAGCCGTCCCAAGCGTCGCCGCGTCTGCCGCAGCCAGAAGATCACCGCCCGCAAGAGCACCTCCAGGCCCGAGCTTGTTCGTCAGTCCCTGGCGTGGACTTGCTTCGTCGAGACCCCTCGTGCCGAGCCTGCGCCCGTGGTTCCCCAGGAGGGGGAAGCCTCCGGCGTTGGTAGCTCGGAGGGTGCGCTGTTGCTCACCTTCCGCCCTGGCCCGTCGCAGCGGTAGACGAGCAGTTAGTAGGCTTGCGCGTGTGTTTTTCCTCGTTTGTCTTTTTGAGTTGTGTGGGGCATGGTTACACCGGTGTGTGGTGTAACTATGTCGGAGCCTGTCTTATTTTATTTGCCTAAGCAACTTGAACATTAATGAACCAATTTAATAGCAGTGATAAATTTAAGAATAATGGTAGTCGTGGGTGGTTAGTTTTAATTGTTAGCTCCTTCTCTGTTTGCTGGTCCTGTGTGGGGTTTTTCAGATGGTGACGACCAGGAGAAATGTTAACACCGGTGAAGGCAACCAACCCGAGGGCAGCAACCACAACCACCAAGGCAATCCACCTCCACCTCCACCTCCGCCTCCACCACCACCGCCAGACACCAACGCCATTCTCACCCAAATCCTCGCCCAGCAAGCCAACATGATGACCGCTTTCCTCCACCACCTCCAAAACCCGCCACAACAGAATGCTCCACCACCACCTCCCCAACACTCTAAACTCGCCGAGTTCCTCCGCATCCGCCCACCTACCTTCTCCAGCTCCAACAACCCCGTGGATGCGTTGGATTGGTTGCATGCCGTGGGGAAGAAGTTAGACACGGTGCAGTGCAGCGATGAGGAGAAAGTCGTCTTCGCCGCCCATCAGCTGCAGGGACCCGCATCTCTCTGGTGGGACCACTTCCAGGCTACGCAGCCAGAGGGACAGCCGATTACTTGGGCTCGCTTCACCGCCGCCTTCCGAAGAACCCATGTGCCCGCCGGAGTCGTGGCCCTCAAGAAAAGAGAATTCCGAGAGTTGAAGCAAGGCAACCGCTCCGTGATGGAGTATTTGCACGAGTTCAACAACTTGGCCCGTTACGCTCCGGAGGATGTGCGGGAAGACGAGGAGAAGCAGGAGAAGTTCTTGGCAGGATTGGACCCCGAGCTGTCCGTCCGTCTAGTCTCTGGGGACTATCCGGATTTTCAACGACTGGTGGACAAGAGCATCCGCTTGGAAGCCAAGCACAAGGAACTGGAGTCGCACAAGCGCCGCTTGGCGAATTTCCGCAATCAACAGGGTGCTAACCAGAGGGTCCGCTACACCAATCCCTACCCAGGGGGATCCTCCTCGCAGCAGCAGCAGCAGCAGCAGCAGCAGCAACCTCGCTCCGCGCCTCGACCTCAATTCGTGGTGCGCATCCCACAGCCGCAGCAGCAGCAGGGTCAGCAAGGGACTCGTGCGCCCCGTCCTCCTACGCCAGCTGTGCAGCCCGTTCAAGGCCGCAGGGACGCTCAAGGTCAGCAGCGTCTGTGCTTCAACTGCTTCGAGCCCGGGCACTTTGCGGATAAATGCCCGCAGCCAAGGCGTCAGCAAGGCCAAGCGCCTCCCCGCTCCAACAACGGCGGGAAGGATGTCATTCGGGGTCGTGTGAATCACGTGACGGCCGAGGACGTGCTGACAACTCCAGACGTCATCGTTGGTACGTTCCTCGTTCATTCCATCCCTGCTACAATTTTGTTCGACTCTGGAGCTTCCCACTCGTTTATATCTGTGCCATTCGTGGGGAGAAATCAGTTGGGGGTAGAAAGGCTTAGAAACCCTCTGCTTATCACCACCCCTGGAGGGGTTATGACAGCAAAGTACTATAGCCCTGCCGTCCCTATAGAAATTCAGGGGATTCCTTTTCCCTCGGATCTGATTCTTCTAGACACAAAGAACTTGGATGTGATCCTTGGGATGAATTGGTTGGCCCAATTCCAAGGGGTAGTGGATTGCGCGAGACGCACTGTCACTCTGTACCGAGGACCAGAACAACCGGTTGTTTTCTTTGCACCTCCAACCTCTGTCAGAAGTTCAGAACTTCATCAGATAGAACTGTCAGAAACCCCCATAGTCAGAGAGTTCGGAGACGTGTTTCCGGAAGAACTACCTGGTATGCCGCCCAAGCGAGAGATTGAGTTCCGGATAGATCTTGCTCCAGGAACCACTCCTCTGTACAAGCGACCCTACCGTATGGCAGCAAATGAACTGGCCGAAGTTAAGAAACAGTTGGAAGAGTTGAAAAAAAAGGGGTATATACGTCCGAGTACTTCCCCATGGGGTGCTCCTGTGATTTTTGTAGAGAAGAAAGACAAGACGAAGAGGATGTGCGTTGACTACAGAGCTCTCAATGAAGTCACCATCAAAAACAAGTACCCTCTTCCCCGGATCGATGATCTGTTCGACCAGCTTAAAGGTGCCACTGTATTCTCCAAGATTGATCTTCGTTCCGGATATCACCAATTACGTATTCGTGAAGAAGATATTCCGAAGACCGCATTCACTACGCGATACGGGCTATATGAATTCACGGTGATGTCGTTCGGCTTAACCAATGCTCCTGCCTTCTTCATGAACTTGATGAACAAAGTGTTCATGGAATACTTGGATAAGTTCGTTGTGGTTTTCATCGATGACATTCTGATATACTCACAATCAGAGGAAAACCATCAGCACCATCTCCGTCTGGTGTTGGGAAAGTTGCGGGAACATCAATTGTATGCCAAGCTTAGCAAGTGTGAGTTCTGGTTGTCCGAAGTCAAATTCTTGGGGCACGTGATATCTGCTAAAGGAGTTGCTGTGGACCCCGAAACAGTGACCGCCGTCACCGATTGGAAGCAACCCAAGACAGTCACTCAGATTCGCAGTTTCTTGGGTTTGGCAGGATATTACCGGAGATTCATCGAGAACTTCTCCAAAATCGCTCGACCCATGACACAGTTGTTGAAGAAAGAAGAGAAATTTGTGTGGAGCCCGCAGTGCGAGAAGGCGTTCCAAACTCTCAAGGAAAAGCTGGTTTCCTCGCCAGTGTTAATCTTGCCGGATACTCGCAAGGATTTCATGGTGTATTGTGATGCTTCGCGCCAAGGATTGGGGTGCGTGCTCATGCAGGACGGTCATGTGGTAGCCTATGCTTCACGTCAGCTACGACCTCATGAAGGCAACTACCCTACACATGACTTGGAGTTAGCAGCGGTGGTTCATGCTCTAAAAATCTGGCGGCACTATCTCATTGGGAACCGCTGTGAAATATATACTGATCACAAGAGCTTGAAATACATCTTCACCCAGTCGGATCTGAATCTTCGGCAAAGGAGATGGTTAGAACTCATCAAGGATTATGATGTGGGAATTCACTATCATCCTGGTAAGGCTAACGTGGTTGCCGACGCTCTAAGTCGGAAGAGCCACTGCAACACTCTCAACGTCCGAGGCATTCCACCCGAGCTTAATCAACAGATGGAAGCCCTGAACCTAAGCATAGTTGGTCGCGGATTCTTGGCTGCGTTGGAAGCCAAGCCTACCTTGCTCGATCAAATCCGCGAGGCTCAGAAGAATGATCCGGACATGCATGGACTCCTCAAGAATATGAAACAGGGTAAAGCCGCTGGTTTCACAGAGGATGAACACGGAACCTTATGGAACGGAAAGCGGGTATGCGTTCCAGATAGCAGAGAACTTAAACAGCTGATACTTCAGGAAGCTCACGAAAGTCCTTATTCCATTCACCCGGGCAGTACCAAGATGTACTTAGACTTGAAGGAGAAATACTGGTGGGTTAGCATGAAGCGGGAAATTGCAGAGTTTGTGGCTCTATGTGATGTGTGCCAGCGTGTCAAGGCAGAACACCAACGACCGGCCGGACTTCTCCAACCTCTCCAAGTGCCAGAATGGAAGTGGGATGAAATTGGGATGGATTTCATCACCGGCCTTCCAAAAACCCAAGGTGGATATGATTCTATATGGGTAATAGTGGATCGATTAACCAAGGTGGCTCGATTTATTCCTGTAAAGACCACCTATGGAGGGAATAAACTAGCGGAGCTCTACTTCGCTAGGGTCGTGAGTCTCCATGGCGTTCCCAAGAAAATCGTATCTGATAGGGGAAGCCAATTCACCTCTCACTTTTGGAAGAAGCTCCAAGAAGAGCTTGGTACCCGACTAAATTTCAGCACCGCGTATCACCCGCAGACAGATGGACAGACCGAGCGTCTAAATCAGATCTTAGAAGATATGCTTCGCGCATGTGTCCTAGATTTTGGGAAGACTTGGGATAAGAGTCTCCCCTATGCCGAGTTCTCCTACAATAACAGCTACCAAGCCAGCATACAAATGGCACCCTATGAAGCGTTGTACGGGCGCAAATGCCGGACACCGCTATTGTGGGACCAAGTTGGAGAAAGCCAAGTGTTCGGGACTGATATCCTGAGAGAAGCTGAAGCTAAAGTCAGAATCATTCGGGATAATCTAAAGGTGGCACAGTCCCGGCAGAAAAGTTATGCAGATAACCGTCGCCGTGACTTGGAATTCACAGTGGATGATTTTGTGTATCTTCGGGTCACGCCATTGCGAGGTGTACACAGGTTTCAGACGAAAGGGAAGCTTGCACCTCGGTATGTGGGTCCTTTCCGTATCGCTGCTCGACGCGGAGAAGTTGCTTACCAGCTGGAGTTGCCCGCCTCCTTGGGTAACATGCATGATGTGTTTCATGTGTCGCAACTCAAGAAATGTCTCCGAGTGCCATCCGAGCAGGCCAACTCAGAGCAAATTGAAGTTCGCGAAGATTTGACCTACGTGGAGAGGCCAGTAAAAATCCTGGACACCATGGAGCGCAGGACCAGGAACCGGGTAATCCGTTTTTGCAAGGTCCAGTGGAGCAACCACGCCGAAGAAGAAGCTACTTGGGAGCGCGAAGACGAGCTGAAGGCAGCCCATCCCGATCTCTTCGCCAGTTCTTCCGAATCTCGGGGTCGAGATTCCGTTTAAGGGGGGTAGGTTTGTCGCGTCCCAAATCGACTCTAAAATTCATCCTCAAAATTGTGCAAAGAATAATTAAAATTCATGAGAAAGCCTCCAACAATTAAAATGTGCAAAGATAAAAGTCAAATGAGGCTTGGAGGATTTTTGTATGTTTCCTAAAAGCCTAAAATGCTTAAATAAATTTTAGTGGAATTTTCAGAGCACAAATAATAATAGAAAAGAAATAAACAAAGTAAAAAGGTTTTATAAAAAGAAAACCCTAAAAGAAGTTCTTTTTCCCCCCCCCCCTTCCCTCTTGGGCCGGCTCGGCCCACTTCTCCCTCCCTCTCTCTCTCTCCTCCCCCGCGGCCCATCGGCTCCCCGCGCGCGTGCGCGCCGCTGACAGGCGGGCCCGCCCGCCACTCTCGCTGACGGGTGGGGCCCACCTGTCATCGCCTTCCTCCCGCCGCGCCCGCCGCCGCGCCCGTGCCCTAGCGCCGCCGCCGCCGCGGATTGCGCCGCATCCCGCCGTCCCCGCGCGCCTTAATGAGGGGGGAATCATTCCCCGCGATTCCCTCTCCCGTTTCCCCCGTTTTCCCCTCTCTCTCTCCCTCGGATTCGTCCGATTTTAATCCCGCATTCGTCGCCGGCGCATCTATGGCGGCCGAAATCTCCGCGGCCGGTTTCCTTCCTCCCCGGCCGCCTTCTCTCCCTTCCGACGCTATAAAATCGTTGCCCGAGCTCCGCTCTTCCGTTTCCGCCGCTCGCCGCTCGCTCTCGCCGTCGGATTCGTGCTCGCGCCGTGCTCCGCTCTCTCCGCCATCGCCGCCGAGCTCCGTTCCGCCGCCGCCGCCGCTCCGGACTTCCTCCTTACTCGGCGACACCTCCATCGGCTTCGCCGAGTGGTTGCCGACCCCGTCCGCCGCTCCGCTTCGCCCGCCGACCGCCGGAGCACCGTCGTCATCGTCATCCCGACCCGCGCCGCCGTCTTCCTCCGCTCCGGCCGCCGTTCTCGTCGTCGTCGTCGTCCCGGGGTGAGCCGAGGACCGCCCTTTCGCTTCCCCCTTCCCTCCTCTCTCTCGGGCGCCGCTCCGCCGCGCCGGTGGTCGCCGGCGGTGACCATCGGGGCGCGGGCGCGCCGCTCCCGTCGGCCGTGCCGGCGAGGCCGCCCTCGGGCGCGCCCTCGCGGCTGCCAAGTGGGCCCGGCCGTCAGCCGCCCGCGCCCGCGGGTGCGGCTGACGCGCGGGACCCACGGCGCCGACCGCCGCCAGCCGCGTGCGCCCGGTCCACCGTGGACCGAGCGGCTGACGCGTGGGCCCCACTTCCCGTGGACCCGGTCCGCGCGCCCCGCTCCCTCGGCTGACGCAATAAATAGTTTTTTTTAATTGAAAATTAAATGAAGAAATTCGCAAATATCCATTTAAAGAGCATATAAACTTCAAATGGCCATATCTTGGCCATTTGAACTCGGAATTGGACCGTTCAAGTCTCTAATTTTTCCTTAAGATGTAAAGAACCCATTTTTGTGCTTTGCTTCTGCTGTTATGTGGAGTTATTTAGTGTTAAAGCCTTTTTCTTTTCCGTTGGTCGTGTAGACGCTGCAGCTTCGGAAGATCCGCTCTTCGTGGAAGTCGAAGCCGTCGATTGGGAAAACGAGCAAGGCAAGACACATCATCTTGATCATATTGAATCCCAGTTTATAAAATTATGTTGATTTAAATTATTGCATTATCGCTTTATTTAAATTCCCGCGTTATCACTGTTTTATTTAGCCATGCCTATTTACCTTTGTTATGACCTTATTATTATTGTTATTGCTATTATTACCTTGTTCACCCTAGATCAAACAAAACCCCAACTAGTGGACACTCTACTCGTGGTATCACTAGTATGATTTTAGGTAGATGCTTTGCTTTAATTAGGTAACATTAGGTGGTTTTACAACTATAGACCTTGGGAAATATTCATATCACCTGGACACTATGGAATTGTTGGTTTATTGTGGAATTGGCTTCACACCGCCCCCTCTATTCAAAATCCCCTAAAATGGTTTTAGGCTGGGCTCGGGGTGCATGGTTTTGATAGTAGCACCTCGGCCGTTTAAGGACCGGTCTTCGGGCCTCTGTTGCAAAGCACTACCGTACTTCCACATGTCTAGTGGGTAAGGCTTAGTTTGTGGCTCAGTCTAGTCATAAACAAAAGTACACGGATTGGAGATGGATGAAGTCGGGGGTCGATGGACATTCTCCAGGGCAAATGAAGGCTACACGAGCTGCGGCCCGGTAGTCGAGATGTCATATGGCAGAGGGTTGGTGCCCTACTGCTAGGGGCTCAGTCTTGCCTGCCTGTCCCGGGGGTTCCGGCCGTAGGCGGGATTGGGTCGGTACTCTTGTCTAAGGCTAGGATGGGTTGGAAACTATGTCACGTCTTCCGTCCGTATACCGTGGTGGTATGTGGCACGTGGTTACACGTGAGGAAGATGTGTCTTGTGGGTAAAGATGTACACCTCTGATCAGAGTATAATCTATTCGAATAGCCGAGCCCTCGGTTATGGGCAAGCCGAGCAATGTACCCAAGTTAGTGTTTTAATTCTTAAAACCTGCTTAACAACTAAAATATGGAATGGTTGGCCTGGGTTGGCTTAGGACGAGCTGGGACCCAGGGTCGGGTTGCCAGTTCGGTCTGAATCATCATAGGCCTTGGGTTAAGGCAGGTTCGTGCGGGTTCACGGCCTTGATTAATAACATTGTTTAGTTCTAGGATCGTGTTTACAACTAGCCCTGAGCAACTAAATGTCTTTAAATGCTGTTTACTGCAACCCTAACCCCTCTATGTTATAATTCCTTTGTACTCCCTTGCATTTATTCTGCATTTGTGGGTGTGTCTTGTTGAGTACGGTGGTTGTACTCAGTCTTGCTAAATTTTCCCAAGCCCAGATGAGGAGTTCCTGGAAGATGAAGGCTTTGGTGTCTAGCTCGTGCCTGCCGTCAAGCGCCTGTGGTCGTCGCCCTAGTCTTCCGCTGTTTTTCGTTGTCTTTGAGTGTGCTGGGCCTTCGTTGCCCATGTAATAATTCTATTTACGCTTCCGCTTGTTAAACTCTGAATTGTATCAACTTTTGGTGTACCTTGCCTCCTGGGACAAGGATTAATGCACGCACGTCAGGAACACCCGTTGGGTTATTTCCGGTCGTGACACCTGCGTACCATTACTGGGTTAGCGAGCCACTCGGGGTGGAGGACTTCCCTGATGAAGCCAGCTTTGAGAAGTTTGTCGAATTCTTCTCGTATGGCTTGTTTTCGCTCGGGTGCGAATCTCTGTAGTTTTTGTTTAACTGGCTTGCCATCGGGTCGCACCATCAATTTGTGCTCAATCACCTCTCTAGGATTTCTCGGCATGTCTGACGGTTGCCAAGC
Organism: Oryza sativa Japonica Group; assembly: GCF_034140825.1. Lineage (NCBI taxonomy): Eukaryota > Viridiplantae > Streptophyta > Magnoliopsida > Poales > Poaceae > Oryza > Oryza sativa. The sequence goes on from NC_089039.1 coordinate 4,550,576, forward strand.
GAATACGTCTGCATTGTCGCAGAGGAAGGTGATGAGCGCGAGTTCCTATTTGTCATCAGCGTAGCCCCTATCCTGACCGTCTTGTCGGGGTTGGAGCTAGACAACGGGATTATCTTGATAGCACCGTCTGGCTTTGCCTTTTTGCTGGGCTTGCTCACTTTCTTGGGCTGCTCAGTTGTGGCGGGTGGGTTGAGAGTATGCTCGATGTCGAGGCTCCGCTTGTCACACTGTACTGCCAACTTAGCGTTGCCCTGGATGGTGATTGTCCCTTTTGGTCCTGGCATTTTGAGTACCTGATAAGCGTAGTGAGATGCTGCCATAAACTTAGCGAGTCCAGTTCTCCCAATGATGGCATTGTATGCGGTGTCAAACTCCGCGACATCAAAGGTGATTTGCTATGTTCGGAAGTTATTGGCCTGCCCAAAAGTGACGGGTAGCGTGATGTTGCCTACAGGTTTAGATGACGATTCTGGGGTAATTCCATGGAAGGGCTGATCTGTAGGTGTCAGCTCGCTTCGACGTATCTCTATCGCCTCTAAAGTGCTGGCAAAAAGTAGGTTGATTGAGCTCCCGCCATCGATGAGGACTCTAGCCACCTTGATGTTCCGAATGGTGGGTTCAGCCACGATCGGATATCTGCCAGGCGTAGTCGCGATCTTGGGGTGATCTGCCTCCGAGAACTCAGGGGCTGTTTGGTTCCCCGCCAGAATTCGCCACACCTTGAATGCGGCAGCCACGCAAAACAGGCTATTGTTTGGTTCCCACGTAAGTTGAGCCAGCCACACAACGTTACAGTTCATTTCTGTGATAGTTTTCGCCACAAGTGCGGCGAGCTTTTCCTTCGCCACAGAACTGTGGCAGCGCCACAACCTGGCTGGATACCAACGGCAGCGAACCAAACAGGCCCTCAATCTTGTGCTGGGACCACTTCATCTTGGAGGTAGTCGCTTGCGAAGTGGAGCAGACTTCACGTTCCACCTTTTTGTACTCCCTTTTCAAGCTGTACGATGTAGAGCCGCCGAAGATGTGGGAGACATGGAGGTCATATTCTGGGAAGGCAAAGTCGGAATTGAGGGTAGCGGCTTCCTCAGCTGTCTCAACAACACGAACTCGCTTCCCTCTCTCAATCGCCAGTTGTCTCGCGAGCTCCTTCTTGAAGATGAGACAGTTCTCCATGGCGTGGTTGTTGGTCTTGTGTATTGGGCACCATTGCTTGTGTGAGTCATCGTTCTGGGGATTGGGGCGCCTAGGTGGGTCCATTTGCTCAGCGGCGAGGACTTCTCCCGAGGGTTTGCGCTTCCCACTTTTATGACTTCTCTTTTTGCTTGACTCTGGTGCGTCCTTGTTGCTTGATCTCTTCTCCTCACCCGTCTTGCTTTTTCCGTCTTTGCTTGTTAATGCATCATCTGCATGGGCGCATCTGTCGATGATCTCGAACAGTTTTCAAGCAGAGGTGACTCGTCGTGTTGCCAGCTCTTGGGTGGTGTATCGATCTCGGAGACCTGACTTGAACGCACGGATAATAGAAGCATCGGTGATCTCGGGGATTGTATTCCTGCGCACGTTGAAGCGCTGAATATAGTCCCTCAATGATTCGCCTGGGTTCTGAGTTAGAGCGTGAAGGTCGTCCTCGATTGTGTGGCATTTGTAGGTTCCCTGGAAGTTGGCAACGAACTGTTGCCACAAGACTTCCCATGATGAGATCGAGCGTGGCAGGAGATGGACTAGCCATGATCGAGCAGATCCCTTCAACGCAGCTGGTATGTAGTTTGCTAGCGCGTTATCATCTGTTGATGCTAAAAACACGAGGCCTGGGAGATCTGCTTAACTCCAGTGCAGGTCCAAAATCTTGCCTTTTAGGTTCATGAGCGTGCCAGTTGATTTGATCCTACAATCAACAAGAAATAATAGACAAAGAAACCGCCGTTAAATCCATAAACGATAGCCGATCGGCCAGTCGCCGATGACATATCATTTATATTTGAGCCAATGTCATATGTTAATCGATCGGCAGTTGTTAATAAGTAAATTAAAACTAAATCTGCTCGATCGGCTGTAGATATTAACAGTATATAATCTTTATGTCGATATATACTTAAATCAAGTGATTGGGATAGATCGGTCACCATGTCGAGACAGTATAAATCACTTAGATCGCAATATATATTAACAATGAGATTATAGACGTTTACAGCATAGCTGATCAGATAGATCTAGCGTGTACCGGCTAATACTCCGATACCACTCTATATTAAGATATTAAAGCAAGTAAAATATATCAAACAGGAAGCTTAATACACCTAAATGCAATAGAATCTTAACGTAAAGGGCGGATCTAGCATGACAATTAAGCATATAAAACATAAAGCTAAATCAGGTAAGATCGGCTGAAACCCTGATACTACCCTAATCAACAACCAAGACGCAGGCTAGAGATTATAGTTCTAAGCACGACTTATGAGGTCAAACTTAACTGATGCAGCCATAAGTATGAAAAGAAAGACAATATCTAGACAATCAAGCCATTGGAAGCTTCATATAGTGGTAAATATCCTATATAATCTAAGTCAATATCGGTATTTAACCTATTCGGCTGTCTTCTAGGACTAGATGCTAGCCGATAGAAGGTTAAATAACGATATTGCCAAAGATTATATAAGATATATGATAACTCGACAACTTACATAAACCAGATTAGAGTGTCATAAAGATGGAAGCACTAATCTCGAGAACGCAAGCCGCCATAACAAGTTTTACCTCTAGTTGAAGATCGAAACCCAATGCAGCTCAACCCGAAAGCAAGAACTCGTTGAAAACAAAACAAAAGTAAAAGGTGGCGATGCGCCTAGATTGTATTGAACGTGCGTTAATTGATTACATGGGGCTCGGGGTCTATTTATACCTGAGATTACAAAATATGTCTATGTTGGACACGACTCTTATCTCTAACAAACTCTAAGATACCATAAGTCTTTGCGGCAGACTTTTGCCCAAACTTATCTCTTAGGAAATTACATAGAATATCCTAATTAATAGATACAATTGTCGTTTCAGGACCGAATCCGTGTGTGGCAATCCATATGAAGCACATTAACTCAGCCCGATGACGTATACCGAGTCACATTGTCTGATTCGGCTGAATCGGCTACCTTGTCCGACTCGAACTCTGCCGACTTTGGTCGTAGCCGATTTGGACTTCAGCCGAATCTTGCTCTTTTTCTGGAACGATCTACCTCTTTGATTCCGCTTCGGTTTTATTTTCATCTCCGATACTGAAATTACCAAATTTGGTCGCTAACATCATCTGCACCAGCGGCATAGAAAACCGTAGAGTAGACTTGCAGAAATTCTTCTGGGTGTGTACTTCCATCGTATTTCTCTATTGCTCCCAGTCGGAATTTCTCGGGCCACCGTACATCCTGGAGTTCGGGCATGAATGCCCTGCATCCACCCTCTAGAGCAAAAGGTAGCCCGCGATGCTGACATCGTCGGGGAGGCTAGTCTGACAAGGATGATGACGAGGACGAGGGGTCGCTTGGTTGAGGAGCCTTGCTTGTCGAATGATGATCTCGTCCTCGATCTCGACCGGGAGCGGGAGACTGGTTGTCGTTATGACCCGTATGGTACAAGCGTGTATCGGCTAGCAAGCAGGTTCATTGGGATGAACTAGGAATCGGCCAAGCGCTTGCTCTCACAATAGAAAATTCGGCTAAAGATGAACCTCTGATGGCTTCTGCAGCTTATTTCTGGTCCAACACTCTTAATGCCTTCATGTTCAATCAAGGGCCGATGACCCACACTCTGCTAGACATCACCATGATCACTGGTTTAGATATCACTTCTTCGGCCAATCCAATGACCCTGAACTCCAAAAACCAGTTTGAGTTTAAGACAAAAACCATAGGTGGAAAAACACAACCGATCATGTTTTAAAACTGCTAAGGGCGATACAATTTGTATCGGCCATCTAAAGGCGATGTCAACTACATCGGCATTACATGCATCGGCAAACTCAGCCGATCATGAATTAATCCAAACACTTGTGTAATATTTCTTCAAGTATTTACCATTAAGTGCTCATCCATAAACTTCACCATCAAGTCCTTGCAACATGTAAGCTCCCTTGGACACAACCTTATGAATTTGAAACGGTCATTCCCAATTCGGCGACCACTTGTCGAATTTTTTATCTCGAGTTCCTATCAGCAAAGTTAACTTCCAAACAAGCTCCCCTTCAGAAAAAGATTTAGGCACCACTTTCTTGTTATAATGCCGAGCAACCCTTTCCTTATCCCTGGTAACCTTTGCAAGAGCTCTCAATCTTGATTGAACCAAGTCCTCCTTTTCATCAGCCATGAGGTTATAATATTCATCAGCTGTCAATTCATTCTGTAACTCCGTCCTTCTCGAGCTGATTCTAATTTCCCAAGGTAAAACTGCCTCATGTCCATAAACGAGCTTATAAGGAGGAACTTGAATTGATCCATGACAAGTCATCCGATAAGACCATAATGCTTCAGCCAGTCGTGTATGCCATTACCGAGGATAATCAGAAATCTTTCTTTTAACCAACTTGATCAAACTCTTGTTAGACGCCTCGGCTTGCCCATTAGCTTGTGCATAATATGGAGAAGAATTCAACAACTTGATACCCATGCTATCAGCAAACTGAACAAACTATTCGGATACAAAGATTGATCCCTAGTCAGTTGTAATAGTTTGGTGAATACCAAATCGGTAGATTATGTGCTCTTTGACAAATTGTACAGCATCTCCTGAATCAACCTTCTTCAAGGGAATAGCTTCTACCCACTTGGTGAACTAATCAGTTACAACCAATATAAACTTATGCCCCTTGCTGGAGGGTGGATTAATTTGGCCGATCATATCCATACCCCATCCTCTGAATGGCCATGGCTTGATAATAGGATTCATAGCCGACGTTGGTGCTCTTTGAATTGCTCCAAATTTCTGACAATCTTGACATCCCTTGTAGTATCTAAAACAATCTTCCAACATTGTCGATCAAAAATACCCTGCACGCCGAAGCAACCACTTCATCTTGTGAGCTGATTGATGAGTACCACAAATCCCTTCATTTACCTCGCCTATCGCAACCTTGGCTTGATCGGTACTCAAACACTTAAGCAGCACCCCATCAACCGTTCGATGATATAACTCATCATCCAACAAGGTATATTTCAAAGCTTTATAGCGCAATTTCCGAGAAACCACTTGAGATGGATTCTGCAAATATTGATACACATCATACCTCCAATCATCGGCTGATATTGTGGCGACTTCTACTTTGACATCCTTCACCATTGGCTTGAACCCTGATGCCCCCTGAGCCAAATCATTAGCTTCAACATTCTGCTCCCGAGACATATGCTTTAAAGTTACCAGCCGAAATCCATCCATCTACTCTCGGCACTTCTCATTGTAGACCATCAATGTATCATTCTTACATTCATATTCTCCTGCTAATTGACTGATCACCAACAAAGAATCACCCATAATTTTGATAGCATCGGCTTCAGCTTCCTTAAGCAATTGCAACCCCTTGAGAACTGCTTCATACTCAGCCTGATTGTTAGTTGCATATGGCTTAATAGTATAGGCAAACTTGAAACTTGCCCCCTGAGGGGAAATGATAACCAAGCCGATACCACAACCATGAGTGCACACTGATCCATCAAAAAATAAAGTCTAAGGCACAATGTCAACTGAGCCGATTGAGTCATCACGATGATCTACAATAAAATCGGCTATAGCTTGTCCCCTTAATCGCCTTCGGTGACTCATACCGAAAATCAAATTCCGTTAAAGCAAATATCCACTTTCCAACCCTTCCTTTCAAAATTGGAGCCAACAGCATGTACTTAACCACATCGGCTTTACATACCACAGTGCATTCATTGGATAATAGATAATGCCTTAATTTTGTACAGGAGAAATATAAATACAAACATAACTTCTCCACGGGAGAATACCTCGTTTCTGCGTCCAAGAGCCTTCGGCTTAAATAAAATATAGCCCTCTCCTTCCCTTTGAGCTCCTGAATCAAAACCGAGCCGATTGACTTCTCACCAGCCGACAAATATAACTTGAACGGTGCCCCCTTTTGTGGAGATATCAAAACTGGCGGGGAACTAAGATATTTCTTGATATTATCCAAAGCCTTCTGTTGCTCTGCCCCCCAAGTGAACTTTTGATCGGCTTTCAATCTCAACAAAGGTGTAAAAGGCTCTAATCTTCCAGATAAATTAGAGATAAACCTTCTAATGAAATTTATCTTGCCGATCAACTCCTGCAACTTCTTCTTGTCCTCCGGAGGTTAAATCTTCTGAATTGCATTAACACTCCTTTGAGTTACCTCAATCCCCCTCCCATGAACAAGAAATCCCAAGAACTGTCCAGCTGATACACCAAAAGCACATTTTGTTGGGTTCATCTTCAAGCCATACTTCCTAGTTCTCTCAAAAACCTTCCTCAAATCGGTTATGTGATTTTCTATTTCCTTTGACTTGACAACCACATCATCAATATAAACCTCAACCAACCAGCCGATCAGATCATGGAATATGTAATTCATGGCCCGCTGATATGTAGCCCCAGCACTCTTCAAGCTGAAAGTCATCACAACCCACTCAAACAAGCCGATTGCACCAAGACACCTGAAAGCTGTCTTATGAATATCTTCTTCTGCCATAAAGATTTGATTGTAACCTGCATTGCCATCCATAAAACTTAATATCTTATGCCCTGAAGCAGCATCAACCAACTGATCAGCAATCGGCATTGGGTACTCATCCTTTAGGGTAGCCTTGTTTAAATCCCGAAAATCAATGCACACCCTGACTTTGCCAATTTTCTTGATAACTGGAACTATATTAGAAACCCATTCGGCATACCAGCATGGACGTATGAAGCCAGCATCATATAATCGTGCAACCTCAGCCTTGACAGCATCGAGCATATCGGCTTTACATCTCTTTGGTGGCTGCTGATATGGTCTAACCCCTGGTTTGATAGGAAGCCGATGTTCGACAATCGATCGGCTGAGTCCTGGCATCTCAAAATATTCCCAAGCGAAGCAATCTCTGTACTCCTTTAAAAGCTCTATCAACTTGGTTCTGAATTCTGGAGATAAATTCTTACTAATGAATGTCGGCCTTGGTCTATCTCCTGGACCAATGTCAATTTCCTCCAAATCATCAGCTGACATGAAACCCTCTCCTTGCTTGTCATCGAGATCATCTACTGTGTCCTTGGTGTAGACGTTTGAACCCTCCAAGACGCCCTCAACATAATAATTTGGGCTCTCCATCTTCAATTAGCTGTATATCACAATCGGACACTTTTAGAAAATCTCCATCCCAAACTTTTCCAGACAGGCAATCAATACCATCCATCTCCCAAAGAGCTAAATTGGCACTAGCAACGTTAACTGACATGTCGGCTGGCACGATCTCAACCTTGTCACCTTGCCATTGAATCAAGCACTGGTGCATGGTCGAAGGAATACAACAATTTGTGTGAATCCAATCCCTTCCAAGCAACAGGCTATAGGAACCCTTCCCATCGATGACAAAAAAATGTTGTAGGAACAGTTTTACTCGACTGTCAGCTCCACATTCAAAACTCCTTTAGTCTCTGACGAATTGCCACCAAAATCCTTGAGAACCATGTTAGTCTTGGTAAGATTATCTGGATTTCTGCCCAACTTTCTGAATGTAGCATATGGCATCAAATTCACAGCAGCTCCTCCATCAACCATCATCTTGGACATCGGCTTCCCATTAACAAATCCATTGATATACAATGGCTTGAGATGCCGATTTTCTGTCCCTTCTGGCTTCTCAAAAATCGCTTGTTCTGGTGACAAAACCAATCTAGCAGAAACTTCTTCAACGTCATCAACATCGGCTTGCCTAGCTTCAAATTCTGCAGGTAGCATAAAAATCATATTCACCGATGCAGATGCAGTAGCCTTACCCTTAAGCAATCTTCTCGCCTTGTTAGCTTCAACTTCATCGGCTGTTGTAACCGTGCTCTTAACACGCCACTCCTGCTTGGTCTTTGTTTTCCTCAGCTGATGATTAATCTCTTGTTGCACCTCCTGGAAGCGTTCTCTATTCCTCAACCTTTGAACCCTTCTCTTTTGATTCTTTGTGAAAATACCAGAAGGACACCACTGAGTCTTCCTATCCTCATCGTCATCCTGGTAGCAATCTTGATTAACCGGGCCCAACCTCTGATGAACAGACACCCTTTTATGACCTAGCCGATTACCTCTATTGTTGGATCGGCTTGAACTTCCTGTATTATCACTGCACCCAGGGCAATCTTCAATTGATGGTAGCCTCATGCCTTTGTTCCAACAGAATCTGAAAAACTCACAGTCCCAATGAGGATCAAATCCACCATCATCTTCTTCACAATACCTCTCCTGCTGCTTGTCATACTTTCTTTGATACTTGTTGATAATTCTAGCTGAATTCATCTGAAAACATTGATTCTTCCCCCCATCGGCTGTCCTCCCAGAAGTATGTACCATGTTAATAGGGAAAGGATTACCATCAACCTTCATCGGCTTCTTTGAGTCATCAAATTTGACCTTTCCCCCTTCAATGGCCGCCTGGATTTGCTGCCTGAAAACCTTGCAATCATTAGTAGAATGAGAACCAGAATTATGCCACTTGCAATATTTTCTCTTTCCTAGTTCCTCAGCCGATGGAATTATATGACCAGCAGGAAGTTGAATCTATTTCTCCCGAAGCAACAAATCAAAAATCTTGTCAGCCTTGGTAATATCAAAGTCAAACCTTTCCTCTTTTCCAGAACTCCTCACCCATTGGCATGGTATGACTTTCTTGCTCCTGACCCATTCGGCTGCTGATACTTCGGAATCATCATCCTCTTCAGAATCATATATATAGGGATATACATGATTGATCTTCTTGAAATTCTTCTTAGCTTCAGCAAATCGTTGCTCATGAAAAGTTACCTTCTGTGCAAGATGTGATAGACTCTCGAAATCCTGGGATGAAAATTTCTCCTTAATCGGTGCTATCAAACCCTGAAAAGCCAGATCGGCTAGCTGAGAATTAGTCAAAGACAAACTATAACACCTATTCCTCATCTCCCTGAATCTCTGGATATAATCTTGCACAGACTCATCATGTCTTTGCCTTATTGCCGTTAGATCTAATAACTTCATCTCATGTATTCCACTGTAAAAATAGTTGTGAAACTGTTTCTCCAAATCGGCCCAACTATTGACAGAGTTATATGGTAGAGAAGAAAACCATGTGAACGCCGATCCGGACAAAGATAAAGGAAACAACCTAACTCTCAAGGTGTCAATAGCCGATGCTTCACCACATTGAGCCAAAAATCGGCTGATATGTTCATAAGTTGAAACATTATCCTGCCCTGAAAACTTAGAGAAATCTGGGACCTTGTATCGGCTAGGCAATGGAACCCTTTCAAACCACTCAGGGTAAGGATGACGATATAAGTTTCCAGTGTCCTTTGGCTTGAGTCCAAACTGCTCCCTCATCACATCTGCAATCATATCAGCCCAAGGCCTCTGCTGAGGTACTCCTTGCACATGCTGCTGAATCGGCTCGAACTGATTAAGTTGAGGAGCAAACTGGTTAAATTGCGGCAACGTCTGCAGTTGAGGTGATCCACCTTGCTGATGCTGGACATGGGGCGATGGAGGCTGATACTGATAATTCAAGTTACCTCCCTGATAGTTCTGGAAATTTGGCTGTATATTACGTACCAAATGCTCAGGAATAACTTGGGCTACAACCGATTGATCTGGCTGCACATTATGAACCAAGTGCTCAGGAACAACCTGGTTGACCACGTGCTGTACTTGCCGATTATCAGGTGTTCTCAACCTTGCTGATGTATGTTGCATTCTGCTATTGAATCGGCTGAACCGTCTGTTGCCTCTGTGGTGTTTGTTGAATCGGCAATGACTGTACTGGGTCGGCTGTTGTCGGAGTTGGTAAAAACATCGCAGCAACATGCTCCTGAGTCAGTCGATTGATATTTTGCCCAACATGCTGTGGCTGTTCCCTGGTCAACAATCGAGGATTAACCATCTGCCTAGGTGCCGACGATGGTGCAGCTTGTGCAGGGGTTGAAACCGGTGCCGTCGGCTGAACTGGCGGTATATTGGAAGCATCCTGCTAGTTACCTGTGACCAAAGGCCTGTAGTTTGGGAAAACACCACCTGGTAGATAAACTGGCCCCGTGGCTTGGTGCTCGGCTATTGTACCATTGACAACAGTCTTCACCATATTTGTTAAAGTATTAACAAGTACTCCAGATTGGTTGATCAAAGCATGTTGCACAGCATAGTCAATCTGGTCCTGGAAGTTGTTAAACTGCAATTGTTCTTCACTGCCATCTCCTACAACTCCAACTTCACCATCCTTAGGGTATGTGCCTTTATCACCCGAATCGTTTGTACTACCTTTAGCTGCTTGAGTGTCACCATCTTTTGACGAACCCATTCCAGGCATATCAGCTACTAGTTTCAGCTTATACTTTTGAATGACTTTTCCTTGTTTGGTTTCTGTTAATGAGTTCATGAATTGTTGTTGCGTATGTTTCATCATCAATTCAAACTCCTTCTTTTGTTCTGGTGAAAGCTTGTCTACAGTGATCGGAATAATGTTTCCTTCATTAACCTCAGACTCACTAGTTCCTGTGGGCTTTGGAATCTTGCTCTGAGGAGGGATCACCGGTTTTGTTGCCAGTGACTGTGGTGCTTTCTCAGCAGAAGATGTTGTCGAAACTCGGTCCCACCGGGCGTGCCAAAAGCGTGTTGATAATAAAAATACGAGGCCTGGGAGATCTGCTTAACTCCAGTGCAGATCCAAAATCTTGCCTTTTAGGTTTGTCAGCGTGCCAGTTGATTTGATCCTGCAATCAACAAGAAATAATAGACAAAGAAACCGCGGTTAAATCCATAAATGATAGCCGATCGGCCAGTCGCCGATGACATATCATTTATATTTGAGCCGATGTCATATGTTAATCGATCGGCAGTTGTTAATAAGTAAATTAAAACTAAATCTACTCGATTGGCTATAGATATTAACAGTATATAATCTTTATGTCGATATATACTTAAATCAAGTGATTGGGATAGATCGGTCGCCATGCCGAGACAATATAAATCACTTAGATCGGAATATATATTAACAATGAGATTATAGACGTTTACAGCATAGCCGATCAGATAGATCTAGCGTGTACCGGCTAATACTCCGATACCACTCTATATTAAGATATTAAAGCAAGTAAAATATATCAAACAGGAAGCTTAATACACCTAAATGCAATAGGATCTTAACATAAAGGGTGGATCTAGTATGACAATTAAGTATATAAAACATAAAGCTAAATCAGGTAAGATCGGCTGAAACCCCGATACTACCCTAATCAACAACCAAGAAGCAGGCTAGAGATTATAGTTCTAAGCACGACTTATGAGGTCAAACTTAACTGATGCAGCCATAAGTATGAAAAGAAAGACAATATCTAGAAAATCAAGCCATTGGAAGCTTCATAGAGTGATAAATATCCTATATAATCAAAGTCAATATCGGTATTTAACCTATTCGGCTGTCTTCTAGGAGTATATGCTAGCCGATAGAAGGTTAAATAATGATATTGCCAGAGATTATATAAGATATATGATAACTCAACAACTTACATAAACGAGATTAGAGTGTCATAAAGATGGAAGCACTAATCTCGAGAACGCAAGCCGCCATAACAAGTTTTACCTATAGTTGAAGATCGAACCCGATGCAGCTCAACCCAAAAGCAAGAACTCATTGAAAACAAAACGAAAGTAAAAGGTGGTGATGCGCCGAGATTGTATTGAACGTGTGTTAATTGATTACATGGGGCTCGGGGTCTATTTATACCCGAGATTACAAAATATGTCTATGTTGGACACGACTCTTATCTCTAACAAACTCTAAGATACCATAAGTCTTTGCGGCAAACTTTTGCCCAAACTTATCTCTAAGGAAATTACATAGAATATCCTAATTAATAGATACAATTGTCGTTTCAGGACCAAATCCGTGTGTGGCAATCCATATGAAGCACATTAACTCAGCCCGATGACGTATACTGAGTCACATTGTCGGATTCAGCTGAATCGACTACCTTGTCCGACTCGAACTCTGCCGACTTTGGTCGTAGCAGATTTGGACTTCAGCCGAATCTTGCTCTGTTTCCGGAACGATCTACCTCTTGGATTCCGCTTCGGTTTTATTTTCATCTCCGATACTGAAATTACCAAATTTGGTCGTTAACATCATCTGCACCAGTGGCATAGAGAATCGTAGAGTAGACTTGCAGAAATTCTTCTAGGTGTGTACTTCCATCGTATTTCTCTATTGCTCCCAGTCGGAATTTCTCGGGCCACCGTACATCTCAGAGTTCGGGCGTGAATGCCCTGCATCCACCCCCTGGAGCAAAAGGTAGCCCGCGATGCTGATGTCATCGGGGAAGCTGGTCTGACGAGGATGATGACGAGGACAAGGGGTCGCTTGGTTGAGGAGCCTAGCTTCTCGAACGATGATCTCGTCCTCGACCTCGACCGGGAGAATGAGACTGGGAATTCCGATCTCGTCGGTTGCCGCCGTTCCGCTCCTGATCTCGACGATTAGCTGCTTGGTCTCGCTGGAAGTCGTTATTGGCGTCGCCGCGGCGACCGCTGTGGGCCCGTCGGTCCCGATCTTCATTAGGTGCACCTCCCCGACCATCGTCCCTTCTCTGTCGTGGAGGAGTGCGGTGACGATGTCGTCGGGCAGCAGCGTTATCCCCGCGGTGTGAAGGAGAGCGATGTCGATGGCGATCATTGTTGTCACGATCTCTTCTGTCCCTCCACCGGTTGTCTAAGTGATCGCGAAGATCACAGTTCTCGGGACGCGGTGGAGTAGGGTCTCGTCTCTCTCGAGGTGACTGGTCACCGGAGGGACGCGTTCCGTTGGGATTTTCTCCGTCCGCATCTCCTGCAGTTGGCCCTTCATCCTCATGTTGTTCCGGGTTGACCGCTGCTTCGGCAAATGCGGCGTTGAGGTTAGTCACGGTCTCCCACAGTCGCGTCGCCCATTGGTTGACGTCGGGGTTTGTGACCGGATCAAAAGGACTTTCACTCAATATCGCATCCAGGTTTCGCAACTGTTGAGCGGGCATTCTCACTGCTGCGGACGCACTTGTTTCAGTGTTGTCGACCACGTTTACATCTCATGGCAACTCCGAGGAGGATTCGTAGTCTTCTAGGAGGTGTAGCACAGATGGCTCATTTGGATTAGTACCAACATATCCTACGAACCGATTTGATGTCATCACTGCATCTCGCTCCTTGGCAACACACGGAGTTTGAACTCGCGATTGTTGGACGCGATGATGCGGTGGTTTCAGAGTTCTGAGGAAAATCCTGCAGCTTGTGATGTCGTGAGACCTAGATTTGTGAATTGGGCAGTAGGTGATTCTTGTCGGTGAAGTGCGCTGAATCTCACGCTCCCAGCAGGCGTAGAGTTCAGCTTTCACGTGGAGTATCACCGGGCAGTCCTCGAGAATATGTTTGGATGTCTTATGCACAGGAAACCAAGGTCTCAGCTTTAGGGTGGTAGTCATTGTCGGCTCTGATTTTTTGTACAAAGGACAAAATTCGGCCGCTTGAGGATTCCTCCCAGGTGTTGGGACCGTCGATGTTCCGTTCTCCACTTGGGTGGGAGGAATTGTCGGCGGGGCATCGTTTCTCGGAGTCTTAACCGTGCCTTTCTCGTTCCCGATAGTGATTGGTCCAGTCGAGATCGGTGTAACGGTATAGACCGGAAAGACGATAGATCCGACTTGAGTCAATACCAGCGATGTCGAGGTAGAGGCTCCTTGATCGACGCCGGTGTTGGTACTGTTGTCGGAAAGTCTTGAAGTCATACCGGTATATCCTTGAGCACCAAGTCTCCCTACCTAGCGCGCCACTGTCGACGAGTGATACTCGCGGACCGGATAAGTAGAGTATTGGGGTACATTGGAATGAGGGTCTATGTAGTACGACATCAAGCAGATAAAAGACAAGGATTATACTGGTTCAGGCCCCTTATCAGGTAATAACCCTAGTCCAGTTTATATGAGATTGATGCTGACGAGAACAAATTACAAAGAGAGTAGTCAAAACAGATGGTACAGACGAGATCGTAGTCGAGGGATTCGACGAGATCTCCCGGCGAGTTGGCTCCACGTACTCCGGCTTCGTAACTTTGGTGGGTGTGTTGGCGATGGAATTCGATCCCCTGAACCTCTCTCAGGGGGTCCCTTTTAAACCATGGATCATCTTGATCCCCAAGGAAGGTTTGAGGATATCGGACCTGGTACGGTATAACAGAAACTCTATCCCTTCCGAGTAGGACTTTGGAAATCACTTGACTCGTAGAGATATTTCCTATAATTTGAAACGGTTTCCACGCGACATATACGGAAACAACCCGTATACGTGAAGGTATACCTTATCGGTATATTCCATAAGTCATAGGATATGAGGTATGCCTTATCCGTAACCCTGATAGTATTGACTCAAACTATTTGGATCATTGCAGGCTACAATAATATGAACTGTTTATTTCATAAAAGAGTGTATACATCAATTTTATCAGCATTGGTCAGAAAATAACCTAACTAATTACTTTGCACCAATCAAAAACTCAGGATGAGATGAAAGAGCAATCTGCAATATTATGGTAACTTCGACGTATAATTTGACAAAAAAAATTATATTAGAGCAATTACCCATAAACCATAATAGTCTTCTGAACATTAAATCACAACATGAGGTACAAAATAGCCTGAACTGTGGTTTGCATTCAGGAAAGACCAATTAATGTTATGAATTAGGAAATAAATATACAAATCTATAATGCTAACATCAAGTAATGTAAATCTTAATTGATCATGATGGTAGAAAAACTGAAAAACCATGCTCCGAAGGTTTACCTTAGTATAAGTAGAAGGGTGAAGGTCCCTTGCAAACAGTACAAAGTGCAAATTTGACATCCCCTGCAACTGAATTTTTAAGAAGAACTTCCATCTACACTGCAGAAAGCCACAAACTCATATATTTTGGAGTGCAAAATATCTATATCATTATCTATTTTGAACAAATATTGGGCCCGTAATATTGCTCTTACCTTTACAAAGAATCCTCCTGCTAGCATGAATGCCATGATTCATGACTGTAACTGAAGGTACAGTTTTTGCCTTTTTTTTATATCCAAGAGGGTAGCTCCAATTGCCAATCCTAAATTCCTAATCCCTGCATATTACTTCCTGGGTCACAGATTTCTAATTTCCAGGTAATATATAAATTTAAAGATGAACTAAACTAATTGCCAGACAATATAATATTTGCATATTACCTTAGCTATATGATGTAGAAGCTGAATTATCCTGAGAGTCGTCGTTGAATCCGGCCTAGACGTTGGCTCATCAACAATGGTAGATTATGAAAACTACCTTTCAAGGCGAAATATTTCATATATGATATGGCTCAGCGAGGATGACACGCAAGGAGTGGGGTGTGACCCTCGTCGCGTTCCACCTCGTCGCCAACCACAGACCACCTCGCGAACATAGAATATACAATGAAAGATTAGCACTTCATCGAACTGCTATTTAAATAAAAATTAGTGTAAATATTAGTTTATAACTTAATGCAAAGCTTATTTAAATGAAAATTATTCTGTTTTACATACTAACCTTGCATCACATATCTGTAATGTTCTTTTTAAACTTTCAGCATTCATTGACCTTGGGCGCGCAATAGCTGTGGAACTGATCTCAGTAATGATGCCCATAATATTTGCTTGCATATGAAAGTAGAATAGATCACAGTCTTATAAGGCAATGTACAAATAGATAAAATGAAAATATTATAGTAATATATCATACCAACATAGAATATGTTTTTTATCAACAAGAGAGGGGATTTCATGGAAAGGCGTCAATGAAAATGTTATGGCAGGGGAAATCAGGTGGGATGTCAATGCATTCTTCTAAGGTTGTCCATTTACTGAATAAATTCATGAAGTCGTTTGAAACTGGTTTGTAAGTCTTGTTTGCATCTTTAACAATGAACGACTCTATGTATTAGACCTTCCCTTCATGGATGAGAGGTTTCAGAACCTCAATTGCAACTCGGTATATCTGAACATGAATGCTATTGCCCTACATATTTTTAATAGGATATACTATATTAGTAATATGTTTGGTATACTAATGTACACATACAATAAGAGGCATATGAGTAGTGATTTGATAAGTACCACTTCATCAAGTAAGACAAGGTCTGCAGGATGTTTGTATCATCATTGATCACGAAAATGCCAAAGTTTAGAAACCCTTGCGAGAATCTTTTTGTCTGAATCCCCAGGGTAAAGCTGTGAAATGAGCATGTGTGCAAAAAGCATAAACATTTTTTTTCGCCAGGAGCATAAACATTTCAGTATCTAAATGGAGTAATGCTATGCGATGAAAAGCGATGATAAAAAGAACATTACTTACAATTATAAGAGCCTTATATTGCAGGAAATATATACTATACAATACTGTCTAGGTATCTATTTATTATAAAATGTATGTATAAAAGCATTGGGGGGGGGGGGGTTCTTGTTGACGAAAAACACTACGTATCAAGCTGCGAAGCCTGCAACAACAGTATATTTGCATTATTATAGTAGCTTTGGTAGGAAAAAATGAAACACAGTATGCAGCAATGTTGAGAGCAGCACCGTTGTCAACGTAGCAGGTAGTATCTCAGTGTAAACAACCTATAGCCCTAGATTATAATGAGGGGTATTTTTTACCTTGCACCATAATCCTTTATCTCTCTTAAATAACTTCCTATATCCCTAATTATATTATGGAATGGAGGGAATATTAAAATCTGTGGAGACTGTTGGAAACATAGAAGCTCATTGCATGAGACTGTCATATCTGTACTATGTTCATAAGCTTCTCGTGTGAAGTATTTTTTACGACAAAGCTTACTTTTAGAGAATGATAAAAAGTTTCATATTTATTTTATAAAAGTTTACTAAGAAGAGTACATGTAGCATATTTTCGTATGCTACATATAACATATTTTCCACATGTTATATATATTATCTAAAAGGAATTCTATACAAAATTAATTGTTATCTTTACCGTCTTCAGATACATACTATTTTTAATATATTTTAATTTTCCCATGCATAATATTTTCTCATATGACAAAGTTATAAACATTAGTTATAGTTGCACAACAAATTACTATATTATCAATGGTAGATATTCCACACCTTCCATGCCCACGTGTAAATTCAACCTTCCACACCAATTAAACGGTCACTTGACGAAAAGGATATATTTGGAAGGGAAATTTTTTTCAAAATTCAGGGTATGCAAGTGAGTGAATAAAACTCGGAGCATGGAAGTGATAGCATATGATCTTAAGGGCATACAATGATTTTTCTTTAAACTGAAACTGACCACCATTAACATGATTACGGTTACGAGAAGTGCTTCTATGCTCCTCGAAAAAAAACCTGCACGAAAATTAAATCACATCAATGGCTCAGATTAAAAGGTGATTACTAGGATAAACCATCATTAGCAAGGGGCAATTTTGTCCTGGAAGTAAAAGCCCACATCCAGCCCAGGCCGATCGCTCCATCGATCTGGGAGGTTGACATGGCAACAGGGCTGGGTGGTGAAGATCACCAGATCGGCCGGCCATGTGCGAGGAACGGGAGGGGCGACGAGCTGTGCGGGCTGTTGTCGTTGCGCTCGGCTTTGAGACGGGTTATAGGACGATGAGATAGAGGACCAGTTCTCGAAGGGTAGTGTGGAAGCGACATACCAGATGGAGCATGGCCGCATCCGCTACGGCGGCCGTCCATGATGACACAAACTCCCGGCGAAATACTCGCTTCTTGTACCTAGCGAAACCTTGATAGAAATCCCAACGATTCAACTGTTTTTTGATTTAGTGGTTTTCGTCCTTTTCAAAAGCTGAACCTTTTGGCCGCTTGACATGGGTGTTGCAGATCTTATCAGAATATCATTCCAGGTGCATTGCGAGGGAATCGCCATCGTGAATCGATCGATGAGAGGCGGCTGGGTACGGGATGGGTATGGATATGAACTTTTGCTTCCTGGACGAAATTGCCCCTCGCTAGTGAGGTTTATCCTGTTAATCACTTTTTAATCCAGACCATTGATGTGCTTTAATTTTTGTGCAGTTTTTTTTATTGAGCATAGAAGCACTTCTTGTTACGAAGAAACATGCTTATGTGATCTTCAGATGACATGCAATAGTTCTTAGATTGAAGAAATCTGAGAGAATTCCATGTGAGTATCTTTGAACTGTGATGTATATATAGGAGTACATACCTTTTGCTTGTACATTTGAAACTTAGCCTCGGTGTTCTGCTCCTATTTGTATCAAGTCATATCCACTTCTCGTTACGAAGCAGAAACTGGTGCTCTTTTATCAACTTGTGAGGCTGAATATATCGCTACAACGGCTAGCATGTTCCAACAGACATTTTGACCCAAATTAAATCCATTTTCTTTTGTTCTGAAAATTGATGTTCAGATTGATGCCTAACATGCAGTGGAGATTTCAATTTTACTGGTATTCTACCTGTTTAAATCTTGCTTATCCCAAACAGTTCCTCTACGAGAGATTTTGATTCACTGTTATCTTCCGTGACAAACAATTACAGGTGTACCTACATAACAAGCTGTTCTGAAGCAGGTCCTGAAGCATCTCTCTGCTGAATTCGTGTTGTTTGCATATACGGAACTAAATGAAATTCCAGATATGTTTCTGCATACTATGCTCCACGAACTAGGAATCCTTACCACTTCCTCTGAATGCTTTGATATATAAAAAAAACTGCATACTTTGATATTCACTTGATTGTGCATCACACCTGACACTTTACAACAGCACAAGTGATGAAAGTAATGTTTTTCAGAACTGATACACCTCAAACTCCCTCAGAAGCACTGTTTACCAACCTGAACTTTTACATGCCAACACAAAGGAATTCAGAGCTGGTGCAACACAATTTTGTTCTTGGCATCGAGCATCGTTCAACGATGGTGAACTGAACGTGGCACACATCACAGGGCATCCAATATGTAGGAGAATACTTAGCAGTAACACAAAGAGAAGTGACATGCATATGTATAAATATAAATCAAACACGGGGCTTTAGACACGGAAAACAACCAAATTACACATAATATACGCAGATCCAAAGAGAGCAGTGCAAAGTTACTGAAACATTGGCCCCAGAGAGTGAGGTTACAGAGTGCACTCAAACACCTAAAACAACATAGCACGTCGCTGCTGCTCTTATTGACTTCCTAGCTAACCCCATTGTCATGATTAAGGGTAACAAACTGACCATTGCCCTATGCAAGTAAGATGATCAATGTCCATCTGCCAGTGAATCTGAGTACAAGGGAACATAGGGAAGATAATGCAGTGTGGAAACAACTCCAAGCTCACCTATATAATGCACTTCCCTGCTATCCATTTCATAGGATATCAATATTCCTTCATTTGGCAAAACAAAGAAAATGATATTCCGTTCCGGGTGAATCGAGACAACTTAGTAGTCATGTCCAAAATCTTTTCTCCTTCTTCCAAATAGATGTAAATGGCTGACAGTGTGCTTCAAGGTCCACTGATCACTGCTGTAGTCCTGAAGAACCCATACTGATAAGCTGTTATACAGATCGTAGCGATCGGTATTTACGAAATACAGTCGACCTTGAGACAGATCTACGAACCCGTCATCGACATTGCAGTCAGGATCATCAAGAGTTTGTGGCATTGGAATGGTCCTCCAAGAATTCCCCTCCACATCCACCACTGCAACCACATACCCCATGGTGATCAAATGCAGCATCCCGTTGAAGAACACGCTCCTCCAATCATCAAGCACCCCGATTTGATGGCCCCAACCAATGTCCTTGTGACTCCACACTCCAGTTTCAGATGAATAGATCTCCAGCGCGTTGATAGTTGCATCAAGTTCACCATCATCTGCTTCCCCATCCGCGTTCGCGGGATTCTTTTCCACCAACTCGAACACATGGAAATGGGAGGAGGAGACCGCCGGATCGAACCCCAAGTAGGCAATCTGTCTCTTGTCAGACCTTGCGGATTCAGGCAGGACGACCCATTGCCGAGTGGCGTGATTAACCACTAGGTAATCGAATCTCCGCCGGTAATCGGAAATCCTCCAGCAGCGGCAGAGGAGGCCGTTGCAGGAATCGAGGAGGTCGAGGGCGCGGCACCGGGGAAGGAAGTGGAGCGAGGGGTCGAGGAAGAGGGGGCGGCGTAGTGGTCGAAGAATCCGGCGATGGCGCCGTGGAGGTGGTAGCGAGGGAGGCGGTGGTCGGAGTCGGGGTGGGAGATGACGCGGCGCCACCGCCAGCAGACGCACTTGAGGCCGCAGAGCGTCTTGTAGGGCACGCGCGAGAGGACCTCGACGAGGAGGTCGTCGGTGAGGTTGTCGTCCGGCGGCGGGATCCCCTCCCTGCGCGCCTCCTTGGGGGGGCGCAAGCGCGCGCTCAGGGAACGAGGTTGTTCATGGGGGTGGGGCGCGTACGCGCGCGCGCGTCAGTGGGGCCCCATGTCCCCATCCCCGCGCGCCCCCTTTTTTTTTTCTTTTCCTGTTCGTACTTTTTTTTTCGATTTTTTCGCCTCCGGACGCGTTTTTCCTTTTTTTTTGGCCCTTTTTTTCGATTATTTTTCAATCTTTTGCACATTTCTTTATAAATGTAGAATTGAAAGTTTATAATTTTGACTCTTGACTTGAAAGTTTTCAAATTTGAGATGAAAGTTTCAAATCTAATGTTTTAAATTTGTGTTGAAAGTTTCAAATTTGAGATAAAAAGTTAAAAGTTTTTAAATTTTTACTTCAAAAATTCAAATTTAAGGCAAAAGTTTTCAAATTTTGACTTCACGTATAGATTTATTTTTAATTTTTTATTTAAAAAATCTTAAAAAAAATCTTATCTTAATTATCGTCATATCTAACACTAATCGGATTAGTTATTTTATTGTACGCGTTTCTGGAAAAAAATCGCAAAAAAGAAAAAAAACTCACGGTGCCCACCAAACTCACGCGCATGTAACGAGGGCCCGCCACGTGGCACGCGCGCGACTTCTCTAAGTCGCAAAGTCGCATGTACGCACTAATTAGCAAAACCGAGACATGACAGTTGCAATGTTCTCCCAAATCTAAACAATTTTGCTCTATATTTTATCGGTAAATTTTCTCCCAAAATTTATTAAATGTAAATGTAGTATAATTATAATGTAATTTTTTTAAGAAACAATACAAACGCGGGCGACCACAATATGCGTGCACTCACCGCTATGAGCACACGCACACCCTACCCTATTAACCTAAAGTTTTCTAATTAGCACGTAGCTAAAAATCTGGCGCGCAATTTTTGATGAGGCTGTTTTTTTTTTTTTTTGCGCTAGCAATGACGTGCGCCGGATTAGAAGAAAAAATCGGATAATCACGGTTTTAATTAATCTTTCATTCCTTTTAGGAGGTTTGTTTCTTTTTTCCTTACAAAATAAAAATCTATACGTGAAATTTAAAACTTTCTATAGAAGAAAATTAAATCACACCTGTAATTTAAAACGTCCAACTCAAAATTTTGAATTTTCAACTCAAATTTGAAAACTTTCAACTCAAAATTTAAACTTTCAAGTTAATTTTAAAAACGTTCAACTCGAATTTGAAAACTTTCGATCCAAATTTTTAAAACTATCAACTCGAATTTTGAAAACTTTTAAGTAAAATTGAAAACTTTCAAGTAAAAATTTGAAAACTTCCAACTAAAATTTGGAAACTTTCAACTCAATTTGGAAAACTTTCAACTCAAATTCAAAAAAACTTTCAACTTAAAATTTGAAAACTTTCAATTCAGATTTGAAAACTTTCTTGGTCAAGATTTTAAAACTTTTAATTTGTGTGCTGGAGATTAAAAATTTTGGAATAAACGAAAAGGAAAAAAAGAAAACACGTCAGGAAAAGGGAGCGCAAAAAATGGAAAAAAATATCACCAAAAAACTACAAGAAAACAAGTCAAGAGAGGGGAGCACAAAAACCACGTAAAAACATGTGGACGCGATGGGGGCGCTAGCTAGCACGTGCCAGTCCTTTTGTTGACACGTATGCGCGGGATAGCAACCCCCACCCCCTTCCCCCATAAACACCTCCGATCCCCTTCCCCCATAAACACCTCCGAATGACTGGTCCGGCATATCTTGAGAGTTGAGATTGAAATATCACCACGGGCACCTTATTGTCGATGGGTACGTTTCTACCGCTGAAAGAATAATTAGCTGTAAATACGAGCACTCGTGTCAAAATTAGGATTTGATGCAACTTACATATAATTTTAAATCGTTAAATTTACCTTAAGATTCATGCAAGTTGGGAAGGAAAAAATCATAGCGCACACGGGTGAGGAGATTCGGTCTTGTGCTCTCTGGTTCGCGAAAATAGCTTGTTAATAGGGTTTTTTTTTTGAAAGTTATATACAAGTTGTATATTTGTATTGTAGTTATATGCAAGTTACAATATGATTATACTATATTTATATCTGTTATTTTTTTAAAAAAAACAAGCTAAATGCTCGTGCGTTGCAAGGGAATTACAAGTAAAATTCAAAAGGCAAAATATAATTATTCCCTCTCTAATCATCATATCACATTTGGTATAATTTTGTGTATATATGTTGAGCTACACAGTTGCTCATAGTGATGAACAATTGATATAAATTATTCAGAGTGTTTATAGTGATGAACAGTCTATCTATCTATTATATATATTATTAAGGCAACTAAAAAAGAAGCCACCACGCTCAATGTAAGGCTAGAAATTTCCATATTCATCACAGTAAAAGAAAAAAAGTTCAAGCAAAAATACAATTTAGAAATTAACTAAAATTCAGAATTAAAAATAAAGAAAATTTGAAGAAAATTTCATATAGGACCCAATACGAGATTAATTAAAATAAAATATAAAATAAAATTTTGAATTAGAAAAAGAAGAGTTTAAATAAAAATGCAATTAGAAATAAATGAAATTCAAAATTAATAAGTTATAATGGAAGACGAGTCCATATAGAAACCCACTATGAGATTAATTAAAATTCAAAATAATTCATTCATAATTGCAATTTTCATAATTGCAGCACTAGTATAGTGCAGCCTGCAGACATTTATGATCAACAGTAGAGAAAAATAATTGGCAATAGATAAAACGAAACAGGTTGATGAAATGATCAATCATTATTCCATCATTAGCTACCAAAGTCAGGATATATATACAACAACTCTAGGCATCTAGAATATCAAAAATTTCCAGTAAAACCACTATAATCGGACACAAACAGAACAGTTTTAATAGTTTCCATTGTCTAGATGACACACATTGTTCAACGCAACAAGGAGACTTATCAATGAACATCAACTTAGCCATAGCCATTGAGTTCCACTAACATGATCGATTTCACTAGCTACCACATGAAACATTACAGCAAAGCTAAAATGTACATTTTGGAAATATACAGTACTGCTAATTGGCGTCTGACAGAAAATAATAATTCATTATAGCCGAGTATACCCTCGACATGTTCTACAATTGTGATATCTTTCATGTGATTTAGCGTTCAACAGATCAAATATTGGAATTTTCCTTAACAGTCTAATAAAAAGGTGTAGCCTTCCTTAACTAGTTCATATCATTCCAACACTGAGAACTAACATAAACTCCCATGCTAAGCAAAACAAAAGGTAGGTAAGGTAGTCTGACTAAGGAAAAGAATCCAACAAAAAAAAAAAAGATAAATAGCATAATGTGAAAGCTTAAACAATATTGACGTGAATAAACGCTTCCTCATGAGGGAATAAGCAATGTCAAGAATAAATTTCTTAGACACTAATCATGCATGACTCAATGGAAAATATAAATATATGATTATAGCCTATAGGATCCATAGTTAAATGGTAAGTGCTAGAGGGTTTTAGACACTGTAAACAATCGGATAAACATAATGTCATGCAAGTCCAAACAGAGTTCAAAGTTACTGAAACATTGGCCCCCCATAAAGTGAGGTTACTGATGACTTAACTTCAATGCCATAATTAAAGTTAACAAACTGAGCATTACGCTATGCAATTAAGATGATCAATGTACATTTGCCAGTGACTCCGAGTACAAGGGAACATAGGGAAGATAATGCCGTGTCAAAATATCTCCAAGCTCACATATATAATGCACTTCCCTGCTATCCATTTCATAGGAAATGAATATTCCATCATTCAGTGAAACCAAGAAAATGATATTCCGTTTTGGGTGAATCGAGACAACTTTGTCGTCATATCCAAAATGCTGTTTGTCAGTTCCAAATAGATGTAGATGGCTGACAGTGTGCTTCAAGGTCCACTGATCACTGCTGTAGTCCTCAAGAACCCATACCGATAATTTGTATAGATCATCGCGATCGGTATTTACAAAACATAGGCAATCTTGAGACACATCAATGAATCCATCATCAACACCATAATAAGGATCAACAAAAGTTTCTGGCATTGGAATGGTCCTCCAAGAATTCCCCTCCACATCCACCACTGCCACCACATCATCCATGGTGATCAAATGCAGCATGCCCTTGAAAAATACGCTCCTCCAAATATCAAGCGTCCTAATTATGCAGCCCCAACCATTGTTCCTGTGAATCCACACTCCAGTTTCTGATGAGTAAATTTCCACCGCAACGACATTTCCATCATGGTCACCACTCATACCCATAGCACTATGCTCCACCAACTCGAACTCGAACACATGGAAATGGGACGAGGAGACCGCTGGATCAAACCCCAAGCGAGCAATCTGTTCCTTGTGAGTCCAGCCAGATTCAGGCAGGACGATCCATTGTTCGGTGGCAGGATTGGCCACCAGGTAATCGAATCTCCGGGGATCGGAGAGCCTCCGGCGGCGGCAGAGGAGGAGGCCATTGCAGATGTCGAGGAGCCGGAGATCGCCGCAGTCGGGAAGGAAGGGGAGCGAGGGGCCGACGAAGCGGCCTCTGCCTGAGAAGCTGATGAAGGATCTGTGGTCGAAGAATCCGACGACGGCGTCGTGGAGGTGATACCGCGGCAGGAGGCGGCGGTGGTCGGGGTCGGAGATGACGCGGCGCCACCGCCTGCAGACGCGCTTGGAGCGGCAGAGCGACTTGTAGGGCACGCGCGAGAGGACCTCGACGAGGAGGTCGTCGGTGAGCTTCTCCGCCGCCGGCGGGATCCACACCCTAGAATCCTCCTCCTCCGCCATGGCTGCGCAAGAGAGAGATCAGAGAAGCAAAAGGGATCACGGCCCGTTTGGTTAGGAGGGACTGGGTGTAAAGAGAGATGAGACTATTTAAGTGTTTTGTTTGG
Organism: Oryza sativa Japonica Group; assembly: GCF_034140825.1. Lineage (NCBI taxonomy): Eukaryota > Viridiplantae > Streptophyta > Magnoliopsida > Poales > Poaceae > Oryza > Oryza sativa. The sequence goes on from NC_089039.1 coordinate 4,576,146, forward strand.
TTTGGAGACATGGGAATTTTGATGGGATGGTGATGGAGAATTGAGTAAGGAACTCCCTCCTTTTTAATACCTGGGTAGGGGCAGGTAACTGGGAGGAAATTCCTCCTTTACTTTTTCTAAGCAAATCTCAGCTATCCGTTTTTATTAATGACCTAATCTCTAACTAAACTCCCTATCAATTTCTATCATCTCTACCAAACAAGATATTAGGTTTAAAAATCAAATTCCCATCTTAATCTCATCATCAATTCCCTCGTGTAAATTCCCAATCCCCTTCTCTCGAGTTATCAAACAAGCCGTCAGGAAAAGGACGGCGGCGCGGCGAGGGCTTTGTTGTGGTGATCGGCCATACGGTGTGGGGAATTTCATCTAATCCCGATTTTTACGGGGAATCATATTATGCGAAAGAAAAGGCGAAACAAGGTATTTACAAATAAAAAAATAATTTATAAATAAATTTTTATATAAATGGTAACGATTTTAAAAAAGGCTGAAAAATAAACTACGATGAAAAAATTCCAAAATCAACTCTACATTTAACGTTAGAAATTTAAATGTTTTACTAATAAGTATAAACATAATTGAAAAGATGAGGAGTTTTTTTTTTATTCTGCACTTTAGCCCTTTGGTTATGGGGTTTTACCGAAACAGATAATATCACTATTAACAATTATCGTACATGCCATGAGTTTGATCAATGGACAAAGAAACCATAAACCCTTCCATGCGCACGCTTCCTATACTATTAAAATGTGTATTTTTTTCTGAAAAGTTTCGATATAAAAGTTGTTTTAAAAAATAATAGCAATCTATTTTTTAAATTTAAAATAACAATATTTCTCTCAAACACTCCAACTTACTTCCTCGTTTTCCGCGCGCACGTTTCTCAAACTACTAGATGATGAGTTTTTTTGCGAAAAAAAATTTCTATACGAAAGTTGTTTTAAAATATTATGTTGACTCATTTTTAAAAAATAGTTAATATTTAATTAATCACGCACTAATGGATTATTTCGTGTTTTGTGTATGGGGAGTTGGGGATAGGCACCTCCCGAACACGAGAAATTTGGCATTATGCCATCTTTGGAATGGGGTTTCGCTGAAATGTCATTCCGGAACGTGGCTTCGTTAAAATACCACTTTCAGACGATGCCAACTTACTGGAATGCCATTTTCTCCATTTTACACGAATTGTAAATGTTTTGGCACATACACTAATCTTTTTGCGCCTTACCTAAGCCGATGATGCCTTTGAGCTCTGCCGCCGATTGTAGCCGAGTGAGGAGGACGGGTTGCCATCGGAATAAAGATGGCGCATCCGGCCGATGTCACCTTTGAGCTACTCCGCTGTCGCGGCGCCGGTTTCCGCTGAGCGAGAAGGAGTGGTATGGGTCATGGGAGATGGGTGGTGTTATGGAGGAGGAAGGTGAGGAGCTGGGACAATAGCCGCCATCCTGACCATAGAGCGAACCGAGGGGGAGACTCGAGTTCGTCGGGCTTCCTGTTTCTCTCGCCGCCGTTCTGCTTTCCCAACGCTAGAGCGGCTCAACCTTTCACTCATCTCACCGTGGGTGCACCCGCTCCTCTCCTCCATCCCAGTCCTCGCTCGCCATCTATTGCTGCGACCCTACCAAGCTTGTCAACCTCGCCGCACTGGGAGGGCTCCCTCTGTCGCGTCAAGCTCGTGCGATGGCACCAGCGCTGCCTGAGCCTCTAGGCGTGGATCTAGAGCCACTGCTATAGGCCTGCCATTTTCTCCAAGGCACGGGGAGGAGGATAATGGCAGTGGTGGCTCGCCGGTGACGGTTCACATAGGAACGAAAGGGAAGAGATGGAATCTAGAGGGTATTTTGGTTAGCTTGACAAGAAAAATAGGGTAAAATTCATGTGATTTGATAAAAAATGGAAGAAATAGTAGTAGCATGTTAGCCTTGTTTGAAGATGACATTCTAGGGAAGCCAAGCAATGTCAATTTTCTCCCCCGGAGACAGCCTAGTGCACAGCTGAGAGCATCCTATTTATCAACACACCCTAGCCGTCCATTTTCCGTCCCTCTCATCAACGGCCGTGATCAAACACCAACGCTAGTCTCCCTCTATAAATCTTCCTCCCCCTTCCCCATCCAAACCCTAACCCCCTCCAAAACCCTAAACCTCTCCCCCTCACCTGCGGCGGCGGCGGCGGCGGCGAAGCACCTCGTCGGCACGACACCATGAGGCCACCGCGAGGTAAGCAACCACCCGAAACCCTAGGATTCATCTCGCGCTCGATTCCACTTCCACCCTTACACGATGCTGTTCTGCGTCAGGCAGGGGATTCGGGAGGGGAGGAGGAGGGAGAGGCGATGGCGGCGGCCGCGGCGGCGGCGGTGGGAGGGGATTCGGGAGGGTCGGGGACAGCGGCGGGAGAGGAGGCCGTGGTGGGAGGGGAGGCAGGACGCCGAGGGGCCGTGGCGGCGGCCGCGGTGGCGGCGGGAGGGGTGGCATGAAGGGCGGGAGCAAGGTGGTCGTGGTGCCGCACAAGCACGACGGCGTGTTCATCGCCAAGGCCAAGGAGGACGCGCTCTGCACCAAGAACATGGTCCCCGGCGAGTCCGTCTATGGCGAGAAGCGCATCTCCGTCCAGGTCCTTTGCTCTTACTCCCTCCATTTTTTTTTGCGTTCTACTTATTTAGTGTTTTGCTAGAACTGTAGTATGATTGTATTGTACTGTAGCAAGCTGTAAGATGTTGCAATGTTGATTCTATGCAGTGTACACAGATTATGTTCAAATCGTGCTAGAACTGTTAGGATAATTTAGTGCGCTGTAGAAAGCTGTAAGATGTTGCGCAATATTGCTTCTTTGTAGTGTGATACAAAGATTGTGTACATGACGCTTGTTTCTGTTCATATTGATCTGTTTTATTGTACATGACTGTTGTTTCTGCTTTTCTGCTATGTACAGAATGAGGATGGAACCAAGGTTGAATACAGGGTGTGGAATCCCTTCCGTTCAAAGTTGGCTGCTGCTGTGCTTGGTGGTGTTGACAACATCTGGATTGTAAGTTTCTTGGTTGAATCCACGTGTGCAACTTTATGCTTAAGTGGTTTAAAATCACTGTGGTTTGTTAATGCTGTAGTATAAAAAAATGCATCAAGTGTTAATGTTTGCATCATGATTTTAGGCTCCTGGTACCCGTGTGCTGTATCTCGGTGGTGCCTCAGGAACAACCGTGTCTCATGTGTCTGATATTGTTGGACCGGTGAGATCTCATTTACTGTTCTCATTTATTATTCAGTCACCTAGGTATGCAATTTTGCCATTCGCTAATCAAGTCATTTTGCAGACCGGTTTGGTCTATGCTGTTGAGTTCTCGCACAGGAGTGGTAGGGATCTTGTCAACATGGCCAAAAAGAGGACCAATGTAATTCCCATCATTGAAGATGCTAGGCACCCGGCGAGGTACCGGATGTTGGTTGGCATGGTTGATGTTATCTTCTCTGATGTTGCCCAGCCAGATCAGGTATACCTTTCTCACAATGATTTCATGATCTTGAAAACGACCTTAGATAATTTATTATATGGTTACTAGTTAGTATTCATTAAGTGTGTGACAATGGTTTTGGTGACATTCTTTGATTACTTGCGGGCTGCAAATGATGAGCTTACTCGGATTCCCCTTCAGGACATCAAATTGGATGATGCAGATTCGAGTTTCTGATGCATTAAAGCCCATTACCACCTGTTTTTTCTTTGCTGTTTTTGCCTGCTTTTTAAACTGTCTTTGTTGTCAGTTTTCTTATGTCTAGCTGTTTATATTCCAGTTTATGTTTAAGCAACCTCCAACCCAGAAGTTCTATTCCTACACACGGAGTAGTATTCTTGTATGCTTCTGAAGTACTTAAATTGTAACACGAAGATGCATTCTTTCTTTTGAAACACTTCTGTTATATATTTTTTGAATCTATCCTTTTTGAAATTGGTTTTCAATTGTTATGAGTTAACCATGGCTATGGATTTCTTTTGGAAGCGTTTGGTGGCCTTGATGTCTTTTACTAATTTATAGAATTATTTACAGCACGAGTATACCTGCAGTTTTGCTTCTATATGGCTGTGTTATGCATATGAGGACTTTGCATTTCAGTGCCAGCACTACTTACTATGTCCCTATATCCCTTATTATTTAATATTTTGATTGGGCTTAGCATATGATGATCTTACTCGGATTCCCCTTCAGGACATCAAATTGGATGATGCAAATTCGAGTTTCCGATGCGCTGTGCCTCCATTATTTCATTCCCTTCTCTTTGCATTTTATGAGTATTCTGTACATCATATTTGGATTGTGCTAGCAATTTGCCATATGCTTGGTTGTTTATACTCTCTTTAGTATGGTACAACCTTCAGCGATATGTGTGCTTTGTTGGTGGCTAATAGTCATGTTTTTGACTTTTTGCATATTAATTTTCTTGATATTGTCTTGTTCTTTTTTCTGTAATATGTCAGCTTTCCTGGTATAGCTTTCTCTCCTATTGTTATTTTGTTAGTCTAGTGCTAATTAGAACTATTCCAGTACTTGCCGTACTACATTTCTTAATTCTGTGGCAGTGTCGGACATTGATATGTTTTTGCCTTGTAACATTGCTTACAATAATTCATGTATGTTTGCTGCTAGAGTCTCGGATAAATTGTCTGCATATAAAATTCCCTTTATGGAATCTTCTTCCATGGCCATGTCCTTTGTTGAAGATCTTGAAGATTCTCACTGATTTTTGAAACCTTTCCTATGGAATCCTCTGTCCTGCAGGCTAGGATCTTAGCCCTCAATGCATCCTACTTCCTGAAGAATGGTGGACATTTTGTCATTTCAATCAAGGTACTTTTGTCTTTTCTCTCCCCTGAATCCTGAAGATAATCACCTTGATTGAGGTTGAGATTGGGGAGATATTAGATGTAATACTAGGTATTGGACTGAAATTGTTTGAACAGGCGAATTGTATCGACTCCACCATGCCAGCTGAGGCTGTGTTTGCTAGTGAAGTTGAGAAGCTGAAGGCAGATCAGTTCAAGCCCTCTGAGCAGGTGACGCTGGAGCCTTTCGAGCGTGACCATGCCTGCGTCGTTGGTGGTTACAGGATGCCCAAGAAGCAAAAGGGTACATCTTAAGAAGAATAAAACTTGTGGTTGTGAGTGACTGGTGCTAAAATGTAGTGCTGCACAAAACTTTTGGTCTAATTGTTTTTCACTTGCACCCTGGTTTGTAAGGCTGAAATTTTTGGACAAATGATGCTAGGAGAGAAGTAAAAAGTCACTCAGGTTTTGCACTGCCCTTTACTGCAAGTTGCATCATTATTGGTGCTACTAGGGGTGATACGCTAATCAATAGGGATGAAATTGGTCACCGAAATTCCTCACAGTTCCTGTTTCCGACAGTTAGACCGTTATCGTTTTTGGCCACATATATACAATTTTGATTTTTTTTTATGCGAACAGTGAATATTTTAATTGATAAATATGGTGACCGACCGAGTGTCTTTATGACGACCCCCTTCCTACCATCAAAGGTTTTCATTTTCGTCATAAATCTTGCGATGACTTGCCTTTTCATTTTATCAGAATTCTTGCCTCATCTTCTACTTATCAGCTAAAATTTAAATTTTCAACCTTAAATTTAGCTAAAATTTAAATTTTTTACCTTAAATTTAGAGCTAATTTTAGGGGTTTTTTTTATTAAAGATTATTTTTATCCTTTGCTTTTATATTGTTAAAAACATGTATATAAAAGTTTTATTCATAAATTATTATTTTTTTACAAATACGCCGTTAGCGAAGCGAAGTTTCTAATTTTCTTGCTCTCAAGTATTATAATAAGCTAATGTTATAGGTAACATTTCCATGCATTGAGAGTATAATGTGGACGTTAAAATTATCGTGACATGTCCATGCTCAACGCATTGAGAGTATAGATCAACGCTAATATTACCGGTAACATGTTCATGCATTGAAACGGGCCCTTCTGATTTGGATGGTTTGGGAGTATTGATGGAACCTAAAGCACGGGATTGAGAGCAATGTGGTGGGAGGAGGGAGCGGAAGGAGAATGACTTCACTTTTACGAAAAATATTCAACCAACCTTTCGAGAAAAATAAAAAAAAATATCAACTACGAACTTAGTTCAGTTAGGCCTTATTTTGTTCCCACATCAAAATTTTTTCACCCAATCACATGAATGTTTGGTCAAATATGTAGTATTAAATATGAAAAAAACTAAATACATAGTTTGTGTGTAAATTGCGAGACAATAAGTCTAACTGCGCCATGATTTGACAATGTGTTGTTACAGTAAACATTTACAAATGATGGATTAGATTAATTAGGTTTAATAAATTCGTCTCGCAGTTTTCTGGCGAAATCTGTAATTTGTTTTGTTATTAGATTACGTTTAATACTTCAAATATATGTCCGTATATCCGATGTGACAAACAAACCCAAAAATTTACCCCAACTAAACAAACCCTAAGTGAAATGGTTGCTCCAAAAAGGAAACGGGATTCGCTTTTTACATTAAAAAACTGCTCTGATCCCTGAAAAAAAACTGCACTGAACTAATACTCCCTACATCCCCAAACGTACGAAACAGAGGCTGTGTTTAGTTTCTGAAATTGGGGAGAAGTTTGGGGAAAGTTGGTAGTTTGGAAAAAAAATTGAGAGTTTACGTGTGTAGGAAAGTTTTGAATGTAATGTGATGTGATGGAAAGTTGGGAGTTAGGGGAAGTTTAGTGTGAACTAAACACACCCAGAAAATGAAATCTGAAAAATAATTTAGCACTCGAGCAATTTTGTTATGCGTTTTATTTACTTTATTATTAGCAACGTGGATTCCACGTGCAAGCATACTATTTGTGAAGAAAGTAGTGGATTTGTTAACAACATACTTCCTCTAGTTTTTTTATGACGTTGGCTAGTTTAAATTTATACTGGTGAACGTTACACATATATGCATGGAGGTAGTATCTTTCTGCCTCTACATGTGTCAACAATCTTTAATCAAACAAAGTGGATTTTGCTTGCTAACTAAAGATTAAACTTTGGGTCACTCATTGCTTATGAACCAGGCCTTGCTACCTCAACTTTGGTCGGTTGGGCTTGTATATTTTGCTTGTGATTTGGTGTTTCAGCATCGGAAAGAATGTATGTTCTTCAATGTTGGTATGTGATCGAGTTAAAATGCTTTTATAGCTGTAAATATTGTTGATGTATAGCACGTGCATTGTTGTTGTAAATCTTAAGAGTGGCCAGTGTACCGAAGAAGATCCGGCGGTCACGGCGGCGAGGCAAGGAATTTCTGGTTGCGGCGATGCGCCGCACCTATCGACGACAAGCAACCATGCGGTGCGGGGGACTGAGAATTTGGGTCTGAGCTGAATTTGTTTTAAAAAGTCTCAATTTAGGCTCCTCAAACAGGGGTTGAGTTTGGATAGTATCCCTCATCAACGAAACTGGAATAGAGCTGATTAGTTGACTGATTATGACCTGCCAGAGGAGGCATGGGCCAGCTCTTTGGGGTGGCGGCAGGGTTCAGCGGCAAGTTCAAAAGTCGACCGACGGAGAGACGCAGATGAGGTGTGGTAGAGGCCACTTGCTGTCAATGCTTGTGCAGTGGTTTCTGAGTTGGTGGGCGACAAATTACAACGAAGGTTGTAGGGTTTCATGCGAAAGCATCGCCCAGTGGATCACTGGGCCGGCAAAGGCTATGCCTTCGGGTGTCGTTACCCCTTAGGGCGCCGCTAAGGGTACCTCTCTTTATTCTTGGCGAGTTTTCTTTGGGTGAAAACCACATCTTTCTAAGAATGTGGGAGATGGCGACGTCCTTGATGGCGTGACCTACGTGGTGGCATTGTTTTCGGAATCTCGTTTCTGTGGTGTTGTTGGAGGTCTGGCGATGATCAGCCACGCATAGCGGGGGGTCATTTTGGAATGCTACACATTCTAATATTGCGAATTGACATGAGACCTCGTAATCCTGACAGGAGGCTTGTTCGATTAGGATACAACACATCGTATTACTTTGTGAATCTAGATATATCAATTCTATTAGTTTATTTTGATACGGACAAAGTATCCATGACACTCTGAAACTCTGCTAGTGTTAAGCTCCAGAAACAGAGAATGCAAATGTCATGAACAAACAACTCAAGATGTATATGTGTTGCAACTTGTCAAGTGAACAGCTGAAATACTGAGTTGCCTTACATTATATGCTACGAATATAATTAAAATGTTCACCGCAAAAGAATGTAATTGGAATATATCCGTATAAATAACATCCCATAGTATGTGTAACAACGACCCCTCAAACAAATGACTAAAATAACGGGTGTCACAAAAGAAGAAAAAAATTCACAATTTACGCTGCTGGGCTGGCTTCTTCGCAGGCAAAATAAGGCTTCACAGTTCCATCGTATCAGCAGCTAGCGCCAGCACTGAAGTAGCTAATAAACAGTGGCATAACTTAGATAAAAAAGGTCTTCATCTACACAAAAAGAAGATCCCATTCTAGCCCCCCTCAGGTATTTACACAAGGGGGGGTAGACCTTGATTGATTGAAGTTCATCTTCGTAACGGTGCCGATCAGCAGTTCACACCGCATTGCCCCAAGGCGACGGCTTTCTGAGTAGGCGAAATGAAAGGATCGATCTTGACCCACAGAAGGGAGAAGATCGACGCGAGGAGGATCGACCAGACGATGACGATGGTCGGAGTGCGGTTCTGCCTGCCCATGAGACCCTTGAGGAAGGGGTAGAGATGGAGGATCACCCAGATGGAGAAGAAGAGCTTTCCAAAGAGAGGACCCCATGATTGGTAACCGCTGTTAATGGCATATGATATACCCGCCACCATGCCCACCAGGTTGATGACAAGCACGGTGGTCGGGGGAATGAGGAGACTGGTCCACTTGAACACGTATAGCTCAGCAAAGTCACCATCCTCATCGGACGCCTTTGAGGTAACAGTGAAGTTGGTATCAATTCCTGCTAACACTTTCAGAAGACCCTGGAACACAGCGAAGAGATGGGCAGATGTGCCACCAATGACCCAGAACTGTTCATTTCTCCACCAGTCCTCGATACCAACACCACTCCATCGGAGCTCCAGAATACCAGTTGCGAAAATGGAGGCGAAAAGCAGAATAAAGAACATCCCAGCATAATTGCTAATCTGCATATCAGAAAAAGATCTGATCAGAGAAGTTCCAGAAGGGCAGAAACTTAACTAAAACAACAGAGCTCTCCTGAATAAGAAACCATGATGATTAGCAAAAGGTATTGTTGGATTGTGGTCATAAAAGCAGAGTGCATAACAAAAAAAAACAATATGGTAATTAAAAAAATCATCGAATAACAGAATAAGAAAGTGAATGGATATCCTTTGACTAACCTCAGGAATGATAAATTTGTTGGTGAGGAGACAGATAGCAGGAAGCACACAATAGGCGATAAGTGGAATGGATGTAATTGGATAAACAATGGTGTTAATGTAAGCCAGCCTCTCCAGAAGTTTCAAACGCCCATTGTAACCATACCAGATAGGACAATGTCTGCTAAGCAGAATCTCAACAGACCCAAGAGCCCAACGTAGCACTTGGTTAAGACGATCAGACAGATTGATTGGCGCAGAACCCTTGAAGCATGGCCGTGGTGGCATGCAATAGATTGATATCCAACCTCTTGCGTGCATTTTAAATCCAGTCAGAATATCCTCAGTAACTGAACCATAGATCCAGCCAATCTGAAATCACATTGGAAAACAAAAAAGTTAACTTCTAGGCTTCTATTTCTATACAGAACAAGGAGTCCACACCCATGACTTGGCAAGAAGTAGAACAAAGATCTCTAGGAAGAAAGAGAAAATTACGGGTTGCCCCACTAACCTCTTTTCCCCATTCAGTTTTGTCCTCATATCCACAACTGATAACATGGATGGCTTCCTTCAGTAGAGATGCTGGGTTCGTTGAGGGTGGTATGCCTCCTTGAGTCATGAAGGTGGACGCAATAAAAATTGGCGATTGACCAAAACGTTTCTCTAATCTCTTCTGGGACATCAGCACTGACCTTTCATCTTCATAACCTAATGAATTACAAAAGCAATATTAGAGGAGGGAGCCAGCTTGAGTATCTCAAAAGTCTGTGTAAACATAAGACTAGATAGAAGCATAATGTTGATAACACTAAATGCAGTGGTTGTTCATAACATAAAAGATAAAAGATGAACAAAGACTAGCACAAACCTTCAATGCCCTCTTCTATATCTTCCATGTTAAAGATAGGAGCTGAAGACTCTGTTCTCTTCATCATACGGTTTTTGCTATCCATGTAGCTCTTGCTCTTTTTCTTTCTGCCACCACAGCAGCTCTTAACAACAATGTTAGGTTCCAAATCAGCCTCAGTTAGTACAGGATCATAGCCATACAAGGCCTGCCTATTGAAGCAGCAACCTGTTCCCACATAAACTGGACCCTGAATGCCATCTAAACCTTTCATGTTAATCTGCAAAGCAGAAAAGCATGTCAGACATGAAAATTTTGATATGATGGACAAACAAAGGCACCATTGTACTCACATCAAAGAAGACTATGTTGCGATTAGCGTATCGATCGTGCAAGTCAATGCCATCAAATCTTTGTGGGAACTGAACATAACAAGTTTTCCTTCCTAGTGCGGGATCCATCATGAAGCACATTGCTTCTCTAAGAGCTTTGCTACTGTTGAAGTAGTGATCACAATCCACATTGAGAAGATAGGCACCATTTGTCAGCACAGCAGATACACGAATCTGCCCACCAGAAATAGGGGTATATAAGTATTGGGTTGATAAACTTCAGTGATAAATTTACAGAATTGAACACATACCAATGCATTCATTGCACCAGCCTTCTTGTGATGCTGGAATCCTGGCCTCTTTTCACGAGAGACGTAGACAAGCCGTGGCAACTCGTTACCATCAGTGTCAAGCCCACCACTGTGCCCCAAGAACACCTGTAATCAACATAACAGGAGTTTAGTATACACGAACCTGATTAAATTAGAATCTTAAACCACTCCCCCATTAGAAGTAAAGATCACCTGAATCATGCCAGGGTGATCCCTTGGGTTATTCCCAGGCCAAGCAGTGCCATCAGCCATGGTCCACCCCTCTTCAGGTACTTTTTGTGCCTTCGCAACAAGAGCATTGATCCGTACCTTGAATTCTTCATACTCTCTCTGAAACAGAGTATCCAAAGTTAAATACTCAGGCACAATGCAGATTGGCGGTAATCTAACCATGACAGTAGAAGCTTACCTTCATTGCCCGCCTTTCTTTAACAAAGGAAGGTTGGATTTTGTCCTTCAGGTAATCTATTTTTTGAGCAAAGTAAAACTCTGGAGCTCGTGGTTCAATATTGTGCTTCTTGCAAAACGGAACCCACTTCCTAGCAAATTCTGCAGTTTCTGACAGAGCCTCAAAAGTTAACATAGCTGAACCATCGTCAGAAACATAGCATGACACTTTGTCAACAGGGTAATCCACAGCCAGAATGGACAAAACAGTGTTTGCTGTGATCAGAGGAGGTTCCTTTAGTGGATCCACCGTACTGACAAAGACATCAATGGGAGCAAGCTGTGATGGCTCTCCCTCCCTATCATATCTGCAACATTAGATTGGACGCCTCAGGACACAGAATATCAATGTAAGAGAGTTTCAGTGCCACGACCCTGAAAAAATGTATATCAAGTATCTCATCTTACCTCAATGCAAGCCTGTCAAGGTATGTTTCACGGTTTATCGGGTACCACTTTGGGAATTGATCTAGGAGCCAGGATAAGGCAAACCAAATTTCACAGATAACAGATACTAGCCACAATCCATAAGCATCCCGCACTGGATGAGTGACACGATATTGGAAGAAGAACATCAGGATGATAAGACGGAGAATGATAACAATCCGGTAAAGGTTGAGCTGGTTTGAAGGGATAGGCACTATGCGGCTCAGAGGTAGACGTGCATCATCAACCCTGTGAAAGACAATTACAGAAAGATCAATATACTTGAAGCAATATATACAATATACATCAAACTGCAGTAGTGGTAAAGCATAGTCAATGAAAATCTATATCCTGATCAAACTCAGAGGTATAAAACTATCTAATAAGTCATTGAATAACATGGAGAAAAGGGCATTCTAAGTGCTTGAGTGAGCTATCTTCAGTATATGCTGATATGATATACCTTCAGTCTGCGCATCATAAAGACCAAGTTTTTGGGTGTCTGATGTGAATTTCTATAATGCAAAAATAACTATCTAAATCCACTGCAAAGCAGCGTGTATAATATAAGGATAGGTTGTCCATACATTTGCATATCTTCACCATTTGAACCAGTCCCTTCCATGTCTCCCCCTCTTGCCTCTGGATATTTATTAGCTACCTGCATCATATTTTTGTCCTGCTTGTTCCTCCAGCTGGCAACTCTTTCTTGCCAGTCAACACTGTTAATCCCATAGGAATTCAAGTCCTTGGAGGGGTCCACAATCCTCACAGGAACTGGAATCATAATAGAGAAATGTTAGCACTTTCCAAACCAATGTTTTTCCCAAGGAGCAATTTATGATGAGTAAGAAAAGTACCTGGAACACTTGGATCAACATAGCTTGATGTTCCGCTGCGGATAGAATGGCGATCGGGGGAAGCATCAGGGATCTCTCCTGAGATCTGAATGAAAATATCAGTTTGTCAGTACCCAAGAGCACAGCATTCTTACAGAAACAAGTTCACTGATACAAGTGAGAACTTATATCATGTTAAACTGTACCTGTTGCCCACTTGTCAGACGGGGAATCCGATGTTGTTCGTGGCGAGAAGATGAAGACAGGTCAACATCTTCCCCCTGTCTCTGTATCTGCCACTCTGGACCTTTGCCATTGCCATGCTTATAATTGAATTCATTGTCCAGGTCATCAACATCTTCCTCCTCCTCATCGCCCTGAACTCTAGGGCTACCTGCATTTTGTCCAAGGCGGCAAAACAATCACAGTATACATCAATCATTTGTCTTTATGGAATAAAAGACAGAGTTGGTAGTCTAATTTTATATGTGGATACATAGATATGAAGCAAGAATCAAACATGAACTTAGTAATGATATATTATATGACATATAAATAATAGAACAGTTGTACAGAAACCAACCTTTGTGCCTCTTGTATCTAGTCTTGCACTGGGGGCAGCACTGGTTCCCTTCCTTGCGCTCGTACTCGTAGCAAGGGCGGCAGACCGGGAAGGCGCACTCATTGCAGGCAACAAAGACGTCGCCGGTGGCCGAGACGCCAACAGTGTCGCCACAAATCTGGCAGACCTGACCATTCACACTCTTCCCTGGCTTAGCCTGCATCAAGCAAGAAAACGACAGTTAGTACATGCCCAAACGGAACTACAGAACTATTAGTAATTAATCACTAACTAAAGAACCATCTGCTTCGCTTCAAGTCGAAACCAAGGTCCTAAAGCTAGAAATGGAGGAGCTCTACAAAAGCTGGGCATGAATTCCACAGTTCTAATGATTCAGCCTCTGCGTCATCAGTACTAACCAAGCTGAGATCTAACACATCAATGGCACCTCAAATGCTACCCGCGAAGCCTAGACTGGGGAATTCCGGGAGCTGCATTGCTCTAGCTAAATCCCTACAATTCCACAACCACCGGACATTTCCTCACATGAGGATTACTCACTAACAATTCCACACAGGAGGACACTACAATCGCCCGCGCCAAATGCACATAGGGAAAACTGCGGGGGAAAATCCCCGAGCCCAGCACAAAAAAACAAACGCAATTTTGCGGGGGATTCGATTCGAGAGATGCGCACCCAACACCACACTCACTCCCTCTCCCCTCACCCCAGATCCACCACCGACACGCTCTCATCTCGCTCGCTCATCGCACGCACGCACGTACCGGCGGTGGCGCGTCGCCGTCGGGGCGGATCATGACGAACTCGTTCCGGTTGCGGGATCCCGCCACCATCCCCGCGTTCGCCGCCATCCTCCTCCCCTTCCTCCTCCTCCTCCACTCACAGCGAGAAACGGCTACGCAGCTCGCAGATCCGCGCGCGCGCGGCAAGCCTAGATCGCGGCGGCCGCCGGCGACACCACCATTCGCCGCTCCGCCTCCAGATCTGCAGCGCCGCCTCCTCCACTCCCCTCCTCCTCTTCAGCTCGCGCTCCACTACTTCCTCTCGCCTCCTCGTCTTCTCTTCTTACATACGCGAGACACGCTCGGGTTGGTTTCGCTTCAGTTGGTGGGAGTCTCGCCACCGGCTACCGCCGGTCACCCGGCTCGCCTCCTGGCCGTCGGATGAGATGAGGGGGAGATATCTCGGCCGTCGGATGAGGGGTGGAGCTGGGCACAGGCTGTCACCCGCTGACGGGGTGGGCCCGGGTGACCGGCGGTAGCGGGTGGATCTGTCGGCGCCTCGGCGGTGGACGGGAATGCCCTCCTACCTGCCGCTACTCTTTTTTTTTTGTGGTGTTTTTTGGAGGTAGGAAAGGGGGAAAGAAATGTGGCATGTGCAGCAAGCGTGTAACATGTGAGTTGGCATCAAATCGATGGTGCTGTGATTGGTGGATCGAAATTATATGGTGAGAATTATTTGCATTGCCAAGCATTCTGTGATATTTGCAGGGAAGTTAATTCAATTCTTAATTATAAAAACATTGAGAACTTATGTTTCTCGAATAGCAGATGTAATTTGTGTATTGGTCTAGTTTTCTGCAATGTTTTTCCGTTCTAAACATGTTTTGTTTTAATTTGCCACAGTATATATAACACTTATTTTGCTGACGTGGACAAGAGAAAATAGTTGTTTCTTCATGGAGAAGATATACCTCGAGCACATGACAGGAAAATATGAGAAAAATTAAAGAGGAATAATATTAAGTGCAACATTGTTAGTTGTTTTGCATACCAGCTTTTAAGTAGTTTTCTCCTATATCATCAATAATATTACAAGTTTGAATATTCTCAATGCTTTGGATTGTCATTCTTAACCAAGGTTGATGCTAACTTAAGCTTGTGCATAATATAGACTTGGTGCATTATTTGAAAATGGAAAGAGGACCTGGTTAGGGGCTCGAGGATTGAAAAAAGAAGTGCATTATTCACATGATTAAAACTATTCCTCTTCTGATTTAGGGGTAAGCAATATCTTATATTAATTTGTTTGCACTCCCTGAATCGATTAATAAATCTTTTATAGAACCTGCTGTGCTTAGAGTACCTAACACTCCTCCCAGGAAACTAATTTTCTTCTTGCCGTTTCATCGACCGACAAATGCAACGTTTTGGCACACATCATTACGGTTTTCCACCTTACCTTGGGATTTATAACAAACAACAAGATTGTAGTTCTTTTTACTTATTTACACCATAAGCGTATAGTACATGCTATGCAATTTTTATTTAAATTTACAGCAACTAATATATAAAATCACTAAAATAAAAGTCCCTGGCTCTCTTTACTCCACATCCCATATAGATAGCTACTGAACTCCCCTTTGTTTTCATCATTGCACCTCAAAGATTCACAAACTGAACATAATTAATTTGTGATGCCAGATGTAGATTAATTAAGCATGCATTAAGAGGAAAAAAAATCAGACCAGATTATAGGGAGCCTGTCACTCCAAAGTTAACAAGAACAAATGAGATGTGCTGACTTGTGCTTTGCAATAAGCACACTGTCAGGTAAACCGTTCTTGTCCCAATAATGGCGGTTGGGCTGCCACTGTCCTGCCCGTCGGTGGCCTCTTTTCTTTATTGTTACTTGCAATAATCACTAATATATATTTTTTCTCCTTCTCTCTCTCTGTAATCTCTCCTAGTTTCTTTTTGTTCCTCTAACCAAATTGGAATCTTCACATCGCATGCATGGAAAATGATTTGCCATCGGCTTGATGGTGCTGCTGTATTTCTGTTACACTGTTCGACACGAAAACTTCAGTTTGGTTTGGTACTGTTGTTGTTCATCATAAACCCTCACTTATTTTACTTCTTTTTTAAAAAAATAATAAAAATGGGTTACATCTCCGGCCTCTGTCCATAGGCATACAGCTAAAAAATACATCTCACTTATTTTACTTCTAGGATGCAGTAACAAATACATAGTAGAAAGTGTTTTTTTTTAAAAAAAAAAACTAGTTGCAAGCCATGTAGCAGTGAAGTCAAAGAAACTGACTAAACATGACAAAAAAATTTCTCTTAACTTGCTAAAATCTATCTGGTGATTTGTGAGGAACAGCATGGAGGTTCAGGCTCTACTTTGTCTGCCTCTTTTGCCCTTGATTACAACAGTGGTACTACGTACTGTAGTGGCTGGGATTATGCTGCAACAACTAATTGAAGTATTAAAACGAGTGTTGCTCTTGCCTGCAGCCTGGTTGATGGTCTAGTCTAATTAACCCGTGGATTAGTATTAGTCCTGTCGATTATTAGCTGTCTTGAGGCCAGGGGCAGCAACCACCGCTGGTGACGCTAACGTGTCTCTGCACCGCTGGTCACATGCGAAGTTGGGGCAAAAAAAAAAAAAATCAAGGGCAGAAACGCAACGTGGGGGAATATTCAGAGTTGTCTCGTGTACGTACTCTACTACTCTCTGAAGAACAGAACTGGACAGTGTACAGAACGGTCAGCATCCAGTTAAGTTAACTGTTTGTACGCAGAACTGAAGAGGAATTTCTTCGAGCATGTTGCTGTAACTAATTCTTGCGTGTGTATCCCCAGAGATCTGTGTATTTTTGTTTAGAAGAAGAATAAGAGAGGGAGAAAAAAAAAGAGTGGTCATCGGTTTGATTTTGAGTAGGGTATATAAACTGGCAAGCAGTTTCTCTGTGTGATGATTTTTCATTTAATTTAAGTTTATGTGATTCAGTTTCCTTCTCTAGTTCTCTTGAGTCGTCACAAGAAAATAATTTGGAAAGAGAACGGAAGCAAAGCAGAGAAGACGAAGGCCTCATTTGTCCTTGCTTAGATGGACCGTTGCTTAGATGGACCGTGATTTTAGCTTATGACCCTGAATTAGGAATAAGTCCACCTTGACCCCCTTCATTGGTGGTCGAATCTAATTCCTATCTCTGAACCACAGTATCGGATCTTTAGGTCCCCAACTATTAAAACTAGTGTAATTTAATTCGCTTGGTAGTTTTGGAGGGCGGTTGCGCTGACGTGGCGTCTATTTGGCGGTGTTGACCTGATCTTCGTCCCAGCCCCCAGGTGGCGTCGACGTGCCGCTTTAGCTCCCACCCCCTACAGACGGGTGATGGGGAGAGAGAGAAGGGAAAGAGACAAAGGAAAAAGGAAGGAGAGAATGGGTCCCACAGAATTTTAAAATTCTAATACCACACAAAGTGATGTGTTAACGCCATGTAGGACGAAGATTATATCAACACCGTCACGTTGTTGCCACATCAGCAAAACAGTCCTCCAAAACCGCAAGGAAGTTAAATTGCACCTGTTTTAATAGTTGATGAGTTAACATATCCGGTATTATGGTTGGATACGAATCAGATTCGGCCACTGGTTAAGGGAGTCAAAGTGAACTTATATTCCGAAATGAAATGAAGGAAATCTTGACCAGCCCAACTTGGACCCAGGGACAGGCCCAAGGCCCGGCCCACAAATCCTCGTATCATTATCTCTTGGAATAAGTTCACCGGTGGTCCCTCAACTTAACAGCGAGATTTGTTGAGGTCCCTTAACCATAAAACCAGAAATGTGTACTCCTAAACTTACACAAACCGTGCACACAAGATCCTATGGCAGTATACATGGCCCCACAAAAGTGCGTGGGGCCCACCTGTCGGCTGCACATCTATTTCCTTTTCCTTTTCTTCTCTTTTCTCTCTTCTCTCCTCCCTTCTTCGGGCCGGCGGCGGGCGGAATCAGCGAGCGCCGATGCGAGCGGCGGGCGAGCGCGGCAGCAGAGCGGCTGTGAGCCGCGGGCGGAGCGGGCGGAGCGGACGGCGGGCGAGCGTTGGCTGTTGGACGGGTGGAACGCCACGGCCCAACACGCTAGCAGTGACGCCCCCGCCATGGCCGCCGTGACCAGGCATGCGTCGACGGCGCCGGTGCCGGCCACCTTGCTGCCACGAGCGCCTGCCGCCACCGTCGGCTTCTCGTCGTCGTCCATGCCGTGTACGTGGAATTAATGGTGACAGGAAAAAAGAGATTGAGGAGATAGATAGCGAATTGAGAAGCGAGAGGAATGAATTGAAGGTGGTCAATGGCGGCTTATTAGCTCTGCTTCCTGTATATAGTCTTGTACTGGTGTTGGTGTGATGTGGTGGTTTACGTTATTGCCGTCGGTGGTCTGCGTCTTGCCGTCGGTGGTGTTCGCGACGGCCGGAGTAGGCCGGCGGGGCTGCCTGCGGTGGGGGTGCAAGAGTCCCGGGCAGAGCTCGAGTCTAGGGGAGGATGGCACGGCGGACGAGCTGAAGGAGCAGCTACAGGGCGCGCTCCAGGAGAACGGGCAGCTGAAGCGCGAGCTGCAGCAGTACACCTCCGAGAAGAAGGCCTCGGCGAAGACGACGGACGCCGCCGACGCGGCGGCGGAGCAGGCCGAGCACTGGAGAAAGGACACCGAGACCGCCATGGCTGCGGCGGCGGTTTAGGGTTTACGGCAGTCCGTGCCGCGAGCGCGCTCCGCCCGCTGCCTCCGCTCTGCCGCTGCGCTCGCTCGCCGTCCGCTCCGCCCACCGCCGCCGCCGCCGCTCCGCTGCTTCCGCTCTGCCGCCGCGCTTGCCCGCCGTCTGCTCCGCCCGCAGCCCGCCGCCGCTCTGCTGCTGCGCTCGCGCACAACCGCGCTCGCCGATTCCGCCCGCCGCCGGCCCGAAGAAGGGAGGAGAGAAGAGAGAAAAGAGAAGAAAAGGAAAAGGAAAAGGAAAAGGAAAGAGATGTGCAGCTGACATGGGCCTCACGCACTTTTTTTAATTTGTTTTGCTGACTAGGATGCCACGTCAGCAAAACCACCCATGTATACTGCTATAGGACCTTGTGTGCACGGTTTACGTAAGTTTAGAGGTACACATTTCTGATTTTATGGATAAAAGACCTTAAAAAATCTCGCTGTTAAGCTGAGGTACCATCGGTGAACTTATTCCTTATCTCTTGTACAGTTTCTACGAAGCAAGCATGACAACTGACAAAGATGCAAAATTGAACTGACCTTCGCTTGTTTGGGCATACAGGCCGTGTTTAGATTCAAATTTTTTTCTTCAAACTTTCAACTTTTCCGTCACATTAAATATTTGGATACATGCATGGAGCATTAAATATGGACGAAAAAAAACCAATTACACAATTTGCATGTAAATCGCGAAACAAATCTTTTGAGCCTAATTACGCTATGATTTGACAATGTGATGCTACAATAAACATTTACTAATGACAGATTAATTGGGCTTAATAGATTCGTCTCGCAGTTTACAGGCGGAATCTATAATTAGTTTTATTATTAGTTTACGTTTAATACTTCAAATGTGTGTCCGTACACTTAAAAAAAAATTGTCACACGAACTAAACACAACCAAAGAATCCAAAAGTATTTCACTAGTTCATGCGCCAAGAGGCAAGAGGACTAGTGTGTTGTACCATGAAAACAATATCATAACTTTCCATCCCAAGAATTTTTTTTAGCAGAACTAGAATCTCACTTCAGATCAAACAACAGCAGCAGCAGCAGAGGCAGCAAGATAGTAGAAATGAAAAGGGAAATGCAGGCTATTTTGTTACTCCTTCGAGCAAAGCTGGTCAAACAACAATGATAAATGCCGACCCTAAACTACATATATAGCCACTCTCACTTGTTAGCAACCTCTCCTAGATTCTACCCCTACCACAGTCCACAGTGCATTCCAACCCCTAAAGCATGTTATAACAAGAGAAAACTTAACATATCAAGCAGAAAACTTGAGATGTTTTTAGCATAGATGAACCAGCTGTTATATATAGTTACCACTTACCAACAAAAAAAGAACATGTTAAAAATCCCAGGAAACTTTTCATGATTCTAGCTGCCCAATGCCCACTATGCCTTTTCGTCTTAGGTTCATATTTTTGTTAGCAACGCTTCTTTAAGTGTTATAGGATGAACAATCTATTAAACGGTACGTCAAAGGCAATAGTATTTCTAGGAAAAAATCGCTTGTACAATAACATTTCATGGAACTCGTACTTGTCGATGATATTTTTTAAATTGGACACTTATAAATGGTATTTCTTGAATTTTCTCTCCACAAAAGCAACTTCGCTGAGATTGATCATGATGCCTAGGTGCTGCCAAACCAATTGAATGGTAGGCAGGAAGACCAAAAGGATATGCTTTATTGGACAAAGATGGTGGAAATGAAACTAACAGACAGACACTTTATTTCTCAATGACCGTGCACCTCTTTTTATTTTTTCTTATGCAAACTATGCACATCAATTAGTAGGATCATCATGGATTATTGTGATCAGAGGCTACATCAGTACAGTACATCACCACCTAATGTTTTGAATCCTTATTGGGAGTAGGTTGCATAGTTGGAATTGTCTGTACCTAGGGACAGGTAAATAGCAAGGTCAGTACTAAAAGACACCTAATTCCTAACCACAACAGAAGGAGAGCACATCCTCACTTTCACTGACAGGTGGCGCTCATGACCACACATCTTTTGACAAAACATGGTCTATATAACTGCCTTTTATTGCTAAAATTATCTCTGTTCACCCTAAAGATTGGCCTACCTTGTCTTATAAACCTGGCACTAGCCTACTAGGTGTAAAGCAGATCAGATAAAAATCGATTACCACTCATGAGTCATTTGCCAAGACCTGAAGACCCTACCTAACTAATTCCACATTATACTCTGTAATCTGCACATGTACTCTTGTAGTAATCGACACATAATCTAAGCCTGCATCTGACACATGTTGCAAATTTCTGACTAAGAAATGCTCTGCATATGCATTTTGCTAGCAAGGTGGATGACCATGAACAACATTCAGACAAACACTAGAGCATTTTCGGGTAAACAGCACTAGCTTATGTCAGTAGGAAAGTTTCCTGTGTGCATCAGCTCACAAGGTCACAAGGATGGTTAGCAGGTCAGGACTTCATACAAATAACTCAACTAGCCAACTAGGCATAAAGGAAATATTAGAAGTAATGAATGATCCATGTGTTCTATAGAGCCAATATCTTACTATCAGATGACAGCACTTTAACTATTGTTAAAACTATCATGCAAGACAAACCGCCAGGAGTTGGTACTTCTACTCAGAAGCAATTGGCCATCATACACCAAAAAATTAACGATAAAGAAATAATGTAATCCAAAAGGTTGACTTTGACTCATCATATACTAAGTCATCCATGCAATCACAATCATTTATATGACAATCCAAACATATCCAAAGTCATCCATGAAAAATCGCGTACATGGTAATGAAACATTCAAGCTTCCTAGCAGTAGTTAATCCAAGCTTAGAATGTTTCTACAAATCTACAGAGTAACTTTAATCTGCCCGCCAGTTCTATTTGCTTGTTTACTTTAAAGAAAGCGTTTTCCAATCATGTAACCAGCATCATAAACCACAAAGAATGCTAGAAAGATTGCATAATACACTATGGATCCACTGAGTAGCTAATAAGTGAATTCGAAGGTAAGCTGCTTAAAGGTATTAAGTACATAAGGGCGACAGTAATTCCTATGCTGATTAACCAGTAAATCAAGGGTAAGCATGTAGATCACATTCAGTAACAGTGTAGTACCAACCTTGAAATATAGCACGTATAGTACCAAATAGAAGCATCACTTGCACATCATAATATCATGCTCCTGCACATTGGCATATACATATACGCAACAAGTCTGCTACTATATGCATATAGTAAACACTTTGACAGAAAAGACAACCATAAACAGGTCCTGATTATGGCTGCCAATATAAACTGAAGAGAAAAAAAGAAAGCAAGAGAGAAACAAGCAAACAGCAAGCACTAAACCTTACAAGATATCCATTGATGAACTTTAAGCCTCAGAAAGTTCTCTAAGCCTACCCATTTGTTTGGAAAATATACAGCACACTAGTACCTTCTGGGCTTGGGAGGCTGTGAGGGCTCTTCCTTGCTAAAGATGCCGCAGAACAAGCAGCGGGAAACTTTGGGTGAAGGTGGATCCATAGCAGGAGGAACATGCCGAGTTCGAAAGGCCTGGTTGCCAGACCTGCTGCGCTCCACGCTATCGCTGCACCTTCGCTGCACCTTTATACTGGATCCAACGCTACGAGAGTGCCTTAGCTCTTTGGATTCTAAGCTACCAGCCTCTGCATCACCAGTTGCCCTTTGATCACTCTGGTTCTGGTCT
The DNA here is from genome assembly GCF_034140825.1 of Oryza sativa Japonica Group. Lineage (NCBI taxonomy): Eukaryota > Viridiplantae > Streptophyta > Magnoliopsida > Poales > Poaceae > Oryza > Oryza sativa. Next base: position 4,598,564 of record NC_089039.1, read on the forward strand.
TCAGACATAAGCCTCCCATCCCAGACCAAACCTGATGAACCAGACCTCCTAAATGTTTGGGAAGATCTCTGGAGCCCTCCAATCTCCATCTCCCCTTTCTATGGCTTCCTATCACTGTGTGTGTGTGTGGGGGGGGGGGGGGGTGAGCACCTAGTAAGTCCTATGGAGCAATAATACGGACTGCAGTAGGAGAGGAAATGGTGCATTCCTCAAACCTAAGAATATGCAAGCATATAAAAGGAAGGGTAACCATAACAAATTTCAGGATGAGTCAGATGATGGTGACAAGGGGTTAAGGAGATTGTAAGGTCTGTCTGCATAATGCATTGATGTGAATCCATGAATTATAAAAATAGGTCCTTTGTTGCTCTGTTTGTTTACACAAGCGGTGCTAGTTGAAACACCGCCATTTTGGTTGTAACATTTTAAGGACTAAGGGACATTAACCAACAGTAAATATTAAATGCAGAAAAGCAACAGTGCAGCAAGTATCATGAGACACAATTTTCTTTGTTTGTACTAAAAATCACAAGGCACAGTTTTGTTTTTAAGTGCCTATGGTCCCACCAAAGATGCCAAGCTGTTGTCAGTGTGAAACTTCGTTAAAATAGATAACAGAAAAATGTCACAAGAGTTTACCCTCCATAGTTCCCAGCATATAATTCAAAGCTGATTTTGAATTTTAAACATGATCATTACCCACTAAAACTCACGGTGTACAAAATAATCCACTATATTTTTCTTGGAAATCATGTTCTGTTTGAGAATGTCCCCACTCCACCAAATTGAAGCAAAATATGCAAGTAAAAAAAGAAACATACTTGTTCAAATAAAAACTCACAACAGTTTTACAAAACTCAAAGGTAAAACCGTGCATCTACAGAGTTTCAACATTAAAACAAAGAAAGGTTAACTTCGATATAGCATCAACTAGCTTTTGCTATGCTTTCTAGAAGATAATGGGGTATGTTCTGTTATTCTATAATAACAGGCTTCTCCTGGTTATTGAAAAACATTACATTTGTATGACATCTAGCTATTGCTTGAGATTCAATCATTTCTATTCACATGGCACAAACTGAATATGTACGGCACTAAGGCAGAATGAAGGTTAGGTTACGTTAGGTAGAAGAAACTAGTAGATGATTCAAAAACCCCTGCGCTACTGTCAGATGGCCAAGAAAGAAGTTACATTCTTACAGCAATGCTCCATTAAACCAAGATTTTAAGTGATGCAAAACTGAACATATGGTCAAGCTGCAACATATTCTGCTAACATTCTTCACAACATAATAGTTGTTCATCTAACTGGTCAAATACTAATACAATATAAGCCCCTGACTTTTGAACCAACACAGGAAGATCATTTGCTAAAAATAATTATAAAACAGAAGGCATCAGTCTTGTCATTAGTCCAGTTGCAAAAATTTCAGCATAACTTGCAGTGAGGAGGTTATTATCTAGAATTATTTTTGACCGTCACAAAAAATATGAAATATGTGAATGTTTAAATGCACGCAAAGTCAATGTAGCATCACCTTACTGTTATAAAAAGTACAAGTTGAGAAAATTATCATAAATAATAGCAGAACAGCAGGAGGCACTTAGGCAGGTATTGTTAATCCTAGCTTTTAAAGCAGCAGAGGGCATAACCTAAGCAGCCCCATGCAAATAAGGCCGATGCTTGTTCCTAAAAGTTCATAGATAGTACTATCATTTTACCACTAAATTAAAGTCAAGATCTTAGCAACATGAAGTAACTAGTGGATTAACATCATTTACCACTTACAAAGCAAAATTCCTTAATATGGATCCCTTCTTCATCCGCACATTCACTGGCAGGTTAACTCATAAGAATTTGTTCAAAGAAAGTTGTCACTAGACCTTCTGTGACCTTTTGACTGAATTGCTTTCATCCTCAAAAAAAAAAAAAAAACTGTTGGCATCATCCTAACCAAGTAAAGCAGAAATCTCACTGAGCTGCACTTTTACATAAACACTTGCTAGGATATGGTCACTTGCCAACAGAACTCCTACTCTTAGTCATGAGAAGCTCGGTCAGAGATTTGGGCCCCTCAAAATCATCTGAGAAGGATCTCACATTAGGCGTGCAAGCAGTGGAGTGGCTAAAACTTGAGTTGGATTTACATTTCTCTTCTTTTATCTGAGCAAGGGTCTTCGGCCCAGTAAAATCTGCAGTAGGATGTTCAGAAGATTTAGCAGAAAGAACATGCTGTTGCTTTCCTCTATTTTTCTTCCTCCGTCCCCTGAAAGTAGCATGGTTAGCAGGTTGAGGACACTCTCCCATCAAATAATCTTTCCTTTGACGAGTTGGCATTGATTCAATCTGTTGAGTACTATTCTTGGGTTCAAGGCAACGGCTTCTCTTAATGCAATCCTTCTTTCCCTTTGCACCTTTTCTATTCTCAGGTCTTCTTTTTGAGATGTGTCTAATCTGGGTGTGCTGATGAACAAAGTTAGTATCTGCCACTGAGCTGGTGAAGTTTCTGGGATTGAAGAACCTTCTGTCATATTCATCAGAAGTGACCTCAGTATTTTGTGGTAGTAAATGCCCCAAAGTGATCTCACTTTCATGCTCATGAGCTCCGTTAGGCTGGCAAAGATAAAGGTAACCTTGCCGATCATCAAGACCACAAAATTCTGGTTCATAGTTATAGTACTCTGGATCATGGTAATACATATCATAAAGAACTGGATCTCTAATACCATATTCTGCATGAAGCACCTTATTATCACTCTCTGTAGTCAATTGATGTTCAAGATCACTCTTGTTAGAGAGGCAATCATCCACAAGCACATCAAATCCAGGAGAGGAATCACGCTCATCTTGTTCTGTGTGGTCCATAGTTGAATCTCCTGAATTAAGATCTGAGACTGCGGAACATTTCATGTATTCATCTATATCAGTTGATGTTTCAAGTGCACCGGAAACAGCTTCAGCTTCACCAAATTCAGGATTGATTGACACAGGAACTTCTTTTATATGGCAAGAGGTATCTTGACAGGGATTTGTGATAGTGTCTTTCGATTCTTCAACCATCTCATCTCCAACATAACTTTTACTTACAGCAGGATTGGAAGTGGTAGCTTTACAAGAAGTTCCCACAGCATCATTAGAAGTTAGAGGCTCATGGAGGTAGGGGCAATTGTCACCTTTTGAACAGTGCGAGTTATAGTAGAAATAACAAGGGTTAGCTGCCTTGACAGAAGTAGAACACAATGAGAGTGGGTCTGCTAAAGATTTGGTTTTGTTTAAGTTTTCCAGTGGCTGCACCGAAAGGAGCTAATCAGATAACACGCAGCAACAGATGAGCAATGATAACAAAAATAGCAACGGTGTCATTCAAAATCACATAGCTGGAAGATCTAATAAGAAGATAGGGTTCCAATAATCAGTCAAATCATTTCAATGCATAACATTAGAGCATAAAACTGTGGACAAGAAAATTCAATCAATACTTCTGAGTTACTTAACAAAGAAACGGACCATGACCAACCACTCATGGTTGTAGTACTGAAATACCAAAACTTGATCTCTTATTTGTCCATTTGGCTCACTAACATAAACAGAGACAAAAAAAAAGAAAAAGAAAGTTGGGTCAATTGGCCCTTTGTTCCTGAATTTTCCTCATTAGATGAGAGCAGTGGCCTCCAAACCGTCGGGGGCACAACACAAAATAAAACTACACTGCGACTCATGTGAAACAAAAAATTTCATAACATCATCGCTATGGCTAAACTGGCAGACAGGCCCTCATGCAAGATGGACTCAAGGGTTGGAGCTGTACATGGTGGCATCAGGAAATGTACAATTGTTAGTATCAAGCAATTGCTCACAGGCAGACATGTTATCCCAGAACCAAGTCATCTTATCCCAACATTTTCCTCAAGTTTCGTGGTTCTTCCCCCATCCAAGTTAACACGATAAATGTACAACAATGGCATCAATCACCACTAATAACTAGCAAAGCAAAGTATGAATCCTTGGCATCCGATACGAAGCGAAGGGTATCGAACCGAGTGACCGCGGATTACTCACGGGGTGACGAAATGTGCAGCTCGGGTTGACGCAGTTGCCCTTGAACCAGTACCAGCAATTCCGGCGGTTGAACCGGGCGCCATCGGCATGGCGGTACTCGCACTTGGACCCCTGCAACCAAAAACCCACGCGCTCAATACGCGGCGCGCTCCGGACGGATGATCAACCAGCGGCGGCATCCACCGCCATGCCGGAAACGCGGAATCCGTGAGAAGAAAAAAAGTGAGCTAGGGTTTTGGGGAAGTTGGGTGGACTAGTACCTTGGTGCAGGTGAAGGGGGAGGCGAGGAAGTAGACGCAGTCGGTGTTGCACCTCCTCCAGCGCGGGTCCTCATCGCCCTCCGCCGCGGCCGCCATTGCTCCACTTCCTCTCTCGGCTCTCCTCTCCTCTCCGCGGGAGGAGGGATGAGGAGGAGGCGGCGGCGGAGGAAAAGCGGAGCGCGACGGCCGGGGAGGAATGGAGTGGTGGGTCCCTCTCGGTTTTTGAACTTGTCGATGCGTGGAGTGGAGCCGTGGAGCAGTTGAACCGGCAGTCTCTCTGTGCTTAGAATGCCGGTGGGTCACGCTCCTAAATTTTTCACCTTTTCTCACAGAAAACTTATTTTAGGCCCTATTTAGTCCCCACACAAAAATTTTATACCCTATCACATCGAATGTTTGAACACCTACATTGAGTATTAAATATAGGCTAAAAAATAACTAATTATACATATTGCGACTAATTTGCGAGATGAATCTTTTAAGCCTAATTTCTCCATCATTTGACAATGTGGTGCTAGAGTAAACAGTTGCTAATGACGGATTAATTAGGCTTAATAAATCCATATCACGGTTTTACTAACGGATTCTGTAATTAATCTTTTTATTAGTGCCCGAACACCCCATGCGACACTCTATATAATACCCGATATGACACGCCAAAACTTTACATCCCTGGATCTAAACACCCCCTTACAAATAAATCAATAAAAAGTAATTCTATAAGTGGATACTATTCACAGTTTTCACGGCGTTAGCGTCATTAACGCCGTCTGTTCCCTCACGCCTCCCCTCCCCCCCAATTGAAGCTAAATTACTGATGTGAATGGAGATGCGCTAATGTCATTTGCACCGATAACCTATTTGTAGTTCTTTTGAAACATAACCTATTATTTTATTACAAATAGATCTTCAGCATCAATTTCATTGGCATTGAGTTATTTACAAATAGATATTTTTTGAATATTTTTTACAAATAGGTCTTCGGCGTCATAACATTATCACCATCTTCTTCCAATTAGTGACTTGACTTCCACGGTAGACAAGAAGGATGACGCCAACATCATTGATACTGTCATGTTAGCTCATGGCGCTAAGGAATTTGACGCCACGAAAAGGATCCATTTCTAAAAGGGCAATATAAGTTTTTCAAAAGAAACCTCTGGCCTATGTGGGTCAATTTGTCGTGTCCTCCCTCCCTCCCTCCCTCCCAGAAAACTTATTTTGGAAATTGTTATCTTCTTCAGCTATGCTGGCCGCAGCAAAAAAAAAAAAATTGATCCAATCATCAAGTAATACTGTGTCTTCCCTGGATTGAGATCGAATGAGCTGATGGCAGACGCTACGTCTTGAGTTCCCAGAATAACAATGACATGCAAGCAATGCTGTTTACACAATGTCATTGGGCAGGAGAAAATCAATCCAATTTACGCTTATTAACCGCGAGGAAAAAAAATCATCCCTCAATATGCTGAAACGAGAGGTGATACAGCTATGGATTCGCAATGACAAAATTTCTCCAACCCCAAATATTTCAGTATCCATCTAAATCTCATTTTCCATCTAACAAAATGGAGGTACATGCAGTTAGCGATGACAACTCTTCCTGCGTCGCAGATCCGAAACCTTGCCACCTCACTCTTCCGAGGCGATCAACCAGGTATATGTACCTGCAGTAGAAGAGTTTGAACAAAGGGAGAGAACAAAACATATAAACGAAGGGAAGGAGGAAACATCGCCCAGTATGTGGTAACCAGGACCTTTACATCTAAAGTTTGCCAAACGAACAACGGGAAGGAAGAAACATTACCCAGTAAGAAGGTTAAGGATATGAAGCTTCTTCCTGAAATAATAGTGGTCACCAAAGGCATATACAGCATGTCTCTGTGGATTGTTGGATTTTGTCATCACCTTGAGGAATACTTGTCTCACAGGACTTGATGATAACAGCCATGAATCAATAAATGAGACCTGAACCATAGTTTTTTTTTCCCTTTCAGTTGCAGCCATGTGTAATGTACATAAATTTCCTCAGCAATATCAAAAGTTCTAAATTTAAAATTGCCAAGTATTAGCATGGTCGGCTTGTCGTGGTATTCCATCACAAATTACAATATTAGTACAGGGTTCCTTTTGTGTTGACAGTTAACACGAATTAATTGTAAAGTGTAAACATGGGCATAGATTGAATATTTGAATTGCATAAAAAATGAACTCGTAATACTCCCTCCGCCTCAAACTACTGGTTAGTTTGTCCTAAGTCAAACATTTATATCTTTGGCCATCAATTTCTAGAAATTCATATAGTATAATATCATAGGATTTCTATTTTTAGATTCATCATGAGAAATACTTTCTAATATATAATTCACATGCTAAACTATACGAATTTCTAGAAATTTGATGGTCAAAGATAGAAATGTTTGACTTAGGATAAAGCTAGAATGACAAGTAATCTGAAACAGAGGGAGTAACAAAAACTACACATTATGGCACTATAGTATATTTGCAACCCGAGATCATCCAAGTGAAATGGAGAGGAGAGCTAAACATAGAAGCAGATACAATCTGTTCTGTTTATTTCTCTAATCTATAACTATCAGGTTTATGTACTTATGTAATATTGTAGGACATGTCAAACATCATTTAACTAATTATGTTCCTCCTTTTCTCAGTGGTGATTCGCATGGACTTATGGCATAAGGCAGTTCACAGCTGATAACCCAAATTATGTTCAAATACCTCATACACTTGAATATTCCCAGCAGAACTAAATGCATCAAGAAAAGGTAGGCTCCACGTTTCTGCCATTTTCTGTTGAACAGGAGGAATCTAGTTAGCCATAGAACAACTGAGTGTATAAAAAATCAAACAAAAGATCAACAAGAATGGAATTGGCATGTATGAAAATAGCATAAAACCCAGTTGGTTGAACATGCGTAGTTGTAGTTATCCATTGGAATGCTTGATGCATTTGTCCTTTTAGAACCAGATAGTAATAGTTAATTTAATTCCATAAACTATTTCGCTGGAGTAATTAATCCCCTGATTATTTTTCATCCACTTTGCTCAACGAACTATTATACCAGGTCACTACTTTGCTAATGAATTTTGTCTTCTTTTCTAATTATCAGGTTTTCACTTTAATCAAAATGTTGTGGGATGACGGACGGCGTCACAGCGCATGTTACAAAAATAATTTCAGAGTTTTTCATGTCTGTTTTAGAGGAGTCCTTTTTTTTCCTTTTTTTTTTGGGGGGGGGGGATGAACCTTATGCAGAAGAGAGAAAAAAACTGAGCATAGACAACAAGAGAAACGGAAACATTATAGCTTGATCTAGTTTGCCAATTTAAGTGGGTAAGAGAACCAGAAATGACATCATTTTTGTTATAGCAAGGCTTGGCTCAAGTTAGCGAAGCTATTGTGAAAGAGATAATCCAAGAAATGCCATTGACAAGCGTCCAAGTCCCAGAAATGCCATCGACAAGTGTGAGTTCCAAGAAATGCCATCGTACAAACGACTTTGTCCCAAAAATGCCATCGCCGTTAGGGTTCCGTCCATTTTACACCGTTAAATACACTGTTCATCCTATAGAACTTAACGGCGCAAAATGGATGGAACCCTAACGGCGATAGCATTTTTGGGACAAAGTCGTTTGTACGATGGCATTTCTTGGAACTCACACTTGTCGATGGCATTTCTGGGATTTGGACGCTTATCAATGGCATTTCTTGGATTATCTCATTGTGAGATGTTAACTACAGGTTGATCTTAAATTTGCTAAGAGAAAATATGCATTTAACAAACCCAACCAAGTGTTGCTCTTTTCTTTTTAAAATCTAGAGGCTGCTCTAACAGCAGCTGTGCAATATTCAAAATTTTTTTTTTGAGGAACACTATTAAAATTACGAAATACAACCATCTAAACCAGGAGCTTTAAATTTCAGTAGGTAAAATGTTCATGAGAAATGACAAACATTAAGAGGCAAAACAAAGATTATTTCTGTACAAACCCATTGGTACACATTCAAGACATACACTAGTCCAAGTGCTTACAAAAATGGAAAGACAATTAAACAAGCTATTCATTAACTCCTGACTTTAGTAAAGATATAAGTACATCTCGTTGAATCATAATGTGGGTGTCTAGCAAGTACTGTATGACTGAAAAGCACAACCTCGTAAGCCATGAAGCGTGTATCAAAAAGTGCAAGCAAGCCATATACGACAACGATGGGAACAGATATCTGATATACAGATGGGAAATCCGTAAATGAAGATATAATTCACCATACCTGGGAGCTTGCGCGAAAGGAAAGGCACACCAATGAAGCATCAGGAACCACCATATCACCAGCCTTACAATCATCATTTTGTGTGTCCACTGTATTGCCAGTCTGGGGATCATCGTTTCGCGGAGGTGCGACAAGCGGCAAATTCACTGTCCTGCCATCAGGGGACTTCACAGAAAGATCAGGGAACTTCACGGCTGCGATTTCCGGAATGATGATCTTATTCGCTGTCGCAAGCTGCACAATCCACGCCACAACGAAGAGTTGATTAAACCTCATCAGCAGCTAAAGATGACGGACATCTCTACCCAGCATTGCAACATAAACACAGTGAAACAGAATAATCTTTACGACAACATATGCACACCTTGCCGCCGTTCTTGCGTATCTCTGCGATGTCGGCGAAGTACCCCCTGCTCATTTCATCCATACTGCACTAGAACAACAGTTAAGAGAGATCTTAAACATCACAATTCACACATTTGCTCCAAAAATTCCATGCAGTACTAGCCCCGATTGCCAAAGGTAGTGGAAGTAGCCTTACAGCCTGGCCTTATCCTTCTCCTTCTTCTCGATGGTCTCCTTACTCGCCTTCTACCCACCACCAAAAAAAAAAAACACAACCACCCCAACCCATCAGCCGCCGCTGCAGAGAGAAGCAAGTAGAGGATGAGACACCAGAGAGGCCATACGAACCATGTTGAGGCCGAGGAAGCCGCGCGCGAAGACCGCGCGCGCGGCGAGCGAAGCCTCGCCAGAGCTAGCGCGGCGCAGCATCCCCGCCGCCCACCGTGCCCTCATCATCGCCGCCGCCGCCGCCGATCTAACCGGTGAAGAGGAGGACGGAGTAGTAGTAGTAGTTTACATGGGCCGCCGGCTAATCTCGTTATGGGCCGAACAAACAAAAAAAAAATTCAACTTTACGCTATCGCAGTTAGAAGACGTAAAATAACTTTACGTATTCGCTTCTGTTATTGTGCCCGTGGTGATAGAAACCGCCGATCCGGATTCCAAAACCGGCGGCGCAAATCACAAGCGAAGCAAAGCAAAACACGCCTTCGCCTTCGATTCGATTCTTCTCCACTCCGGCCATGGCGTCCGCCGCGTCCTCCTCCTCGTCGTCGACTCAATTCGAGTAAGCCCCCCTCCCCAATCTCATCCTGCTCAAAGATCTCTCGCATCTCACGCGTCGGTGCGCTTGATGCAGCGATGCGGCGGCGAGGCGTCAGCAGCAGCTGCAGCAGCAGCGGAAGCCGCCGTTGCTGATGCTGCTCCCGCTCATCTACGCCCCGGTGCTCCCCCTCAGTACGGAATCGCGAACCCCTGTGAAATTCGTGGTTTGTTTGCTCGGATGATCGTGCTGCTGATTTAGGGTTTGCGGGGTTTTTTTTTTTTTCGTTGTGAACAGTTAGGATTGGGTTGCGGCACAACCCGGTGTGGAGGGATCGCCTCTTCTACGGCGTCCTCGCCGGCGCGTTCGCCCACGGCACCTACCTCATGTAAGTGTTTGCTACATTGCGCACCCGAGCTCCTGTATGCAGCTATGCACCGTGTATTTGCTTGTGATGGTTCATGTTCATGTATGATTCGTCATTCATGTACAATGCCAGGTTATTGTGATTGATATCTCCCTGGTTTTATTAGCTGTCTGATATGCACGAGGTAAAGCGATGTATTGTTCTGATTACTTCGAAGGGGATGTGTATGTGTTTGTGCCTAGTTGTTATCGGTGAGGCTTCTCAGAAAGGGTGTAATTCCGTTAGAATACGATATGGCAGCTGTTGAGTTTTTCAGCACGTGTAGTATGTATATATGGCTAATATATCTGTTTGTTAAGTAGTAGTATATATGATAGCTATGCAATGACCTGTTCTCTGTTTTCTCTAATACAAATGCTTCACGCGGACTGTTGTACCATAAATGATTTCAATGTCTGCCGCTTGCCAAAAATCTGTAGTTGTGATCACTGCAAAGGAACTATTTTTAGTTCTTCTCCCATGCTCACAGAAAACCTTGGGGGAAGATTTTTGGAACTCAGTACACAACAACAGTTTTATATTGCTTTGAGTATAACCAAAATTGATGTGATTGGGTGACTTGGCGAGTCAGCCATTACTGATTAAGCACATGAAGCATGGATTCTTTAGTAGAATTTAATCTCAGCAATCTTGACAATCAACTATGGTGGTATAATCTTCTTTACAGTTTTTTCCCCCGATTACTGCAAAGGGAAGACTTGATGTATTTGCGCCTACTGCCTAGTTTTCACTTAGGATGTTACTAGTAAGGGTTGTGATATTTTGGCAATGAATTGACTTGTATCACAACACTTGAGTGCTTGTACCTTCATAATGTGAGTTTGAGCATGAGGAAAGGTAGATGCATCCAATCGTAGCAGTATTTTGTTTTCTGCTTCAACCGAGTTGCTGCACATGGTTTCTGCCATTATATGGTTCCAGACTTTTTGGGGCTTACTAATGTAATACTGCTGTGGAAGTGTGGAGTTGAGGTCACTGCAGAGAAATTTTAGTCTAGTGTATATCCACTTTAGATATGAATTTAGTAATTGAGTATTGACAGATTTTATATAAAAGAAGGAAGTTTGGGCCTAAATAACTACTCCCGCCGTTATTAAATGTTTGCTGCTGTTGACTTTTGGGCATGATGTTTGACCGTTCATCGTAAATGTGCAAAAATATAAGGCATGCTTAAAGTACTTTTAGTGATAAAACAAGTCACAACAAAATAAGTGATAGTTTTTTGAATAAGACAGATGATCAAACGTCATGTCCAAAGATCAACATCACTCATACATTTGAAAATGGAGGTAGTAGGCCATAATTTTGGGCATGTTACTGCTTGATTGTGGTGATCATTTGATCTCTGCACAAATCTATTCTTCATATCATGCTAGAGGTTGGGTTATTGAAGCCATAAATATTCAACAATATGTCATTATGGTGAGCCTGTCATGTTTGATGGTGAGGCAAAGAATTTTGTTGTTGACTTGTTTGATGCCCTTCCAATGTTTTTAAAACTTGTTCTATCCCTATCATTGAAGTAAGCAGATATACCTTCTTCGCAAGGATAAGCATAGGTTACTCTAACGCCATAACAGAGGGATCTATTGGGATGTTAATTAACGTAATTCACAATAGATGTGCTTATCTTCTTATCTTTGATGTACTTTCAGATCGGAGCTATATGACGTAGAGAGCAAGTGAATCATATCTCTCCAAGTATAAAGTCAAGGGTATCCATCGGCAGATTTTGACTTGATTGTAAGTCATCAACTGTTAATGAGAGCTGTCCGGTTTTTCAGGTTGATAAAATGGACCATGTATCTATCATTTTTGTTAATCCATTTAGGCTTTTATGGTTGCTGTAATGATAGAATATTGGAGCACACATAATAATTCTGACTCTGGAGCAACATGTCCGGCATTTTTTTCCAATTTGATGCACTTGTGTTTTCCTGCTTATATTGATTTGTCATAGCCACCCTATTTCTATTCTATCCAACAAAAAATATTTTTCTTTTCCCCTTTTATTTATATGTAGCTATATTTCAAAGGAGAGCAGTTTCAACATGTACGAGTAATATGAGATCGCTCTTATCAGGCCATGTTTAGTTGGCCTGTGTGATGTGCCATTTTGTCCAGCTGATCACGTTGTGCTGTGTTGCTCTTAACTCCTTGGTCTTGACGGTACCAAAAATTAATCCTAGATGCAGATTATTAATATCTGTCTATACTGATGAAAGAAACGGGAACTTTGCCAAGCAGCAGCTGTTATATATGCATGCACTGGATGGATATTTCCTTGAGCTCCCGTTGGACAAGAAATGGTTTGAGCTCCCGTTGTTTCCTTGCTACCCATGAGGCCATGACATATCGACATGCCCTTCCTTGCAAGTTCCTAACAATTTCTACAAAAAGGAACAATGATTAAACAGAAGGATTCCAAGCCTTCCTGTTCACTCCTGTCTGAAGCTTTTCGAGGTGTTTAGCAAGAGAGAAGAAAGTCACTGATATAAAAGCAATTGATCATTTTTATCACCCTAATTTTATCCAAACTAACAAGCGTATCATTATGCTATAAGCACATTGTCGTAGGCAATGAACACAAGAATGATTCCATGTTGGCTATAGCTGAAGCATGGTCACATTAGTTGAGGCAGGCTTTGCAGGCTGCTAATAAAATACGATTTGGCCAAAGCTAAACAAAGCTGCCGCACGCGATGGCCGGCCGGCCACTTGCCAACCAGTTGAACATTTTTTTCATTCTGCAATCAGGATTATATACTGAACATGGAGTAGATTACTCACGGGCATCACTATAAACGAGTGATTAAATTAATCAAGGCAAAGTACGGCGATGGCTATTACAAACAGATGGAGGTCAGATTTGATGCGATGCGATGCTTCACGGGAGGCTTCGTGTGTCTGCCTTTTGAGTATAGATCTGAAATCTTGGGTGTAGGATTGAGAGCAACGGGTTTTTTGAAGGAATTTTGTAGAACTTGAACTAAATTTGTGTAGAACTTCTGTAAATCTAAATCTAACGTGTTCGTTTTCAATCCTTGGTGTTGGGATTGAGAGCGACCAAGTTTTTGGAGGAATTTTATAGAACTTTGAAGTAAATTTATGTCAAAATTCTGCAAATCGAAGTCTAGTGTGTGCTCGGAAAGATCAGTAAAGCGTAACGAGGAGATGGTTTGGATTGCAGCTTCACGATGGGGACAATAAACAGATAATATAATCAGTGTAGCAGCATTATTATTCCGTTTGTTCGGGATTAGTTTGTACTATTATTGTTGCTGATGCCTGAAAGGGACATGTAATTGATAAGCCTTACAAAATGAACCTAACAATACATCTCAGAATGGTGTGGTAGATATCACAAGTTCACAACCTAATAATAATCAAAATGAACCTAACAATACATCTCAGATTGGTGTGATAGATATCAAAACCTAATAACAATCAAAATGAACCTAACAATACATCTCAGATCTATTTAAGATCATCATCGGAGAGCACCTTTAATCCGTAATTAATCAAAATCACACCACACTAAATCCGCAATTAATCAAAATCACAACACAAACTACAATACTCATAGTGAAATTGCTGAGACATGGATTGGAGATCAGAATTGGATCCAATCGATTGGAAATGAGCAGTACAACAAACCTAATGGATCTGATGCATCATACTTCGCCACAAGCGAGTAGATCTATCTCAGATCCAGATTACATTTCATCTCGAGATTACAATTCGGGAGAAAACGCAAGAAAAAAAAAAGCAGAGATGGATGGAAGCAAGGGATCAATCCTAAAAACCAGATCCCTTCTAAATTCTTCTAAATTTCCTCCGCAACGAGACGAATCCCACCCCGGATTTTATATACACGCCATCGCGGCGACGTCGCGAGCTGTGGGCTCCATCTCCCTCCTCCGGTGGCGGCGGCAGCGGCGCGCCTAGGCGGAGCGGGCGAGGCGGGAGGCGATGGCGGAGTGGTACATGGCGTCGTGGAAGCTCTCCGTCTCCACCATCCTTGCGCGCAGCTCCCGCGCCTTCTCCTCCGTCAACCCGCCCACGAACGGCCGCCTCCGCGCCTCGCTCTCCTCCGCCGCCGCCACCACCGCCGGCGCCGGGGCCTCGATGTAGTCGGCCTTCCCCGACCACCCCAGCAGCGGCGCCCACCACTTGCCGCTCTCCCCCGCCGCCGCCCGCGCCCTCGCCCTCCCCGCGGCGGCGCACGGCCGGACCGCGCTCGCGGCGGACGGGCGGGCGGAGAAGGAGACGGTGGATGCGGAGGACGTCGCCATGGCCATCTTCTTCCGGATGGTTGCTTCTCTTGTAAGCCTTTTGGATTGATTTGTGAAATGTTGAGATGATTAGGGTTTGGGGGGGTGGTGGGGGAATTTATAGGGGGCGGGAGGAAGGGGAAAGTGGGGGAGGAGTGGATAAGACCGCCGCGTGGACACGTGGCGGTCGGTGTGGGTTTGCCGTTGCGCGTGACGGTGAAGCGGTGGGGGTGGCGGTTGGGGTGGTTGCTTCCGCGGTTTGCTGCGCGTATAGTACTGTACTACCGTTGGGTTGGGTGTGGCCGGTCGAGTTATGTTTTTTCTCTTTTTTTTTTAGGAAATTGGAACCATGCCATTATAATTTTGTAAAATTTAAGATATGTCATTCTGACCCACATGTCATTGACTAATGTGGGTCCTACATGTCATTGAGATACCGATGACATATCTTAAACTTTATAAAATTATAATGGCATGGTTCCAAATTACCTTTTTTTAAGGGTTGTGTATGAATGGATGACAGGTGGGGTCCCGAATGTGCGTGTTTTTATTAGTGTGACGTAGTGGTGGCACCGTTGTTACTAAGGCCCTGTTTACTTTTCACGCAAAAACTTTTCACCTCGTTACATCGAATATTTGAACACATGCATAGAATATATTAAATATAGATAAAAAAATTAATTACACTGATTGCGTGTAAAAAAGGCTTCGTATGAGTGTCTCTATGATTTAGTTGTTATCACAATATGAAAACAGTTTTTCATATTTTTTTTCTTTATGTCAATCACAAGTTCTCTATGATTTAGTAAAATTTATAGCGCGATATGGGTTTTTTTTTCCATTTTTTGTGTGTCCATCATGAGGTCACAACCGTTTCTCATCTCAACCTTAATTTATGCTAAAACCTCCAAAATGTTTATATTTTAGAACATAGCGAGTAATTTTGAAAACATTGCTTTCAATGTATTATCTTCTTTAAAAACTGAAAACACATCTACATAATGTTAAAAATGTAAATAGTTTTGCCTGAGTTCGCAAAATTCAAATGCGACAGTTCAAACATTTTCACTTAATGAAATGGAGTCTTCAAATAGGTGGGGATAGATCCCGTATAGTGAGTCCGTGTGAAAATTTTCTTGTAGTAAAAAAGAAAGTTTTATGTCTCCTCTAAATGAGTTGAAATGTCATATTAATATGTGTGGTACTAACATTAGAAAACTTTTTTTCTCAGAAATGTGGACATTGTTGCAAAGCATAGCACAACCTAATGGTATTTAGGAAAAAGATCTTCGCTTATTTATAGTTCTACGATTTTTATTGTTCATGAGTGGTAAGTCAGGCACTATGTTACCCACAACCTCCGCTTCATCCTTTACAGACCTCAAGGGGCACAAAAGGGTTATCTTTTTTTTTTCAAGGACAAAAGAGACGTCTTGACTCTTGAGAGTAGAAAAATGCGAAGTCAAACTTAACAAAAAAAATAAAAGAATGAAAAGATAACAAAGTGTTGATAGACACAATTTATTGATATGTTTCATGCTTAATCAATCATTATCACTTTGTAATGGATGGCATGTTGTATTTATCAAAATTAATAGTCACTTTCTATTAGAAGAACTGGCAAGGCAATTCAGTTGTCCAATCTGGTTCTTCCAACGTTTAGACATGGCGTATAGCAACCCTTAATCACCAAGATAAGGAGTCACCCAGCCTTCTAGATGGTAGTGATTCTAGAAGCCCACTGATGTAAATCAGAATTCGGTTTGAGGATTAGTTAAGGGAGTGGATGAAATTGAAGTTTATGCTAAAGAACACAACCCTTCTATGAAGGGCCTGTTCACTTTGATGAAAAAAAAAAAACATTACCAAATTTTGGCAATGTCAAAATTTTAGCATAGTTACCAAAATTTTGGCAACTTTACCAAAATTTTGGCAGGATTTCTTATATAGTTACCAAAATTTGGCAACAAATTAAATGTAGCCACTTTTTTTTATAACTTTACCAAAATTTGGTAATGTTGAAAATGACATCAAAGTGAACAGGCCCTAAGTCGTCTAAAATGCTACTACTATTTTATTCTCTCTCTTTCATATAAGTCTTTTTTTTTCTTTTTTAATCAATATTTCTTTAGGAATTTCTTAGGTTGTATTCTAATGTGCTAATAAAGGAAGCTACTTCCTTATTTACCGTGAGTACGTATTTTGTGAGAACTTTCTATATCTATTTTTTAAAAATTCAAATAAATCCAATTTTTGAGTTTATAATAATCAAAACTCAATTAATCACACCCTAGTTACTCACTTCGTTTTGTGTGTGCTAAAAACCTTAAGCCGATTGCTTTTTCGAACACAGACTTAGTTAACATTAATTAGTTGCATTACAAAGCCTTTTAAAAATAAAAAGGTTACAATATCAATATTAATATAAAGAAATAGCATTCATTTGTTATTTTTGCCCCTTTTGAAAATTAAGTCCCATTGTTAACGGAGCGAAAATGGAGTGCTGTAACATGGAAACATTGCTATACGTACGATTTGGTGTTTACGATATTCGTACGATGAAATATTTCTGTGTTTAATAACGGTTCCAAGGCTGCTAGTGCTGGTCCCATACAGCCGTCGACCCCTGTATCGCCTGCTCGTCTGTGTTTGATCATACTATGATCGTAAGTTAAAATTATATGCACAACATTTTCATGTAAGATGCGATAAGGAAGGAAGATGGTGAGGACTGTTTGGACTTTGGGTCATGTAAGGCTTGATGACATGGATAAGAAAAAAATATTTCATCCCAAAAAAATATTTTGGATAAGAAAACTCAACCTAGCACACTATATCACTGGCTTTCTTTTGTTACCGTTAACCCTGAAATACTCCCTCTATTTTTTAATATATGACGCTATTAATTTTTGTTATAACCTTTAACCATTTGTCTTATTTAAAAAATTTATACAAATCTTAAAGATATAAGTATTGCTTAAAAATCTTTTAGTGATAAATCAAACCAAAAAAATATATTTACTTAATTTTTTGAATAAGATAAATAATCAAATATAACGTAAAAAGCCAACGACATCATATATTAAAAACGGAAATAATGGGATATAAAGCGGTCCGATAGCTTAACGCTTAGTGACGGAAACAAAGCAAACAAAATCCTTCAGTTAATCTAAAATCAGGTTGTAAAATTCAAAACACCTAGTAAGAAACAGTCTAATAAACATAGGATGATTTTGTGGCTGTGCTTAGAAGGGAAGAACACCTGGAGAGGGCTTGCATACATGATCCATCGTACTCCTACGGTCCCGGGAGTGCTGACTCGGACGTGACTCGGTTGGTCGCGCGGGGACAACACCACGCTCTCCGAGTCACCGGCACCTACGTACGCGGAGGCGGAGACGCGGGGAGTACTTGCTCCGTGCTTAAAAACAACCTTTATTTTGGTGGGATAATATACATCTTATAGTTTCGTAGTACCAAAATATATTTCATTCAATTAAAATTCTTTTATATTTTAGAATGGAGAAAGTAGAATAAGATAGGTATTACAACGAATTTGAATAAATGTATACACATTTATTGTACTAAATCGTATGTTCTATGTTATTTTAGATTGGTTTTTTTTGTATAAATTTGTAGGGATGAATTTCAGAAGTTGTTTTTATTTTCTTATATGAGACGGAGAGCGTAGATCATTTGGCTAGTTCTTTTTTTTTTGGCAGGATCGGAGGGGGGGCCACTGTCGCGTGGGGTCGGCAATGCCTCCCACAGCCACACGCTCGACGGCACACGCATGGTGACTCGGACGTGACTGGGTCTGGGAATTAGTCGTACGGTGGTAGTAGACCAGACCAACTGCGCTGACTCAGCGTGTGCGTGTGGGCGTGGGTAGCCGTACCCGCGTCCTGGTCCATGGGTTCATTGTTTTATTTCTAGTACTCCTACTACTCCACCAATTTCATAATATAAGGGATTTTATTTTTTTTCATTATTTGACCACTTGTCCTATTAAAAAAATTTGTGCAAATATAAAAAAAATAAAAAGTTGTACTTAAAGTATTTTAGATAATAAAGTAAGTAAAAAAATAAATAATAATTTCAAAATTTTTTGAATAAAACGAGTGGTCAAACAGTGTAAAGCAAAAACTCAAAATCCCTTATATTATGGGACGGAGGGAGTAGTATATAATATCACGTGTCTAATTTCATAATATAAGGGATTTTATTTTTTTTTCATTATTTGACCACTTGTCCTATTAAAAAAATTTGTGCAAATATAAAAAAAATAAAAAGTTGTACTTAAAGTATTTTAGATAATAAAGTAAGTAAAAAAAATAAATAATAATTTCAAAATTTTTTGAATAAAACGAGTGGTCAAACAGTGCAAAGCAAAAACTCAAAATCCCTTATATTATGGGACGGAGGGAGTAGTATATAATATCACGTGTCTATTCATGTGGTTTCTAACATTTCTGCTCCTTGCATTATTGCTACTCCCTTTTCTCGTTGAAACCTTTCATCTTTTAGGAAAAAAGAAAGACATAATACAAACACAAAAAGCTTTTTTATATAAACACACGCACTTATATGAATACACCGTATGAGCACATCCTTTGGAACTTTGATCACTAAAAATTCTCCATGTTTAAGTGAATAATAAAGAAAATACTAATGCTTTTATATTTTTAAGGATATAATGCACTTCGATAATACAATGTTGTTATAATTACTTACTATTTTTATTTTTGCAAAAAATATTAAAATTAAAATATGAACGGTGCCAATCAATGACGGACCCAAACCTTGGTCCACCTGGGCATGGCCCAAAGCCCGGTGGTTAAAGGCCATGGTACCGCATATAAATTCACCATGTATTCGATATATCATATATGGGCTACCCTGGGACCTACCCAAATTCTAGGTCCGTCCCTCATGCAAGTGCCAAATGGAGTATATAGGCCTGGTTTAGTTGGCAAAAATTTTTAGTTTGGGTGTTACATTAGATATACTATCACACTTTTGAAGTATTAAGGATTCCGAGTATTAAACGTTGTCTAATAACAAAACAAATTACAGATTCCGCCTGGAGACTGCGAGACGAATTTATTAAGCCTAATTAATCCGCCATTAGCAAATATTTACTGTAGCACCACATTGTCAAATCATGTCGCAATTAGGCTTAAAAGATTCGTCTCGCAATTTACACGCAAATTGTGTAATTGGTATTTTTTTATCCACATTTAATATTTCATGCATGTGTCCAAACATTCGATGTGATAGGTGAAACGTTTTTGTTTTGGGAGCTAAACATGGCCTTAGAAGGAACGTAGCAAGAGGCCCCCTCCCCTCAAATCCCAAACCAATTCAAAAATTAGGTCTGTAAAAATGTAAAAGAAAATATACAACATCTGATGCACTTTTTAAAAAATATTTGTGTGTATAGACTTTATAGGTAAAGATATATATTATGAACTTTGTACGTATAATCTTTATGTATAGAAACATCAATAATAGAAAGTTATTTGAATTAGAATTTGAATAAGCTAAATCAACTTTCGACTAAAGACAACCAATCAACCATGCAATTTGAGATCTTTGGTCTTATTAGGGGCAACTACCACTATTTGGCTTTGCAGAAATGATGTGGTTTTTGAAAGGAAAAATATATCTTCTCCTTTTCAGGTTATTTTTTTTATTACACATTGGCTCCGTCCATGGGTTATCCTCCAGAAGGTCAATTTGCGGAGTACTATCATTGCGGCTTGTCAATATTTGAAACTAGTGACCATGGAGTTTTCTACTCCGGCACATGGGTAGCGTTCTAGGCTATGGATAGAGGGCTCCTGAAGTTCTTTTTGTTCCTACTATTTTGGATGATGAGTTTATCTTTTGTTTCTTTCTTATTGGTTGTGTGCACTCTTTAGGTGCAGAAGCCGAAGGTGCTCTTAGAATAATTGTCTTGGTGAAATTTACTGAGATTAATAAATCTTTCATTATCTAAAAATCAACTTTCGACCTATAAACTTTGAGTATATAAACTTTAGGGTTATAATTAGTAAATGTATAAACTTTAGATATATAAACTTATCCGGAAAAAGAAAAACCATATTGTGCCAGAAAGGGTAAACTGTGAAAAAGAAAAAGAAAACAATCCCATGGAGTGACTGACAGCTCATTAACACTTTTGGGAAGTACGAGGTTGTTGCGTTGATGTCTAAATCAACATTATTTAATTTTGGTAGTACCAAATTTTAGCATTGCAATATTCAATATGGTTAAGATGTGTAAGATATATTTAGTTTGTCACTTTTACTAGGTTTTTGTTAGAGTAATATTCTAAAATTACTAGAGTAGAGTAATAAAAGTAATTTTGAATGTTTATATCATTACCTTGTCAAAATTTGATAGGGTTAATTTTGCCAAAGTGAACATCCCATACATAACAGAAAATCCATAAACTATGGAGACACATTGACATCATGAATGAATATCAATAAACCACGACGGTCCATCATACATGACCCATAAAAAAAATTTCTGCTCTTTATTCTTTGACTAGTGAATAACTGAATACTCCTATATACCTTTGCTCTTCGCTACAGGCTACACGCAGCACCGGCGCTCTGACATCACCATGCTGTTTACTTTTAACATCGATCGTGTTGTAATCCGTTGGTACCAATAACATTGCTCATTACACAACAAAAACACACCCTTAATCCTACCTTTTAATTGTATCCCCCCTACCGTTCTGGTTACATATAATACAGGTTTAATTTGCTTTTCGCAAGCAGCAATGGGAACTACTTTAGATGTCCAAAACTGCCACAGTTCCTCCCTGCTTCGCCATCTATTGGTACCAGTTTTTACTACCTCGAATGCAATTACTCTCACTGTAATAAAAAAATGACTTAATGAACCGTGAGATAGCAATACCTCTCACTTTGCACCGAAGCATCTTCCTTTGGTGCTTGGTGTTAGAAAGAACGAAAGAAAGTTCTTCCTTGGCCATATCCTTCTGAAATTTAGGATCGTGGAGGAGTAAAAGTCGGAATCCGAGAAAGTTCTCTGGTCATCTTCACCGAATTAAGCTGTCAACAAAAAGAAGAAGATATTAGCTTCCAACTCGGGTTATAGTTGAAATTAGGATCAGTAGACGTTGATTCTGTAATAAGCATACTTAGTTAGATACCCCTATATTCATAAATATAAGGGATTTTGAATACTGTGAAGTACTGCTTTCCCAATCTAGTATCTAACCACTGTATTTATTGCTTATTGATAGTTAGTCCTGCTCTATAATATACTTTTAAAATATACGGGATTTTATGATCCCTTGATAATATTTTATTTACTTTTATACTAGTTTACTCTTTATCAGTTTATTCTCCTAACTACTGCGCAGTTTACTTTCGAAAATGCTCACACCCGGGCGACCGGCAGGGGTGGAGAAAAATCGGACGCTGCTTTTGTACCTACCACTATATGTCTGCATGCAAAGAATCTTTTCCCCCGTACTCCCATCTTTCATTCCTTCAAAAGATTTTTTCTCTTAAACTATTAATCTAATCTACGATATGATTGCACCACTAAATTCGTTACAATTAATCTTTACAACAAGACCATACATGATTATATTTCGATAAAAAATATTTTAGTTTTTTTATTGATTTTTTTAATGTTGCATATGGTCTCTTTTGATGTTTCAACTGGTAGTTTTACAATGTTTCAGCTAGTGTACTCATGATGTTTCACTATATACGGATCAAATGTTGCAGTGGATTTTGATATTATGGAACACACCGTTGCAACAAATCACCCACATATTTTAGAAACTCTCTATTAAGGGAATTTAGTTTATTTTTTGTTTCACTATGTATAGATCTAATGTTGCAGTGAACGAAACACTCCATTGCAACAAAAAACCCACATATTTTCGAAACCCCCTATTAAGAGAATTTGGTTTATTTTTTGTTCCACCGAAAAATATTTCACCTAGTGTACTACCAATGTTTCACTGTGTACAGATCTAATGTTGTAGTGAACTGAAACATTCTTTCGCTATTTACTGAAACATTGTTTTTATATAAGGTGAAACAACATCCGATTTAAACTAGTGAAACATTTTCGATCTACTTAGTGAAACAATTCCGATATACTTGGTGGAACATCATACAACATTTAAAAATAATTCAATAATAAGCTATTTTTTTTCGTCGGAATATATCCATGTGCGGTCTTGTTTTGAAGATTTAATTGCAACGAATTTAATGGTGCAATTGGATCATGATTTGGATAAGTAATTTAGGAGAAAAATCAGTTTAAAATAGTTTTGCACGTAAATCGGGCGCTGACGCCATGCTGACATCAGCACCTGATTTTGCTCCCAAGCCCATCGGCCTGATGGGCGTCCGAGCCGTAGGTTCGTCCGTTTACTTTTATACATGATTTTTTTTTTAAAATTCCTTAACTTTTTATAAAAAGATGTCATAATCTCTTCTATTATGGGATAATGAAGAGAGTATATGCTGACGTCAGCGCCCGATTTTGCTCCCAGCCCATCGGGCTAATGGGCGCCCGAGCCGTAGGTTCGTCCGTTTACTTTTATACATGATTTTTTTTTAAAATTCCTTAACTTTTTATAAAAAGATGTCATAATCTCTTGTATTATGGGATGATGAAGAGAGTATATTGCTAAACGTGATCTTTTCTAAGCAAATAAATTCCTACGGGTATCAAGGCAACTTTACCGTGATTTTAAAATTCTGCTAAACAATCTCAAGGTTTGTTTGGGGAGCTTAAGATTCTAAAAAACAGCTGGTTGGTAGCCAGCTTCTGAGAATCCGGAAAAACTGACTTTTGTAGCTTCTGGCTTCTAGTTCATTTTCTGGATTTTACGACTATAACTTCTTAGAATCTGGATCAAAGTTAGATTGTTTGAGGAAGCTTCTGATTCCTAGGAAAATCTGCAGCAGCTACAAGCTCTCCAAAATAGGCCTCAATCTAAATGGCTTTTTTTTTTTTGGGGGGGGGGGGGGGGGGGGGGGGGGGGGGGGGGGGCAGGGGAAATAACCCCATCGCTGGATATGAGTCGGTACCTGTATCAGCCTCTCGTCACGGAAACTCTTGGTCCTGTGCTTCAGTTCACCACGATTAGTCGTGAATTCATCCAATATCTCAGAAGCATATTCAGGGCTGGCATCGCTGCAGCGCGAAACGGAAGCATCTTCGTCCTGTGTAAAGAGCCAAAGCCAGAAGATTCAGATCATCTTAGAAAGCAGTTAAGACTTTAAGAGTGATGGCTAAAGCCTACTAGAGGTAGGAAAATTGCCAAACTACACATGCGTAAGGCTATACTGTTCGTCTATTCCAATAATTTAACATTTTGGTTGCATTAAACTAAAATACTCAATATGGTCCAAAAGAAAAAAAAAAGGCTATGTATTAGAAAGACGTGCAAAGAACCTAGCAGACCAAAAGGCATTCTAAATTCAGTCAAAGATGTAGGAAAATTGCCAAACCACACATATGCATAAGGCTATACTGTTCGAGTAATTTAATATTTTGACTGCATTAAACTATAATACTCGATTTGGTCAAAAAAAAGGAATGGTATGTATTAGAAAGACGTGAAAAGAACCTAGCAGACCAAAAAGGATTTTAAATTTCAGTCAAATATATGAGCTACTAGAGTTTAAGTGCTCCGCAGTCAAATATATGTGGGAAAAATAATGTGCAAAAAGAAAAAAAAAAGAAAGAGGACAAAGAATTCATACCGTAGACGGATCACGCCGCACTCCCTCAAGTTCTTCGTACTCAGCTGCATCCAATTCCCACAGGTGGCGTGGATCGAAGAATTTCGGGAGGATATACTGTCTAATGACAATGAGAAAGAAGAACAGCAGTGGGAAGAGGATTCCAGCTACTGGTATCCATGTCATCCCCCAGACGATCAAGAGATAAACCAGCTGGAAAATAGTGAAGGCAGATATTTTCTTGATAGGTACTGACTCCATGAAGGATGCATGAGCGCCTTCCAGAAGCCTGTCCAATTTATCAAGAACAAATAATAATTAGTACTGAAACTTATGTTCCTGCACTCAAAACTGGCTTAGCAAGAACTAAACACACATAGCAAGAACTAAACACGCATAGCATGCTGACAAGAAATGAATAGACAAGTTCTACGATCCTTGGGAGGTTTTAGAGGCACCATTAAATAATACATTTTGACAGTATTTGGTATCTCCCAAGTTATAGTAACACTCCCCCTCGTATCTTTAAGGGCCTGTTTACTTTGATGCCATTTTCAACCATACTATTTTAAAGTTGTCAAAATTTTGGCTATGTTTAGTTTGTCGCCAAATTTAGTAAATACATAAGAAATCCTATCAATATTTTGACAATATTAACATCTTGCTAAAATTTTGGCATTCGGTAAGATTTATTTTGGCTACAATCTAAACATGCCCTAAAGTTTTTAAAAGGGCTCGTCTGAATAGATACAGAACGCAGCTAGATGAGGGCTTACTTGTAGCGCCGTTGAGGTGAAATGAACAGAAGTTGTGTCCTCTCCCAGAACTGGTTTCCCGGAACGCTGTCAATGGACATATAAGCAAAGTAACCCCAAAGGACTGATGTTGGTATCTTCTGAATGATTGGCATGACTCCAACACAACCAGCGATCAACAGGGACTGCAACAGATTGCTCACTCTCTGCTCATTCACCCGGACAGGCAAGTAAGCTTCTATATGCTTTTCAGGATCAAATACCTCAGACACCCTCCCTGCTCCATTTCCCTCTGGAATAACTGCATCCTTCAATTCCTTCAGCTCTTTGCGTACAGATTTGGCCTGCAGGGTATTAACAGAGATTTTTTTTAGGAAAATATTAACAGAGATTTTTACTGCATGGGGCTAAGTGGTGCATTTATTTTGTCTTGCAGACAGAACGGAATGAATGATTATATTGTTTCTTCGAATAACTTAATAAAATCTAACAGAGATACTATTTTATTAGGACAATAATCTCACTGATGACGCTGGTAGTTACTAATTAAAATGTTCACAAGGGGAAAAGGCCCTCTTTGAAAAAACGAAGCGGATATGATTAATCAAGCAGTATGAAGCAACAGTATAATTAGTATTGTACTGAGGAATGAATATATTCTGGTGTATACTGTATACTTTATACTCACATTGGATTTATCATCCATTTTGATAAAAACTTCTTGCATCTTTCCATAAACTTCTGAACTGCTAGCATTGTTCATCATACCCTCCTTGGCAGTTTGGACCATCTTTTTGCGAAGCAACTAATCAAAAGAAATAGAGATAGCACTTGAGCAAAGGCAAACTGAATAGCATAAACAGAAATACGTAAGGAGTATAAACACGTCAAAATCACTAACCTGCCCCTTGAGGACGGCAAGGCTTCTAGTGTGCATGGGGGACTGGGGAAGTACTCCATTAGATGGAGGGATGCCAATAAGACCACAAATCAAGACCTGCATGGCATTTGTATCCTATTGAGAAAAAAGCCATTTCTATAGCAAAGTTTGTAAGATCGTGTATACATGTCTCAACAACTTCCACTTATCACCAATTATTTTATATTTTTGTGTTCCCATAAGCAGTAGGAATCAAAGGATTGCATCCTTACTGCAAAATAAGAAAATGTATGCTACAGAGGCAACTACAAATGGCAAATCATACCATAAAGCTGAGGACCAAAATGTCATAATGGTAAGCCGATGGGTTTTTCAAATTAAACTCCTTCTGCTGAGCCAGTTGTGAAGCTACACTATGATCAAAGAAATAGAGCCCGGCAACCATTACAGCAGGCACAATAGCCAAAAATATGTATGGTGGAGGGACAGAAAACAAATCCTGCAAAATCAATAGCGAAAAGCACATCAAAATTCCAACATCGAATATATCTACATTTTACATTAGATCCTGGAATCAAAATAAACTGCATCACAACCTTTGCTACTGTCCAATGCTGCAATGACTTTGGTTCCCAAGGAAGTGGGGTGAAGAGCCTCCTAGGAACCCCTGAAGGGATCTTGCTTGGCAATGAATACGACAAAGCTGTCCAGACTACAACCATGAGTGGAACGCCATAGTCAGCAATGAAGCTTCTTTGCCACCCTGCAGGTTATTAGCTGGCGTATGAGTAGTTGATATTTGGAGACTGAGATAAAAAAAAAAAATTAAGGTACTTATGACAAACCAGTGCCGTATAGCGATGATCTTGCACTCCTGCTACGTATTGCTGTGTATAGCAGGCCCATTGAAAAGATAATTCCAAGCAGACCATTAACATAAGCCCATTGGAATTGGTATATCGGTAGACTGTGGTCTTTACCCTCGGGCACACTGAATTCACCCAACATCCCCTGCAGAACAAAGACCATGTAGTAACAGTAAACTAAATTAGAGCACACTTTATATGTTATTAACGGTAAGAAAACAAATGACGAATACCTTGACTGCTTCCTGCATGAACAAAATCGTAATCAACATTCCAAATAGTTCTCCAGCAAACCTTGTAAATCTGTTTATAACGACTGCAGCATTAAACATTGCCATGAGGAATAGCATGAAGGCAGTCCAGATGCAAACCCTATCAGTGGCCAAAGAAAAGTGAGAAATGCAGATAACATTTAGTATAACCAAAAAGAAAACTGAAGGAAGGATTGTTATATTTATCAGCCCTTACCATCCAGCCCATGGCAGAAATAGTCTTTCTCCGAGGTTTGGGTGATTTTTGGCAAAATTGTAGATATAAGTGTACATGATTATAGTTGGCTCCGCAACTCCTACAATCAACAGTGGTTGCCCGCCCAATATTGAATGTATGATGCCGCATATAGCGGTTGATGCTAATGTCTCAACTGTGGTCAGTGCACCATCTGAACATGAACAATTCAGATGTCAGAAACTGCGTATAAACTCTGAAGGAGCCACAGTTATCCGTTTGATTGTTCCTTGACTCCGACCAATAGAGAAAGGAAACTGTTATTACTTTCTATTGTCCCCCCGTTTTGAAAGAAGAGTTAATAACTTGTTTCCCTTTTTCCAACTCAAATATTACGGAGAGCTAAAGTATGTAGAACATCGTGTCAATAACTAGGAATGGCGAAGCTCATAGCTGATGTAAGTACAAGGAAGACAATCCAACCTGTATCATTACTCAATTGTTCCCCAAAGGCAACAACAGGTAGTGCAGATGCAAAGAAGATATACAATGTAGGTGCCAATATCCTGAAATAACATAATCAATACAGCAGCCAGAATTAAGAACAAACATGCAAAAATTAACATTGGAAATGTTCGATTACACAAACCTGAATCCAGTACGGAACCCATCTATCCAATCTTGTTTGTAGCAAGATAATCTTCCTTTGAAATCATTAACCACTCCCTCAAATGGGGCTTTCACAGTTCCCGTCATCTGAAATAACTGAGCTAATAAAAATAAATTTCTCGGTGTTGGAATTGCCGGTGTGGGCAATTAAAGCAATTGAAAAGAAATGCCGCGGTTTCTTGTGAAAGGGGGATGAGGATGCACCGGGTGGATGCAGCCTAGTTGCTTGGGATAAGCTCTGTCTGCCGATCGAAAATGGCGGGTTGGGCATCATCAATCTTGGCAGAATGGGCATTGCCCTTCGGACGCGGTGGCTTTGGCTGCGGCGTGCCCAGCTGGAGCGCCACTGGGTGTCCTTCACGTCGCCGCAAGATAGGAAAGCCGAACATTGTCTAGCGGCCGGATGCAGGATAGTGCTGGGCGACGGGAAGAGTTCCTTCTTCTGGACAGATGACTGGCTCCCAGATGGGGGGTCGATCCTGAACTGAGCCCCAATCCTGTGTTCCTTTGTTAAAAACAGAGGCAGAACGGTTCATTTGGCGCTGCAGGATGATGCCTGGACCGGCGACATCAGGGGAGGTCTCTCGCTGCAAGCGATGTTTGAATACCTCCAAATCTGGGACCTTGTTGCCACCGTTTCCTTGAACCCGACTCAGCCTGATTTGTTTTCTTGGAAGCCTGCCGCAGATGGTGGTTTCTCAGTAAAATCAGCCTATTCACTCCTCTGCGCTGGGAAGACACGCTTGGCGGTTGGGAAGCTGATTTGGAAGTCTCGCGCGCCGGCCCATTGCAAGTTCTTCATGTTCCTTGCCATGCGTGGAGCATGCCTGATGGCGGACAACCTCCAGCGGCGAGGATGGCACTTGGCTCCATACTGTCACCTTTGCGGGAAGGATGCTGAATCATGTGCCCATATCTTCCACGCTTGCGAGTACACGAGGGCAGTTTGGACGAGAATCAGGAGTCGCCTGGGACTCTCCTGTGTTTCCCCCACGGAAGACATGTTGGATTGGTGGTGTGAAGCACGCAAATCAGTTCACAAGACGGATCGGGGGACCTTTGATGCTGGGGTTATCTTGGTAACATGGATAGTCTGGAAGGAAAGGAATGCGCGTGTGTTTGATGGACGAGCTACTTCAGCGGTTCACCTTTGTGCCACAATTGTCGACGAATGGGAAACATGGAAGGCTGCCGGGCTACTGAGCGCAATCGCTGGCGGTTAATTTGCTGAGGTTTTAGCAGCTGTGCTTGTTTGTTGTCTTTATTGTTGTGAAGTTTTTTCTGTAACCTAAGCCTTTTCTGGTTTAGGGGCTGCTGTAAAACTCTCTCCTTCTTAATGCAAAACTTGGCCGGTTATCTTTGCCGGCCCGGCGAAAAAAATAAAAATAAATTTTGTACTCACAAAGACATGCCCCATGCATGGGGTTTACGAATAAGTGCATGTAGGATTTCACAAGCCAACTGTGGGCTAAAAGAATGGATCAGACAGGGGTACTACATAAATTTTAGTTTCACAACATCAGACTTGGTTTATGAAAGAATGAAACAGAACTTTCAAACTTGGGAAGGACGGTCCAGCTGTTTGGTGTTTGCCTATTTTTTATGCTATAAGTAGCAAATTGGACATGAACCATTGCATGCCATCATTTGGCTCTTTCATTTTCCCCTTCCTAACCAGATGCTATTTTTAGCTTTACATTTCTATGCATAGTAGGAGCATAGTTTTCATGAATAAGTTGACAGCTGCAAATACTAAGGCCCAGTTTAGTTCCCAAAAATTTTTGCTTTGGGGTGTCACATCGGATATATGGACACACATTTGAAGTATTAAACGTAGTTTAATAACAAAACAAATTACAGATTCTGCCAGGAAACTGCGAGACGAATTTATTAAGCCTAATTAATCCATCGTTAGCAAATGTTTACTGTAGCACCACATTGTTAAATCATGGCGCAATTAGGTTTAAAAGATTCGTCTCGCAATTTCCGTCAGAACTGTGTAATTGGTTTTTATTTCCGTCCATATTTAATACTTCATGCATGTGTCCAAACATTTGATGTGATGGGTGAAAAGTTTTTGTTTTGGGAACTAAACAAGGCCTAAGAAAGAAGGCTTCAAGAAACAAAATAGGGATCACCAGCAGTCTGGCTCAAACAGGCTGTTATGTTAAATTTGGCAAATAGGCAGTGTCTCATAAACTGATTGTTACTTGGAACCACCCAAGAACAGAGGTGCTTGAGGAAATAGGTACAGGAGGGTCCCATTTGGAAAAAAAATGAGATATGATCTGGATATGTTCTGCATAAAGCAACAAATCAAAGTGTTCTACTTGTTTCGAACACGACACAAATAAAGGACTGCCAACTGTTGGGAATGCAGAAAGTTCCATCAAGAATTTACATTCTTCGTACTATCTTTCTCATTTGTGAGTGAATAAAAACCACTAGTACGTTTTTGAACCAGTTATAAACTTTTGAAATATGGTGCAAAAAGGAGTAACAGAAAAACAGTGATCAAACTTGCTTTCAAAAACATTATATCGCTGTTTGAGAAACAGCTGCACTGGATGTGTAGATGTCATAGTAGTAGTACAAGATTTATGACGCTTTTGAAGTGGGGGAAGAACGCAACTGCGCTCGTCAATGGATCATCACGTACCGATCCTACGGAACAATACAAACTGTAACCAATTAACTAGTCCGTATCTGCAAACACACAGCGAATCAGCTTAACGAAAAATCCTGCATCGATGATCAATCGATCGAATTGACAAGAGCAATCATGATGCACAACACGCAAATCAAGCGCCGCATCTTCCCCCAAACGCGTCCCCCCCGCACATCAAAGGGCTCCGAATCCCTGACGATCGAGAGCCGCACGGATGGCCAGGATCGATGGAGCGAAGCGGCGGCGGACGCTCATGAGCAAAATAACCAAATGCAGCCGGAATCGGAGCGCGCGTACGTACCAGGAGCGGCTAGGACGAGGAGGGAAGGCACAAACAATCAAGCGAAGTCCGCAGTCGGGCGGGCGGTGGATCGACGCGGCGGCGCGCAGCGACAATACCCAGCCTCCACCGCGAGCGACGCGCCGGCGGGCGGGGAAACCCTAGGCGTCGGCGGCCGGAGGGGACGGCGGCGAGCGGGTCGTCGTGGCTCTCTCTCTCTCTCTCCTCTCCGCCGGTGACGCCGGCATTTATAGGCGAGCAAATCGACGAGAGGAGGCGAGCTCAAGAGGGAGGAGGAGAAGAAGGGAGTCGGTGTGAGACTCTTCAGCGTGTGACTGACATGTGGGTCCGGCAGAAGGGGGGTTGGAGTGGGGCCCACTTGGCAGCCTGCGTTGCCGTGCGGACACGTAGCGAGGTGATGGGGGGAGGCGAGGGTGGCGCCGCGCCTCACGTCTCGCTTTCTCGGGCGATTCGAAAATTGAAACCGGGGAGAATCGTGGCCGTCCGTTTGATCGATCGGTCAGGATTCGTCCAGGCCCAATGGGCTACGGCTAGCTTTCTCTCTGGGCCTCCTCCCCTCGCACCTCCTCGAAGCCTCGACTGCTCCACGGCCGCCGCCGCCGCCGCCGCCGATCTCTGCTCCGGTGAGCGATGCCGAGGCTTCTCCTTCGCCGTCTCTGCGTACGCCACCGCCGCCGCCCAAAACCCCAAGCCCTCGCCGCCGCCGTCTCCAACGGGACCACCTCCGGTACGCGCCCTCCTCCATGCCGCCGCCGGTGGTTTTGGTTTCACCTCTCTTTCCTAATCCCTTCGCTTCTCCGTCTCTCTATGCGCAGCCATTGCGGAGGAGCTCACCGACGACCTCCTCGTCGAGATCCTCTCGCGCGTGCCCTACAAGTCGCTCTGCCGCCTCAAGTGCGTCTCCATGCGGTGGCGCCGCGTCATCTCCCACCCCGACCACCGCCGCCAGCTCCCGCGGCATCACCTCCAGCCCCTCGCCGGCTTCCTCTACGCCGACTACCGCGTACTAAACCGTTTCCAGATCGTCCCGGCGCTGGATCCCCCTCCCCTCATCGATCCCTCGTTTTCCTTCCTGCCCAAGTGTGATGATCTCCAGCTGGTGGACAGCTGCAATGGCCTCCTCCTCTGCCGCTGCTGGAATCAGCTCAACGAACACAGGACATTCAACTACGTGGTGTGCAGTCCTACCGCGAAGAAATTTGTCGTCTTCCCGGACTCCACCTGCTCCAAGAAGGTCCGGCCGTTTTTGGGGTTTGATCCGGCTGTCTCGTCTCACTTCCATGTGTTCGAGGTTGTGGAGGATTGGGATTATTATGATTGTGATGACGATGATCTGGAATGTGATGGCGTCGAAGATGTTGTCGGATTGAGGATCTACTCGTCCGAAACTGGAGTGTGGAGTGATGAGATTGATAATGGATGGAGCAACAGAATCAGGATTCGGCGTGATCAAAAGGGTGGTTCCAAGAGTGTTTTCTTCAATGGAATGCTGCATTTGGTCGCCATACAGCCTGTGGTGGCTGTGGTGGATGTGGAGGGGAAGAATTGGAGAACCATCCCTCTGGCACACAAGGATGGTTCTCCTTTGTGTGGTGCTCATCCTCCTTGTGCTTCTGGTCCAGAGGGATTCATTGCTCTGTCCCGGGACCTGCTGCACTTTGCAAGTACTGACAGCTATGGTGACTGGGAAATATCAGTGTGGGTTCTTGATGATTACTACGGCGGACAATGGACCTTGCAACACACGGTCAGCACTATGCGTCCATTTGAGCGGACGATGAGGAGGAGGATGAACCCTGATGACTGCACTCTTGTCTGGATCGAAGGACGTAAGATGTTTTTCATGTTTTATGACTATGTTCATTGTATACTCACGTCATATGAAATGGACAGTGGGGAAGTACGATGTCTAAGTCGTCCTCGGAGTTATTGCGAGCCACCATATCTTCCATATATTCCCTTGTTCTTGGAATCATTAGCAGATGGGCCCTAATAATCTACCGTACTGGATGGCAGCTCTACCTGTGTCAATCTTTTCCGATGATATGGGAACTAGATCACCAATTGCTACGAGGATTGAGCCACTTGGACTGCCACAGCATTGTCTTATCCATCAATAGCATGATATATATGCTTTTCTTTGTTTCTGAGATTGACACATTTCTAATGCTTTGTGAAACAGTACTATGTTCTTAAGTTGGATGGAGTATCAATATCAAAGTTCGGTGTGGTAAAAAAGGTTCTTGCTTCATGTTACTTTTGGTTGTGCTTGATTTCACTCCTGTAACCTGACTTTATGGTGCTAGTTATATGTGTGTACTCAGTGACTGCCATTTTCGGTCTAACTTTATGCCAGTATAGCTGTATGTGTTTATTTCTAGTCACTGTAAGTTTTGTCGTCAGACCTGATACCTGTTTGCACATCACAATGGATGTCTATATTGTTCCTTCCCTTACCTTATTTCTGGTTTTCGAGTTTATTTGAATTTCAACAATGCTAGAAATCTGATTACTTCTGTTTGATCTTTGTGAGATGGGAATTTATGCATCTTTTATCGGTACTGTCAACAAGGAAATGATCTGTTATAGTGAAGAGTGGCCACATTTTATTTTAGTTGGGAGTTTATGCATCCAATCCGAAGCCACTCCTTCAGCATTTTCAGAATCCAGAGAAGTCGTTAGCAAACTTTGAAGCTGAGGTTGGGTGGCATCAAATTCAGCCGTAAAAATTTTTGGCATTGGGATAGAAACCAATTGCGGCTTCTGCGCCACTCGCGCTGATTCGGGACAGAAGTTTCAGACACTGAAAGATCTGAATGACTGCACTAAACTCCACCCACCATTAGCTAATTTTATTCTGGTGAGGTAAATACATTCGTTTACACCTGAATAAAGATCGAAGCTTATCTCTGCTGATTGAACTTTGCATTCTGGATCGATCACCCATGGAAACTTGAGAATTGCACACCAGCGCGGAATAAATCCCCTCCAATCCCTCCCTCACAGGGATTAACCGAACAAGCCCTGAGGCCTTGTTCGTTTAATCCCCAAGAGAGAGGGAATGGAGGGGATTGAGGGGGAATAATTACACACCAGGTGTGGAACAAATCCGCTCCAAATCTCTCCCAATCCCCTCGTGGAAGGGATTAACCGTATATCCAACCTATAAGGAAGGGAGCCAAGGTCGACTTTTTCCAAGGCAAAGTATGCAGAAACGAGACAACTTCGTTCCAGACTTCCAGGCCCATAAAACAAAACCGGACCAAGGCCCAAATTCTACCGCATCGTGGCCCTCTTCGAGCAGCTCGTCGCTCCTTCTTCCTTCCCGCAACCCAGAAACCCTCGCCTCGCCTCGCCGCCGTCGACTCGACTCGAACCGGAGCGCCGGATCCAGCCCGCCGCCGTCCCTAGCTCCGCCGCCGCCGCCGCACTGTGGATTGGTTGAGGCGGATTCCAGGGATGGGCGCAGGGGGTGGATCCCGGCGCCGGCGGAGAAGCTCACCGACGACCTCCTCGTAGAGATCCTCTCGCGCGTGCCCTACAAGTCGCTCTGCCGATCCAAGTGCGTCTCCACGCGGTGGCGCCGCGTCATCTCCCACCCCGACCAACGGCGCCGACTGCCGCGGTATCACCTCGGCAACGACATTGTCGGCTACTTCTACAAGTCCAACACCTTCACCAACGTCACAGGGGAAGGCCGCCCTTTTGTTGACCCCTCGCTCCCCTTCCTGCCCAAGTGCGAGTTTCTCAACGTCGTCGATAGCTGCAATGGCCTCCTCCTGTGTCGCTGCTGGAGGCTCGCAGATCCACGGAGATTTGATTACCTAGTGGTTAATCCTGCCACTGAACATTGGGTCATCCTGCCTGATTCCGGCTGGTCTGACAAGGTGCAGACTGCTCGCTTGGGGTTCGATCCAACGGTCTCCTCCTCGCACTTTCATGTGTTTGAGTTTGTGGAGGACGGCGCTGCGGATGTCGATGGGAATGTTGATCGTGACGACTATGATGGGCATGTCAAAGGGGTGGAAATCTACTCATCTGTAACTGGAGAATGGAGTCACAAGGACAATGGTTGGAACTGGGAAATCAGGTTACGCGATGAATCGAATAGTGTGTTTTTTGATGGCGTGCTGCATTTGATCACTATTGAGGATGTGGTGGCAGCGGTCGATGTGGAGGGGAATACTTGGAGGATCATTCCTATGCCTCAAAGTCTAGTTGAGCCTTTCAATGGTATTGGTGAGGGATTCATTGTCCTGTCTCAGGGTTCTCTGTATTTTGTAAACAGCGATCACGATAAACCATATAAAGTATCAGTATGGGTTCTTGAGGACTACAGCAGTGAACAGTGGATCTGGAAGCACACTGTCAGCCATTTACATCTATTTCAAACCAAGAGACTCCTTTTTGGACATGACTACAAAGTTGTCTCAATTCATCCGGAACGGAATAACATTTTCTTGGTTTGGCCGCATAGCAAAATGCTCATGTCCTATGAATTGGATAGCAGAGAAGTGCATTTTATATGTGGCATCGGAGGTTGTGAGTGGGTGATGTACTATCTTCCTTACGTTCCCTTGTACTTAGAATCACTGGCAGATGGGCATTGATCATCGTACTTGCATAGGCGAACGCTTGGTTTGTTAACCTTAAATTATGACATTGGAGTTAGGACACCGATAAGATCAGCAGGAACTTGGCAGATCTTTCTGATGTTGTGCTACATTGTTGTAGGTGGTTGAGTGCGTTCTGCAACCTCACTTTCTGGGGCCAACTTTTCAGTAACTTGGAACTTAATTCGGATTTTGTAATAGTGATGTTGTATTTGATTGTTTGCGATGTTGAAAACCCTCTAGCACTTATTTATGCCAATATTTGTTGAGATTTCATATTACGTTATTTACTATTTTTTTTCCATTGGATCCCCTCCCCTGGTTATGCATAGTACAACTATTTTGTTCTGCTTTGCATGGGAATTTATATTAGTTCTGCTTTGCATGGGAGTTTATATTAATTCGTCATTGCTGAAATAATATGTACTAGTTGAGGAAGGGTACTCTTTTTATCAGATTGTCTAGAATATGTAGTATCAAAAGTTTGAAAAACTATGTTGGTTCCAATATTTGATGTATTGAATACTGACTCACATGAAAGATATTACCACAATCGTAGAACATGTTGGGAGCATACTTGTCTATAACTAATTATTCTTTTTCGTCACACACAAGTTGGCATTACTGTATTTCCCATATGCATATTTTAGCTTCAATGTAATGTTTCATGTGATAGCTGCTGAAATCATGTCAGTGGCGATGGTGGCGGTCTGAGTTGATATTTTATTTTTCTCGGTGGATCTGAATTTTTTGGCGTTGACCAGAAGCTGATTATGTGGTTTCATTGGTCGAAATCGGTAAGCTCTACGGACTCTTAAACTACTATAAGTTATTTAGATAATCATGAAAATATACATGTCTGGTACAATATATGTAAACAAAATCAGGTAGTCAATTTGCTATTATTTTTTTTAAGGTGATACACTGAAGCACGTCACTTACACATTGAGGCATACTGCTCTCACATTCATTCTCTTGGTACGTTAATAGCTCTACTAAGAAATGCTCGTATTTATCCTGTACATGCATTTATTTATGTAAGCAATCAAGGTTACCATTGTATGTGTTAACTGAAACATTTGGTAGGATTATATCGTATGCCATAGGTTGATGCTCGTTCCATGATTCCATCTTGACCCACAACATGCTTTTGCCATTGCTTTCGGCAAGTGTTTGGCAATCCATATAAGTTTTTTTGACATACTGTTTGCTTCAAAGTACGCGGTTAACATTGACTTCTTAGCACCATCCCGGTCAAGTACTCCTTGAATGCCTGCTGTGCTCTATAAAAAAAAGCACTCCCTGAATGTCTTGTTTGCCTCGATATGCAACATGTATTTTGATGCAGCTCGAACTTATGTTTGTTGATAATTGTCGTTGATGGAGCTGCTCCTGGCAAGGTGGCCTTTTAAGCGACGGAGTATAACTGTGAATTTTTTTTTATCAAACCACAAGAACTGATTTGGTTTCTGTACCAGTTTTGTACATAAAACGTTTTTGGCGGCAGAATAGAACTGTTTAATCACACCACAAGAACGGATTTTGTTTGTGGTACCAATTTTGTATATAAAACATATTTTGGTTGTATATATATAGGATATAATGTATGCAACATTCTTGTGGTGTTCGGATTGGATGTAATATGGGGTGTTCTTGTGGTGTTGTGATTAGGATTTGAGCTGAGTGGGCCTGATCTGAGCGTAGTAGGCCATAACTGATCTAGAAAGGGAATTGGAAATTGTGGAGCGATTTGCGCGATCTGGGAGGAATCGGACCAAAGAAATCGCGCGCACTACACGGGGAGGGAATCGGACTTTTTTTGCCACTTTTTTCCGCCCTTTTTACCATATGGGCTTCTTTTTTCCGCTCTTTTTTTTATTTTAGACAGATGACAGAAACCTTATGAATTTTTTAAGTAGTAGAGATTTAATATTAAAAATAAACCATTCAAAAATTTATTTTCAATGTCTAAAATTTTTGGTCACACCAGTCGAACTGGCGTGACAACTTTATTTGGCTACGCTGGTCTCGCTAGCGTGGCAGTATTATTTAGCTACGCGGTCCTAGATGGCGTGGTAAAATAATACTGTGGCGCCTGCTATAAGTGACGTGTAAGTGTTGTTTTGTTATGTTAGGCATGTTGGTATAGTTAAACGGTTTAGATTTTGAAAATAAATTTTAGAAGGGTTTTTAAAATTAAAAAGTAAAAAGGTTCAAAAAGAATAATAAAAAATTCCCTCGTCCATGTAGACAACCACCCCGATCTCTTGAAATGTGCTGCCCGAAGTCTTCTCCGCCTCCTTCCACAGCTTCGGATCCTGCATATAGTGGTAGGGCGTGGGCGCGTGGCTAATGAGCGATCGATCCCCATGCCCCCTTATACACTCCTCTCTCCCGTCCTTTCCTCCTTCTTCTCTTTCTACTACACCATAAATTTTTTTAAAAAAAAAATAAAGTTGGAAAAATTAATGTATAGAAATACTATATATAAAAAATATTTGAATTCAAAATCAAATTTGAAACGATTATGTAAACTTTTGACTTATAAACTTTGGGTCTATAAATTAATATTTAAATTCAAATTTAAATTTGAATCGGGTATGTAAACTTTTGACTTATAAACTTTAGGTTTATAAACTTTAGGTGTATAGAATACTATATATGGAAAATATTTTAATTCAAATTTAAATCTGAATCAGATATAATTCAAATTCAAATTTGAATCGGGTATGTAAACTTTTGACTTATAAACTTTGGTTATATAAACTTTAGGTGTATAGAAATACTATATATACAAAATATTTGAATTCAAATTCAAATTTGAATCGAATATAATTCAAATTCAAATTTGAATCGGATATCTAAACTTTTGACTTATAAACTTTGAGTCTATATACTTTAGGTGTATAAACTTTAGATGTATAGAAATATTATATATAAAAAATATTTGAATTCAAATTTAAATTTGAATCGGATATATAAACTTTTGATTTATAAACTTTGGGTCTCTAAACTTTAGATGTGTAAACTTGAGGTATATAAATTTTAGATGCATAAATTTACTAAAATAGAAAAGTAATGCGGTGAAAAAAAAAAACCAGGTGGAGGAGAGGGGGGCGACCCGATCGCCCCTAGCGAGCGATCGCCCAGTTTCGTTAGGGGTAGCCAGGTTGGCTGGTACCATCGCTGCATCGGTGATCGGCCAAAACCAGTGAACAACTAGATTGCTTCCCTAGCCAGCACTGCATTTTTCCGATTCGTCTTGATTCTTTTGGTCCTGAGTTTGCCTTTGTCGAGAAGTGAGACTAAGAGAGATATCTCTAACTTCCTCCGTCCCAAAATAAGTGCAATTTTGTACTGTTTACGTCCAACATTTGACCATTCGTTTTATTTAAAAAGGTTTTATGATTAGTATTTTTAAATTTATTAGATGATAAAACATGAATAGTAATACTATTTTTTTCGGGAATGCTAGGGGACGGGATACCGTCCCCCAAACGGGATAGCTCCTCCTCCACAACACGATTCCTGCTCACTCGCTGCCATCGCCGTCCCCCGCCACTGCCGCGCCCGTCCCTGGTCGTCTTCGCCGTCGCCGCCACCGCCGCGCCCATCCCCCACCGCCACCGCGCCCATCCCCCGTCGACGCCGCCGCGCCCATCCCCCACCGCCACCGCGCCCATCCCCCGTCGACGCCGCCGCGCCCATCCCCCACTGCCGCCGTTGCTGTCCCCCGCCGCCGTGTCCGTCACCCGCTACCGCCGCCGTTGCCACGCCCATCCCCTGCCGTCGCCGTCGCCGTCCTCATCTACAAGGGACGGCTGCAGGGGGCCAACCGCGCGTGTCGAGGTGCTCCTCCCCCAACGGGATGCCCAGCTATATCTAGTAGGAATCACCTGATACCTGGTAGGTATCATCCGATACCTCGCAAGTATTACGCGATATATGGTAGAAATCATTTGATACCCGATAAGTATCACATGATACCTCGCGAGTATCACACGAGGTAGTACTTCAAATCCTTGATTTGTTGGGTTGATTTGATCGATTTCTTTGGTTTTTGCGGTGCCCTTGATTTCTTGGGCTGTTATGGTGACGTAGACTTGTACTAGTTGATTATTGATTTTCCATCTCCATTAGATTTTGCTCTCTTTATTAGCTAATCCACCATCGACAGACCTCAGGTCGGCGCTCGCCGGTGGTGGAAACAGGCCTCAGGGTGTCGGTGCCCGCCGTGGCGCACCGGTGCTCTTCATATGTTCTGCTCCCCCGGACCATCGCCATATGGTCCCCGTGTTTTTTTTTCCTATCACTTGCACATGGGTCCCGAAGATATTTCTTTTGTTTTTTCGATATAACTGTCAAGTAGATATCACGTCTGCACATATGAGACTAAGTTAATGTCACGTCAACGAAAACCGTTCTCCAAAAAAGGAAGTAATTTTGTATGGTTATGTTCTCAAAACAATAATGGGAGTACTTAGAGGACTCGGCATATTCGATATTCGGTTTTGCGTTTGCGGTTATGGCTTTCACAGTGCACACACATGGCGTGTGGCAAAGTCTATCCACATAAGCACAATGCCTGCGTTGAGGAGAGGAGGTGGGGCCCACGTTTTCAGCAGGTTCGCATAGCTTGTTTTGGCTCCGAGAACCTCAACGAAATTTGTCAGAGAAAAAAAGCATGCCACACACAGAGCAGGAGAGAGAGAGAGGGAAAAAGCTCGCCGGAGAAGCCACTTCCGCGCCAGAGAGAGACGAGTAGGGGCGCAGCCGCCGCCGCCTCCGTCGTCTGTGGCTCCGTTCCAACGCCCCGCCGTCATCCACAGCGCCGCGGCCATGAGATCCGCCGCGCCGCTCGACACCGACGCCGACGCTGTCGTCCGCAGCGCCGCAGCCATCCGCAGCGCCGCTCGGCGCCACGGCCGTCTTCAGCCGTCGCCGTCGCTAGGCCCCACCACCGTCGCCACTCCGCCCGCTAGGCCCGGCGGCCAGCACCGTCTCCGCCCAAGCTTCTGTGGTGGGGAAAACTGGGAAGGGAATGGAGGAGGGGGAGAGCGAAAAAAGTATATAGGTAATTATATATACGTTACTAGCTGTCTAAAAGACAATAGTACTAAAAAAATAGAATATGATGATAAACCCTAAAATCAACTTCAAAATTAAGTTTCAAAATTCAAATTTGATTGTGATAAGCTAACAAGTAGACGATAAAATATAATTTACA
Source organism: Oryza sativa Japonica Group (assembly GCF_034140825.1). Classification (NCBI taxonomy): domain Eukaryota; kingdom Viridiplantae; phylum Streptophyta; class Magnoliopsida; order Poales; family Poaceae; genus Oryza; species Oryza sativa. The sequence continues at coordinate 4,639,168 of NC_089039.1, forward strand.
CGTGTTTCAGACCAAATATTGATCATAAAAATGCTGCTAAAAAATATGCTTTTCAAAAAAGTCAGTACAAATATGACTTAGAGAATGTACCACTTATCACTTTACGCTGTAAACGTTTCATAGGGACGAGGCTTCCCTAACTTTATGCAGTTTGCAGTCGTGCCACTGACATAAGGGCCATAGTAAAGTAAAGCCCATATATTAGTAACTCAAGTGCAAACTGTTTTAGTCAGAGGATCCACTTCCCTTTCATAGATACGCCACTGAGATTAAGTAAACACATATGCACTCTTTTCTCCCTTCGTAGTACAATCGTACCTCCTGTTCACGTATTTTTGTCATTTTGAGTATGCGCCATTATCAAACTTAACAAATAACATTTCGACTATGATTTTATCCACTATTCAAGCAGAGGTAATTATGCTCCAACAGGTCTATTTTCAATAATTCATGGTCCATGGACTGCAGAAGTTATGGAAGTTAACATGCCTAGAGTCATTGTATATCTTGAATTTGGTGCGAGGTAGCTTTTCCTAAAAAAGGAAGGGTGCTTGTGAAGTTAAGAGAGGGCGGGGGGGGGGGGGGGGGGGGGGGGGCTACTATCATTTCCATAATTGCAGCACTAGTGCAGTGCAGCATGCAGACATTTATGATCAAAGTGGAAGAAATAAAATAGCAAGAGATCAAACAAAAAAAAAGCAGGTTGATGAAATGATCAATCAATATTTGTTCCATCATTAACCACCAAGTCAAGACGATATACAGCAACTCTAGGCATCTAAAATATCAAAAACTTACAGTAAAACGACTATAATCGAACACAAACAAAACAATTTCAGTAGTCTCCACTGTCCAGAAGACACATTGTTCAACACACCCAGGAGACAAAAGTTAGGCAGTCAGCCATAGCCATTGAGTTCCACTGACATGATTTCAGCAGCTACCACATAAAACATTACATTGAAGCTAAAATATGCTTATGGGAAATACAGTAATGCCAATTTGTGTGTGACGAAAAAGAATAATTAGTTATAGACGAGTATGCTCTCAACATGTTCTACGATTGTGGTAATATCTTTTATACGAGCCAGTATCCGATACATCAAATATTCTAGACAATCTAATAAAAAGAGTACCCTTCCTCAACTAGTACATATCATTTCAGCACTGACGAACTAATATAAACTCCCATGCAAAACAGAACTAATACAAACTCCCATGTAAAGTGAACAAAATAGCTGTACTATGCATGACCAGGGGAGGGGATCCAATGGGAGAAAAACAGTAAACAATGTAATATGAAGTCTCAACAAATATTGACATAAATAAGCATTACCTGATGAGGAAATAATGTAATATGAAATCTCAACAAATATTGAGAGAAATAAGCTTTTCCTGATGAGGAAATAAGCAACAACATAAACTGATATTAGTCATGCATAACTCACCAGAATATATGTTTATAGGATATAGCATCCATTGTTAAATGATAAATGCTAGAGGGTTTTTGACACCGCAAACAATCAAATACAAATCATTATTACAAAATCCGAATAAAGTTCTAAGTTACTGAAAAGTTGGCCCAGAAAGTGCGGTTGCAGAATGCACTCAACAACCTACAACAATGTAGCACAACATCAGAAAGATCTACCAAGTTGCTGCTGATCTTATCAACATCCTAACACCAATGTCATAATTAAGGTTAACAAACCAAGTGTTCACCTATGCAAGTACGATGATCAATGCCCATCTGCCAATGATTCTGAGTACAAGGGAACATATGGAAGATACAGAAGCCAGTCGGAACTACCTCCAATCCCACATATAAAACACACTTCTCTGCTCTCCATTTCATAGGACATGAGTATTTTGCTATGCGGCAAAACCAAGAAAATGATATTCCCTTCCGGATGAATTGAGACAACTTTGTAGTCATGACCAAAAAGGAGTCTCTTGGTTCGAAATAGATGTAAATGGCTGACAGTGTGCTTCCAGATCCACTGTTCACTGCTGTAGTCCTCAAGAACCCATACTGATACTTTATATGGTTCATCGTGATCGGTGTTTACAAAATACAGAGAACCCTGAGACAGGCCAATGAATCCCTCACCAATACCATCGAAAGGCTCAACTAGACTTTGTGGCATAGGAATGGTCCTCCAAGCGTTCCCCTCCACGTCAACCGCTGCCACCACATACTCCAGAGTGATCAAATGCAGCACACCATCAAAAAACACGCTATTCCATTCATCGCGTATCCTGATTTCCCAGTCCCAACCATTGTCCTTGTGACTCCATTCTCCAGTTACGGATGAGTAGATTTCCACCCCTTTGACATGCCCATCAAAGTCGTCGTCATCATCGACATTCCCATCGGCATCCCCAGCACCATCCTCCACGAACTCAAACACATGAAAGTGCGAGGAGGAGACCACTGGATCGAACCCCAAACGAGCAGTCTGCACCTTGTCAGACCAGCCGGAATCAGGCAGGATGACCCATTGTTCAGTGGCAGGATTAACCACAAGGTAATCAAATCTCCGTGGATCTGCGAGCCTCCAGCAGCGGCACAGGAGGAGGCCATTGCAGCTGTCAAGGACGTTGAGAAACTCGCACTTGGGCAGGAAGGGGAGCGAGGGGTCAACAAACGGGCGGCCTTCCCCTGTGACGTTGGTGAAGGTGTCGGAGTAGAAGAAGCCGACAATGGCGTCGCCGAGGTGATACCGCGGCAGCAGGTGACGGTGGTCGGGGTGGGAGATGACGCGGCGCCACCGCCTGGAGACGCACTTGGATCGGCAGAGCGACTTGTAGGGCACGCGCGAGAGGATCTCGACGAGGAGGTCGTCGGTGAGCTTCTCCGCCGGCGGCGGGATCCACCCCCTGCGCCCATCCCTGGAATCCCCCTCCGCCATGGCTGCGCGAGCGACAGAGATAGAGAGATCAGGGATGCAAAAGGATTAGGAAATGGAGGTGAAACCAATCCACAGTGCGGCGGCTTTAGAAATGCGCGTACCGGAGGAGGAGGAGGCGGGCGGAGCTAGGGACGGCAGCGGTCTGGATCCGGCGCTCCGGTACGAGTCGAGTCGACGGCGGCGAGGCGAGGGTTTCTGGTTGCGGCGACGCCGCCGTGCGCTTCGATCACGCGGGGAAGGAAAGAGAGGCGAAGTGGGCCACGATGCGGTAGAATTTGAGCCTTGGGCTGGTTTTGTTTTATGGGCCTGGAATGAAGTTGTCTCGTTTCTGCATTCTTGCCTTGGAAAAAAAGTCTGATTTAGCTCCCTTACTTCATAAGTCGCGTGTTTGGTTTCCCGGCTCGTACCTGGCTCGCATCTCGGATGAGCAGGAACGGCCGAATCTAGCTTCGCTGCTCGTCCTGGCTCCACGCATATGCAACCGCGCTGCAGCCGCGCGTGCAAGCGCCGCACCCGCGCATGCAGGGAGAGGCGATGGGGGTCACCAACGGGGATTTGGATCCTCTACCTTCACGGCTTGAAGGCACGAGCGTGCAGTCGGCACCTCATCCACCGTTCAAATAATCCAATGGCTCACGTCGCCTGTGCACGTATGAATGGATATCTGTCTGTCAAAGCCCACGAAGCACTACTGCTATATTTCAGTCCGAATACCAATGATGTTTGCATTATAAATTTCGTAATTTTTCTTATCAATCCTATGCTCTAATCATAATTTTTCTTTTGCTTTTATGATGTGACTTGACATTGCGTCATACTCCCTCCATTAGTTCCCAAAATAAAAACTTATCATGTGGAAAAAAACTAATTACACAGTGTGCGTGTAAATTGCGAGATGAATCTTTTAAACCTAATTGCACCATGATTTAACAATGTGGTGCTACAGTAAATGTTTACTAATGACGAATTAATTAGGCTTAATAAATTTGTCTTGCAGTTTTCTAGCGAAATCTGTAATTTGTTTTGTTATTAGACTACGTTTAGTATTTCAAATGTGTGTCCGTATATCCGATGTGATAACCAAACCCAAAATTTTTCTCTAACTAAACAAGGCCTAAGTCGCTTGACTTTTTTTTCTAGTCAAACTTCTTTTTTTTTTTACTTTTTAACACAAAACAAATATATTATAAAAATATATTCAACGTTAGATTTAATAAAGCTAATTTGATATTTTATATATTACTATTTTTTATATAAATTAGTCAAACTTAAGGATTTTTGACTAAAAAAAAATCAAATGACTTATAATATAAAAAAAGATGGAGAACTACTTTGTAATGAATTAGTGTTGTTATTTGAAACTTTCGGTTTTCTTGTATTTTTAATTTGGTGATATCATCCATTTTTTTTCATGTGTATTAGCATTAATATAGTTTGTAAGTTTCTTCAGCTCGCGTACACTTCCCAGACCAAAACAACCATCGTGGGATTTTTTTTCGATAGAACCATCGTGGTCTTTCACAGACAAATTTATCCAAATCCCACCAACGGAGGGTGCTGATCGGCGACGCGCGGCCGCGCACGCGTGTGATCAGCGCCCCCCCCCCCTCTAGTCTCTACTCTCTACTCCTATACAGGAGTACTATCTATATACGCATACGTATAAACTTTGTATTTATGTATAAACTTTGTATTTATGTATACAAAGTTTATATGTATGTATATATAGTATATATACACGCGTATATATATACACACTTTATTGTATAAAAAATATACACACGTATATAAAGTTTGTGTGCGTATGTATAAAAAACACAAAAAAATATACGTATACAAACTTTCTATACATCTATACCAAATTTATGTACATACGTATAAAACTAAAAAAAAACACATACAAACCTTATATATGCGAATGCAAACTTTACATACGCGTATACGCGTATGTAAATTCTATATACGTGTATACAAAGTTTGTATTTATACATATAAAACGTATTTGAAAAAAACTAATAATGACGCGGAAAGAAAAAACAGAAAAGCAAAAAAAAAAAGAAGCCGTAAACTACGGAAAGAAAAAACGAAAATCGCAAACTAGTGAACTACATCTACGGAAAAAAAAAACCAGAAAAAAAAGAGAAGGAAATCGCTCAGAAAAAAAATCACGCGCCGTCCGCCGCCCCCTCTCCACGCGCAACAGGCGTCCAGTCATGCGGAGAGGGCGCGCGCGACTGGTCGCGGAGGATTAGCTTTCTCGGTCACGAACACCACCCTGTCTCCCTCCTCATTTCTTCCGTCTTCTCCTCTCTTCGCTATCGCCGGCCACAGCCACCAGTTGTGACCATCTCCATCTCTATCAGCCAGATCTAGCTGCAATATCAATTCTTTATATATTCTGCTTAAATCTGGTACAATATACCGTAAATAAATAGCTTTTAGATGATAAGAATTTTCACTCTCAGGGAAAGAAAGTACTCCTACCTACTTTCCCTACAACCAACCAAACAAAATCTCTCCCAAACTATATTTTTGATGCAAGCAACCAAATAAAATCTCACGCTAACCCGGCTAAACCAATACAACCAACCAAACAGCTGCATATGTATCTACTTAACCATGTCAAACTCAGCCTGAATGAGGGAGATAGGCTAGGCTAAGAAGATGCGAGCAACCAAACACACCCAACGGGACTTACAATGCGTCATCAAGTTTTGGTGGACCTCACATGCCACCTAGACAAAGAACAATATTAGCCACATGTTTTACAGTGCAAGTTGCTTATAGTGGATTCTACAGTACACTTTGCTTCTACTTTTTACTTTCCCTTTTTTTTTCACGGCCATAGCTCCAACAACCTGAATGAGATACAGCCAAATTAATGAAAGAAATGATACTAGTTTGTGATGCCATCGAATCAGGTTGGACACCATCTTGCTGGCTTTTATAGGCTTTCAGTTTCCCCACAAAAACTTTTCACCATGTCACATCAAATGTTTGGACACATATATGAAGTACTAAATATAGAAAAAAAATTATTTACATAGATTGCGTATAAATTGTGAGACGAATATTTTAAACCTTATTGCTTCATGATTTGACAATGTGGCGTTACAGTAAATATTTGCTAATAATGGATTAATTAGGCTTAATAAATTCATCTCGTAGTTTACAGGCGAAATCTGTAATTTGTTTTATTATTAGTCTACATTTAATACTTCAAAAGTATGTCCGTATATCCGATGTGACACGCTAAAACTTTTCTCCCATGTAACTAAACATGCCATAGTATGTACGCACACTTGTACATACTGCAGCCACTATCTTAATCACTTTTAAAAGGATTTGCGTAAAATTTGTCTCGAATTTGCGATCTGCAGAAATTTTTTTAAAACAATAACAAAGATCGATTGAATTCTGGAGAGATTTAATGCAGCATTATTATTGCCATTGTCGTCTACTACAGTTAACACTCGCATATGCAACTAAAAATTCAGGCGACTTCTGATGCCACTGATGGCGACACCATCTTGCCATGGCCACCGGCGATGCCCCCCGGCGACGGCGGTGGCGGCGGATCAACCACAACCATGTCCCTCCTCCGCGCGACGTGCCAGACCATGTCGGCGAGGTCGCGCGCCGACGACCCGCCGTCCGCCATCGCCGCCCTGGCCTCCGCCGCGAGCTCCCTCGCCCTCGCGCGCCTCGCCGCCGCCGCCGCCCCGTCGCCCATCAGCTCCTCCACCGCGCTCGCCACCTCGCCGCTCCGCACCTGCACCGGGGAGTTCACGGCGTCGACGTGCGTGACGGGCACCTTCACGCCGGCGCGGACGCCGGCGCCGAGCACGTCGACGGCGAGGCACTCGTTGAGGAACTGGTCGCCAAAGTGCGGCCATGTCAGGAGCGGCACGCCATGGGAGAGCGACTCCACCGTCGAGTTCCAGCCGCAGTGGGTGAGGAAGCCGCCCACCGCCGGGTGCGACAGGATGGTCACCTGCGGCGCCCACCCGCGGATGACGAGTCCACGGTCCGCCACCACCCGCGCGTCGAGGCCGGCGGCGGCGGCGGCGTCGGCGTCGGTGTCCTTGGTCACCCAGATGAACGGCCGGTGCGACGCCTCCAGGCCGGCGGCGAGCTCGGCGGCTTGCGGTGGATTCAGGCGGGCGATGCTGCCGAAGCTGACGTAGAGCACGGACGCCGGTGGGCGCGCGTCGAGCCACGAGACGACGCGCGCGGCGTCGACGGCGGCGCGGTTGCCGCGCGCCGCCGTGGCCTCGGCGTCGGCGTCGAGCAGGCAAAGCGGGCCAACCGCCCACACGTTCCGGGCGCCGCCGCCGAGCACCTCCGCGTAGCGGCGGACGAACGCTTCCTCGAAGGCGGCGCAGGTGTTGAACACCAGCCCGTCGGCGGTGGCCTCGGCGTCGAGCGTGTCTTGCCGGTGGCTCTCCAGCCCGGGCCAGTGGAAGAGCCCCAGCGACGACGCCCTGTTCGTCGTCACGGCGCGCGGCGCCGGCAAGTCCGGCACGTCGAACGGCTCAAGGTCGCCGGCGACGCGGTCGTACACGCCGTGCCTCGCCAGGTTATGCACCGCGAGGATGTACAGCGCCGACGGGCCATGGAACACGAGCCGCGGCACGCCGAGCCGCCGCGCGACGCCGGCCGTCCACGGGCTGCACGAGTCGGCGACGACGCAGTCCGGCCGCCGCGGCAGCGCGCGGAGGAACGCCTCGAGCGGCGCGGCGAGCCGCCACACGGCGTCGGTGAACGTCTTGAACAGGCTCATGTCCGCCACCATGTCGTAGCTCTCGCACCCGGCGGCGAGCCCCAGCGCCGGCCCGGGGAACTCCAGCACGGAGACGTCGACGGCGAGGCCGGAACGCGCGGCGTGCGCGACGGCCGCCCGGTGGCGCGCGGCCATGACGGGCGTAAGCACGACGGTGACTCGCGCGCCGCCGCCGCCATGGCCGGCGATGAGGCGCGCCATGTCCATCATCGGGATGACATGTCCCTGCGCCGGGAGCGGCACGAGCACGAAGTGGAGGGGCGCCGCCGCCATGGCCACGCTGTCCTCAGAGCTCGCTGGCTTCCGCGATTTTATGGGCGGAGAAGACGGGGATGAGAGCGCCATGAATCGCAAGAGGACAGGCGGCGAGATAGGGGATGATCTCACGGCAATGGCGACGGCGACGGCGACGTGGATTCGCCGGCGGAGGCGCGGCCACGGGTGCAAGTGAAATACAAGGTGGCCACGGCTTCCATGGACGCCACAGAAGTACGTAGGTTTGGTCTCTTATATAAAAGAAATGGAAAAAAAAAAAGCACACTCCCTGTATTCGTTTATGGTTGGCACCAGACACTATTCATATTTAAATTTTAACCGCTCGTTGTTTTTGAAAAAAATAAAAGGTTATAAAGACTTGAAATGATGTTATATTATTAAAGTGTGTTATAAATCTTTTATTTGTCATAGGCTAACCATTTAAAATTTATTAGTTTGAATAGTGATGGTAGATTTTTTTTTCTTGAAGAATTAGGTGTCATTTTTTAACCATTAAGAAGAGAACAAAGTTACAAAGGAGAAGAAAAACCTCTCTGCAAGAGCCAATTACAAACGCACAAGCACAAAGGTAGAAACTAAAGAACGAGTACGTTCAACATGCAGGCCATGTAAAAAAATACCATTCTCTAAAAAAAAAAGCACCACACACTATTTAAATTTAATATTTAATCACTCGTTATTTTTAAAAATAAAAGTGTTAACGATAAAATTTTTGGTATGTCCCGATGTCATCATCGGTCTAGAGCTAATATCGGCTTCAGAGTCCTAGATCGGCCGGTGGAATTATCAAGTCGCCAAGATTTGGTTAAGGAAATTAATCAATTAAAGGAAGTTTATCCAGAATAGACCGAGTTTAAGGAGGATACATCATGACAGCTTATTTATTAATTAAGAAGAATCTGTTAATTTCCTTTTTATCTTTAGGAAAGTATGTTTAGTGTCCGATAAGAACTTTACGTTTTTCCTTTTATCTTTAGGAAAGTTTGTGTCATGTCCAATAAGGACTAGTATCTACCCATGGATACAATACAACTACTCTCGGTGCATTGCCATCCTCTTTTCCAACATTTTTATTTATCAACCGGAGGAACTTGGCACTTGACGCGAGGCTGCATCGTTTTTCGATCTCCGGCGAAGGGGTAAGTCCTATGTTCTGTCGGCCCTGGCAATTGTATCGGCTATATTGGTGTTGTTCAAGACTGTATCGCTTCGACCTCTTGGATCGCTCTGATTCAGTTGATATATTTGCCTACCTATTTATTATATATCTTAGTTAATCTAAGTTGATTATTCAATTTACTTGTATCGATCAGATCTTTTATAGGGTTTTGTCGATATCGGCTAAATTATTTTGTTGATTTAGATTAGCTAAAGTATCCAACATCCTGAAAATCAGTCAAACGCTTAATTGTCTATTCTTTTTATACTTAGTGCTGCATCAATTGGGTTTGACCTACTAAGTCGTGCTTAGAACAATAATCTCTAGCCTGCTGTTTGATTTCCAATAATGGTTTCATTGGGGTTTTAGCCAATGAGTTATCAGGACATTGCATCGGTATACAAGAATTACATACAAGTTGGTTTTAGTCGATTGCAACAAATGTTTCACTTATTATATAATATTGTAAATTTAATGACATCGGACCTCTAGCCGATATATGCTTTAACCTTCGAATCAACGCTTATTCTATCATATCATTATTTACCGATTGGTTTCGATTGGATTATATTATTGTTTCATTATATTATCATCAGCTGATTGTCTTTATATCATTATTTACTTAAGTGTCAAAAATCTACATTGGACATATAGCTAATCACTCAAAACCCTATCGACATCGGCTAGTATCGACATCGGTTAGCATCGACATCGGCTGGTATCGCTCCATCGGCTTGTCGGCCGATCGACTCTTTGATCTGCTATTTATATATCTTGTTAGTTGCAAAATCAAACTGACATGCACGCCCACATCTCATTAATATTTAGGACCTGCACTAGAGCTAAGTAGATCTCTCAGATCATTGTGTTCGTCGATTTAGTTCGTGCCAACACAGATCTGGCACCATCGGCCGAGCACGAATTTTTCGTCAACAAAAAGTTATAAAGACTTGAAATGATGCCGTATTATTAAATTGTGTTATAGTACATCGTAAATATAACCAACTTTTATCTGTCATAGGTTAACTATTTAAAAATTATTAGTTTAAATAGTGATGGTCGATTTTTTCTCGAAGAATTAGGTGTCATTTTTTTAACTATTAAGAAGAGAAGAAAGTTACAAAGGAGAAGAAAAACCTATCTGCAAGAGCCAATTACAAATGCACAAGCACAAAGCTAAGAAACTAAGGCCTTATTTAGTTCCCAATAAATTTTGCCCAAAAACATCACATCAAATCTTTGAACACATACATGGATCAGCATTAAATATAGATAAAAAAACAAATTGCACAGTTTGCATGGAAATCACGAGACAAATCTTTTGAGCCTAATTAGTCCATGATTAACCATAAGTGATACAATAATCTACATATGCTAATGATGGATTAATTAGGCTTAATAAATTCGTTTCGCGGTTTCATTCGTGTCCGAAAACCTCTCTCGACATCCGATCAAACGTCCGATATGATATAAAAAAATTCTTTTCGTGAACTAAACACACGTAAAGAAAACAACTGCGATCAAAACCAACTCTACGAGTATAGACTGTGTGCCACAAGGACGCTAGAAAATGCATATTATTGTCCTTTCTAGAACGATGAAAACCCAGTTCCACCCATTCATGTACAAGTTGATCTTTTAAAAAAAAATTATAGTTCTTCTCTCAGATATACGCTACATGGAAGACATTTTTACAGCGGCTTCTTTTGACGAAGGCACCCACTGAAGAAATACAAAATTATCTTAGCGAAGACTTACATTTTTACTTTCAGTGGTCAAAAAACTAGGGCTAAAGAAACATAACACCATGAAACAAAACCCAAAAGGCAATTCTAAGATTGAGATCAAAATTTGGTTGTTCCCACGCGTTACGATCAATGTTCTAAATCTCCGGCTAAGGCTTTTAGTGGTTGTACTCTCCCACAGCTAAGAGTAAGAGCAGCTATAGCTACAGCGAAAGCATTTAGTGGTTTTCTAAAATATAAGAAAATATTAAAAAATTTGACAGAAATTTGAGCTAAAAATTGACATATCACTTATTTCGTTGCACATAGAGTTCATCACCGATTCATACTTCATAGATGGAGTTCATAGTTCCTAACTCATACTTTCATAGTTCATACTAGATCATACAAATACAGGGCACTTGAGTTCATAGTTATAAATTTAACAGTTCATAGTTGGTAAAATATCCTATGCACATAAGCTCTCACGTGTACATACGTGCACACCAACTAACAAATGTCAAAAAAAATATAGAAAAATTACTTTCAATAGTATTATATCTAGGGGTAAAATCTTAACCTCAAATTTATTATATTTTAGCCATGATAGTTTTAAGGTTATAATTCTGTCAGAATTTTATCTTTTTTTACTCTCTGTGTAGAATGAATTTGAAGATACTACTTTGCACATAGATATAATACTATTGGAAGTACATGTATGAATTTTCTAGAATTTTTTATGATAATTTTTAGTTGGTGTACATGGTGTGTATACACGAGGATCTGTGTGCATAGGATATGTCCCCTTCCTAGTTCACTGTAAACATATCACTTGAGTTCTTGACACAAATAATAAATATTTAATCACAAGAAGTCAAGAACATGACCATTAATTAACAAAATAAGAACAACAAGTTCGTAGATTAGAATATTGCATTCCACTATTCAGATTTAGAGGCTGTTCAAATTGATGTTATTTTCAACCATAACCATTTTTTGGTAAAGTTATCAAAAAAAAAGTGTCTACGTTTAGTTTGTTGCCAAATTTTGCTAAATGCATTGTTAAAATTTGTTAAGGTTTATTTTGGCTACAATCTGAACAGGCCCTCAGAGACACAATGAGACTTATCAGAATCGGAGGATCCCACTGAAACGTCTCCAGCGCCATTGCCATCACCATTTTCTGAGTCAGATGATGAAGGTCCAGGCTGCATTGTAGCATCATTCGTCAAAGAGTGCACGCTCTTGATTTTCTTCTTTCTAGGGCGCACATGCCTCTTCCTTTTTCATTGAGCTTGTGATGATTCTCCCTGTGATGCTCCATCTTGTGGATCATGTTCAGCGAGCTCATTAGAAAGAGGTACGATATCACCGCTAAGTGCAGCTAAATTCGACTATTTTAGTGGCTATCTCTGGCTAAATGCAACTATTAGCGTCCGATAAACTATAGCGTCAAAGTTTGTGTATCCTAGCTATTCCCCTCCCCATCTGCTATCTCCAGCTATAGCTCATTGGCTAGTATTGATAACAAATAAATATAATACTCATGAAGATCAATTAGCCACCTAGTAATATGAGCATCGAAGGATCATAAATAAATTTTTAAAAATAATTATCCTCAATTCTGGAAATTATATCCATGATCAAATGGAACCATTTAGGATATGAGTGCAGAACACACAACTACGATCTACGGCACTACCCATAATCCTTTTATCAGAGTATAAATTGGTCAGGGTATGAAAAAAAAGAGTAAAGGGGAGTTCGGGAGGGCAGCTCAAGATAGTTTTTTTTTGGCACGCAAAACAAGACAAGTGGTTAATAAATGACTGATCGAGTATTAATTATTACAAACTTAAAAAAATAAATTTATTTAATTTTTTAAAAAACTTTTGCACAAAACATACCGTTTAACAATTCGAGAGATTTTTCTTTAAGCCCAAACTCACTCTAAGGGCCTATTTGGGGGAGCTTCTAGCAACTGCAGCTTCTCCTAGAATCTCCAGTTGCCAGAAGCTTCCCAAACAGTCCAGCTTTTTACCTAGATTCTAAGAATCTGTAGTTGTAGAATCTAGAAAATAAACTAGAAGCCAGAAGCTGGGTTTCTCACCAGCTAGCTTCTTAGCAGCTCCTTTTCAGAATCTTAACCTCCCCCAAACAGGCCCTAAGGCTAGGTTCGTTAATGCATGTTTACAACTCACTCCCCCTCGTTTTCCGCTCGCACGTTTCCCAAACTGTTAAACGGTGTGTTTTTGCAAAAATTTTCTACATGAAAGTTGCTTTAAAAAATCATATGAATCCATTTTTCAAATTTATTTTAACTAATACTTAATTAATTATGCGCTAAACGTTGCTTCGATTTACGTGCTAAGGAGTGAGGGTCAGCCTAAGTACTCAGCCAAAGAAATTCAAGTCATATATGCTGTGATTTTAAAACTAAAATCTCATTCATCTCATCTCCAAAACTAAGACCCAGGAAACCCTAGGCATAATATGGAGACATAGAGTACTACACCTAACGGAAGTTTTTATCTGTAGTCTTCAGAAGTCGAAGAAGCTTGGTTGTTTCATCCTCCAGTTTCTAGCGAGCGACAAGCTGATCATGAATTCCATCTGCTGATCTGCTTGCTGTTCATCATTCATTGGCCCATAGACCATAGTACGATGCATCCAAGATATGATAATTTGGCTCGGAAAATAGGACTTTGTACCTGTAAAGATTGTAGGATCATCTGTTCTGTTCTGGAGTTGCTGACGTTTCTTGGTTTTGGTTGGTACCAAATTTCACACCCAAACTGGAGGAGCAGAGAAGCCTACCAATTACTACAAGACAATCTCTTTTCTACTACCTTCCACTACATCTTTTTCACTGAATTTGATGTATGTGTTCGATCACTAGTTGATCTCTTTCTGTACAGATTGGTTCCCTACAAGACTTAGAAATCTTGTGGGCAACAATGAAAAGGACAACCATGTTCTGAAAGTTTCATCAGCTTTCTCTATTTGATTGGCATACTCTAGCACAACTCTTCATGAATGTCCAGAAAGACTGGAAGTTGATTTGCGCAAAATAGCGTGTGCATGTGTAACCCACAAATCATTTACTGATTGAGAACCATTTTTGTATTTGAATTGTTCACTGCTTTAACCTGAGCTGTTTGTCTGGATCCTACATGTGTTCAGCAAAGTTCTTAGGGTACAACAGAAGAATAATATGGGCACATTTAAAGGAAGATTTTCAGCATACTTTTGAAAGGAACAAAATCATGTAGCTACACAAAGAAACATCTAATTTAGAATCTTAAGTCCAAGGATCGATTCCCTACCTCAATGATATCCAGAGATTACCATGCTATTTTCAATTAAAGAAAAAGGAGCAGCAGCTGGAACATGCATCAAACTCCGCAAAGTATAACCCACAAAGAAACAAAAAAAAACAGACTTTTTTTTAGAATAATCCAAATTCAAACATTTTATTTCGATAATCTCTGTTATGAAAGAATGCTACTCGCTTCCAAGCATACTCCAAACCGGTTATCTTCTGAAGCTATCCATACTTATTTTCATGATGGAACCAGTAAAATCCTGCCAGGATGACATTGCTTGCATATAGCCATTCAAGTGTCAGTGTAAAACTGTAGAAAACTTTTTCCCTGATAAATTTTTATATCAATCTTGCCCTGATACCTCACATTATGACGAAATGATCAATTGCAACATTGATCTTGTTTGTGGAAATGACACGCACTAGTCTACATAAGTCAGCATTTCCATAAGTTAGCATTTCCAAGTCCTTAGTATTGACTGTTCAGTCAACATATGTCGACGTTTTTCTAAGATACTCCCTCCATCCCAAAATGTTTGACGCTGTTGACTTTTTTAAAAATGTTTAATCGTTCGTCTTATTCAAAAAATTTAAGTAATTATTAATTCTTTTCCTATCATTAGATTTATTGTTAAATATACTTTTATGTATATATATAGTTTTATACATTTCACAAAAGTTTTTGAATAAGACGAACGGTCAAACATGTTTAAAAAAGTCAACGGCGTCAAATATTTAGGGAAGGAGGGAGTAACTTGGTAGAGAAGGTTGCTCACCTGTCGCTATTAGATAAACAAATGCAAAAATGTAGCGCAGGTTCCTCTTCTCATCCAGAACTTCTTTTTTTTTTTAAAAAAAAAAAGAAGATGTACTATGCTATTCCAAAACTGTGAGCTTGCACAGTTGCATGGTACTACACTAATAGCAGGAGAATATTATATTAGCAGTGATCCATAGAGGATTATGTCATAGCCACTCTGCATTAGTCAAGGGGTCAATGTGTTTAAGTAAATTGATCAAGCAAGTTGCATACCCATGGGAGAGCAGAATCCATATGCCCACATAGATTATCCAGACACCAATCTCTTCTTCATCTCTGCATTTGGGTAAAGGTTTAGATAGGTAGCCATGAACAGCTTAGATGATGTTCCAAAGCCACACTTTGTATTGATACCATTCATGGCACAAGGCCACACCATCCCCATGATTGACATGGCACATCTCCTAGCCAAGCATGGCGCCATGGTCAGCTTCATCACCACCCCGGTCAACGCGGCACGGATTCAATCCACCATTGACAGGGCAAGAGAGCTCAACATCCCAATCCGGTTTGTTCCCCTCCGGCTCCCCTGTGCCGAGGTAGGATTGCTCGATGGTTGCGAGAACGTCGACGAGATCTTGGAGAAAGACCAGGTGATGAAGATGACAGACGCCTATGGCATGCTGCACAAGCCTCTGGTGCTGTATCTCCAAGAGCAGAGCGTCCCACCTTCCTGCATAGTTTCAGACCTGTGTCAGCCATGGACAGGAGATGTAGCAAGAGAGCTTGGGATCCCCAGGTTGATGTTCAATGGCTTCTGCGCCTTCGCCTCGCTCTGCAGGTAAAATCAGTGATCTCTCATCAACATCAGCTCCTTTCATCTCAGGCTTACTGAGCAAGCTTGTGTCAATGTTTTTTCTTTTTTTTTTATAGATAATGGAAATGGTTTACATCTCCCGCCTCTGCCGACAGGCACACAACCAATAAGTTTTTGTGTCAATGTTCTAGGTATCTAATTCATCAAGATAAGGTCTTTGAGAATGTGCCTGATGGAGATGAACTCGTTATCCTCCCTGGATTCCCTCATCATCTTGAGGTATCAAAGGCAAGGTCACCAGGGAACTTCAACTCACCAGGTTTTGAGAAATTCCGCACGAAGATCCTGGACGAGGAACGGAGAGCTGACAGTGTTGTTACTAACAGTTTCTATGAGCTAGAGCCATCGTATGTGGATTCATATCAGAAGATGATAGGCAAGAGAGGAATTTTTTTTATTTATAATTTTTTTTATTAAAAGTTTTACAAAAATAATTTTCCATTTTGAAAATTGACGGAAATGGTCGCCTACCGCCCTCTGGGAGGGCGATTTTTAAAAATCGCCCTCCCAGAGGGCGGCGAAAATGACGTGGCAGACGGCCGTTCGCTCTCGGGCGACGGCCGTCAACGAAATTTGCAGGCGGCCCCCTTGCCGCCCTCCGCGAGGGCGATTTTGTACTGTGCGGGGGGCCGCCTGCAAATGGGCGGCGAGGGGGGGCATGGAATTTTGCAGGCGGCCCCCTTGCCGCCCTCCGCTAGGGCGATTTTGCACTGTACCCTATATTTTTTTGTATATAAATATCAATAGTTATCAAATCTTTTTATATTGAAAACTATACAAGATTAAAATCTCCAAGACTGGTAAAATACAATTTTATTATTTTTTAGGGCATATTTAGAATGTTACCGTACAAATATTTTGTTAGTGCCAAAATATAAGCAAGTTTTGGCACTACCAAATATTTGGTAAGGTAAAATTGCATTTGATCATATTTGGTTTGCTGCCAAAATGTAAAATTGTAGTGAAGAATGTTGTACATAATCTCAATTCTAGATTACGTATTACCAATTAATAGGCTTCCATTTTCGTGTGTGGTGTGCTAGTGGGAAAGAAGATATGAAGAGGTTGCCTTCAGATTGTCAATTATATAGCGTCGTTTTCACTGCAATATATGTGAACTCAATGAGATACATTATTCATTAGATGTGACAAGACGATCACGCGTGGGCGTGATTCACTTTATGTCAACAGGCAGCGCCGAAAGTTGATAGTGATAACTCGAGCTGCCGCTTTTCATGTGTGCTGTTGTGGACTGTGCGCGCTACTGGATATGGCACTACCGTGAAGCGCCGAAAGTGTGTTGTTGTGAGCATAAGTTGTTCAAGCACCATATGAATGAAAAGAACTACGTAGACGAGACAAACACAAGTAGTACTGCAGTAGTAATAGCAAAAGTAGTACTGCTTTACAAGTTTGTAAGCCAAAAGAAACGGTCACATAAGGACTGAAGAGGTAGAACACTACTGACGAGGCCTCTTACCCCTGTCCCTCCTACCCTGCGCCCTAATGTGCCCCTGGGAGTACGTGAGTCGGTCCGGGGGTACGGCACGGCCAACCCGTCCTGCCTGTACAGGTGTGACCTCTGGCTGCTCCTGAGTGTGCGCCTCTGGAGCTCCTCCAAGCTGAGAGGAGCCTAGTACGTCCTGGTGGTCTGCACCGTGCAAGTCGTCGTCGTAGAACTGGCTAGTAGGACCAGTCCTACCGGCGTGAGACGAAGAGGCCCCAGTACCGAAGATCCCGGCTGCATATCCTGCTGGACAAGGACCATCAGTTTTGTACAAGTATTTAACAGTAGTAATAAAAAGTAAAGTACCGTGTGGGCGAGGGATCGACGCTCCATGAGAGGAAGAGCTGGCGAACGCGCCCGAAGAGGTGGCGAACGCCCCTGCGGAGCTCGCGGAAGCGCCGGTCGTGCCTGCGAACGCGCTCGAAGGCAAACGAGGTCCTGCGATGAGGAAACGTGCAGTTAAAACATGGTGACACATTCGTGCAAAAGCTGAAACAAAAATGAACTAATATCTGGGCTGAACTGTACCGTGTGAAACCGGTGCTGTAGGTCGCACTGATCCGAAGCTAGGGGCGCTCGAAGGCAAACGAGGTCCTGCTCCGACGGTAGGCGCGCGAGGCCGTGGGTGTACCGGACCAGCTGGAGGTACGACGTCCACGGCGCTGCGACAGGAGAAGACGCGCATGACCGCACGCATCTTCTCCTGCATCCGGTCGAAGGTCGCCCTCTGCTCAACGTCAGTCAAGTGCAAACCTCTGTTCAACCTCACCTGGACTGCGGTGATATCGGCACTGATATCCCGTGCCGCATCAGCCTATGCAAGATGGAAATAAAAAATTCAGTAGTTGTCCTATATTATGCAAGATAAATGACATAATTGTTGGAAGTAATACAAATTGGACGTACCGCCACGAAGTAGTCTCGGTCACGGTGCGTGGGATACGCGTCCGTGACAGCGGCAACGTGCGGCTCTGGGGCGTCTGGAGTGAAGGTCACACGCGCACGAGTGCGAGGAAGGTACCAGCGAAGGTAGTCACGGTAGTTCTCCTCCGTGTGTGGGAAGAGCTCGTTGATCACCTCCTCTGTAGCTAACACCCAGTCGTCAACGTACTGCTGTACACGTGGAGCCCAAAGTGCGCCTGCTAGCTGTCCCCGTCGAGTCAACCTGTGAAGAGAGGTAAATTGTATGGCTCGATGATGTAATTATCATAAAAATTTAGAAATGAACAATCCGAACTCACGAGTGGTCGGCAGGGGGGACGGTCGGCTGCACGTTGCCCGGAAACACCTGCCTAAGTCCGAACTGTCTCATCACACGCTGCGGGCAGTGAGGCTCAACGAAAATGTCGAACACCATCGGCAGGATGGTGAGCCAGTAAGCCTGGTCGCGTGTGCACAAGGACGAAAGTCCTAGCGGTGCTCTCGCAGCGACGGCCTCTTCTGTGTACGGCTCCCAGATGACGTCGCTCGGCTGGAGACGGTCAAACTCGAACACGAAGTCCGGGTAACCACGTCTCACCTGGACGTGAGCGTAACGACGCTGCAATAAAAATGATCGGAATTAGACATGTTATGTGAATGAAAAAAAAAGAAGAGGACTTATAAACTTATAACGCAGCGAAGTTGCACTAACCCCACGTCGACACCAGTAAGTCCCCATCGTGGGACCGTCCTCTGGCCACTGCGCGCTGCGACCAACCCCGTAGGGTGCGCTGTCCACCACTGGTCGCCCTATGGCAAACCTCTCGGCTGCCCAAAGCTGAAGCAACATAGGGCAGCCAGCGATGATCGCTCCCGCGTCAGTCTTCGTGCACGCCTCACAGAGGGCACGGTAGGTGGCTGCTAGCACGGCAGAACCCCAGCTCCACTGCGGCACGTCCTGTGGCTGAGCATCCGCGATGGACCGTGCGTAGTGGACCAGCCGGAAGTCCACAGCGTGCCCGTGGGTGCTAGTGAACATCACCCACCCGAACAACCACAACAGGTACGCCTCAAGGGAGCGTCGGACCGAGTAATCATCAGCGTCAGGGTGCAGAAGGTCCGCCTACAGTTAAGAATGAAATGTTAGTACAAAACACTCATCCGGTCGCAAATAAGCATGTATGATAATGACAACTTACTTACTTACAGTGAACTGTAGCAACCAAGCCTTGCTAGGCCCGACTGTAGAGTACGGAGGAAGGGTGGTGGTCGGTCCTAGGTGTGGAAGGCGCATCACCTGCTCGAAGCGCGCAGTGATATCCTCCTTCCACCCAAAAACACCGTCCACGGGACCAACTGGTGCTCCCGCCAGCGGTAGCCCTAGCAGGTACGACACGTCCTGCAGTGTCGGAGCCATCTCCCCACAGGGAAGGTGGAACGTGTGCGTCTCAGGTCTCCAGCGGTCTACAAGAGCGGCAAGGAGTGACCGGTCTGCATCCCACCGCTTCGCTGGGTCACGGTCGTCCGCCGCCGCCTCAACAAGCCTACAAAGTGGTAGAAGGCCTGCCGCACGCAACCTGTATAGAGCAAACTTCAAACATAAGTACAACACAAAGCAAAGTTGAGTTGAAATGTGAACATACGCGTACCAAGGAACGTGACGGGGGTCGACACGCAACCACTCGCGCGACGTGCGTGGACGGAAGGTGCCGAGCTGTGCAGCCTCGACTGCTGACAGGAACGAGCGGTGGTTCCTGTCAATCCCACGGTTCAACAGCGCCGGTGTGTCGTACACCATACCTGCATCAAATAGGTTGATCAGAAACATATAAATAATTATGTCAACATAAGTAATAAATGTTCATAAGCGAATTACTAACACATATTAAACAAGAGTACAAACAAACAAAAGTGTTTAGTCCGAACACTCATCACGATAACATTATGATACAACACCGAATAGTTCGCAATACTACTAGTACAACAATAGTCGGAGGTACTCATTACAACAACATTGAATTGAAATTACACGATACAAGTATTTAGTCCGAACACTCATTACATCACAACAGCATTTTATTTCCTAAATTGAAAGCATTGTTACACCATGGAATCGCCTGCTGCGCGACGACGCCTTGGCCTTACGCGCCTGCTTGTTGTTCCTTCACCAGGTGGTCGCCTACCATCACTTGCCTGTCCAGATGGACTAGCATCTGCGCCGCTTGGAACTTCTGCATTTTTCGGGCATTTCTTGTAAGTATGGCCGCGCAGATCACACTTGCTGCAGCGTAAAGTCCTCCCACCTGCTTCTGACTCATCCATATCATTTCTGATGCGTCTAGTTTGGCGTCGACCCTTTTTCACCCTTAACTTAGATGGATCTGGAATATAAAAAACTTGGGCACTCAGCGTTGTGTAAGATCCTGAGATCCCGAACCCATATATCTCCTCACTCCATGTATGAAAGATTGCTTCTTTCCTGAAATAATTTGAGACGTACACATTGGGAGATATGCCACAATCACCGGCAGCAGCAAGAACGTGTGAGCAAGGAAGGTGATGAAGCTTCGGCTTCATACAACTGCAGGTACATCCACCATCCGCCTTCAAGACACATTCCTGCACGGCTTGCTTGCGATAGATACCACGCCTGCTCCTATCAACACACATTATTTCATACCGATGCACTTGTGTGCCTTGAGCAACAACTCTATGTCTCCGTGCCTTTTTGATTTTATCTTCCATGTACTTTGTCACTACGTTGCCAAACACTATGTTGTTATCGGCCATGGACGGACCAATTTTCTTGTATCGATCCCTAAAGTAGTCTTGCGTGCCGTGAAGGATGAATTCAACAATAGCAACCAATGGAAGTACCCGAACTCCTCGCATTACCCAGTTGTACACCTCTGCCAAATTGGTTGTCATTATGCCATACCGAGATCCATCGGTGTCGAACAATAGAGACCACTTCTCCTTAGGCTCATTCTCAATCCACTGACTGAAATTTCTGATAGACGACCCTGACCTCCTTCTCATTGTTGGTGGGTCATCATGTAATGCACCAAGAGGTATGGGAGGCTCGTCACCTTCAACTTGTGGTCTGCGAGATTGCTCATCTGTTTGCTTCGTTGTCAACTCATCCAACTTGTCCCACAACTCATTAAATTTCTTCTCTTGGTTCTGTGCACAGAGCCTCTTAAAGAGCTCCATAAGATGCTTGTTCTTGAATTGCTTGTAGAAATTTGCACCCATGTGACGCATGCACCACCGACTCCAAACATCAGGCCACTTAGCTGGAAGTCCCTTCTCATCCCAACCGTTCTGCAAGTAGTCAATAGCCCGCAACATACCCGCATGACGATCATGTATAAGGCAAACGTTGGGCCTCATACGCACCACTGCAATGTGCACTCTCTCTAGGAACCAGTACCAGCTTTCAGTGTTCTCACTCTCTACAAATGCAAAAGCCATAGGTAGAACCTGGTTGTTCCCATCACACCCAATTGCTGTCAATATCTGACCTCGGTATTTACCTGTCATAAACGTTCCATCTATGCATAGAACAGGTCGACAATGCACAAAAGCATTGATGCAAGCACCCAATGAGAAAAAGGCTCTTTGCAGCACACTCTTTGTTCGATCATCAACCGATGTAAATGTATGTAGGTCATAGTAAGTATTATTATTCCTCTGGGCAATTGTGGCTAACAAACGAGGCAAATTATCATAAGATGCTTCAAATGTGCCATACCTCATCTCAATGATCTTTTGTTTGGCTCTCCAGGCCTTTGCATAGCTTATGGTGTACTTGAATTTGTTCTCGATGTGCCTAATAATTGATTTTGGTTCAAAGCCAATGTTACCAACAACACTGCTGTACATCTCACTTGCCACAAAAGCTGAAGTGATGTTTCGGTGATACTTCTCCACCCCTTGTAAGTAGCACTTGTGCTCGGTCACAATGCTAACTTTCCAATAATCATTCCATTTACCCTTATATGCATGGACACGCCACGGACAATCTTCCTTCATGCACCTCACTTCATACACATAATTTGTTGACTTGACCACCCTAAACTCTCTCTGCAATGAAACTGCCCAATGCTTCACCGCCTCCTTCATATCATCCTTATGAGCATACCTTGCACCCTCAATTACCTCGTTCTCCTTATACTCCCAGGGTACATGATCACCCTCTGATATAACAAGTCCAGAGAAGTCCTCATTTGCCCAATCAGTGGCCATTACATCACCTTCTTCATCGGATGATGCGTCGTCCTCCGCTTGCTCATTATCCGAATCTTCCCTCTCCATTTCATCAACAATTATACCGACTCTCTCCCCCTCATCCGCCATGCCCATGGCCTGCTCCTCCCTTGGTTGATTTTCCTCATTTTCCATCGATGGTCCAACAACATCCCCTGCATTGCTAGGACCCTCCACATCTTCGGTTCGCATTGAAACATTTGTATCTTTCTCTTGTACCGACACAAATATAACAAGGGGCCATGACCGTTCAAAAGCCATTTCCACATACCGTCTCCAAGCAGCAGTGCTGTCCATCGGCATTAGTTCCCAAAAATAACCTTCTATTGCACGACTCACTACAACAGATACTGACATTGTGTAGACTTCTTGGTCTATTCTAAATCCTCTCAACAACCAACTATAAATTGACTGAAATGTTCTCTCCGCAGGCCTATCGATGCCCTTAGATGTCATTACAAAATCTGACAGATCAACACCATCTGGACCAAATCTAATATTTCCTTCACCGTGAACTATCTGAAATGTGACCTTACTTGACATTGTGCCTGATGAAAACATTAACTGTGTTAACCTCGCATTTCTGTACTACGCCCTAAGTTACATTCTCTACAATATTGTCCTCTAAATTTCTAAAAGTACGTTACATTCTCCAGATCAAACTAAACTACATCTTACAATTAACACTACTGTCTATGTCTCAATTCATACTATTATATTCTATGCTCTGGATCTACACATATGTGCTGTGTGCTACAGATGTGCTAAAATATATGGAACTAAAACTAAAACGCAACATATATACTCAAACATAACATATTAGTACAAATGCAAAACATGTATGGGAGCATACCTGTGATGAAGTGAGCGAACCAGCAGGGCTTCGCCGCTCCCCTTTTGCTGCCCTCCCCTCTCTCTCTTTCGTTTTTTTTGGATTTTTAGTGAATATAATGAAATTTCACAGAGGAGTGACTGGGTTTTATAGAGGGGGGGGGGGCAAAAATCGCCCTCCCCCAGGGCGGCAAGGGGGCCGCCTGCAAAATTCCATGCCCCCTCGCCGCCCATTTGCAGGCGGCCCCCCGCACAGTGCAAAATCGCCCTAGCGGAGGGCGGCAAGGGGGCCGCCTGCAAAATTCCATGCCCCCCCTCGCCGCCCATTTGCAGGCGGCCCCCCGCACAGTACAAAATCGCCCTCGCGGAGGGCGGCAAGGGGGCCGCCTGCAAATTTCGTTGACGGCCGTCGCCCGAGAGCGAACGGCCGTCTGCCACGTCATTTTCGCCGCCCTCTGGGAGGGCGGTAGGCGACTATTTCCGTCAATTTTCAAAATGGAAAATTATTTTTGTAAAACTTTTAATAAAAAAAATTATAAATAAAAAAAATTCGGCAAGAGAGTATGGACCATTGGACCAATGTTCCTCTGCAATACTGATAGAAGCACAATAGCAGACAGGGGCGCTAAAAGGCATCAGTTAATCAAAAGCACTGTATGGAATGGATCGATTCGATGCAGAATGGATCGGTTCTTTACGTTAGTTTTGGAAGCATGGCGCGTACTGTATTTTTGCAGCTTGAGGAGATTGCACTGGGTTTGGAGGCTTCAAAGAGACCATTTCTTTGGGTGATCAAATCTGACAATATGCCTTCTGAGACTGATAAACTGTTTCTGCCTGAAGGGTTTGAGGAGAGAACAAGAGGCAGAGGTCTCATAATACAAGGTTGGGCACCGCAGGCTTTGATCCTCTCCCATCCATCCGTGGGGGGTTTCGTGACGCACTGCGGGTGGAACTCGAAGATAGAAGGGGTATCAGCCGGGTTGCCGATGATCACATGGCCACATTGTGCAGAGCAATTCCTGAATGAGGAGCTGATAATGAATGCTCTGAAAGTAGGGTTGGCTGTGGGTGTGCAGAGCATAACAAACAGGACAATGAAGGCTCATGAGATTTCTGTAGTGAAGAGGGATCAGATAGAGAGAGCTGTGGTAGAACTAATGGGAGATGAGACAGGTGCAGAGGAGAGAAGAGCAAGAGCTAAGGAACTGAAGGAGAAGGCTAGAAAGGCTATAGATGAAGGATCATCTTACAACAATGTAAGGCAGCTGATTGAATACATCTCGAGCAGGGGAACAAGAACAGATGTTCAGTGATGTGTTCTTTTATATCACCTTTTCTTATGGGTAATATCAGTATTTTGATAAGAATAAATGGTTCACGTCCAAATCAGTTGCTTTCTTGTATGATGACATATCGTTTATTTGCAAAGTTCAACATACCAACCTTACGATTGAATATTACTGTCCTTTCTCTATTATGCTCCGATTTGCATTGAGGTGGAATATGACACTCATTTTGTGCAACTGATCAACTACTTGATAAATTTTAAAGATATAACTTGGGTGCAAACTGAGTTATTATTGCATTAAAATGGAACAGTTATGAGAGAAACAACAATAGGATAACAGAATTTCTTAACCTTAATTTGATTTATAACTACAATAGCTCTGCAGTAGCTCAAAAAAGGGCACAATTTAGCATATTAACCATAAACTGACCCTTATTCTCTTCTTATTTCTAATGCCCACATACTGTAAGCACAAACAATGTTCACCAGAAGTGATTCGAAAAATCCAGCTGCATTATCCAGCGATTTTGCATTCTACTTCCCTAATAAGGACTTGAGTGATAAATTGTAATCAGTTGCAACATATCAGTAAAAATGAAGGAATTCAGTACTTGTTACTTGTTCTACTGAAGCAAACAAGTAGTCGATATGAAACATTTCAGACAAACTATAGTAACGAACACAATGCCACAACATTTTAGAGACTGACAACAAAAATGGACTGCTTCAGATTGTTCTCAAGAACTTCAGGAGATGCATTCTAAGACCATTATCAAAAGAGAAAGTAGGGAAAATAGTAGGAAGAAAAGGAACCTGGAAAGGTAACCAAGGTTGAGGATCAAATAGATTAAAGCTAAAATCTGTCAAAATGTAATTTACCTGGTTTATCTAAGCAGCAGATCACACAATTGTTAACAGCTTTTGCATATCCTTGAGAACACAACACACTGAGCACTTGGCAGTTGGCACCAGTTTACTAGATAAGGCATATTTACTGCTAAAAAGGTTCATTCATCGCAAACTGGAGCACATTAGATTATCAGATAATCATGGGTTTTTCATTATGGTCCAGCATGATTCCTGTACAGCATAGTAAAAAAAAAAATAGTACTACCTAGTAGCTATACAGCAATACAAATTATCAAAAACTTGTTGGTTTTACCACGGATAATTGGTCATTGGTTACTCAAGCAATCTTTATAGACTAATGTACAACAAAATAATTATTCCATTATCTCATAAAAAAACAAAAAAAATATATTCACATGTATGCTAACCTGATAACAATATTGCCTCTCGTTCTGCACTGACGAATACGGAGGTTAGCAAGTTTTCCATTTTATTTAAGAAACAGCATTTCTTCATCCTTCTCCATGATCTTGAGAAATTGTATTTATACGCATGAGGTATATACATTGCAGACCGTAGTTGAAATGCAGTTATCTTCCAGACTTTTACAGGTCTCAGTCGCACACTACGCTTCATTGGACTAAGAAAGAGATCTATCCAGCTACAAGTCCAAGAATATAAAACCATTGCACAAAATGGATCTTCCTTTGGGCTTTGCTCATGTATGGCTGTACCCATTATTGCTTGTCTAAGCAGCAGAGACAAGCATGTACAACCTTTGCACCCACACTACTGGTCAAAACTGATGCACCCCACCTTATCCTCACAATCCAGTTTAAGAAGTCACTCTTCACAATTCACTTATCTCTGTACTACGACGAACAAATCGAACCCCCAACAAGCACATGCCTGAGTCCTGAAGCTAATGCAGTCTTCCAACAAATCACTGTCAGTCTTCCGTTATCAACCAGACCACGGACATAAAGCCATGAGAACACCGACCGAATTTCTCACACAATCTGCAATCTGTGAATCCTAGATCACCACCTTATGTAACATTCCACGCATCACCTGGCATTTAGTCAAATCAAAATCAATGGATTAACCCAGGATCCAGAGAGATTACCCATGCCATCGCAGAGACAACCTTCCTGCCTATGAAATCAGGTTGCACATGCCCCTCTGTTAAGGATGCCAGATTTGCGATCGGCCTATGTGTGTCCACCACGGTGAAGTTGTCTGCCTGACCCACCACCCACGTTGAGACCAGCCTGCTGCCTGCCTGAATGTGGTGTTAACTTTCATCCAAATCCACGGATCACTCGGCTAATTTGCGGGAATGCAGCCAGTGTACCGAATTACCAATCAGCTCAGCACGACGGCCATGTCTCTCCCATCCAGGACACCGTGCTCAGCGCTGCAAGAACGATTGGCCAGATTCTGTCATGCAGTCATGGCGTCCTCGGCACGGCGGGCACGACGGCGGCCGGGGAGGAGATCTCAGCAAGGACGACGCGGCAGCGCCGGCGCCAGCTCTCACGCCGCATCCGCACACCCACACACCGTCGCGGTGGACCCCCCCGGTCCGGTGGGGAATTCCGTCGAACAGGTCGCGGGCACACGCACGGCGACCGCACCATCCTCCTCCTCCACCGCCGTTGTGATCCAAGAAAGAAAGACAATGATTGACCGTCAGCTCCGGATCGCCAACAACAGCTGCAGCTGCAGCTCCAGCAGCAGAAATGGTGGTGGTGCAGGTGCAGCCCTGAACAGTGAAGCAAGCAATCACCATTCACAAGACAACAACAGCAACTCAGCAAGGGGGAAGGAAAGGACCACCGTTCCATTGTAGCTACATGGGGGATGCTGGGCTGCAGCCTTTTGAGCTAGCATGCAAGGGACCTTACCTTACCTGCTTTTGGCCATGGTGGTCAGTTGTAGCTAGGGCTAGGCTAGGCCAAACTGCTGCTGCTGCTGACCTCTAAAAGCCATGGCCATGGACATGGACAACAGAGTTAACAGTCTTATTAGTACTCTCTTCGTTTTCTAATAGGGGTGTGTTTAGTTAACGCTAAAATTGAAAGTTTGGTTGAAATCGAAATGATATGATGCAAAAGTTGGAAGTTTGTGTGTAGGAAAGCTTTGATGTGATAAAAAAGTTAGAAGTTTGAAGAAATAGTTTGGAACTAAACTTGGTCTATATATGACGCCGTTAACTTTTAATATACATTTAACTATACGTTTTATTTAAGAAGTAAAAGTTTATGTAAGTGTATAAGATATAAACAATACTTTAAATTATTTTAATGATAAAACAACTTACAACAAAATAAATGATAATTACGTTTTTTAATAAGACGAATGGTAAAATGTGTGTCCAAAAATCAACGATGGCATCTACTCCCTCCGTCTCTAAATATAAGAGATTTTAGGTGGATGGGGCGTATCCAAACTACGAACCTAGACATGCTCTTGTCTAGATTTGTAGTACTAGACTACGTTATATCAAACCAAAATCCCTTATATTTAGAGACGGAAGGAGTATTAAAAAACGGAGATAGTATCGCAAACGGGCAGCATGCAGCAAAGGTCAAGGTGACCAAGATATCAGATCTCCCATGGATTAATTGATTTCCATGCTTGCGCTCGTATTCTATCATTGTCCCTTGATGGCAGTGACTGACATATAGGCTAGGGTTTGACAATACGTCGGTTACTGCAGTAACTAGGTTTATTACCGTCAGGGTGAAAAATGGTAACATCACGATTGTCCCATCAAATTTAAACAAAATTCAAAAGTATCCTGAATTTTGATGGATTTTATCTGTTTTTTCATGGTTTGCCATGGTAACCACATTTATCGCTAGGGTGTAGTAACCTAGACCAAGATAATAATGTACTCCCTCCGTACTCGTAAAGGAAGTCATTTAGAGTAATGTTTAAGTCAAACATTAGGAATATAAATTATGAATAACTCTCAAGTTGTTGAGTTTGAAAATATAAAAATTATATAAATAGATTTATCTTTAAAAAAAATACTTTCATAAAAGTATATATATATATATATATATATATTACTTTTTAATAAATATTTTTATAGAAACAAGAAGTTAAACTTGTGTTTTAGAGACCGTGTTACTGTCCAAAAGGAAGGAATTTTACATGTGCTTGTAGAAGGGAAAGTTATGCTTTTGCCGTGAGGTTGGATGGCACGAATAAAACGATTTAATTAGCTTCCGTGGGAGTTGAGAAAGCAATCCAGTGATTTACATGAAGTTAAATTTATATGCCAGAATAATAGTTATTGTGGGACTACCACGTGGCAAACAAACATGTATTTGATCGGGCCATCTCGGTGAGATGGCTTAGGCTGTGTTTGGCACATGTATTCCCAACCCCTCTCCCTCGTTTTCCGCTCGTACGCTTTTCAAACTACTAAACGATAGGTTTCTCTTAAAAAAATTCTATAAAAAAGTTGCTTAAAAATCATATTAATCCGTTTTCAAGTTAATTTTAGTTAATACTTAATTAATTATGCGATAGCTGTTTCATTTTTCATGCCGGAGGGATAGACTCCCAACCGGCACAAACGAACGATGCCAAATTAGTTTTATTAAATATAAAATTAAATATATTTTGATATAATATTTGTTTTGTATTGGAAATCTTACTGTATTTTTCTATAAACTTAATTAAACTTTAATAAGTTTGACTAAGAAAAGTCAAACGACTTATAATATAAAACGTAGGGAGTATCCCCTACTTACAGTGAACGAGTTGTAGTATACATTTGACGTAGAATATGAATTGTACTTTTAGTACTAAAAATAATATTGGTGCTTCTTCTACAATAGGGTTTCATGTAAATTAGGTACAGTGAATGTGTACCATGGGGGAAAGAGATTCGCTACTATTTGGGCGTACCTCACCATGAGGACGGCCAACAACACAACCATATGCAATCATGCAACATGGAGTACTCCCTAAGTCTCCAACACACACTAGTGCACGGCGAGAAAGCCAAAATAATGCATCTTTGTTCCGGTAAAACCACTAGTTACGTACATAACCAAGCACAACTTTGTTCCTGTTCAGATTGATGATATTTTCAACCATATTATTATTTGATAAAATTAATAATTATATGTCTACGTTTACTTTGTTATCAAATATTGGTAATGTGTATATAATTTTGATAATATTATTAAGCCAATCCTATCAAAATTTTAGCAATATTATCAACTTAGGTTTATTTTGGCATCAATCTGAACAACTCCAAATTAAGAGTCGTTAGTTGAGATCCGGATAAAACCAATAGTTACGTACTTAACTAAGCACCACTTTATTTTTGTTTATCAAAATATTGGATAGACCTAAGGACAGACCCAGGCCTCGGACCAGAATGAAAAGTCCACTATGAAATATAGATTTTTACCATATAAATTATAGCTTGGCCTAAAGTCCAATGAGTCAACCCGTCCTTGGATAGACCAGTCGTCAGTCGAGACTGGGGAAGGTAGGAGGCTAGAAAATAATTTATTTTGAAATAAAGTTTGAACACTAAAAATGAATGAGTCTGTTCAGCTGCTCTACACAACCGTTGCCATGCCGCAGTCACTGATAGAAAATATTGTATGTGTTAGCTGCACTACAGTAAATATCAGTGCAGCCGAACAGAGCTAATTTATTTTAGAACGAAGAAAATAAGCATAATTGTTATAAGGTTTATTTAAAACACTAGAATTTAACGAAATATTCATACCAAGGGGGCTGCAGCATGTACATATATGAGCAAAACTGGCGAAAGGGTCTGTACCCTAGTGGTTACAAGAGCCTCCGTGGTACCTTAGGTCCTGGGTTCGACTCCCCATTGGAGCGAATTTTCTAGAATTTAACGGCTTTATGCTTTTAATGGTAGGCGACGTACCCGTCGACAGCGAGGCGCCTATGGTGACTTCGTCAATCTTAAGTATTTCCTTGGCCCAGTCTTTGAAGATGCTTATAAGGGTAAGGTTTGCGTGCGTGTGTTTATAGGGGTGAGTATGTGTGCGTTGTGAGTGCCTGCGTTGTACTGTGTAATTAAAAAAAAAGAAAACATATGAGCAAAACTGCAGCCACAGCATCTGCCGTAAAAGGTAAGGAAGCAGGGGAGCCAAGAAAGAGCCAAATGTTGGCTGGGATTGGCGACCAGATTTACCGAAAAGGTTGCTCCACTTTTCGGTCCCTCTCCTTCACCGTGCCTGTCACCATCTTTTTGGCAACGCACATAGGAACAAACTGGCCCAGCTAGAGGCATGCACACACATCTACCTGCCATACGGGCCCACACATACGTATACATTGTACTGCTACATAATATACATTTATGTACAACATTACGAAGTAAAGTGCGAATATTTCTTATTTGTCTACTATGTCAAGATCACGCGATCCTTGTGTAAATGTCCATGATAATAAATGGAGAATAGAGGACAAATAAGAGAATTGATTGCCTTTTAAGGTCGTTCAATTAACGCATCAGAATCTAAACTGTAGTAGTTTTGGTCTAAGTTGTGCTCAAGTGACCAGTACTGGAGGAGCCACCTCTCGGGCAGGTCGGGTGACCTCCGCTATCTCCACTGTCAATAGCCGTCGACACTTATAAAAATTAATCGATCATTAGAAAATACTATTAGTCACCCAGCTGGCTTGACGACGTTGCTAGCTCCACCACTGTAAGTGACAGTCCCAGTTTAGAAAATAAAAACCTAAGACCCCAAATGGAATTGAAGTACTCCTTGATTGCTTCTCCTGCTCGCTCTTCTTTCTTCCTTTTCTTATCTCTCCCAAACTCAAAACAAGTTTATACCTCTCTCACGGGTTATAGCTAGCATGCCCTCTTAAACTGCTGCCCTCCTCTTTGAGCATATGCTCGTCATCTCCTCACGCTCAAACCACTTATTCCCTCCGTTTCAAAATGTTTGACACCGTTGACTTTTTAGCACATGTTTGACCATTCGTCTTATTCAAAAACTTTTGTGAAATATGTAAAATTATATGCCTACATAAAAATATATTTAATAATGAATCAAATGATAGAAAAAGAATTAATAATTACTTAAATTTTTTGAATAAGACGAACGGTCAAACATGTTTAAAAAAATCAATGGCGTTAAATATTTCGAAACGGAGGGAGTACAAGGCTACCCGCTTATCATAGAGAGGCAATAGTCCGAGCACAAGGGATGCAAGGATCCAAGCGCACGAGCAATTAGGCGGAAGAATGGAGAAAAGGCAGTGCGTAGTGAGACGGGAGAAAATTGAACCCTAAAAACCGGTTTAGAGAGAGAGAGGAGGAGATTTTTCTTTTTTTTCCCTTTTGATACACTTATAAAATGGTAATGTAAATAGACTTATTCCATGATTAATAAAACGCCACATATTTCATGACTAATCCGAGTAATAGAGTAACCGATATTAACACCAAAGAGGCGGCGGTTGCGTGATTTTTTTTTGACGGGTTGCATGAATTGGTAGCAAGCTAGAGGACAAGTTGCAACTTTAACCGCGGTAACAAAAGGTCAAGGTGTTCATCATGCATGTACCGCAACACGGGAACAGGGCCAGCGACGACTTTTGTGTGAGTTTTTGTGGTGACCATCCATGCATGCATGATCAGTGCATAGCTTGCTGTTTACACCCGTACATTGTCTGGGTTTAGCTGTCCCTCAATGAAAACGGTGGTAAAAATTCCCGACCAACTAATCATCATTACTGTAAAAATGAAAATGTACTGTTTTTTGATATTTAATATGTTATACTCCCTCCGTTTCACAATGTAAGTCATTCTAACATTTTCCATATTCGTATTGATGTTAATGAAATCAATACGAATGTGGAAAATGCTAGAATGACTTACATTGTGAAACGGGGGAGTAATATTTATCAGTGTCGTAGTGATGTCACTATTTAATAGTTGTATAATAAATACTCCATCCGTCCCATAAATATAAGGGATTTTGAGTTTTTGCTCGACGGAGGAAGTATGTGAAAATTCTCATACCGATCACGTAGACATGATACCATTCTCGACCGTTTTCATCTCGTAGTTGCTTGATTGATCTTCGAACTTTAAACTTAGGCTGTGTTTAGTTTACACTGAAATTTAGAAGTTTGGTTGAAATTGGTACGATGTGATAGAAAGTTGTGTGTATGAAAGATTCGATGTGATGGAAAGTTGAAAGTTTGGAAAAAAAACTTTGGAACTAAATAGGGCCTGTGTGGAGTTAAGTATATTTAAGGTTAGGGGCAGTAGAATTTTAACCCTACTGATCACACGTGTGGTTCTTTTTTCTAACATTACTTAAAAAGCACATACTTATCTATTACCTGAACTTTATTCTAAAATAAAGAATATAGCCTTTTTTTTAGTGATTGTGTTAGTCAAATGCTCAACTTTTGCAAAACAAAAAATAAAATTAGAAAAAAACTCAATCCTGCTACGCCCCTGTCTCTGCGAGACTGGTGACACTGTCCACTCTGTTGCCTACCGTTGCTCCACACGCCCACCTCTACAAGAAGCTTCATCACCACCTCAAACACACAAACCTCTCCTCACTCTCACTCGCCCATGAAGCCGTCGTCGCCGTCGCCGTCGCCGCCGCACGGCGCCGCCGCCGTGAAGCAGCCGGCCTCCTCGCCGGACGCGCGGCTGACGCCTTCCTCGGTTGTCGCCGCCGCCGCTGTTGGCATAGGTGTGACGCCCCCGCGGCGCAGCTGCGACGACGCGGCGTCGTGCGTCGTCAACGACGTCGACGCGTTCGCGCGCACCATTGCCAGCATCAGGTCGAAGCCGGCCTCGGCGGCGGCGGCGGCGGCCTCGTCTTCGTCGGATGGCGGCGGCGACCACCTCGCCACCGTGCTGGCGCACTACGCGGCCAGGTGGCTCCCCGACGTCGCGTCGTCGCCGTCGGGGAGGTTCCTGCTGCCGCCGCAGAGCCCCACGGCGACGTGGATCAGGAAGCGCCTCCTGCTCGAGTCCCTCGTCGCCGCGCTCCCGCCCGACGGCGGCGACGGGGACGACGGCGGCGGCGGCGTCACGTGCGACTTCCTGCTCCGCCTCCTCCGCGCCGGGAGCATGGCCGGGGCCGACGCCGCGCTCCTCGCCGACCTCGAGGCGCGCGCGGCGCGGCGGCTGGACCAGGCCTCGCTCGGCGCCGTCATGATCCCGGCGTTCCGCGCCGCCGCCGGTGACGCGCCCGGCGCGGGCGCGACGCTGCTCGACGTGCCGCTCGTGCTCCGCCTCGTGCGCGGCTTCCTCCGCGAGGGCGGCAAGGCGGGCGCCGGCGGCGGCGGCGGCGCGGCGGCCGCCTGCAGGGTGGCGAGGCTGGTGGACGCGTACCTCGCCGAGGCGGCGCTGGAGGCCGGGCTGCGGCCGGCGGAGTTCGAGGAGCTCGCGCGCGCCGTGCCGGCGCACGCCCGCGCCGCCGACGACGGGCTGTACCGCGCCGTCGACACCTACCTCAAGGTGAGTGTGCATCGATCGCGCGCCATGGACACAATCATTTACAATTATGTCACAATCTCTCTTTGCCTGGTGATGATTATGTTTTCACGATGATTTGATTAGTTAAATACTCCCTCCGTATCAGTTTGTAACAGGATGTAAGACGTTTTAAGTTTAGCTAAAGTCAACTGCTTTAAGTTTGATTAAATTTGTAGAAAAAAGTAGTAACATTTTTAACCTAAGACAAATTTATTATAAAAATATATTCAATTATTTATTTGATAAACTAATGTAGTATTATAAATATTACTATATTTGTCTATATTTATCTAAAAATTTAGTTAAACTTAAAACTGTTTGACTTTGACTAAAATTAAAAACGTCTTACAACCTGGAACAAGTGAGCAGTATTTACAAATAATAATCTTCTGTACATCGTGGCAGTATGTTCTGGTAGGAAGAAATAGGGTCTCGATCTGGCCGTTAAAGATCGGTTAAGAATGCATCGATGGCTTTAATTATCTTGGAACATGATGTCATGATGCATCCATTTAATTAACATGTTATATGATTAGGGTGTTATCAA
Organism: Oryza sativa Japonica Group; assembly: GCF_034140825.1. Classification (NCBI taxonomy): domain Eukaryota; kingdom Viridiplantae; phylum Streptophyta; class Magnoliopsida; order Poales; family Poaceae; genus Oryza; species Oryza sativa. Next base: position 4,673,723 of record NC_089039.1, read on the forward strand.
TATCGTAGCATGTTGGTTTTCTTAAAAAAAATGGAACACAAAATCACTATGCTACATTTTGTAGGAAATGCTAGCTTAGCTAAATTTTTCGTCACAAATAACAGTGTGAGTGTGTGACGCTAAATATTTGAGAAAAAAACACATTATAAGTTAATTACATAGGACTAGGAGCAATGTTGCCAACTCTGATCGTTTGAACTATGATTGATAAGATGAGGAAAAAAAATAAAGCAACTAAAACTAATTACTGGGTAATTATTTTTATATTAGTGCTAGTAGTGGTTTAAAGTCAATGAAAATATATTACGATGAAAAATTAAAAAAATATCTCCAACGTATTTTTTTTAAAAAAAACCTAAATTATATGATAAGCTATATCAAGTATTTTATTTGTCCCAAAATATAATAATATATAAAGTTCAAAATTATTCCAAATATAACAATTACCACTTGTAAAAGATATTTTTTTATTACTCCTAAACTACTCATCCTATCCCTTATCTAGTACAGACCTATCGTAAGAAGATAAATAAATCTTTCTACCCCTCTTATTTGTAGCCGTGTAAAAAATTAAAACTTATTATATTTTAACAGAGAGCAAGCTATAGTATATAAAGCAAATGAATGAAAATAATACAGTACATGTGGAGAAAAAAAATTGGGACTGTGGCCCTGTTTAGATCCCAACTCAAAATTAAATTTTTCACCCTATCACCTCGAACATTTTAACATCTATATGAAGTATTAAATATAGACTAAAAACAACTAATTGCACATATTGCGACTAATTTGCGAGACGAATATTTTAAACCTAATTGTTTTATGATTTAACAATATGGTGCTACATTAAACATTTGCTAATGACAGATTAATTAGACTTAATAAATTCATCGCGGTTTACTAACGGATTCTGTAATTAGTTTTTTTATTAGTGTCTAAATACTCTATACGACACTCTATATAGTATCTTAATTGACACGTCAAAACTTTACACCCCTACATCTTAAACATCCCTTTATCTCCAAGATTCCCATTTGCAAACCAGGGTGAGCATGCCAACTTAAGATATGAGATGTGGTGATTAACCCCTTTTCACCTTGGCATTGGCTGTCCATGATGTGATAGGCCAAAAAAGATTTTCCATGCACGTATTTCCATGCATGGTGCTGGAGGCGATGTGACTGTGTTGGAAGCATATGCGACGGTCGAGGTAAAAAAAAAAGAATAACCATGGAAGTAAGAGAGGCCAGTTTCAGGCTCGGTATGTGTTTCTGCGTGTTTGACCGCACGGTAGTTCATGTTGGACCATTCCTAATCATCATTTTGCTCAGGAGTCAGGAGTGTGTTTTTGGTTTTTGTGATTAAGCTCAATTACTTTGCGTTGATACGACGATTATTGTTTAAGCCAATGTTTAAAATTTGAAATTAAATCAGACGTTTCTTTTCCTTTTGTTCACTCGAGTTTGACTCAAGGCCACTTAAGAATAGAGGTATAATTGTATCCATTCGATTCAACTACATATAATTGTGTTTGGGTTTCATCATTTGTTTATTGGTTTTTCGATCATAACTAAAATTTTGAATTGTAAAACTTAATTTTAGAGTTGTTTTTGAAGGTTTTATTTTTTTTATCGTAGTCTATTTTCTAATCTTGTATTTTAAACCGCTAACAACTCGAATATAAATTTATCTATTTCGTGCATTCGTTTCGGTTTATCGGTCATAGCTCAACCGATCATGATCATCTTATAGGCCGCAAAGAAAAAAAAGCTTTCTAAACTGACCACTGTTTTTTTTTAAATAAATGAGAATAAAAATTGTTCCTATTTGAACAAAACTATTTCCACTCCCTTTTATTTTTCTCCCCCTGTGCATGGATCCTTCTTTGCTAGTGCTTCACTGCCACTTATGTCATTGCTTGAATAGAAGAGACCAATGAGAGTATCATTCAGCATCCCAACTCCACACCAACCAATTTGTATCGATCACCAGCAACACACGGTCCAGTCCCATCGGAGGGCAAAAGTCACTTTGTTTTTTGTCCTAGCAATTGCCATGTTTTGGTACACTCTCACCAGCTAAAATCACACATGCAGTGCAGTGCAGTGCAGTGTGATGCTGTTCTGAAGAAAACGGCAGAACACAGATGTGCTCACGTGAGCTACCTAGCATCGCTGCTTCAGCTCGATCAATCCAATCCAACTGCTGCAAGTGCTATGCAACAAGAGAGTTGTTACCCTGCTTGTTGGTTTCATTCTTGTAGCCTCTCACTTTTTTTTAAAAAAAGAAAACCAATTTTTGATATCGTCATTTTTAATATGTTAGCATAGATTTCATATGTGCTTATTAATTGCTTATAAAGATTGGTGTATGTTTTTGTAGGGATGGATGTGTGTGCGTATATATAAGGGTTTGCGTTTGTAATGTGTTTAATAGAGAGGGAGAGAGAGCGTGCATGTTTAAAATAATGTGATAATCAAATTTAATCTAAGTATCTACTTTAAAAGAGCACAAAATGTTTTTAAGTGTTAATGTTAGTGTGAATTTTCATGGATAATTAATTGGCATGTAGAAATTTAACCTTTGATGAAAAGAAAACGTAAGTGCTCCTCTGTAATATATAGTATCTATTTTACAAGATTTTGGTTACGATTTGGTTCAATTCCTCCAAAATCCCTTTGAAATTTCTCCATTTCAAAAAAAAAGAGAAAAAACTAAGTGGTTGATTAATTTGCTGTGTGCAGGCGCACCCGCACGCAGGGAAGGAGGAGAGGCGATCGCTGTGCCGGCTGATCGACGCGCGCAAGCTCACGGCGGAGGCGGCGGCGCACGCCGTCCAGAACGAGCGCCTCCCCGTGCGCTGCGTCGTCCAGGTCCTCTTCTCCGAGCACGGCAGCAAGCTCACCCGCCTCGCCGAGTGGACCACCGGCTCCTTCCGCTCCCTCCAGTCCCGCAGCCCCGCCGACCTCATCGTCACCGGCGGCGGCGCCAATGGCGGCGCGCGGTGCCCCTCCAAGCGCGAGGTCGCCGCGCAGCACCACGAGCTCCGCCGCCTCCGCGAGGACGTGTCCCGCCTCCAGGTGCAGTGCCACGCGCTGCAGGCGCAGGTGGACAGGCTCAGCTCGGAGCGCCGCCGCCGGCCGGGGGGCCTGTTCAAGCTGCTGTTCGGCGGCGGCGGTGGCGCTGGCGCCACCGGGGCCGTCGTCGTGGACGACTCCGACAGCGGGTTGGACAGGACGCCGCTGAGCGGGAAGAAGGGCGTCGTCGTCCGCGCGACCGCCGCGGCGGCGGCGGCGTCGACGCCGGCGTCGGGCACGCCGGCCGTGGCGAGGTGGCGCAGGTCGCACTCGTGAGAGCGCGGCGTCGCGCGCCATGTGTGTCGGTAGAGCTGTAACGACCAAGATCATCATCCAAAGACAAGTGTGGTCTTAATTCTCTGTGTTCGTGAATTCTTCTTCGTTTCATGTGCCTTCGATTGTGAATTTGTGATCGATTCGCTGCTTCTTGGCGCTTGAGGTGATGAAATTGAAATGAACTTGGTTTTCTTTTCTTTCTTTTTTTTTTTGAGAATTATACAGTACAACGTAGACACTCACAACGCACGCGCACTCATCCCTATGAATGCACGCACGTAAACCCTATCCAATGAGCATCTTCGAAGACTGGGCTAGCAAATCCTTGAGATTAACGAAGTCACCGTAGGCGTCTCGCTGTTGGGTACGTCGTCTTCCACTGAAAGCACAACGCCATTAAATCTCTTGTAACCATTAGGCTATAGGCCCTTTCGCGAAATGAACTTGGTTTTTTGTTTGTTTGAGGCATTCGATATATGTGATATATCCTATGAGTATGGAGGCTTCAGCGACCGACGTAAATGGATTCTAAATCTCTTAAAAGTATATCCACTCCTGTATTTTTTTCCCTAAATTCAATGTAAATAGTTATATATATATTTTTTGAAAAAATTGACGATGTAAAGCATAGTGACATCTAACACTCTACACCAAAAGTTAAATTCAAATTCGATCAACACATTAAATAAAAAGACAAATTCTTATATGAATAGTAACAATACTATTAATATCGGATCACGACTGATGAAGTTTGCCTTGGACTTCTGCTAGCGCCTCCGTCAGGGATAAAGTCAGTTTACAATTGAGCAGGGTTCAAAATTCCAGACCGCAAAGACCCCCATACAAAATTATTTCGCTCAATTTTCTTTTTTGGAATTTTCCCAATTTTGAATATAGCAAAATTATTCAAATTTGACCAAATTTTGTTCAGAAAAATCAAATTATTTCGGATCAAGATTTCTGCAATTTCTGAAATTTCGGTCCGTTCAGTAGATAGCGAAAATTGAAATTTTGAACCTTGCAACTAAGTGCATTTATACTCATCTCTTGCATATCGTCCAAATGGACATATATCTTTTTTAAGAAAAAAAATTAATAGCATAGAATACAATGTTACATATAACTTTAAGTTACTATATTAGAAAACGGAGTGGGGACTTGGAAGAAGAGTAGGAGGGCATGGTGAGGAGGAACTCAACCTTAGGCCTTAAGTTGTTTAAAATGCGATGCGCTGGCATTCAGCCCGAGCGCTTCACGTCGGTGGTGTGGGGAGAATCGTTGCCACGAGTGTGTTTGGGCCCACTAGCCTGAAGACCGTGCATCCAAAGAAGGGCACCTGTTTTTCGGCGTCACCGAGGGCGCGTGGCGCAAGTCACACAGCGCTATGGAGCTCGTGGCCTCCTCGCCGGTGTTCGCCTCCAATCCCAAAATCGCCCTACCACTCGCGCGCACGACGGCTAGGTTTTTCCCTTCCCACTCTTGCCCTACTATCTCCTGCACGCACGCCAACTCCATTTTCCCCTTCATGCGCTCGTCCTTCATATCGATGGACATTTTATTTAGAACATATCAAATATATTTGACCCAACATCAAGGGAAGAAAGCCCAAAACAACACACACGGATCAATGGAGTTCAATACCTTAATCCTTGCAGCTGGGGAGGGGGTAGAGGGGCAGGTGTCAGTGGAGCCGCTGCCGCTGGTGGTGGAGCTGGAGGCGACGCATCAATTTGGAGATGGGGAGCAGGGGAGTAAACCCTCCCTCTCAGATGGAGCTTCATGGTCGCGACACTGAGGGTGGAAGGTGATGCAGCGATGCGAAGAAAGGCGATGAAGAGGCTCGATGATAATAAAGAGAGAGTCGGATGTCGGGGTAGTTGGGGAATATATTTCCTTTTGCTATTGGGTCACTTTACCTGGGACACAAGTACTGTAGGCTAAGTTTCTATCATATGTCTTTGATTTGTTTGGACTCTATTGAATTTCGTATCACGGATGTTGGTTCATGCTTTATGGCATTTCAACGAGCAAACTAATCCAATCCCGCAAAGGATTGTTCATGGAACTACTATCGAAATTATGCAGACCATTTTCCTAGTGTCATTCTTTTGTTCATTGCTATACCATCATTTGCTCTGTTATACTCAATGGACGGGGTATTAGTAGATCCAGCCATTACTATCAAAGCTATTGGACATCAATGATATTAGAGTGCGCCTCTTAGCGAGGGTGATTTAAGTGCAACGGAATGTACCGGTGGTTCGCGAAGCATATGGCCTACCGGTCAACTCCCATTCCCGTCGTCGAGAGACTTAAAAAAAACTATAGCATGCCAGAAACGGGGAGGAGTCCACATGCATTGTGGAGGCCGTTTCCCACATCGTTCTTAGGCCTAGCTGGGGACCAGGGCTTCTCAAGTGTAGTAGCTGCACTGCTCTTGCCCTTAGATAGAGGGCTTATGAAATACACTTCGGCCAAGGAAGAGTAGAATGGAGTGTTGACACGCGTGCATGAGTTGCTTGAATCTAATATCAATCTAAATTAGCCATCCAAAACTGACCAAATCATAGGAGAAAAAATATGCAGCAAAAAAATAGAAAACTCTTTTTTTTTTTCAATTTAGCATTGTTCAGGTTGCCTCAACTTATTCCTTATTCCTTGTCCTGGTTCTACAGTGAAACTCTCATCAGGTCAGTATTCACCTTTCCAATTTATGAAAGCTGTTAAGAAAAAAAGTTTATTCAAGGGAAAACTACCTATACTTGCTTATAATTAAAATTTGCCTTCCTTATTTTAGCACAACAAATCATATCCCTAATTTTTTTTTTCTGGCATGGATAATTGCAATCATACCATAGTTCTAACTCTCCTTGTCCTCTTCCTTCGCTACTCGAATCATGCTCAACGCCGATATATTTGTCCCGAACAACTTATCCCTTACAGCCATGTACTCCGGCCATGTCACGGCCTGATACACGGCCTTGCTCTCCGGCGACCCCGCCGCCACGAGAGGTGTCACCTTCATGTCGGCCGGCGGACCGAGGAAGTAGGGCATGGAGATCCGGTCTCTCTCCCGGTTCACGACGGCGCGGTGGAACACGCTGTGGAAGCGCCCGTTGGTGAGCACATGGAAGAGATCGCCGACGACGACGATGAGCGCCCCCGGCGTCCCCGGAACCGTCACCCACCGGTCCGGCCGGTGGCGGAGCAGCTGCAACCCCGGCACGGGGCTCTGCAGGATGAAGGTGAAGAAGCCTGAGTCCGTGTGCGCCGCCAGCCCGACCACCCGGTCTGGATCTGGACACCTAGGGAACCTGCGTGTGGCCATGTCAGAGTGACACGTGTCGATCAGCTCCAAACACCATTGCATGTGAAGATATATTTGTATGGAAAAGTATTTTCTAATTGTGTATCATACATGTAGTTTAAATAGTTATAAAAAATCATAGAATTTGATAAGATAGATTACAATAATAGTATAAAACACTATATAAATATGTAAAATTAAATTCGATCTACACACGAAGTAAAAATAACAAATTTTACTAGTATTTATTGCCTGATTTTATTATTTTTGTTTTTTTAGTTGTAGATTAAATATAGCTTGTTTATAAACTTATATTTTCTCAAAATCGTATGTAAATGATGGGTGCAGTGCTATGGCATCTATGCATAGAAAATCCACATCCATATGAGTTTACATACATGTTGAGGTGAATCGTCGACGTCAACGTTTCGCGGATCTTCCGCTCGGTCTCGCCGCCGGGGGCATCGTTGCCGGCGAGCCCGAGCGCCTTGAAGAACATGGCGAGGAGCCTCTCGCCCAGAGCTCTCATCGACGAGTCGTACTCCTCCATGGCGGAGCTGGCCGGGCCGGATCGGACGAACACGCGCGGAAGCTAGCTAGGTTAGTTGCATGCAAGCAATGGCGGATCGATCGATCGATCGGCGGTAAACGCGTACCAGAAGCGGTGGTAGTCGTCGCCGGCGTCGGGCCAGACGCGGCGGAACTCGTCGCGGATGGCAGGGGGAGGGAAGGTGTAGCCCTCGGCCCACATCTGCTTCGGGTACCGGAGGAGGTACGGCGGCACGCCGTAGCCGGTGTTCCCGCCGCCGGGCCGCCGCGCCCCGCGCGCCTTGTCGTCCGCCGGCAGCGCGAACAGCCGCGCCGCCTGCGCCTCGACGCGCGCCAGGGCCTCCGCGGTCACGCCGTGCCCGACGAGCAGGAACCCGCCCCACTCCTCCGCCGCGCGCGCCACCGCCGCCACCGCGGCGTCGTCGCCGCCGCTCATGTCCACCACCGGCACCGCGTCGCCGCCGTCCGCGTCCGCCGCCGCCACCGGCGCGGTGTCCTTCTCGTGCATCCCCTTCCACACGTGCGACTCCGGCACGCGCTCCGCCCCGCGGAAGTTGAAGTAGGCGGCGGCGACGCCATTGTCGGCGGCGGCGGCCAGCGGCGAGGTCGGCGAGGTCGGCGAGGTCGACGACGATGTCATGATCTGCATGAACTCGTTGGCTAACGCACAAAAGCCTGTGACTAGTGATGTACGATAAATTAATTTGTTGGCATGACCATTTCTTTCGCGTGATTAATAACGAGATAGCATGGCTAAATTTGGGCTTGCATTATCTACAAAAAAACTAACTTCTCTCCGCATCGTTCGGCACAAAATCAGAAATGGATAGGATCGGATCAAGCTTTGTTCTAATTTAGTTCATTGTCAGAACTAAACATTTGTCATAGTTTTTTGTGCTCCCTTAATTTTGGTTTCGATCTCCTTCAGTTTGTGCTTTAATTATATACTCCCTCCGTTTCAATATGTTTGACGCCGTTGACTTTTTTAAACATGTTTGACTGTTCGTCTTATTCAAAAAATTTAAGTAATTATTAATTTTTTTTCCTATCATTTGATTCATTATTAAATATATTTTTATGTAGGCATATAATTTTATATATTTTACAAAAGTTTTTGAATAAGACGAACGGTCAAACATGTGCTAAAAAGTCAACGGTGTTAAATATTTCGAAACGGAGGGAGTACTAAAATTAGCTTATAGCATGTGAAATATTACCAATTAAACATAAAGTTCATTAAACTGCAAGCATTGAAATATTAAATTGTTGTTGTGTCAAAATTCAAAATTGTGAAAGAACTCGTTATGGGCCAACAAATGTAATTATATATGGGCCCAATTTTAGAGCTGTTAGTGGCCCGGCCTTTTTCATATGGGCCACTTTACTTGGTTGAGTTTAAACTTTCAAGGCATTAAACTTCAGTGGTCGTATGTTTATTTATATGGAGTAAGTTCATCACACGTCCCTCAAATTTGTCACCAAGTTTAAATTTCGTCCCTGAAAGGCAACACCAGATATGATATGTCCCTCAACTTCCAAAACTAACGGTTTTGACGGTGGTTTCGACTAACGTAGCGCCTACCATTGGCATGGCATGAAAACCCGTGAAACCCACATGTCAACGAGTGTCCGGTTAAAAATAAAAAAAAATGTTACAATGGGTTCCACCTTCCTTTTGTTTTCTTTCCTTGTATTGTTCTTTCTCTTTTCTCCTTTCTTGCTTCCTTTACTTCCCAGTGACGAAGCACGGTGCGTCGGAGAGGAGGGGAGGAGCTGCATCCTCTACTTCGCGCCGACGAAGAAGGCCGTGTCCACACGTGGCGCTCGCTCTGGCGTTGTCAACTTCGCCATCCACATCCATTAACTTCTTCCTCCACGACGCATTTGTCCACTTCCCGAAGGTGGCGCTTGCCACAGCGGCTTCACGAGGCTCACCTTGCACGTGGAGCGGAAGAGCCATATACTACGGCAACAACCTCATGTTCGATGTGTTCCTGCGTACTGTGACCTGACCGAATGGCAGAGGAAGTACGACGTGGTCTCCCACCCGGTGGCGCGCCGAATCAAGGAGCTCCATGTTCGACAGTGAGTTCTGCCTCTCCCTCGGTCCCCAGCCATTAGAGACACTGGATCGCTTCTGGTGCGGCACTCCAGCAGCTGAGCGTGCGGAGCTCGCCACTGTGCACCTCGAGTCCGTCTTCCTCACTGGGACGGAAGATGGTTGCGCCCGCCTCCACTTCCTGGCATCAACCTGAGCAGGCTCCTCCTCGCGCATGCCACCGTCGGGAGCCGCTGCAGCGCCGCCCACCGCAGCACCTCCTGCTTGTTCTCCTCCTCCCTCCATGACCCTGACCCGCTGGTCGCCCTTCTTCTCGCCGCCCACGGCTGGTTGCCGGATGCCATCCATGAAAAGAAGCAAGACAAGACAAAAAAAAAAAGGAAAGGGAAAAAGTGGGACCCACTAAAATTTTCTTATTTTTAACCGAACACTTACTGACACGTGGGTCCCACCTTTTTTTAATTTTTAAGTACCACCTCAAACGCCATGTAGGCGTCACGTCAACCGCAATCGCCATGCAAACTGCCTTGGACCTTATTTGTACCGATTTCAAAAGTTGAGAGACATACCGGTTTATGGACGAATTTCATACTTTGTGGCAAATTAAGGGACCTAAGTGAACCTCCTATGTTTTTTTTTGGTCATGCGAGTAAGGTGTTATTTGGTGAGTCCAATGTGACCATCATTGACATAAAATAACTCTAAGAGAATATTTAAATAAAACAAAAATCTATTTTAATTTCTATCAATAAGAATATAGGAGCTGCATCGAGCTAATATTGAGTGAGGAATCATCATCGAATCCGGACCATGTTAGAAATTATCCTAGAATGAATCCGGATCATGTTTTTTTTAAAAAAAACAAATACGAAACAAAATAGCTCACTATTTCTTGAGCTTTTCTGTCGGCCCTTGTTACGTGTTCTATCTCACTTTACATGATATAGAACGCCTATATAAAAAACCTACTCCTTTCGTCCCAAAAAAAAAGACAAACCCTGGTTTCCGTGTCCAACGTTTGACCGTCCGTCTTATTTGAAAAAATTATGAAAGAAATTAAAAAGACAAGTCACGCATAAAATATTAATCATGTTTTATCATCTAACAACAATGAAAATACGAATTATAAAAAAATTTCATATAAGACGGACAGTTAAAGTTGGACACGGAAATATAGGGTTTGACTTTTTTTTTTTTGAGACGGAGGGAATATGTTGTTGTCAGGTGTGTACGCGTGTATGGTATGCATATTACGCGTGTTCCATGTAGTCCTAAAAGAAAAAAAGGTGCTCGTCACGTCAGGTAATTAGTTTACCAAGGACTAAAGTCGCCAAATTTCACAACAAAATTCAGTCGAAGTTACAAAATTAGCCCAAACCCTCGACAAACATTTTGTTCAAGCCAAAACACTGCATAGAGTACTTATTTGATGAACATACAAATACACCAGGTTTCCATCCATTGCAGAGAAAAGAAAAGGTAATTAAACACATCAACACAACGCATTGCAGATTTACAGCACTCAAATAATTAATTAAGTACATAGATACATTTTTTATTCAGACAAAGCAGATGGACAACGATGAGTGTCCCAGTGGACGTCACAGTCCGCATATCACTTCGTCATGACGACGTCAGCAGCAGCAGCAGAGTGTCTCGAGGCAGCACTCGCAGGTCTCGTAGCAGCAGAAGCAGCAGCACAGTGTAAACAGGCTGAAAAGAAGCAAAATCATTTCTGAAACTGACAAAAAATAAATTTAACTGAAACAAACGAAAGATTAAGTGCTGTCAGGAACACTTCAGCTTGTAAGCTATAGCCAAAATTTGAATTTTAATTTTTAGAGGGTTTTCAATAGTAGTTTATTTCTCAGCATTTGCCTTTAAATTTCTAACAACACATATATGCAATTTTTGTTCATAAAATATATTTTTTTGGCGGATTAAGGTGTTGCGGCTTATAATCAGCACAAGCGAGACAATGACTATGTCACTGGCTCATAAATTTGAGAGTTTGAAATGAAATGGATTTATTGAAACAAAATCATATAGTACAATTTGATAGTAAATACTTCATCCGTATCAGAATATAAGAAGTTTTAGTGTTGGACGCGGTTATTAAAAAAGTATGTAGAAGTGGAGTGGTGGAGAGTTGTGATTGGATAAGTAGTGAAGGTAGGTGAGAAAAATGAATGGCGAAGGGTTGTGATTGGTTGGGAAGAGAATATTGGTGGAGAAATTATTATATTTTGGAACAAATTTTGAGAGCTAAAAGTTGTTATATTTTGGAACGGAGGGAGCTACTTCCATCCTGGATTGCAGCTCAGGTTTACTGTTCTTAGTACAGGAGTGAAAGCCAATCCTAACTGCATGAATTAGATATAGAAAAAAAATACACTACATGATAATGATTGGCAACTACCACACTGTTCATCAGATGGTGTATTCCATTTTATCAAACAAGACAAAGCTAGCTTGGTAGAAGCACTGTTTGGAGTGTTCAGTGTTGGGTGATGATTTATGAGTTGGATATCTCTGTCAGGAAAGTAGGCACCATATCGCTCTCTGCATTTTTGGATACTAATCTCTAGAGTCTAGACTTATCACAATATGAGCCATGATAATGATATATGTTTCAGCCTTTGGATGTTATGTATATCTTGATAGACTAGAGCAACTAGACCAAATACTAAAAAAAAAGTGAAATCAGTAAGAGAGAATTTAGGGCAATTCAAAGAAGGCAGATTCTTTTAAGACAGTTTGTGAGCACTATATTGCACATAGGATTTGTGTGGTTGGCTATCTCTGTCATATTCATGAAATTTGACACCATATCGCTTTTTTATCCCAGACAAAGACCCATAGTTTTTTTAGACAAGGGTATTTTTTACTCGGCCTCTACATCTAACCAGTTATATGCAGCCTTTTTAAATCAGGAACTTAGCCTATCGAATAGGGAAACCTAATCTGAAATTCGCTACTATAGAGATTTGAACTTAGGATATTGGGGTGCTACTCAGGTTACTGCAACCACTAGACTAAAAAATAAAATAAAATAAAATAAAATAAAAACCAAAGGCCGAGAGTGTTCTCCGTGCAGTTGTAACCTTTATGTAATTGGCTTCCAGTATCTAAACATATCACTTGTTCAGACTTTAGAGATCAGTCTCTAACCTTGGGGGCTTGATAGTTGATGATCATAGATCCTGGAGCCCTTTTAAGTTATGAATCTTGATAGCCTAGCCTAAATGCTCACAGAAATATCTAAGGAAATCCAGCTTGAACATAGCGACCACCTAACTGATTGCAGATGTCAGTATGATATGATCTTGTAATGTTCGATATTATGATCTTGTGAGTTGTAGCACAGAAATCTTGCCTATTTTGCGTAAGACAAACTAGTGATAAAAAGTGGTTACATCGATGTGAAATGTTTTAATTGAAACTTGAATGTTTATATCACAGTACATCCAACAAACTAGGCAAAAAAGAGTGTGGTTTGTGAATGTGTTTACTTTAAATTCCACAGGAAACTCATCAAGGATATCATTATCATTTAGAACTCCAGTAGAAAACACATTAAAGAGGTTTCGAGCAACCGAAAAGAACTTCTCTCTTCTCAATGAAATGAAATGCAATTCTTCTGCGTTTTCGAGAAGAAAAATAAAAAGAAGAGAACGTGACAGGAAGTTTTACCATGCATATAAGCAGCCTTTTTCCTCATGGCGCCTCTGAACATGATCTTTGTATGTCATCTCCTGGGCACTTGGAGGGTTATACATCTTGTTTTTTCTTCTCACTGATTCAAGTATTCCAGACCCTGAATTTGTACCAAAAGAGAAGAAACAAAAAAGGCTATGACAAAAGCTGGAAGATATGCAGTGGCTAAGTAGCTATCTTTGCGGATGTGAAGCCTTCTTGGCTTCTTTTATAGAGAGCAGCTCAGCTCAGCTCAAACTTCCAATGTGCCAGTTCCAAGCACACAAACCAGTAATAAAGACTTGACAATTGGAACAATAATTGTGGCTGTTGGTTGTGTGCTGTTTGTTGGAGTAGCTATCTATGTAGGCCGAGTTTAGTTCCAAACTTTTTTTTCAAACTTTCAACTTTTCCATTACATCAAAACTTTCCTACACACACAAACTTCCAACTTTTCCATTACAGCGTTCCAATTTCAACCAAACTTCCAATTTTAGCGTGAACTAAACACACCCTACAGAACAGTTATGTACTTATGTTCACTATATCGAAATTTACTTGTAAAGAGAATATCCTAAGCGCGTAGAATAGTAAATTTATCCAACTTTTTATTCAGTATATGTACTATTTCAGACCATTCAAAAATCAGTTCCCAAATTAATTTAATAACTTCTAGGTCTAGTTTCTAACTATCAACCCTACTACTACATGCTGCATTTTTTAAAAAAAAAAAACTTTGGAGAACTGGACAGATCACATCAGAATTGGATCAGACCAGATCCATAATGATTCTATGGGCAGATATATTTCTTACGAGTATGATATATCATATATATCTAGCATTCTAAAATGAAAAAGAGAGATGGGCTCCTCATAGCTGGATGAAAATGACTAGCATTGAATATATTTAGGTGAAATGAGGTCCCTCTAGCATTCATCGACAGATGGTTACACCATCAATCCATCATCATGTACCAGACTTTATTTTCTGAAACTATATAGTCCATCTGTCATTATTCAGGAATGGCGACATCCATCTATCTGTTCATCATTACAAACTAAGCATGGAAAAAATGCTGACAAGGAGGGAGGAAAGGTATATAATTAAGTTCTTGTCATATAAACAAGACTTGTGTAAAATTTTGGAACAGCTTTTCTAGAGGAATTTTACAGGTAGAATTCATAATATCAACCCCAGAGGTTAAAGTATAAGAAATATATTCATAATATCAACCCTTATACCACAAACATCCAGTCATACTTTTTAGTGTGAAGTCCAAATTTCCTATGCTTTTCAGCTTGTCAAGCAGACAAGAGGAGAACAAAATGCGGTTGAGTTATCAATTCATGAAAAGCACTGGGGACTTGCCTCACTTTTGTTCATACATCAAGTCAGGTGATATTGAATATATCCATTAGAATCGGTGAAATGAAGAAAGAAGCATTGACATTCGCATAAAAAACAGGTACACCTGGAAATTTTCCAAGAAAATCAATCTCAGTATCCTCAGTTGTTCACAGAGCAGTCGGGTTTAATTGGACATTATCTTCTCAAACAGAGAAATGTCCATCACTAGAGAGTACACCATTAAAGAATCACAAGTTCATCCTCAAACCAATAACTATTAATTACAGACTTGAGCACAAGGGGCTTACAAATATAACAAAATGCCCTGCACATAACCCATACAAGCTAACAATGAAATGAACCGAAGTACATTCGAAATTCCGAACGCATGTCATATTATGTCATGGTGGGTGCTACCAAGGGAGCAGATGCAGGAAGAACAGAGAAACCAATGTCTCCGGTGACTGGACGGAATGACGCGTTTCTCTCTAGGTTCTCCCATATAAGCTTTCTCCGCTCCTCAGATGCAGCTCGCTTTTCTTCCTCCTCTTGGAAATTCCTCTGACAAGTTAACAACAGTCCCTCATCCATTTCAAGGAACATTTTCCGGACGTTCATTGTTACATTTAGAACTGATTGGTTCCAGTGCCAACGAGTGTTCCTTTCCAGCGCTGGATATATGATCGGCATAATAGTTTGGCGATTTTGGGAGATCAAATCAAACAAGTGCTCATTGTTCCACAGGAATAGTGCCCTCTCAGCAACCTGTTAACAAGGATGAAAAATTGCTCTTGAGTTTCCATGCTACTCAACACCGTGTGCAAATTATAAAAAATTGCATATGACAAACAACTAATAAGATTTTCCATTCATCCTTTGCCCATATCGTTGGATGGCGCATACAAGTACTAGGTTGATCTAAGGCCTCGTATAGCCATAAAAACTCACACCAGTGTTACCTGGCATGAATATGAACAGGGCTACACTTATCTCTACTTCTCAAGCCTCATATAGTCCAACAACAAACTTCTCCAATGAAGAGAAAAAGGAGACAAGTATTGTATCCATTAAGCTTTCTAAAATATCCTTCTGCTATATCCAGCATATGTGTTATTTGTGAACTACACGGCAAAATTTTCATCACAGAAAATGAGTAGAACAGTTTCAGAACCTGGGATTTAACAATATTATATGAAATGCTCAGCTGACAAGTTCAATCATCTATACCCTTTTTTCCAGTTAAGTTTCTTGTTTCTTCCCTCTAGCTAGCAACCGTGACCAAAAACAAAAAAACGTTTATATTGTTGATTGGTTGATTCATATTATAGAGTTCATTGTCAGTTATGTAGTTTGGATGTTCCAACTCAGGTACTCTACATTATGCTATGTCTTCCTTACAAACCAGTCACTAGTGTTTTTTTTACACCATATTACCCTGTGCTACCACAGAAAAAAAATGGAGCCAGCTTGGAAGTTTCACAGATGCAAAGGGCAGGATGTTTGAGGTGATGTATTAATTTTGATAAGCTTCTAATTATTCAAATACAACATGGAGTGTTTGCTGCTTATTACCAAGATAACATGAACTCCCACCTCCACAAGTCATGCAAAGAGATGGTGGAAAACTAAGCAAAAAGAAGTAGGTTGTTTCTAATCTTGTAAGACCATGTGAAGGGCCTTACAAAGGGAACTCTTTGTGCATACAACACAAACTGTCAAAATAATTGACATAAAATGCAGTGCTTGTTTAGGAATACCAATGCTACAGGGAAAAAAATCCTGATCCTGAAATGAATTAACTCCCCAAATTATAAAACATGTGCATGACGACTTCTCAGCCTTTTTTATCACCTAAGCTAGATACTTGTTGCAGTGATGCGTCAGAACAATATTGAGTAGGCTCTAAAACAGTGAGCACTGGTTGACTAATGGATGTTTCAAACTGGAAGTCCAGGAACAGATTTTACCTGAAAGTGTGAGCTATTTAGACAGTGTGCAATCCTTCGAAACAGCGGAACCATGCACTTCTGGAACTCAGCCATTTCTGTCAATTCCAGCACCTCCTCCAACTCCCCAAGGAACATCATCTCCTTCTGACTGTTCGTCACTGGCCAGTACTTCAGTAGGCCTCTGATTACAGTCCCCGCGAGCTTTGGTTCCTTCTCGATGAATTGTATAATACAATACGTCAATTGCGGGAGATACACGCCCACCGTTTTCGGTTTGTGAAGAGGAACTAACGCCTTCCACAGGAACAACTTATGCTCCTCCTTCAATGGCTTCGCGAACCCACTAATCACACTCCCAAACACCTCCAACAGCTCAGCAATCCCATTGTGGCGATCGGTCTCGAACACGAACCTATAGAAGATATTGCTCACCGCCTTGCGGATGAAAGGCCGGTTGCCCATGAATTTGCCGTATATCCTATGCAAGACTGTCTTCAAGCATTCCCTTTCTCTCGGATCATCGGAATCGAACAAGTCGAGCAACCTAGACACAAAAGAATTGTCCATGTACTTGCGAGCAATCTTGACGTCGACGACCGGGGACATGACGAAGCGGAGGAGCAGCTCATAAACGGCCTGCAGGTGGTACCATGAGGGATCGAAGAAGGGCTCGTCTTCGTCGGCCTCCGCCGCCCCGGCGGCGCCGGACCGGACCTTGGGCGGGAACACCCTGAAGAGGTTGATGGCGAACATGCGGACGCAGCCGGAGATCATCGCCTCGGTGAGGGGCTCCTCGGCGGCGCCGACGCAGTCGACGAGGGACACGAGCACCTGCCGCTTCCTCTCCCTCTCCGGCGAGTCCCTCCCGCGCTCTGCGGCGGCAGCGGCGGCGGCGGAGGAGAAGTCGAACACGACGCAGCAGACGTTCAGCTTCCGGAGGAACACGTCCTCCCTGGTCTCCCCCTCCGCTCCTCCTCCTCCTCCTGCGGCGGCCGCGGGCGGCGCGGGAGGCTCCCCATTCCCGGCGCCCTTCGACAGCGGCGACTTGGCCGTCGGCGAGCCGCCGCCGCCGCCGCCGGATTTCGGCGCCTTCCACGAGATCTTGCCGAGAAACTGCTTCCACATGGCTCCCAACCCACTCCAATCAAACACCCATCCCTCTCAAAAAAAAAAAATCCACAACCACCAAGAAACCAAAAGCCCAAATCTTGCAAAGTTGCAAAGGCAAAGAACCCGTCTTGCCACCCACGCACGCGCTGTGTTGTGCCCGCCGCAGCGGCTCAGATCCGGGGGCGGGATGTTGGGGAGGGCGAGGGCGCCATGGATGGGGATCTCGAGGTGGGGAGGAGGAGGAGAGGGGGGGCAAAAAGCTGAGAGCTTTTTGGCGTTTAGGGCGGATTGGGAGTGAAGAGGAGGGAGTTTACAGCTGTGTTTTGCTTGGCCATCTCACCTGAGGAAGAGGATGAAGGATTGAAGAGAGAGAGAGAGAGGAGAGAGAGAGAGAGAGGGGATCATCTGGGCCGTCCATTTTTGAAGGAGGATGATGCATCGGCCGTTGAAACGATTTCTTTTTTGGAGGTTTTATTTATGTATAATTGTGGATGGATTGTGGGAATGGGTTTTCTCAGTTGGAAAAATGCATTTGCTTGCTACATTTTGTGTAAAGAATTATAATACATGGCATGGCTAGATTAGAGGGTTTAAAACGAAAATTTGTTGGTATCATAATAGATGCTAATTGCTACTCTCATGTCCTAGAATATAAGAACCTACGATCGGGTAGGCATTAAATGTTTCATCCGTTACCTAGGTTCTTATATTTTGAGATGGGGGAAATAGTAATTGACATTGCAATTGTAATTACAAATGCCAAGCAACACATTTTAGAGAAAAATGTTTTGTTCCAAAGAAAAAAAGAGAAAGCCATGAGGAGGTAGCAAGATATGATTATATCAATAATTGTTAGTGTTAGTGATATGCCCTAGAGGCAATCATAGAGATGATTGTATCATATACTATGTTTACATACTTATCCGACATTGTTCCTTGAAATAGATAACTCCTTATTGGTTAATGAATATGTGATTCTTTCATGAGACTCTTTATGTTGTTTGTTACTATTTCTAAAGGATCCCTGATCAAACATCATATGTGGAACAAATATGTTTATATGATCAGCACATGTATTAATTGATGATCATGTCTTATGGATCATGGTATAGAGATACCAAATTAATAATGTGAACACATGTTGGTGAACATGTTGTTGGATAGACCTAACATGAGACACTGCAAGAGCCATATGTGTTGTATCATCAGTGATCTCATTTAGTGTTGGTGTTGAATCCTTAGACCTGAGATTATCATGGTTCCCAACATGCGTAGTAGCTTACTTAGGGACTGCTAAACGCTACTCCGTAATTGGGTAGTATAAAAGTAGTTTTCGGGTATGCTATGAAACATGTAGTGGGATATGAATAATTAAGATGGGATTTGCCCGTCCTATGGAGAGATATCTCTGGGCCCCTCGATATTGTAGATTATGGAAGTGCATGGCCATGCCAAAGGTGATTGAGGAATCAATCACAAGTTGTCGGAGAATGAACTCCTCCACCAGGGAACCGTGAGGCCCCCCTTTGTGAGTTCGGCCGGGGGCAGCGGGTGAGATTCGAGGGCTTGGTGAGCGGAGCTGTGTGATCTTGAGAGGGTTAGGCCCTCCCAAGACGATGAGAAAAAAAAGGTTTATAAAGGTTCGGGCCACTGAGAAGCGTAATACCCTACTCCTGTGCATGATTGATTGAATGTAGAACACAAATGATTGGGGTTGCGAGACCCAAGCGCCAGTTCGCTCTGAAGTCCCCCTCCACCACTAAGCATGGATCTCCTTTTATACTTCAAAGGGATTACCACATGGGCCCAACAACCTAACCTAGCTCTGGTGGAGAAGTATTATAATCTTTGCATTAAATACATATCTTGTCTCTTGACTTGGGAAGCCAAGCACACGTCGTCTTGATGATGGGGCATGTCAAATCTTGCCGCCTGACACGAGGGATGCCCCTGTCAGTCACCATTTAATGGGTGAAGACTTCTGGGCTCCTATTACACCGGAAAACGGGAGCCTTGCTTTGACCAGAGCGGGAGGACCGACTCCGGCTAGGATAAGAGGATGAGAACCTCTCACCATCACTATTTGATGGGACATGTCAGGCTGCATGCCGCCTGACACACGAGCAGCGCACAGGCGCACTAGCTAGTCCCATCGGTCATTCGACCGGTCACAGACCGATTGAGTGCACTGCATGCCGCATTAAATGCGGCGTGGCGCGACCGCTCGGGACGCCATAAATGCGGGTAGGTGGGCACCTGGAGGCGGACACCTAACCCACTGTACATGGTGACCTAGAGAGGGGGTCGGGGGAGCTCGACCCCTAGTCACGGGAGGGGGCGGCCGCCGCCCGACCTCGGGCCCGATCCCCCCTCGGGGGGGGAGCCATGTGGTGCCTAGGGCGGCCTTCTCCCTCTAGTCTCGGCCAGGGAGTGGCCGCCGCCCTACCTCGGGCCCAACCCCCCTCGGGGGAGGGCCACGTGGCACTGGAGGGTAGCCTCCTCCATCCAGTCTCTGGGAAGGAATGGCCGCCGTCCTACCTCGGGCCTGACTCCCCTCGGGGGAGGGCCACGTGGCATCGGGGGGCAGCCTCCTCCGACTAGTCTTTGGGGAAGGAGTGGCCGCCACCCCACCTCGGACCTGACTCCCCTCGGGGGAGGGCCACGTGGCATCGGGGGGCAGCCTCCTCCCTCTAAACCTGATACCCCCGGGCCTATATCACCGACACAAGTTATGTAATCTATCAACAAGTTCGAGTGAATGATTGAGCTATTAGAGGATGGCACATATCTAGCCTTGAGCTTAATTGATATCGTGAGGCAAAGGGGTTCATACAAGTACACACTAGAGGTTCAGCCGATATGATCTTTATGTATGCCCGGTGGGTCAATACGTTCTGCTAGGGGCCGCTGTTGACACGTGGACCGAAAATGAGTTTTCGGGTTACAGCCGAGTATATATGAACCTATAGGGTCGCACGCTTAATGGGCCGGAATAAGGGGATTGGATAGAGATCCAATATGAGCTTAATGCGGATAAGGATCCGAATAGGAGTCCTACGGGCCTTGGAGGCCCGAGTGATGGATCCTATATATTCGTGAGGGGTGTGACCGGCGGAAGTATTACATCACGTGAGAAACCCTAGCAGTCACTTCCCTCCCCAAGCAAAACCCTAGCCGCGCGCGGGTGCTAGCACATCTGCGCGTGGCGTTCCGTCCCTGTACGTGTGGATACCGGTAGAGGCGCCGCTGGTTTGCGGTGCTGATCGGCGTGGGAATACGGCGAGGAGAACGCACAAGGAGGAGAAGGTCGAGCCGGTGCGATCGACTACTTCCTCTACATCGACGCGCGCTACTTCGCGAGAGTTACTTCGACTTCTCAGCGTCCTCTTTCGCTGCGCAGCGTGTCGAGTGGTAACGATCTATGATCTAATACTTGCATGGTTCCTGGTTTACGCGATAGAAAATTTTGATTTATGCTATTGTAGCCTACGCATATCCCAACAATAATATCGTTTGTTAATGAGATATCCATTATTAAAAAAACAATAGCATTGTTTCATGTACCTTTGCTACGAGTCGTCCTCCTCCTCTTCAACCATCGATTTTTTCCACGTAAAACAATACTACCAAAAAAAACCACCCCACTTGAAAATTTTGATCTTCTCACGCAAAATTGATGTTTCTGTAAAGCTGGATAGAAAAAAATTGAATCCCTTAAAATCATTATTCCACCTTCCTTTAATCTTATAAGTGTAATAGTGTCATAGAAAAGAACAGATAATTCAATGCGACATAGGCGGGAAACTTGGTGGTTTCAAGTCTTTTTTGGCTTAGAATTTATTTGTGTTGTGTAAGTTGTGTTTTTTTAATTTGACAAAAGAAAAACTTTACGACCAAAGTGACAATGCCAACTTTTTTTTCTCAGGTTGCTCTATATGATTGCCTAATTTAGGGACAACAGCTTGTTGGTGATAAGTGCGTGTGATCCTTTTTTTCAAAGGAAAGTAATGCCACATGATTAATTCATTTGTGATAAATTAATTAGCATGGTACGAAAAGCACATCTAGAGTGGGATGCATTTATGGGTGGATGTCCGTGATTTCTTGTTGATGTGGTTTATCAAAGAATGTATTAGGTAAATTAAAGAAGAATGTTGTGTTAGGTACATCATTGCAGTGTTTTCTTTGTCTGATGCACCTGTTGAGGACAAAAGAAGTCCATTATAACACATATTTGTAATTAGATCATCCAAAATATCTTTTCTATAATACATATTCTTATTGTTCAGAGGGAGTGCTCAACTTTTATAAATATATAAACACCTTTTCCTTTTTTTTTCTTTTTTCAAAGGTAAAAACAATACAGATGCCGTTGCTGATTTTGCTGATAATGTCTGACTTTTTTTTAATATCGTCTACTACTCCCTATGTTTCACTAAGACATTTTGGTCTTTCATTTTCATCATTAGTCTAAATTCACGTTAGCACTATTCCGTGCTCTACAGCGCGAATATTAGTTCGAGCGCCGCACAACGCCCTCTCCTTCCGTTTTCCCCCTTTCTACCACCCCACCTTTCCTCGCATCCCACCTTTTATCGGTTCGTTTTTTTTTGTTTTTTACCACTCCACCTTCCGTGTTTTTTTTCTCTTTTCCATCTCATCCGTGCTTCATAAATAGACCCGGTAAAATATTAACCATCCAGATTTTTCTGTTTTTCGTTCCTTCTCTGTAGTTTTCCTGTTTCTGCTTTTTAGTAAAATATTTACCGTCTATTTTTTCTTTCTGAGTTTTTCGTTTTTCTAGTATCTCCGCACGTTTCAAAAGTAATGAATTTACTCCATGGAGTTTTTCATTTACTCCCAGCCTCCCACATATGCTCGTTCAAAAGTAAACAAATTTACTCGCACATATGACGCCATACCTAGATAGTCGTAAAAGAATTACTACTAGCTTACAATGCTAGTAATTATTTTACCAATATTATAAATATTCTTTAGATTTTGTGGTCTATGAGTAAAACAATTACTACCTTCCTCTCGATATAGCCTATGATCTCGTAGCTACCATGTAGTAAAATATTTACTGATGTGTTCAATACACATTATAAGAGTAAAAACTGAGATTTCGTGGTCTGCGAGTAAAACAATTACTACATTCCTCTCGATATAGCCATGATCTTGTAGCCACCGTGTAGTAATATGTTTACTGATGTGTTCAATATACATCATAAGAGTAAAAACTGATACTAAGAGTATTGTTGATCTGTATCACAAAATAGTCGTATGAATGAAAAAATTACAGGTTCAATCACACACAAGCGATAAAATTACTCACAGGTGAATCAAACTAGAAAAGAAAAAAATGATTCAGCCAAAAAGCCAAAAATCCATCTAGTGGCTTTGCTGGATCTTGCTATAAGGATGAAGAGCACGATCTGTGTCTTGTGACTGGTAGTGGAGAGGGCAACCGGGTGGCGAGCAATAGTCAACGATGGAATCATGGAAGGATGTAGCGGTGTGGTATATATAGAGATGAGCAAAAAAAGAAAAAATAGCAAACAACCTCCATCACCGGTGGACTCCACCCTATCCTCTGCAGCCAGCCGCATGGAGCACGATGTGCAAATGTAGGACCTATGCAGCCCATCAATTGAGATTTGGCAAAATTGGAGATTGCACGTTAATTTGATTTGAAAAAAAAAAATTGGGGCTTCAAGCGTGAAGTTGAAGGAGAGTATGCAAAAGCAAATCAGAGTGTCATTTCCTTACTTGCTTGTTCTATCAATGTCGCCGGCGTGGAGCAGCCGCTGATTGTTGCTATTGGCCTAGGCGAACACCTCCTTGCTGGTTAAGGTGATGCTCAGTGTCCGGCAGCGAGGCCCAAAGCAGTGCCTTAGCCTCAACCGCTGCCGGCCACCGCCATCAACCGCCACGGTGTCATCGTCCTCCTCCATGGTGTGTCGCCGATCTGTGGGCTGGGATGGTGGATCGATTCAGATCCGAAAAAAATGGGAAAAATGAAGTGGGGGCGAGAGTGGTTGATTGGGTACAGGAAAATAGAATATATACCGGAAGCAGAGAAGTTGTTTTTATCGAAGTAAATCATTTACTCTGATAATGGTGGGAGCACGATGCGGGACGTGGGGTGGGATCGGAAGCAGGGGAATTGTTTTTATTATCGAAGTAAATCGTTTACTCGAATAAAGGTGGGTGGTTGAGGCGCACGACAAGAGTAAATTGTTTACTCCGACAACGGTAGGAGTGGGATGATGGGACGTGGGGTGGGGTGGGCCTGAGCTGATGCATGTTTGGCGCTTGAAATATTAGGAGCTGCTAAATTCATTAACATACGTATGGATTTGTACACATATACAAAGCACATATATGAATCCATGGATAAATGATCTATTTAAAATTTGAAACGTCTTGTAATATAAAACATATAAAACAGAGATAGTAATAAGTTATTGAAAATATTAATGACATTTATATTATATCTTGCACCTGTCATCAATGTCAGAACTTCAGTAGTAGTATTAAAGTGAAAGTTATTTTGTAAATCCTAGTAATAAATGTATATATGCTTCTGTTTATATACACAAATCATTTATGTTCGCCGTTGTTGCTTAATCGCCACTGTTAAAATAAAAAAAATATTGCTTATTCTTTTAACAGTTTTTCTTTTTGAATTGGTAAAATTTTTAGACCAACTGCTAGAAAACAATCCAAAGGATCTCCATGGTGTCAGCTTATAACAAAAGTGTTTTGTATTATTTGACAGAAAATTCTTAGGCCCTTATAGCTAATTTCGAAAATCCAATGATTATAGCAATCTTTCCTAAACGACAAGTCATCATGGAAAAGGGCAGAAATAGGTGCATCATGGAACAAGAAATAGGAAACCCCAATTAATTGAATTGTGGTTGATCCATCGTTGCCACCCTCCCTGACGGACCACGTGTAGTGTAATAGTGGGGATGGTGTTTGCTTTAGCCTACTGATGAAAATTCAGTCTCAAAGAATACCAATAAGCCTCATTTAAACATATTACATGCATGTGTATATTCAATTGGAAAACATGTAGTAGTACCATAATCACCTTTTGAATGGTGTTGAAATGGAGTAGCACAATAATATACACATGTGTGCCTCTTAGACAGGCCCTTTTAAGCTAAAGGGTGACGGATTATCACGTGCACATTTTCCAAGCTCATTATAATTAAAAAAAAAACAATTTCATCAGTGTTACCTATAAATTTTTTTAAAAATCAAGTTTTCAACTATTAATATTTAATTCATTCTCTTGTGCCTGCGAATGATTGTCATAAGATTAGTTTCACTCATCATCAATTGGCACTTTAGAGGATAAATTATCCAAATATATGGTAGAAAACCCAACTTAGATGAAAACTTGTATAAACTCCGATAAAAAAAATTGCCAAAAAAGGAAACATATGTAGATAAGATGAAGTTACATAGCCGTGCATCTTGTGTAAACTTGATTCCTTTTGAGATATGAAAAAAAAATTCTGAACAAATTGTGAGGATATTATTTTGTTTTGAAATTATTTTTTTTATATTACAAATGAAGTCATGTTTGGACTTTCACATATTTGTGTAACATCATTCATCTACATGTGGGAGTTTTGTACTGAATTTAGGGTTTACATGATTTTTTATCTAAGTTAGGGTTTTCACTTTATATTTTCCCTTTGGAGTCTATCGATCCCATCGATTGGCTGATTTTTAGCATAAGCGAAACGGCATATTTACAAACGAAAAATAATTTGGGAATAAAACCTTTATATACGTGTTCTTAGTGATATAAAAGCAAATTCTGAAAAATAAACTTTGATGAAAAAAATCTCAAAATCAACTCAAAATTTAAGATTGAAAATTTAAATTTTAGCTGATAAGCATAATCATAAGCGAAAATATGAGGCCATATATTGTGTATGATGGTGTGTGCATATATGCGTCTCCAATTTAATTGGGAAAAAAGAAATAATTTACTAATTTACATCTGTGTGATTGCTGCGTTGGCTTGTGATATCTGTCTTCTTAAGAAAAAGAAAGAAATAGATCGAACACATCAATAAACACAGGTGGATGTATTGGTCCAACCATCATTCTTGTCCCGTGCGTCAGAAGCCAATAAATAATGTCGTACCAATTCTACCTACTAGGCAGGACAATTTTTCTTAGGGCAAGTTTAATAATATAGCCAACTACTGGCTCTAATTCATCTATAACCAATCTAATAGTTTATTCGTACAATAATTACATATTACACTATTAATACCTGGTCTCACCTGTCATACAAACACTGCGCCTTGGAGTCTGTGCTATAGCTGGCTACAAGTCTGTAGCTCGCTGCTTTTCTCTCTCCTCATTTATCTTCCTAAAATATGTTTGCAACTGACTAATAGCTGTATCTGATCTTATCTTAAAGACATACTACTAGTAATTAGTAGGCCTCCGCAAAAAAAAAGTAATTAGTAGGCCTATAACCTATTCAAGATGTGTTAAAGGTAGTAAGTTGTTCTGACATTCTCTCTTGTGCTTTTTGGCACTACAAATAAAATGCTTAGAGCAAGTTTAATAGTATAGCCAACTACTAGCTCCAATTCATCTATAGCTAATATAATAGCTCATTCATACAATAGTTACATACTACACTATTAATATATGGTCCCACCTGTCATGCACATCCTGCGTCTTGTAGTCCGTGCTACAGCTGGCTATAAATCTATAGCCCGCTGCTTTTCTCTCTCCTTATTTATCTCCTTAAAATATATTTGCAGCTGGCTTATAGCCTACTATTGTACCTGCTCTTATGCTTATGTCCCTGTCCATCAATGCAGTGGCAAAAGGGATTAGGTAAAAATACCAGCTTAATTTAAAGCCATTGACAATTCACAATAGGAACCCAAAAGCATGGAATCACTAGGAGGCTACCATAAATACTGTCACGATTTGCCAACGAGATTATTCATGAATGACAGGCAGATGAGAGAACAGAGAATCGATGCAACCAAATTAGTACCAACAAGCACACACCAAAGAAACAGAAAAATAATTAGCCTGCCTTGGCGCTTACTGCAAACATCTTCCACGCAAAGGCAAATCACAAGGATACAAAGGCAACATATTGCAAGGAACAATTTATGTTGCTTTCTTTTCACTCATACTTAAGTCATGTCAAGAAACAGTGCTTTTGAATTCCTCTTATATGATATGAAGATGTGCAGAGAAATGCAGCATATATTGCACTCAGCATTCAAACCCTACATAATCTTACGTGAAGATGATTAATAGATGAACTCTGGCAGTGAAATGATTATATGAACACTTCAACAGAATCCACCAATAACTGAAAATAAGCTGAACATAGCAGCACGAGCAAGAAGAGTAAACTTTAAATAGCTTATAACACCATGCAGTAAACATAATCTTACAACAAAATAGTTATTAACATGACAAGTTATATGATTCTTGCACCATCACAGGCCTCACATGCACATCACATTATCGAACAAACTAGTGGTAGAAAGCATGTCGAAGAACAGGGGCTCAGTGAGTGAGACCAATTTTATTTATCGAGAAAACAATCTATGGGTGTATTTTAAAGCATCACCGCTTCGCTCATCTATATGGAGAGACTACTGACTGGTAACAAAGCTACAAGCTAAAAACCATTTCTTTTCTGAAACTCAATAGCACGATGGAACCAAAAGTCGAAGTCGATGACTGTACACATTTCTCTCACAGACATGGAAAAACCTCAGCAAGCAAAGATGGCTTCCTCTCATGCTTCTCAAAGACAGGAGCAGAGATTTGCGACTCATCAAGCAGATCTTGGTGCTGCATGTGAGAAGGGGGAAAATTTAGGATTTTGCCCGAAAATACGTTGTTGAACCATACAGAAAGTCACGGTGGCAACTATGAAAAACAACATACAAGACCAAGAGGACACTGTACCTAAATTGACTGCTTCAGAGCTTTTCATGAGACGAAGACGTTGGCAGGTCTCCACAAACATTCTGCAGGAAAAAATAGCACATTAGAACTTTTTATAGACTAAACTTTTTGGAGAAAATATCATCCCTCTAAACCATTTCAGTTTTCATGTAAAGCACAGTAACTCAGTTGGCTGTGATCTGACAAATAAAAGAAAAAGGAAAAGTAACATCCCATCATGGCTAAGAATTCAGATGTGTCCCTAGATAGGAATCAGATCTCCTATAGGTCTATGTAAATAATAGTGTGACAGGAATTTAACTTTAGTGAAAAGATGTTATGCAAAGCAAAAGGAGAAACATAAAACTAAAATGATACAGTTGACCACAATGAAAAAGAAATGTTTGTTGATCAGTGTTAAACCAAAAGGTAGACAAGAACAAGCAAGCTGGAAATACAACCTTATCAAAAGCACGCTATCATAACCAAATCAATTCTTTAATGTTCAGGCCATTATTTATCTATGTGGAGAAACAAATACATCAAAGTTGTTTAGCTTGTTCTCTCAAAAAAAAGGGGGTTGTTTACCTTGTCGGTTCTCAAGAAAAGAAAAGGTTTGTTCAACCTACTAATGATTAATGCAAAGATACAGCAAAATGAACCAAAGTGACAACTCCCAGGGATACTATTGATTTCTAAAAACTTAGAATATCTGGATGGAATGAGATAAGACAAAACTTTGAGGTCAGTATAATTCCACATTTCAATTCAATATTTTCACCCTTCAGAGTTTCTCAGTTTCACATGAAAGGAGAGTAAGTAGTTCCATTTTCACAATCACACCGTGGCTTGTACATTTGGTGCATTTATAAGTTATACAACACAAAGAAAGCAGGTTATTGTCAGAAAAAAGAAACTAGTATATGTATATGAGTTTAGGAGCTCTGCCTAATGCATCATAGGAGTAAAAAGGGGTAAATGCCTTCAAGCACTTCGTTCCAGTTGTTCTATTTGGATCCTAGGTTCATGGATGTAGCCGCTGCATACACTCCGTCTCCCATCAAATGGAATATCTCATCATCATTTGCAGCAAATAATTTCTTAGCTAAATTTATTACGTTAGCTTGCTGCTAAACTCCTACTTAAAGAACCTAACATGATCCACAACCCATAAGTAAAGGGCCATTTGCGCAATATCCCACAAATAACAAATGGTACCCAACCAGAAAATCAAAATTTTTATGTCAGAATTGAAAAAAAAAAAGAACTACCCCCATGACTCATGTTCCATATAGGAAAACGTTAGCCTTGAATCATAACATACTAACACAGTAAGCATGAAAATCCCAATTTCCTATGTTGCTGGTACCAGATCCATCATGAGTTGTACTGGAACTGAAATTAACTACTACACCCAATCGAACAGAGAAACTGACATACTACTGCACCCAATCGAACAGAGAAACCGATAACTGATCCATCGACCACTGTCTAGATGAACATAAACATCATACGCTAGCTTCTGCATCTGCAGATTAAAATTTAATCCAATTCCAAGCATAACAGAGAAGCTACTAGTAGGGAATCAAACCAAAATTAACTAACTCACTTCCAGGGGACGTCTCCGACGAGCATCCAGTCGCCGTCCTTGTCCTCGTACGTCGGCACGTACTCGTTGCCGCTCACCGCGTCGACGAGCTTCATCTCCTCGTTCCCGAGCTTGCCTGCGGCCATGGACGAACGCATCCAGAGCTCTCAACAACGTACGGCATCGCGCAAGAACAGCGGAAAGGCACAGAGGCGCACGAGCATGTCGACTCACGGATGGTGAAGTGGGAGAAGAACTTGTCCTGGAGGGCGGCGAGCAGCTGGTCGTAGCCCCGGTACGCCTCGAGGTCCACCTTGCGCAGGTACGGCGCGCCGTCGACGGCCACCTTCACGAACTTGGCCTTGCTGGAGGACGCCGCCGCCAACGCCGCGAGCGCGTTCTTCCGGAACGCGCGCACCGGCGGCCACCCGACCACCCGCGCCCTGCGCCCGCCGCGACGCGCCATGTCAGGCTGCAACCTCAAATGGGCCAAAATCAAGTCAGAGAGAGAGAGAGAGAGAGAGCGCGTACTTGGGGGAAGGGGGGGACTCGGTGGCGGTGGAGCCGAGGCGGTTGTCGGGGTCGTCGTCGGTGGCGGAGGCGCGCTTGCGGTCGGGCTCCGACGGCGACGAGGAGGAGGAGGATGACGAGGAGGAGGAGGAGGAGGAGGAGGAGCCCGGGAGGCGGAGGGTGAGGGCGGTGTCCTCGAAGTCGAGCCCGGACGCCGCCGATGACTCCGTCGAGCTCCGCTCCGTCTCCACCGACATGGTCGCCGGCAGCGGCGGCGAAGCCGTGGGCGTTGCTCTTCTCTCTCTTTCTCTCCGGTCGCCGGCGGCGGCGACGGCGGCGGCGTCTCTCTCTCTGCGAGGTGCGGCGGCGGAGGAGATTATAGTAGGCGGTCTACCGGTCGCCGGGGATTTAATCCCCGGGTGCTGACCAATGATACGCTGACACGTGTCTCCTCTTCTCGAAACAGATCTCTGTTGCATTTTTCATACAGGCCCAAATATTTTTGTAATTTAGGAAAAGCCCAATATGTTTATTTAGCAAAATTTAAGATTTACAAAAGATAATTATAATACTCTATCAAATTATGTATGGTTGGTAGTTGGGTAAAATGGAGAAAATTTTAAGGGCTCATTCGGAATGGAGGAAATGTGAAGGAAAAATGGAGGATTGATGATTCCTTTGAACTGGGTACTGTAGATGTATTCATTTGAAAGGGTTAGCTATCTTGAATTCCATAGGAATACTATTCCCTACCCATGTTTTCACAGGAAAAAAGAATCCACTCTAGCCACTTTGTTGTAAGAATCCTGTGCATGGAGAACAAAAAATTCCTATGTTTTTTAATCCTCTGTTTTACACATACAATCCTATCATATTTCTATATTTTCCCTATTCCTTCGTTTTTCCTATCCTATATTCCGAATAAGCCCTAAATTGGAGATGATTGATGTGACAAAATAAACTTTCATGTATTATTGTGTTTCCTCCACCCAAAATAAATTTATTTCTTTTTACCTATCCTATATATAGCAATACAAAGATAAAAAGATTAAAATGCTCTTAACTTTTACAAATCTCAATGTAATTGTCTCCCCCTTTCTTCTGTCCCAACGCATTTGCCCATTCACAAACTACAACATAATAATTATTTGAAAGATATATTTATTTTAGAATAAATAAAAGGAGGCAAAGAAGAACTTATTTTAAGACGAAAGAAATACTCGTCTGTTTGGGACGGAGGGAGTGATGACCACAATGCCGATACCTGTCAGTAATATCTGTGAAAGGGAAGGACCTATCGCGAAAAGTGTTAGGGGGTTGTGCAGCATTAACGCGGGTGCCGGTTAGTATGAATGGGGTGGGCCCGGGCTGCCGGCTGGCGAGCCCATCCGCGCCGCTCGCCCTCGCGATCCGACGGCGGGGAGAGGCGGTAATAAAGGCGTAAACGGGAGAGGAAAGCGTACTTGGGAGGGGGGAGGAGGGGACAAGCGGGAAAGGAAAGCGATTGGGCACGTGGGGCTTGTCGGGTCGTCGGCTACGTGTCGGGGGATCCGACCCGTACCTAACTCGCTGTGGGGGGATCGAATCGCTTTCCGCCCCCGCACGCTTTGCACGAGAGCGACGCACCGCCGTGCCGTTCTACTCACGGCTCGTGCCTGTGTTTTTTTACCGGAAAGAAATACTCCCCCGTCTCGTTTGAAGTGCAGCCCATGATTTTTCGTATCTAATTTTTAATCCTTCGTCTTATTTAATTTTTTTAAAAAAACTTAAAACATAAGTCACGTACAAAATATTATTCATATTTTATCATTTTATAATAATAAAAAATACTAGTTATAAAAAAATTTCAAATAAAACGGACGATCAAAGTTAGACATAAAAATTTATGGTTACACTTAAAATAGGACGGAGAGAGTACACAACAAGACTTAAACCTATTATATATTTAGGGCCCCTTTGATTTGGAGAAAAAACATAGAAATTTTGGAGGATTTTAATCCTATAGAAAAATTTCCTATGAAGCCCTTTGAAATTCCTATGGAATGGACAATCTCCCTTTGAAATTCCTATGGAATGGACAATCCTATAGAGATTTTGGAGAAAATTTAGCAAGAGCTTCAATCTCTTGGTAACTTTCCTTTGAGTCTATCTCTCTCATCCAATTCCTGTGTTTTTCCTGCGGTTCAATCAAACGGTAATTTCTATGTTTTTCCTACGTTTTGTAATCATCTGTTTTACACTTATATTCCTATAAAAATCCTACGTTTTTCCTATTCCTACATTTTCTCAATCCTACGATTCAAAAGGGCTCTTAAATTTTTCCAAATAAGTTATTCATTCTCTATATTAAAACTTGAGTTAAATGAAGAGATAAATTAAATATTTAATCAGAACCTAAAAGACAATCTTAATACTTATTGGTTGCATACGTTCGTACTCATCTCTATTTATCTTTAAGATCAAAGAGAAAAACTGCTACAACTTGCCCACTGAACAGTACTTTTATTGGACAAACACATGGTGATTACGTCTACTTATTTTTTTAAAAAAACTGGATGTATGGTTCTCCTTCTTATTTTAGTCGGAGCAATGTTAGGGCGGCCAATAAAAACTATAGCCACAAAAAGAAGATGTTATTTAGGATAAAAACCACACATTTGATATTCTCCACACAATACAAGTCACGCATACATGGTATATTTGCTTTTTTAGCCCATGTCAAACGGTTACTTTTCTATCTCAATCCTCTTTTCACATCTAAATCGAACATTTTACAGTATGGACTTTGAAAATCAGAAACATATATATATATATATATATATATATATATATATATATATATATATATATATATATATATATATATAATAACCAACCGTTCCCTTTTCCTCTAACTCTCCCTCACTTCTCCACGATTTTACGGTTTATATAATAAACAACCCCTTCCTTTCTCTCCAACTCTCCCTCTACCTCTTTCTCACTTCTCCCTGTCAACATGGTCTCTCCCCACACCAACGCAGCCTCTTCCCTTTCCAACACGCCTATCCTCTCTCTCCTCGGCAATGCCGCTAAGTAGATTGAGCCCGTGGGGCGGAGGTCGGAGTGGCACAGTGTGGATCGGGACGAAGAAGGTGTGGGATTAAGACATGGATCGAGGCGTCGGTGGCCGGCCGGCGGAGCTTTCCAACCATATCAAATTTTGATAATCAAAATGGAAGGCAACAAACTGAAATGTCTGCGAAACTGTAAACAAAACTGCCCAAGAGTATTTTGGAAATTGGAACAGAGGGAGGAGGAGGATTCCAATCCAGTTCATTTAATTTGAGGCGCCGTCACAAAGGTGCACGCACCTGCATCTGCATCTACTGAGATGTGCACGTACGTACTGCGTGGAGTATGAATGGGTGCATGCATCTCACGCTGTCTGGTTCAACGGCGACATACATAAACAGGAGTAGGATCAAAGTAAAGGCCACTTGTACTACTACTCCCAACACATGCATATATACATGCTTTGCAAGGCAGGCAGGCGTAAATTTACGAAAAGAATAAATCCACAATAATAATATGATGGATTAGTTAAAAAATATATCTTAGGGCTATACACATATTCTTGTTTTCTTTTGCTGGTCATACATACTCTCTAAAAGGCCATTTGTAGTGAAGAGTTTCATTTCACGGTTATTATCATTTAAAGAGTTTTGAATCGATAAAAGAAATAAGATCGATCTTCAATATACAATTTTATTAGCACACACATCATTAGTTTAGTACTTCCTAATTCCCAAAATACAAGACACAATTATTTTTTCTCCATATCTCAAAATATAAAGTCTACATGCATGCATACATTAACCAACACATCTTTCTTCTCTAAATTCACTTTGTTTTAAATCCTCTGCCATCAAAAACCAAATTATATTACCTTTATGCATAGAGTGATCGAACCAAGATGATTAAATGTTTTCTTGGTTTTTGTGTTAATGGTGGTCGTGCATTAGTGCTTCCGCCATTCCAAAATATAAGGCTCAACTACCATTAACTCAAAAACCAAGAAATAATTATTATCACCTTATAATTTGGATCACCCAAATAAATATAATGCATGCACCCAATAGAATTGAAAATCTTGAGGATGGAGGATTTAAAATAATAATAATTTAGCTGGAAAGAATCGCTAGTTATATTATGGATTGGAGGGAGTATTTTGGTATGGAGAAAATATTAATTATTACTAACTTAAATATTACTATTTAATTTTTAAGATACTTTTATATAGAAAATTTTTGTACAAAACACACCATTTAGTAGTTTGGAAGTGTACTTATGGAGAACGAGTAAGTAGCCACTTCGGGTTACCGTCTTACCGAAGTACTTATAAGGACATGTTCACTGTGTAGTAGTGGAGTATGTTTTTATCATGAGAAAATTCCCTGTGTGCCCCTAAAAGTTTACTCAATCCCTTTTATACTCCTGAGATTTGCTCATTCCTTTCCATACCCTCAAATTTCAGTTTGGATCCTTCTATATCCCCTTTCGTTATAGTTGACCGTTAGTGGACCGTTAAATCCCTAAGTTAAAGTTCATTTTGTCCTTTGGTATCAAGAAAATATAAATTTATGAAGTATATTGATAGAGTGTATAACTTTGAGTTTATTTTATGAGATATTATTTAACAAAAATAATATTTTAGTTTCGCCTCCGCGAAGGCAAAACAAAAATAATTTTTATCTATGACAAAATTTATTTTTAGATATAACAAAAAATTAATATTCTTTACCATTAAAAACTGTAGTACAACATTTTTATAAGATAAATCTATTTATGTGCTAAATAAGTAATTTTTAATAAATAATAAATAAATTTTATTTTTATGTCATATCTGAAAATAAATTATCGTAAATATTATTTATGACTTTGTTATGCAAGATATTATTTATGATAATTTATTTTTGTTATGCGAGATAAAAATTATTTTTGTTAAATAGTATCTCACAAAATAAACTCATAGATATAATAGTCGCATACAATAAATTTATATACTCGATCAATATACTTCATAAATTTATATTTTCTTCATACCAAAGGGTAAAATAGACTTTATGGTAGGAATTTAACGGTCAACTAACGAAAGGGGTATAGAAGGGATTCAAACTGAAATTCAGAGGTATGGAAGGAAATAAACAAATTTCAGGGGTATAGAAGGGATTGTGTGAACTTTCAAGGGTACACAGGGAATTTCTCTTTTATGATCTATTCGTTGACTTATTAATTGTGACCAAAATTTAAATTTGAAACTCTTTAGATTCTTTTAATCATAGTTTAACTTTTAAACCATTGATAATATTTCAAAGTTTTACTTATAAATTATTTTATTCATCGTTTATTTTTCAACCAATCAGAGTCATTAATATATGATTGATTATAAACTTAAAAAATAAATTTATCTAATAATTTTTTTTTCATAAAACACGTCCTATAATAGTTTAGAGAGCGTGTAGCACTACTACGAAAACTATTTTTCGTGGCGGCCATTTTGGATTTTTGCTGGCGGAATTTGCAGCCGCCACAAAGCAAAGACCAGTGAAGATCAAGATCTTCGCTAGCGGTCATTGACCACCAGCGAAAATGGATTTTTGCTGGCGGTCGTCTTAAGCCAACCACCAGCAAAAATCCATTTTCGCTGGCGTTGGCTTAAGACGGCCACCAGCAAAAATTGGCTGTGTTATATCGGCCGCCAGTGAAAATCTATTTAGGGGAAAAAAAACAGGCATGCAGCTGCCTAGCCGCTAGCTAAAATACCCATGCAGCGCCCATTGACTCATTAATTTCAAATTTCAAATCCACATCTAGATTCCTCATTTCCAAATTCAAACACGAAATACAAAATCATCATCAGCACAGATCAAACATCATTTGCACAGATCAAAACGTGTGCATCATCTAGAACAACATGAAAAAAAAAGAAAAAAAAATCAAATCTAGCCGCGGGAGCACGGTCGACGGCGTCGAGGTCGGTGCCGCCCTCCCCGTGGTCCGACGGCGATGGATCCGGCCTCCCCGCGGCCCGGCGGCGGCGGATCCACCCTCCCCGCGGCCCGGCGGCGGCGGATCCACCCTTCCCGCGAGCCGCCACCCGCTCCCGAGCGCCACCGCGCCCGCGCCCGAGAGTCGCCGCCGCACCCGCGCCCGAGCTCGCCACCACCTTTGCCACGCACTCCGTGGAAGGAGAGAGGGAGTTGGAAGAGGAAGAGAAGGGGGCCGGAGCGGCGGTCGTATGCGGCGACGGCAGCCGGCGGTGGTGGGGAGGTGGCGACGATGGAGAAGGGAGGGAGGAGAGACGGAGAGAGGCGGACTGGGAGGAGAGACGGAGAGAGGAGAGAATGGATAAGGACCGACGCGCGGTGGGCGGGCAGTGGATTTTATTCGTCTCAAAAAATTTTTTGTCGCGGTCTTTCTTACCTACCGCCACGTTTTCGCTGGCGGACACTTAAGAGGTCCGCCTAAAAAAATAGAGTTTTTTTTATGGCGGACCTCTTAGTGGGGCCACCAGCAAAAATCGGTTTTCGCTAGCGGTCCATGGCCTCCCACCTCTCGATATATTTTTGCTGGCGGTTTTCGCGTATGGCCGCCAGCGAAAATAATAGGCCAACGCCATGAAAAATCGTTTTTCTTAGTAGTGTAGCATGCTCATGGTTAACAAGGAATTAACCTATCCCAATTCCACTTTAGAACACAACGTAAGTTTTTCCGACTAATTCGAAGTACAAAATGTCTCATGTAGGCAATACAGATTTCAATACATTAACAATTTCGGAGTAAAGTGAAATGTTCCACACTACGGTTTCTAGAACACCGCGCATACGCGTTTAAATTAGGTCAAGATCCGAATTATACACATGCATGCATGTATGGGAAATTGGGAACCTCATCTGCCAACCACTTCTTGTTGCCCACAAATTTATTTCTTCTTAACAATCCCTCACCTGCCTACGCACCTATTAAAATCAGGCCAATTGCAAATGTTAGGTCATTCAGAATCTTCTGCTTCTGCTGTTGTTGTTGCTAGTACGGAGTGGAGTTAGTACAAATATTTATTTGCTCTTAAATGTGGATTTGCATTTTGTCTGCCCACAAGGGTAATGCAGAAACAAATTGTTTACATATATCCAGATTGCTGCCGGATCGAAGTTGGTCTACTTATAGTTTTTTGAAGTGCAAATTGTATCAAAGTTGACTATCAAGCTAGCTTGTAGTGCAGAAGTGTATGAAAGCACGAATCTTAGGTCGTCCTTTTACAAGCAACAATATATAAATATATACTTTTAAATATACCTCTATGGAAGTGCTATGTTCTATGATAGACACATATAATATATATCCATACAACTTTTATTCAGCATATAATCTAACAAATTAAAAACATGTGACCTAAATTGAACAGTAGTAAAAAAAATACTCCTATTGTGGAGCGATATGTTTTACAGGCGTCAATGTGAGCATAGCTCATCGACAAAAATATATGAATTGATATACAACAATAATACACGTAGCAAAGTGAGCATAGCTTAACTATTTAGATTTCTGGTGATCGAACTTGCTCATCCGAGTTCAAGTCATAGACTTAGCACGGTTATTCGCATTTACATTTACGGCTAATTATTCTTTCAATGATAGGCTGCATATGGCTTACTTGGCTTAAAATTAGAACTGATCCTTTTTTTTTGGAATACTAGAATTGATTTATGTTTCTTTTTATCACTTTCTTTGCTCAGGTTTGCAATTTATCCCGCTAAATTGTAGTGTAAAAGTCCCACTCTAAAGTATTATTATTAGAAAACTTTTACAGTTTTAAAAAGGGTATTTTAGTAATGTTATGCTACAGTGTCTAACTTCTCACCGAGTCATCCCGTTGTGGTGGCTAGCGGCGGCACCACGACACACGTGGACTCATGGTGGCTGATGATGCCATGCGGTGGTGAGATAGGAAATAGGGAATAAGGAATGGGACCAAGCTAGAGAAATGCCTCATAGGAGGAACATTATAGAAATGGTAATTTTGCACGTTTTAATTTTATACCACATCTATTGTAAGTGAGAGGATGAATTAATCTAACCCTTTAGCACTTATGCATGCCCCCACCCCATCTTAAACTCACTACCCTCTGCCTATAAAATTTTTGAGAGGGTTGGGTACCCAGTTAGACACGTAAAATGGAACGATGGTTAGCGCATGATTAATTAAATATTAGTTTAAAAAATAAAAATAAATTAGTATGATTTTTTAAAACAACCTTTCCATAGATTATTTTTTTTAAAAAAATCACACCATTTAGCGGTTTGGTAAAAGTACGTG
Organism: Oryza sativa Japonica Group; assembly: GCF_034140825.1. Classification (NCBI taxonomy): domain Eukaryota; kingdom Viridiplantae; phylum Streptophyta; class Magnoliopsida; order Poales; family Poaceae; genus Oryza; species Oryza sativa. The sequence goes on from NC_089039.1 coordinate 4,711,508, forward strand.
TGGAAAATGAGTGAGTAGAAGGTTTGAAAGGGGAGAAAAGAAAGAGTACCGCTCTTTTACCGTGGGTTTATATATACACCGGAGGCACACATCAATTAATTGTCGGGTAAAAGTAACAGGGATGGAACGAAAAACAAAAGAAAGAAAACAGAAAAAGCGGATGCAAGTGTTTACCCGTACGTTTTGTCTTCGCGCAAAAGGGAAATTGGAGGAGCAGACAGTGGTGCAGAACTCCCAAGGAGCATATCTCTTTGCTGCAGCCTGCAGCTATAGTTCTTATTTAATTTTGCCAGTACAAACTCTTGTCGACGATGCGACCCTCTTTTCTTTTTGTCCCCTTTTGCAGATCTTTAACTCTGCCTTTTTCTTTAAGACAAATGAAAATTTCCAGTTAAGATCATGCTTATAATACTATAGCCTCAAGTTTAAATTATGTTCGGATTCTACGGTGTAGATTTAGGAGTGGTCTTATAGGTGATAGAGTGGCCTTTGCAGGTCACACATAGCATTGACGGAAACGTGATGATCCAACATAGGAAGGTGGAGAGAGAGTGTGCCGACTCAGATCTATATGCAGGATGAAGAGACAATGTCACTGCCGACGGGAATGCCATTGTGGCCATCGTCGTTTTGCTTGAGAACGACGAACCTAGTGATGTGTAGACAATGATTCTGCCACTGCCGATGCACAAGAGGACACCGCAACCACCGCCATCATCATCGACTAGGCATATGACAATATCGATTTAGCCAGAGCCAAGTGTGGGGTGGCTCGATTAGGCTAGACTCGGAGTGAGGATAGGGGTGACCGCTCTGCTATCCTTGCACTAGATTGAGGATGATGTCTCCCTGTCTAACATGGACTTGTTCCGATGAGGTTGAGGCTAGATGGTACATGGACAATGGCTGACATATGAGGAAAGTAGACATCGTACGAAGAGATGTGATGATGGTGCTATGTGAGTATGGGACAAAGGAGGAGAGGGATCTCAAGGTGACCGACGAGGCATAGGCGACGTGATTTGGGGCCACATGACCGTGGTTAAGGCGAAGGGAATTGGGATTGGGAGAGTGAACGGGGAAAAGAAAGTGAGATGTGGTAAGATGATTGGTGGGTCATGGAATTATTCATAAATCATTTTCTATTTTAAGGGGGTTTATTATAAAATATGTAGTATGCCAAAAGGTTTATGGACTAAAGTTAAAGGAGGGACTGATATAGAAAATATGCTTTGGGCAATCTTATACTACTCTGCATTAGATGGATTTTTGGGGCACGTTGCATTGCGCATGCTCTAAGTAGCATGTCTAATTCAAAACCGGTTTACATAGAAAATACTCCATCTCATCGGACGCCCGATGCGCTCCAAAAAATTGGGTAGTCAAATTAATGTTGCAGTTGACTAACAAGTGAAACATTAAGTTATATATGGTGAAACAAAAAAAATCAGCGAATGAAACATTTAAAATTTTTGTGAAACATGGTGAAAATACACATTGAAACATGTCGATATCACAGATGAAACAACAAGTATTAACGGATTGAAGCATATGTTTTTCTTTCATCAAAACATAATCATGTGAATACAGTGGTGTGATCAGATCGTAGATTGGATAAGTAATTTAGGAGAAAAATCATTTTGAAGATCGCTAAAATGCATGGATGCATGAATGGATGAGGTGGAGAGAGAGAGAGAGAGGAGAGAGAGTAGCGGCAGATAGTTTTGGGAATTTTATGAAACACACTGAAGACACACATCGAAACATATCACTATCACGTATGAAACATTGAGTTTTAACAGTTTGAAACATATGTTTTTCTTTTAACATAATAGAATCATTGTTGTAAAGATTTAATTGTAACGAATACAACGGTGTGATCGGATCGTAGATCGGATAAGTAGTTTAGGAGAAAAAATATTTTGAAGATTCATATATACATGTATTGATGAATGGAGTAGGAAAAACATTAGGAATATCAGGTCTTTTAGCGTCCAATGGATCGGTATACTGACCCAGAGCATTCTTCGTTATAGTTAGCACAACTACAACCCATAAATCTTTAAAGTTGAGTATCTCTAGATAGCTCCAAAATTTCTTAGAGTTTGGGCTAAAGGAATTGCAAGTTAAAAATGGCATTGTTATCCTTTCTTAGGAAAAGATAAAGAAGCTACTAGGTATGTAGTCTAGCTATAGTAATGTTTTAGCAAAAGCAGGAAAGGGAAAAAAGACAAAAAAAACCTGAAGAATTTAGAAAAAAGAAGTTCAAAACCAAGAAGAAGAGAAGCAAATAAAGTTGGCAAGTCATGCAGACGTTGTATCCAAAGTTGAATATACATATTGTCACTCTTTGCATATGTTTTTGTGTCGGAAAATTCAGAGGAACTTCAGTTTGTCACCAAAGTTTGGTAATATATCGAATGTTGATATGTTGTCAAGGCAACAAATAAAAAAAAGAAAAATCCAATCTAAACAAACTTTAGCAAATGCCTACATTGTTTCATCGCATTAGTCTAAAATCGACAATATCAGTCTATCTACCAATTTTCCCATAAATTTAGGGGACATTCGAAAGGTTGATGCAGATGCTGCTATATACAACCAGTTATTGTCTTGGCTTGTTTGGTGCTATTGCCACTACAACACAAGCTGTGCTATCAGAATGCCGAAGTCCTTAAAGCCCAATAAAAGCCCATTCATACATTAATCCCAACCAGCCCAATAAAAAGCCCATTAATAAGTTATAGGTGAATATACCTAAAACTAAAACTTTTATTCTGAGTAATTAACGAATTATAGCATCACCCCGTTTCAGAAATATAGCTGGCTAAGAACGCACGGATGCACTATTTATTAGTGGCCCATGGTAATTACCGTAAAATTTAGTTGAATCAATTCAAGAATGATTATTGCCATGCAATCGACAGATCAATGAAAAATAAAACAGATTGGAAAACAAATGACCATAATAATAGGAAACGCTACTATATCGCTAGTATGACAAGTTGCCATACTGAGGTAAAACATTATTGACCCACTTATAACCCTTCGAGTACATTTATAGGTGAATCAAATTGGCGTATACTATTTTTTCGCAATCAGAATAACAAGCATCTCTTTATGTGCTATACACTTTTTTAAGATGATAGATTATGTGTTATACATGAAATGTATGTAACAAATGCGAGTAGTAAGAATAATAATGAGTAGAATTGTTAGTGCTCTGTCACAATTAAGAGTAAAGTGCACTCCCAGTACCCGAACTTGCAAATAGCGATGTGGGTGCAATTTGATAGACAAACTTGTTTAGTACGTGCAAACCAAAGCTAAAAGAGCATACCATACTAATTTCATTAAGTTGAATATCTATATAGTATGGTATGTAAGCTCGCATGTTTTTTAAGGTGATGCATCAACCCTTTTCTATTCGCCCTCCTATAAATTCTCTTTCATTCTACTCTTTTTGTTGCCATTTTTTTTCTGATTTATGTTGCCTTGTAATTGATCTTCACCCTACGCCTCCTCTATCTGTCCTCATATTGCTAGCTATGCTCGCCCTCAAACTTTTACCATAATGTGGTTACTCAAATGTCTCTAAACATTTATTGATGCATCAATAGTGTAGATTGGCACGGGCTCTTCCTTGAACATCATTCGTGTACTTGTATAGCTAGGTGAATTGTTCTTGCTTAAAATATTTTTCTTAGCTTGCTTGGAAGTTGGAATCCATTGATTATTTGATGCAATTGGCATAACAATGAAATTTTTTTTGAAAAAAAGGCAATAACATTATTGGCAATTTGACCACTTACATCTCTTCGAGTATAGTTATAGGTGAATAGGAATATAGGATTATCAACAATTATTGTAATCTGAATAAAAAAGTACTCTTTATGTGCTATACATTTTTTAAAGATAATGGATTATGTGTTATACATGAAATGTATGTGTACATATGTGACTAGTTAGAACAATAATGAGTATATAGTCCTCCGTTGCAATTAATGTGCATCTAATAACATTGTTCTAGTTATTTTCTTGATTATTGTTTTTAGATTTAATAGGTAATACCAAGGAAGGACACCAACTACGGATATACACAATCTTATTTATGGACATTTAAACCTTGATTAACATATTCATGCACCCACAACTTCATCCATGGTGCTTCATATATGCATTGCTCTCCACCATTTTTAGTGTGAAAGAAGTTTAGCCTTTTCCTTATCTTCGCCAAAGCCCTGCCCATTATGGCCCATGCTAAAGATATTGCACTATCTATGTTTGTGTAGTTATTAAAACACTCCCGTATCATATTTTTAAATATCATATTGGAATCAAATATGATTTTAAATCTAATTAAATAGTTTTGACGTTTTCGGTGGCGTGTAAATCCATCTAAATTCACACTTCCTATAAATTGTCATTATGTCATCCATTGTATTATTTTCCTAGCCATTGTTTTCCTATCGATGTTGACTTGCTATTTATATCCCAACGTTGCGTCTTCACCTCCTCCACCCGTCCTCACATCACCAGGTATCCTAGCCCTCAATTTCCTAATTTGATGTAATTTCTCAACTGTATATCTAAACATTTATGGATGCATCCATAGGGTTGGTTGTCACGACTATATCTAAAACATCATTCGTGTACTTCTAGAGCTTTACCTAATTGAAACAAACCTAGGAAGAGGTATGGTGGAATTGTTCCGAGTTAAAGATATCTTTGATGTAATCAAAGGATCTATGAAAAAAATCGGGAACATATTAATAATAAGAAAAAACTACTAAATCTACTAAATGATTATAGGTAGGGTACGGCCATTATGATGAGGACACAACTAGCTCGGATATAACCATGACTACCTTACGTATTAATCAACCAAAGGTGCATATGTTCTATATTTGATTTACTTGTTATATATTTGAACAAACTTGCTACACAATGAGTTTCGTGTGTTTTTGTTTGCAGAGGTACTTGCTTGGGCGAAAGAAAAGAGATCGAGCGTAAGGAATGCATGGATGATTGAAGAAGTTGATTGGGGACCAAACCAAGACCTTCTCCAAGTCTTTTTTCATCTCACCACGTCACTTTTGGTTCATAGAAGATAAGAGATAAAGTTCTACACGTTTTGGATTCGGATTGGGGTCTCCTGACAGCATTAATTTCAAACGGACCTAGCCACTGATCTAGAAGGAATTTTAGGGCCCATGAGTACTTGTTGGAAAGCTTATGGAGTCTACTTTCAGATGGTTTTGGTCCCACGTCAAAATTCCTACCGAGATGCCGGGAATCTACAAAACAAGCTATGTACCTCATCTAGTCCGAATATGATTTTGAGTTTTGGGCCTTGTAATTGTGTGTCGTGGCCTCGTGGGCTTAGCCCAAGGGGGTGTGCGCCCTAGGACAACCCTAGGACGTCCCTAATCATATTAATTCAGTAGCCGTCATCGTTTAGAGTCGGGTTTTGCTTAGATTATACTGTCAAGAATAGTTTCGCCGCTAGATCGATTTGTGGAACCCCAAATTCGAGTGCTTAATCATTCATATGCAATTTGGTTGCAATCTATTTTGTTCTTGCTTGTGTTCTTCGATTCACATGCAGGGATTAGCCTTCTCGGTGAGGTCAACCGGGTTTCGGCACGGTTGATAACCAGAGGAGACGTGGTGCTGCGATTGCGGGGCTTAGTAGTGTGTTTGTTTAGATGCCAGATCGAGTTGTGTCGCGACTCCGCCCAAATCGATTGTTTATCAGTACCTATCGGAAGATCGGGACCTAACTCCCTCATCACCTTACGTGCAAAGTCATGTAAGAATAAGTGAATTGAAATATCAATCCCTTTATTTGCAATCAGAATGAAAAGTTCCTTTTATGTGCTAATTGGGGAGTATAGGTGTACATATAACTAGTTAGCATAGTAATGAGTAGAACTGTTATTTATGTTGCAATTAGAGTGCATCTCTTTTTTTCTGGATAATTCCTTTTTCTCTTTGTTGAGATGAAATAGCGAAAAATCGCCATGGTGAAGACCGTGAAGAGTTAGAAGCCGCTCAAAGAAAGCTACAAGCAGCTGCTCGAGGATGCCAACGACATACAAAAATGAACCATCTGCATTGCTCAGCGTCCACCCTTTCATAGCCCAAGCCTTGCGTGGTACTGTGATGTTTAGGATTTCACGATATCGATCTATATGTGTATGAAAATTAAAACTGTCATGTATGCTGTATTTAAATATCAGATTCGAATCAGATTTGATTTTAAATCCAATTAAATGGTTTTATTTTTTTAAATCAGATTTGATTTTAAATCGAATTAAATGATTTTGTCATTTTCGGTTATGCGTCAACCCTTTTCTATTCGCTCTCTCTATAAATTCTCTTCCACCCTACTCTTTTTGTTGTCAATTCTTTTTTTTATTACTCTTGCCCTGTCATTGATCTTTGACCTACGTCTCCTTCATCTCGCCTCATATTGCTAGGTATGTGCGCTCTCAAACTTTTATAGTAATGTGGTTTCTCAAGTCTCTAAACATCTATCGATGCATCAATAGCTTAGATTGGCATGGGGTTCCATGAACATCATTTGTGTAATTGTATATATATATATATATATTGCTTTACCTAATTGAAACAAAGCGGGCAAGAGGCATGGTGGAATCGTTACGAGTTAAACTATTATTTTCTTAGCTAGCTAGAAATTGATTGATTCTTGGATACAATCGGTAGCTCCATGATTTTTTAAAATTAATAATAGCAAGTAGAAAAACTACTAAATTACTTGTCACTATATCAAGGTCATTATGATAGCATTATTGGCAACATAGTGGTCAACATGACAATAGGTAAATTGCAACCGGTCTATTTTCATCCTTATGGAATACGAGTCCACTTTTCTAGTGAGAGAATAGGTATGTACATGTCACTAGCTATCAAAGTAAGTAACGTGTAGAACACTTTTTCACTTGCACTTAATGTATATCTCATAATAACTTTTTTTTGGCTATTTTATTTATTTGTTTGTTGAAGTTTGCGAAAAAAAGGACTTTATGGTGAAGACCGTTAAGACCATCAAGCCGTTTGAAGAGGACTGTGAGCAGCTGCTCAAGGATGCCCGGGATGCCCACCAGCGAACTGGTTGCATAGTCAACGTGCTCGCCATCCACCCCATCACCGGCGAACGTCACAAGGTCATCGTGGACAGCACCAACAACGGCGATGTGTCCACCCTGGCTGAGGACCACTTCACTGTCCGCGTCGTGAGGAGGTACCTCCGTCTCAAGGGGCGGCTCGGTGAGGTGACTCTCTGTATGCTAAGCGAGGAGCTCGTCGGTGCCATGAGGCTCGCCGATGTCAAGAAGCTCATGTTTCGCATCAGGGCAGTCAGACTTGCTGTGCTGAGGCGGTCCAAGGCAGCGAGGATGTCCACCGCGCCGGAGCTGCTGCCAAAGTTGGCTCACCTAGGCTCTTTCTTCCGTGCTCCAGCAGCCCTGGCGACAACACGTGAGCACGGGGTCAAGTTTGCAAGCCATCTCGTCACGCTCGGCTCATCGATCATGAACTAGAGGGAGGAAAAGACTACCACGCTAACCATGTTTGGTTAGCCAGATTTCACCAAATTTTCTCGCAGAGTTTTGTCAAACTTGAGAAAAATTTATCATAGCTCAAATGCTCGATCGGTCGAAACATTTTTATTTTAATAATTTTCATTGAATAATTCGGTCCAAGTTATTGGATGGTTTTGGAATTGTAAACGGAGATCAGTTATTCCGAATAATCGATCGCATTTTCAAATATGAATTTTGATTTGGAATGATTACATTAACAATTAACTGTGTAATGGATTTGAATTTTAGAATTGGCCATATTTGCCCTTGAAGGTTTGTCCCACGGTCCACATCGGCGGCACGATGTCGCCGAACACGATGGCGCTGCCATCGCTGGTGGCGACGCGGGATGAGAGGCCCTGGTCTTCGAGCCGTACGTCGCCGTTCCAGATCATCGCGGGACCCACCACTGGCTAGCATTATTTGCAAATGTAATTAATATGTAATTATAGTGATTGATTTGTGCGTAAAGATAGAGACGACGATCGAGTGAGCTTAGAGCAAGTATAACAGTAAGTTATAAGCCAACTATAAGCTTACGTGGAGGAAAGAGAATTTGAAAAATGGGGAGAGTTGACTTTCATGTAAGAGCTAACTATTCACATACTTCAAAATAAATATATTAAATGCATAAGTAAGAGATAGAGAGAGGAGGAGAAAAAAAAGATAAACTTATAGTTCATTTATTATACATGTTAACTTTAATATAATGATTATTATTAAACTTGCTCTTAATTCTGTAACGTGTCCATCCACCGGCCGTCGTCGCGGGGGCCTTGACGGCCGGCCATGGGCGCGGACGTCCATTTTGCGCAACCACCACGGCAGTTCATGTTCGCCTTCATTTTGCGTCGTGTAGAGATGGCGCTGGTGATCGATAAGCTAATTAAGCTAGCATCAATTACAAATGTAATTAATTTGTAATTATAGTGATTGATTTGGGTGTAAAGATAGAGACGACGATCGAAGTTAGCTATATGCAGGGTTGCAGCTTAGTTGGCGACAAAATTGCCATTGAATTAGACTGGCTGTGTTCGCCAGTAGACTTTCCCAACCGGAAGAGTATTTGCGGAAAGCGGAGCGGTCTATTAGCACGCGATTAATTAAGTATTAGTCATTTTTTTAAAAAAATGGATTAATTTGATTTTTTTAAGCAACTTTCGTATAAAAAGTTTTTGTAAAAAAAAATACACCGTTTAGCCGTTTGAAAAGCGTGCGCGCGAAAAACGAGGGAGATGAGTTGGGAAAAGGGAGTCACGAACACACCCTGGGCAATGCTTATCATGCATATGCATATACGTTTGGTAGTACTACATCCGACTTTTTCTTCTATAAAAAAACACTTGAATTTGGCAAATCCAGGAAATGTTATGTTTGTTGGCAATTGAAATCTACATGATATTCTCCCTTTTTTTAAAAAAAAAGAAAAACAAGAAAGTACACACGCACGACACACTCATGAACCTGTGAAATCGTCTCTCTAACACATAATCAAAGAATATAAAAAAGTTAGGTACAATTTCATGGTGGACGAAGCTATGCCCATTACTCTGCATGTCATACTTTTGATGCTTTTCTAAGTTTCTAGTGGACTTTGATGGTGGAAACAACTTATTCTACTCTTTCGTTTCGCAGAACGTTTGTGTTTTTAGATAATGGATTTCATTCCACCCTTTGCTTCAAGGTAGCTATAGCCAATTATTATAAAGTTTGTAGGTCGAACATCTACGAAACACTTGTGTATATCTGCATTAGACAACAGTGCAGATATTTTCAATTTTCAATATGCTGTGTATGATGTGAGTATATGTATGGAGTGGCAAATAAATACTAGTTATAAAGTCTTATGATTTTTTTGCCATCCTAGATTTAGTAGAACAACGTGATAAAGGGCGGATTTTTTAGTTGATAAGTTTTGAAATTATTGAAGATTCGCTGCATCTTTCACATTTATTTTGATACAATCCTCTTGATTGTAGTGATGCTGGCTAGTATTTAATCACTACAATTACTTAGCATATTAACTATACAACACATACAAACAAATTATCTAGTCAATGTTAATATAAGTATGCAGTTGAGGAGAACTAGCATGAAATGAAGCTATTTCATTTAAAGGACCTTTTGCTTCCACCTGTTTTTCGAAGGTAAAACTGAGGCCTCACTATCTCTCTGTGCGAGTGAGAGCAATTAATTTGGAAATTAGTTCACATGCCGTCCACTAATTTTACGTCGAGTTTGTATGACATCCCTAATCTGCAATACCAAAATTGTTCACCCCCTAAACTATATAAAACCGTGCAATTTTCGTCCCATGGCAGTATAGATGTATGGTTTGGCTGATGTGGCATCCTAATCAACAAAATATAAAATAAAAAGTTATAGGGCCCACCTGTAAGTGAGAAGAACAAAAGTGGAGCCCACATCTCTTTTGTCTTATCTCCTCTTCTCAAAGCAGAGCGGGCGGCTGGCAACGGAGGGGGCAGCATCGGCAAAGGTAGCCGGAGGAGGAGCGGAGCAGCGACGGCAGAGCGGAGCGGGCGGCGGGCGAAGCAGGCGGCGAGCGAGGAGGGGACAACAAGGACGAAGGTGGCCGGAGGAGGAGCGGAGCAGCGACGGGCGCGAGCTCCGTCGGCATCGTCCTTCATGGCCGCTAGCTTCGACGTCGCGGTCGGAGAGCTTGACGGGGATGGCCATGTCATAGAGGACCTCGACAGTGCGCAACGAGCAGGTGGAGGGCATCGACGACCGCAGTGGGGTGGGCACCATCGGAGAGGAGGGACTAGGCGCGGCGGAGGAGGGATCTGGCGAAGACGATTTCTCTCTAGGGTAGCGGCTGACGGCCAGCGATGGCGAGGAGAGGGCCGGCGGCGATCCCAATCTATGAGGTGGAGCCTCTCCTCCTCTTGTTCAACCTCTTCACCCTCCTCGGCACCATTGGCAGCCGCGACAACTTTGTCGTCGATCAGCCGGCTACTGGCCTCGACAAGGCCGTCATCGCCTTCTCCATCATCAGCGAGATCGTCACCGGCAAGGTTGCCCTCACGCAGCTCAACATCGAGACCAGCATCCCCGTCACTGAGATTGAGTCGCTCGTCCTCTTCAACGTGTCCTCCACCATCACCACGCCGGTCACCGGCCGCCACTCCCCCATCTCCCATTGGCCGCCTCTCCCACGCTCTCCGGCTGGCCACGTTGGAAGAAAAGAGAAGAAAGAATAGAACGGCTGTGATGTGGGCCTCACATACTTTTTTTTATTTCTTTTGCTGACTAGGATGCTACGTCAGCGAAACCACACATCTACACTGTTATGAGACCTAAATTGCACGCTAGGTGAAGATTTTTGGTATTGGGGATTAGGGATGTTATACAAACTCGACGTAAAGTTGAGGGACAGCGGGTTAACTTATGGGGTTGTTTGGATGCTTGTTTCAATTTACCAAACTACTATAGCTAAGGTGTGGCTTGCCATAATTTATGTGGCTAAGAAATTCTTGGCTACAAGTTAGGCAAATGTTGGCAAAGATATGTGCGTATGACAAGTGGGGTCACAAAATAAAAAAAGTGTAGCATGACAAAGATGTGGCAACCAAGCAAACACTAGGCTAAGTTGGTCAAAGTAGCTTGCCAAAGTTGTGGCAAAGTATGGTCACCATCCAAACAACCCCTTACTCCATTAATATGAGACTAGATTTTTATGGGCTTGAAATGGAGGCCCATCATGTAAATTCCGTGTTTAGATGATTAAATAAGTCTAATTTGCCTCCATCAAGGGGAGAGGTGAGAGAAGATATGATGGATGAAGACACTGGCACGTGGGATTCACATGTTGACTTAGCTAGTCAACGGGGTCAAAGTTCCCACATCGAACGAAACGCCTCCGAAACCAGCGAAGGAGACGATTTGCACCGGTTTTTAAAAATAGAGGAGATGATAAACCAAGTTTTACAGTTGAGGGATACGATTCAGAGCAAGAGTTGAGAAATGCAAAATATACTTATTCTATCTCCTCAAGCCGAGCGGTACTCTCTATAGGTGGCCAAATGGGCCAGGCCGAGATATGCCGGCCCGGGCACGATAGCACTGTAGCCGGCCTAGGCACGACAAGGCATGGCCCAAGTACGAACATGACCCGTCGGCTCACAAAATTTTTCCCATTTGCCCTAATATTTTCATATATTCTGTCTATTTTCTCTCATTTTCCTCAATTTTTCCATATGTTGTTTTCTATCTCCCATTTACATCATTTTCCCCCATATTTTACTGCTTTCCCCTTTACTTTTCCTTTTTCATTTCTTTTCACATTTTTCTTTTTTGGCCCTCATATTCAAATTTTGTGGGCCAAACGTCCTAATGGGCCTACACCAGCCCACGTGCCATATTTGGGCCCGTTCCGGCACGCACGGCCCGTGGCCTCCTGGGCCGTGCTTGTGCCGAGGCCTTAGCACGTAGGTAGGCCGGCGGCCCATTTGGCCACCTATAAGTACTCTCCGACAACCTCTCGGCCCTTCTGCCACAAATTCTCACCGACATAAAAAAAACCAAAAAAAAAAAAGAAAAATCAGAATCGAATTTTGCCCTCAGAACGAAACGCCTCGTCTCCCCTTCCAGGCGATTAGGGTTTCGCCCATCTTCCGGAGGCGCGCCTCGCCGCCGCCACCGCGGCGATCCCGCTCCGTCCCCTGCAACCGACCTCCCGCTCGACCAGGGCCGTCAAGCCTTCATCCACGCGCGAGCGGCGTCGCGTAGGCGGGGGGTCCGAGCGAGCGCTGAGCGAGGCGTCCGGAGGGGATCGATCCATCCCGCTCTAGGGTTCGCGAGCGTCTCGCGTGTGAGTCTCTCTTATCTAATCCTCTCAATCTCAATCTGTCTAGGCTGTAGATTTATGTACCACCCTGTTGCTAGTTTTTGTGTCCCGTTTAGGTGCTTGAAATTAGTGATAGATCCTTTAGGGGTGGAATCGAATCATGTAGGTAACAGCGGAATTTCTGGTGAAATTTGGATGGTTGGTGGTAGGCTATCAACGAGGTTATCTAATTTTTTTGTTCAGCTAGCTAGAATTGAGGGAACTGTGCAGCATCGAGATGTGGAAGGTTTAATTGTTTTAGGAAGAGTAAATGAAAAATCACATCGTCCCATTGGGATGCAGTCTAGGGCAGACAAGCTTGTACAAAAGTTCAAAGTGTTGCAATAGCTCGTTTCGTTGGCGCGAAACAATTAAAACATGCACAGACCGCTGGCAATGTGGTCAATTTGGCTGATTCGGCTGCCAGCTCAGCAAGCATGCAAGGGGTGGGCACGAAAGATTTAGAAACTTGGAAAAGCCTCCCTACATTCCTGTTCCGTGCCATATGTGCGCCATTTGTGCGGGCTGTTTTGGCTACACGACACGCCAGAGTGAGTAGTAATCAGACTCTGGGTCAACCTAATTAATGCTACAATTTCCATTGGTTTAGGTATATAGGTAGGCTATGCTGTCATTACTGGTTTGATCTACTGATATTGCAATTTCATCTCATGTGTAACATGAGAAATGGGATTTAGCTATTTCAGGTTCAGGCTAGTTTACATGTGATTAATTGGTGTCTAATGAAACAGAAGATCAGCAGACATACACCCAATAGCTATAGCCATAGCTTTAGCCTGTAGAATATTCTGCAAAATAGGTTCCTTATGTTTCAATTACGTTAAGGTTGATCAAACTAACAGTACCTTTTGTGCTTTTGTTCAGGTTTGCATTCGCTGAAAGATGGAGATACAAACTTCAGGGAAGCCCATTGATCTGCTGATGGAGAAGGTTCTTTGTATGAACATTATGTCTTCTGATTACTTCAAGGAGCTCTACAGGCTGAAGACCTATCATGAGGTCATTGATGAAATATACAATCAAGTTGATCATGTGGAGCCTTGGATGACTGGCAATTGCAGGGGCCCCTCCACTGCATTCTGTCTCCTCTACAAGTTCTTCACCATGAAGCTTACTGTCAAACAGATGCATGGTTTGTTGAAGCATCCTGATTCCCCATACATTAGAGCTGTAAGTTCTTTGCCCCTATTAACTTTTATCACACTTTATTAGATTTAAGATTAATGCATGCTTTCTGTTGTTTATCAAGTTTTATTGGAGTGCAATGATAAACTAAGATTTTCAGTATAATTGGTGTGTACAAACAATCCAAATTTATTTCCTTCAAATTATAGTTCTAACACATAATATCTGTTTCTACATTTTGGTTATATCCACTAACAGTCCTATGACTTGCTTCGTTGGATGGCCTTGTGTATTGGTTTTGGTCCTAGGACACGTGGATGACAAAGTTTCCAAGCAGTTCATAGTGTTCCAGTCTGTTCATTGGAGTTGTGAGCATTTTTTGTCTTTATTTATTCTGTTGATGAATATGATGCTTTCAGTAAATAACCAACCGGTGTTGTGTTGCAGATAGGGTTCTTGTATCTTCGATATGTTGCAGATCCGAAGATCTTGTGGACGTGGTATGAGCCCTACTTGAAGGATGATGAGGTATTGACATTTTCTTACATCTATGTATTTATATATAACATCTGCCTTTTGATAATATGTGGACCTCCAGTTACATAAGAGGAGAAATCATTAGAGAGCTTTTTGACTCACTAGTAACTTTGCCAAGTATGATGCCCTAAAATGGGCACATGAAAAATATTGAAACATAAACCATGCAATAAGAAGTAATCATTGTGCCACCTTTTACTCTGTCTAGTCCATATGATTACATCAGATATATGAGTTGCTTTTATTTAAATTTATGTTCTCATGCAGGAATTCTCCCCTGGATCTAATGGTCGCATGACAACCATGGGTGTTTATGTGCGTGATCTTATACTTGGACAGGTCTGCCTCTTCATTCTTTGTGCTTTCAGTATAGAAATAACCAATAAACACACTTTTTCTCTTACAAATTAACAGTTGTTGTGCTAAAGTATCTTTTAAATGAATAACACTAGCAGATTAAAAAGAAAGTTTCTGCTTTTTGATGACTAGTGTGCTGTGCTATGATGACTTGATTCACATACGCACTCGATCACTACACATTATTAAAATAATCTCCATGTTATGGTGATTCACATAAGTTCATTTCATTTGTTCAAATGTTTGTGAACATTTTTTAAATCTAATTCTATTTGGTGTATGTTCAGAAACTTTGCCAACTAACTGGACATTCTTGGCCAGGCAAGTCATAGTTCCACAACATAGCTTGTTAGTAGTTTTTATTCTCCTTACTTCCCCCCAGATTGGTAGTACTCCATAAATTTGCTTTAAGCTTTGTTGCTTGCTGATTTTCATTATCCATTTATCAGAAATGAATTGAATCCTCTGACTGCAAATTTTGACTAGCAACTATTTCCGATGCTCTTTCTTATAATTGATTAACCTGCTGTTTGTCTTTTCTTGGTGTAGTACTACTTCGATAGTCTTCTTCCAAGAGTTCCTCTTCCAGTAATTCGTCAAGTGACATCCAATCTTGAGAAGATGAAGTTGCCCACTAAGCTTTCTGGGATTACTGGAGAGTCTAATCGTCATGGATCAGAAGATACTGCCCGCCGGCCTCCTTCCGTGAAGGCTTCTCTGTCAGTTTCCTTTGGACAGCGTGCTCCGCATCGTGCATCCACACGGGAGTCATCTCCAGTTCGGAGGACAGTCACCCATGATGGCCATCGTAAATCTTCCTCACCATCTCGCCGTAGCGGAAGCCGCGAGGTTCCTGATCGTGATCGATCAAGCCGTGACCGTTCTAGTCGTGACTATGACCGTTCAAGCCATGACCGTGATCGTGACCATTCCAGTCGTGACTATGACCGTCCAAGCCATGACCGTGACCGTGATCGTGACCGTTCCAGTCGTGACTATGACCGTTCAAGTCGTGACCGGGATCATGATAGAGACATCAGAGACTATCATCGGCGTGATCGTGACAGCAGGGACCGTGACTATAGGTCTAGGCATTCATCCGAAAGACAAGATGACCGAAGGGACCGTGACCGTGAGGGTAGCAGGCACAGACGGTCCAGCTCTCGGCACAGAAGCAGAAGCCGCAGCCGCAGCCGCAGCCGCAGCAGAAGCAGGAGCCGCAGCAGAAATGAGGAGAGATCCAGTCCTTTTGGCAATGCAGGCAAAGAAAAGACTGCTGCCATCTCGAGCAACCTAGCAAAGCTCAAGGACTTGTATGGTGATGTAACTGAGAAGAAGGACGACGGTGAAGCCCCTCGCCGTGATTCGTGCGCGGAGGAGGTTATCAGGTTGGGTGGCCCGAGATGGAGATAGAATTTGTGACTGTAACCCTGTTGTTCCTCAAAGAACCTGATATGTTGTCAGTACACCTTTTCTTTCATCTGCCAGTTTCTCAAGAAACTTGTTAATACTTGGCATCTCAAAACACCTTACTATAATATGTCAACAATGGTAGTTTGTATGGTATGGATGGATGACATTGATACATGTTGGTTCCCTATGTTTTAGTATTATACCGAACTGTTACTTATCCCATGGAGCTAATTCTTTATTTCATTTTCACATTTGAATTGGATTAGAAGATGCCAAGCTAATGCAAATCTGAAAATGACATGCATCATGCGCGTTCTCGGGTCGTAACTATCATATGGAAAGATGAAATTCTTTGACACGTCATGTGAGAGCCACATGTGAATAAAAATGGCGAGATTTGCATCGTCATGCATTAGGTTTACTAAACACGCTAGCTGCTCCCGAAAATAATTATACTTATTAGGCGGTAAGATATGGACCACGACTTTGTTTTGTATACTTTTGTTTATCTTTATATAAGAGGAAGCTCCGACAAAGATCATGCACAAGTCATTTTGGCTAAGATTGTTGACGGATTAGTATTTCTTCTTTCTCAAGCCCCTAGCTATCATGTTGGCAATTATGCGAAGTGCCAAGTCAAGAAGTGCCTAATCTGCACTGCCAATTGTTTGATAGTATTTGTTACCAGACAAATATTTTTCTTGAGGGAAAATGCACAGTGTTTTACTTCCAAACATAGAGCTTGCTTGGATAGCTAAACTTTCATCTAATGCTTAATTTAAAGTTTCTTAAAAGAGAATAACCTCTTTACTATTCCTTTTTTTAAAAAAAATCTCATGGATTACCATACCTTTTAAAAGTCCTATTTGGAACATAAAGTTTCATAGTACTGGTATACCACAAGTATATAATAATTCTAACGGTAATTAGAGTAATTCTCCGTTGTTCCAAACTTGTCCTGGTTCTAAATCATATGAACAAAACCTACTTGATCCAGTGTTTAAATATGTCACTTATAGACGGAGGATACACATATTAGATATTAGTCATGTGCATATTTTATATATTGAATATATCACATCCTACTTGATCCAGATTAATTTATTCTGGACTGAAGATAGTACTAGAAGAATTCAGGAGCATGGTTTATCAAGGTTGTGTTTAGTTCAGCGCAAAGTTTGGATTTTGGTTGAAATTGGAAATGATGTGACTGAAAAGTTGTGTGTGTATGACAGGTTGATGTGATGGAAAAGGACTGAAGTTTGGATCCAAACTTTGAATCTAAACATAGCCCAAGCTATTAAACAGTAGGTCTTCTATAATAACTTTCTTTTTCATAACATTGTTCAATCACATTATCAACTTGTAATATTTAATTCGTCTACATATACTCTCAAATAATTATCATAAACTCATAACTGGCTATTCCCCACTTACAACAAGAGAATACAACCCTATCATTTCACCTATACTTATGCTTATTTGTACCATTTAATTAGCAAATAAAAAATAATTTATAGGAAAAACTTTTAAATACATGTTTTTAGAATATTAAAAACAAATACAATAAAATAAATCATGACGAGAAAAATCATAAAACCAACTATTAGAAAGTTTTAGAATTTAAATTTTACTCCCTACATTTCAAATTATAGCAATCTAAAACGCATGGATTTAGGGTGTGTTTGGGGAGCTTCTAGTACTACATCTTCTCATGAAATCAGAAGCTCCCCAAACATTTCAGCTTTTGCTCCAGATTATAAAAAATTGTAATTGCCGAATCTAAAAAAAAATAAACTAGAAGTTACAAATTCTTAGAAGCTAGCTATCAACCATCCACTTCTCAGGTTTTTAAGCTCATCTAAACTGACATTTAACCTAATACTATAAATTTACATATTTTTTTAATCCAAATTCTAGGTTGGATTTTTATTGGACGGTATACGAAGCCAAACCATCGGGCCAACATGCTAGGCATGTGCCTCCACCACGTGTCCCATAGCCCAATCCCAGCCTTCCGATGAAGCGGGCCCACGAGATCCGCACCGCCCATTCGAACCGCTCAATCCCCACCGTCCGATCCGAGACGCGTTTCAGCGAGCGGCAAACGATGGATACAGCTCACCCTTCTCTTCCCCCACACCCCAAAAATTTTTTTAAAAAAAGCATATCCAAAGATTCCTACCCAAAAAAAAGAGCAGATTTTTTCCCTTTTTCCAAATATACTTCGCCACTGCAACGCAAAGGACGAAGAACTCGAGTCAAGTCGCCGACTTTTGGAGTTCTCCTCGCCCCAGCTCGGTAAATTCCTTCGCTTTTTCTCCGCTGGTTCGGAGATTTCCATGTTCACTTTTGTTTTTTTTTTTAATTAAGGGCTTTGCTTTGATGGAAGGGTTGGGTACTGGTTCCTTCCCTCCGGATCAATCTTGCTTCTTGCGCTCACCCAACCTAGTAATTTTTTCCTCTCCCGATTTGTTTAATGCTAATCTAGGTGGTTGATGATGCTTGCGAGCCAGGCATTGATTCGGCTTTAAGCTTGCCTGCTTGCTTCGCCGTCTTGTTCTTTGAGTTCTTGGTTTTCATGGATCCTTGATCCGATTTAGGGGTTGCTGCTGCTAGCCGTGGTTGGTGAGACGGTTCTTGGAGAAGGGGGATTTCTTGAGGTAGGTGGTAGCGGTAGATTTCCTTTCTGTTCTATGCCCTCTTCAATTGAATTTTTGGAAGTCTCCAGCGTTTTATTTTTGGAAGTTTTGTAGTTTGTGAAACTAATTGATGAATGAATGTGAGGGGAAATTGGTAGATTTCGTGTTGTGCTGCTACTAGACCATTTCCTGACCCATGTGGCATGGGAGCCATTTGATTGTTATTCTCATTGTGGAGGTTATGAGTTGATATTTCCAGATTTTGTGCATGAATGTTCAAAATGTTTAGTTCTGTTTCGTTAGGACTTCAAATAGGTAGAATTAGTTAGTGTCTTGGGGCTGCATGGAAGAAGATTGGAAGAATTTAATTTGTTACATTAGAACTTCAAATAGGCATTGTTGTTGTAGGCTCAAACTTTTACATTGTACTGTTATCTTCATCTACTCTGACTGATGTCCAAAGAATGCACATGCCCAGCTCGTCCCTGTCTCTTGATGCTTTCGGTTTGTTCATAGTTTATATAAATTCTTGGGTCTCATTAGCTATGTACTATAATTTAATAGCTAGTGACCACCCTGATGTTTCTGTAGCATGCTATCAGTGGGTATATCGACCTGTTTATGTTGCAATTGATGACCATTTCACATCTTGTTCTGTCATGTGCATTCCACGATGTTTCTTTCATTGTGATGAAGATGAATACAGTAACAAGATGCAAATCAAAACATTGTTTTCTGTGTGAATCATATATCCTCTCTATAGTGGTTTACAAACACCCCTGGGTCATTAGGAAAGCACCCAAAGTTTTACTTGCTATTGAATATGGTTTAAACATAGCTTTTTCATACCAGTTTCAGGCATAAGTGTATATTATGTATGTTCGGTAAAAATAAGTGTATATATTTATTCCGTATGTGCTAATCTTAGGAGCTTGTGATCCCAGAGAATTTATTCTAATATTCGATAAGTAGTATATGCATATGGTTAGGGGTGAAAACGGTAACGGTAATTACCGGCCGACCGGCGTTCATTTTCGACTTTCTACCGGCCGAGCCATATGGAAATGGTAATCGACCGAAACAAAAATGGAAATGGTAAAAAATATGGAAATGAAAACGGAAATGGTTTTGCTGTTATACCGATCGTTTCCGTATTTACTGTATTCTTGCGGAAATTACCGTTTCTTATAATATGGTAATTACCGTATTCTAAATATGTCGATATTATAGGACATGTTTATACTTGACCCACAGCTTATAGATTGAATGACTCTTCAATAAAATCTCTAACTTTTGTACATGGCTAAAATGAAGTTAATTTATAATTTATATAGTATAAGCTTGAATTTATGTATATATATAACATACTTATGTAAAGTTAAATATATGTTTTTATAGTTTAATGTTTCCGTATTTGTTACCGATTTCCGATCTGTACCGACATGTTTCCGTCCGTATTGTTCCGTTTCCGGTTTTCCGATATTTCCGATATCGTTTTCGTTTCCGACTTTACCGTTTCCGATTTCGTTTCCGAGAAAAATATGGTTACGGAAATGGTTGAGGCTGTTTTCCGATCGTTTCCGACCGTTTTCATCCCTACATATGGTATAGAATTTATTTGAGAATCTTCTCCATATTTTTGGGTGGTGCACATGTATTGTACGGTTGAGTCTAACAATGATGTTATGGCACACATTTATACACAGACTTGCTTGTCCTCACAAATCAAGCCATTAGTATGAATCACCAGGTCAGAGCTCAGAGCATAAATTTCTAAGCCTAAGAGCACCTGTCAGATAAGCAGGATTTAGTCTTTTACGCTAGCTCAATCGTATCTTAGTGACAATTTAGGTCTGGTTTGGATTGGCATCAATCTGCGGCCTACTAATATTCTGGTTGCTTTGATGGTACCTTGTTGATATTTGGATTGAAGCCAATTTTTGCCTACAATACGAAAATTTGACTAATAGCTAGTAACAAATCTACTCTACCAAATTTGCTAGTGCCAAAACTTGCCTAGGTTTCGGCACTACCAACATTTTGGTAGGGCTTTAAACCAAACCGACCCTTAAAGTCATGTCAAGATGCTGAAACAAACAAACCATCCCTTTTTCCTAATGCTTTTGATAGGCTTCTGTATACCACATTGACCAAAAGGCAATCAACAAAATCACGTTTGGCTTATTATGTTTGCCATGTCTTACTACAGAAGATAACAGGCTTGGTTTAAGGGGGCTAGATAAATATGTAATTGATCTCCAGTGTTTTTTTTGTTCAAGTTGAGTGAAGATGACCTGATCCTGTTGGGAAAATAAATTGGATTAAGTGGATTTGATAGAGTGATATTAATTTTAATTTGATGCAGGTGCTTTTCTGGGAGGTGTAACCAACTAAATTCCTATGCTACCTTCTGGTTGATGGCCGTCCCTCCTGTTGAATCAGAAACAAGAAGTGAAGAAACAGATAATTTCCCTTTACTTGCAGACCACATGGAAAATACTGGACATCATGCACATGCAGTTGATATCCCATGGGATTCTTCACCATCGACATCTCGCCGAGATAATCATAATGGATTTGATCAATTACCTCGTATCTTAGAAGGTTCTCCTGGGACATCTACTCCATCTAACTCTCAGAATGGTCCTCTAGCAAGAAGAGATGATAATCGTGGTCGTCGTCAGCCTAGTCCCTTGAATTCTGGTTGCTGGATCTCAGTTGAGCTAGTTGTAAATGTTAGCCAGATCATAGCAGCTATTTGTGTTCTGTCAGTATCAAGGAATGAGCATCCACACTCTCCGTTATTTGAGTGGGTCATTGGTTATACAGTAGGTTGTACTGCCACGCTGCCTCATCTTTACTGGCGCTATCTCCATCGCAACCTCCCAACCACTGGGCAAGAGCCAACAGTTCAGAATATCCCTCCAAACAACACCCCTGAAGCTAATTCATATGGAGTAACCGGCACAAATGGAGTCTCAAGAAACAATGAGGCAACAGTAAATCCAAGGTAACCGATTCTTCCAACTGAAGTCTTTTTTTTGTTTTTGAAATTGATTTGTCTGCATATATCTAGTATCTAGACTCTATGGTACAAGGCATGTTAACCAACTGCACTAGTAATTATCACAATTTAAGATATTAGGCCTACACAGGAATAACTAAATTCTGTTGGTTGATCACAACTAAATTCGTATAGAAATATTTGATCACTGCACTCCTATCAGAAGTTCTGTTATTCAGGTTATATTTCATATGCAATAAACTACGTATGGTCTTCCAGAGATTTAAGTTTCCCATGTTTTATTAACTTTTCCTTTAGTCCAAGTTCTGAGCTACAGTCTTACCATTTGTTTTAGGTTCCAAGCTTTTGCTGATCACTTCAAAATGGCTCTGGACTGTTTCTTTGCTGTGTGGTTCGTTGTGGGAAATGTATGGGTATTTGGTGGACATTCTTCTGCTCACGACGCGCCCAACTTGTACAGGTATGATGCTTGCCTACATTGTGTTGTAGATCTGTGACTTAACCAAAAATTTATTTGGATGTTTCATCATGCAATATTTCTTCCCCAGGTTGTGTATTGCCTTCCTCACATTCAGCTGCATCGGCTATGCTATGCCTTTCATCCTCTGCGCATTGATATGTTGCTGCCTACCCTGCATAATCTCTATCTTGGGATTTCGGGAAGATCTAAACCAAAACAGAGGAGCTAGTGCGGAAACAATCAATGCCTTGGGAACATGCAAGTTCAAGTCAAAGAAAACTCGTGATGGAGATGGAAACGAAGTTGGTGTCGGTGTTGTGGCTGCTGGAACAAACAAGGAGCGAGTCATTTCTGCAGAAGATGCTGTGAGTTTTTCTCCCAGACTCTTTTATACTTCACAACTAAAATCTAGTTATCTCCTCTTGGTGCTCTTAGTTTAAAATTAAGGGGTGCTCTTGGAATTGCAGGTCTGCTGCATCTGCTTGGCCAGATATGTCGATAACGATGATCTCCGAGAGCTCCCTTGTGCGCACTTCTTCCACAAGGATTGTGTGGACAAATGGCTCAAGATAAACGCGCTGTGCCCCCTTTGCAAGGCTGAGATAGATGGTGTCTCCACAAGTGCTCCAGCCATTGGCTTTGGGCGTCGCCACAGCGACAACAGGGTAGGAAACGACATTGAATCACAACTATAACTCTCTTCCCACTTCGTTGGCAGCGTGGATCACGCCTTTGATGAGGCCTTCCACACATCAACCTGTAAATTATAGAGGTAGACATCAAGATGTAAAGGGTCCTCTTACGATCCAACAAAGTTCTTTTCTGAATGACTACTGCCTCCACTGTCAGTATATATTGCTTCCAGCATTTGTTTCTTCTCAAATGTAGTCGCCTTCTGCTTGATTATAAGCCCTGATAGGGCCAGTAGCAGCACAAAGCTTACCAGGGATGATAACAATTGCTTTATACTCAAATGCTGAATGCTAGTTATAGGCCATTGCATGCGCAATGCAGCTCCCATATTATGGCATTGGGAGAGCAGTTTTGCTTCTCTTATTCAGAAACACTTCTCTTTGAGCAAAATAGAAGCTGAGAAAGTTTAGGTCTTGCAGATAGGTATATATCTCCCCTATTTATGTTGATATGACGTAGGCATTTTAAGGTTTCTTGGGGAGTGAAATGGTGATAAGATCCAAGGCAGCGTCATATGCTTGTTATGGACTCTGATTCATGGGTAGGATAATGCTTTGTACACACAAGCATGCACTTAGCTGCTGCTAGAACATACTCCTTTCGTCCCTATATATCTGATGCCGTTGACTTTTTTAAACATGTTTGATCATTCGTCTTATTAAATTTTTTTTGTGAAATATGTAAAACTATATGTATACATAAAAGTATATTTAATAATGAATCAAACGATAGGAAAATAATTAATAATTACTTAAATTTTTGAATAAGACGAACGGTCAAACATGTTTAAAAAAGTCAACGACGTCAAATATTTAGGGACGGAGGGAGCATATGCTTTAGCTACGGCTGATAAACCATAGAAAAATAAATGAAGCGATAAAAATAGTTTAAGGATAAAAATATATATTTTTAGTGGTTATTGAAAAGCCAATGCTAGAAAATAAACTTTGATGACAAAAGATCCCAAAATTAGCTTTAAAATTTTCAAAAATTTATATTTCGTTAGTGTTACTCACTGATACTTGATGTTGCCTGATGCCTGAGCTCAGTAACTGTAGTTCGATATTGTCATTGTGGCTCTTTTCCTTTGTCATTCTAAAGGGAAAAAAAAAACATGCAAGTGCAGGGCAATCTAAGCACATGCTCATGTCATGAACAAAGCAAGAACGAATCAAGCTCTTCTTTAAGTTTAAGCACGACAAAGGTGTGCAATTTGTAACAGCTTCCAAGAATCTTACCATGATACATTCGAATAATAACTAACCAGCAGTCCAGCACACTATAATGGAACACGAATAATTGAGATTACATGGGCGTATCAGAACGAAATGCACCCGAATCTTGACAATAATGGTGTGCAAATGCATCACGATCAATATATTGCTGAAGTAGATGGGATTAACAGTTTTGTTTGATCAGGTGCCAAAGCATCAATCATGTCAGCAGGCAGATCAGAGATATGGCTTTGTCATGCAATTGCAGGCAAGAACAGATCATATGTCTCACTAATCACACCATTAACACAATCATTAACTCCATGGGTGCCATGTTACTAATGGTTGGTGATCTTTGGATGGTGGCCACAAGTAGTATGGAAGCATCCAATCTAATACAGCCTCAGGAGCTGTACATCTCAATCAATGGATCAGTTTCAGAATTAAACAACCAATTAAGGTGTGGCCTAGCAAGCAAAGCTTAGTATCTCTTATTGCTTAGCCAATTACTAGTATTTACTCAATAATGTATTTTGTCCCCTCCACCAACAAAAGAAAACAAATGGAAATTTAAAATCTTATTAATCATTGTTACTACTCCTTGTCTGCTGCTGTGCACTGCAGACAGTACAGCTCATGGCAGACACTGCATGTTTCTCATTTAGCTAGCAAAGCTTCTGTATTTATATGTGCTAATCAGCCATCTGAAAATTGCAGTCCACTAGTGCAACCAAACAGTCCAAAACTATTCACATAATCCACAAGGGGGAAAAAAGAAGAGAAGAAAGAACAACACGACGATAAATAACATCTGAAAATTGCAGTCCACTACTGCAATCAAACAGTCCAAAACTAATCACATAATCCAAAAGGCCAAAAAAGAAGAGACGAAGAACAACACAACGACTGCAATTAAGATGAAAGCGTCGCCTTTTTTTGTCTGTTGTTCTTTTCCCATTTAAAGAAAAAAGATGACAAGTTCCTAATTTGTTGTACAGCAATGAAAAGGTTTGATTAATATTGAGTTTTATGTCCCAATCCATTGTTAATGCGAGCATTACAAAACAAGTATAAATGATAATATCTCTGCATTGAGCAATTGTTTGGATAAATACAATTTGGTCATTGTCATATAGAGCCGTCCTATTAAATTCGGAGGCATGGTGCGAGGCCGGCCTTAAACTTAAGTAATAAAATAAAATGAAGATAATATCTCATATCATATAAGTTAAGTTATTTTAAAACAGAGGGAGTATGTCCCATCAACATAAAGTAGAAAATATAGTGATGCACTGTTGCAATGATCAATTCATAATTGTATCAACACTACACCAAAGTATTAAACAAAATTAGAAACAATAATGAAAAGGGCTTTGGCTAGGCCTGATTCCATTATTGTTTCAGAAAACACTTTTCATTAGGCCTGAAGGTTTTATCAACACTACACCAAATAACGAAGCGTGCAAATTTGAACAAAAAAATGCAAATTACGAAGCGTGCGCGGTGCGGCGTACACGTGCTTTGGGAAGGCAGCCGAGCACACATTACGGCTGCATCAGGAGTGATCGAGCAATGATGTGATCGATCGATAATTAATCAACGAAGCAAACCTACGTGACATGACTTACCTAGCGACCAAGTCCTACACTTACCAACTGTACATGGTCTAAGAGCATGGCTGTGTTTAGTTCCTTCCAAAGTTAGAAGTTTGGGTTAAAATTGATACGATGTGACTGAAAGGTTGTGTGTGTATGGCAGGTTGATGTGATGGAAAAAGCTAGAAGTTGAAGTTTAGATCTAAACACAGCCCATATAAAACGTTGTATTTAGAGAGAATCCTATTTGAGAGAGAATGAGATATAACCAACCCTATACATTGCAAGATTCTTTTCACCCATTTCCAGCATAGTACCAGACATCAGCTATAGAACCCAGTTCCAAAGGCGATGTAGTATTCACAGTTGAGGGACGCGGCATGCGGCTCAATCGTGCCAGCGCAAAGATTCATTGACACGGGCGCATCCTAACTGCCGCTCGGCTCCTTACTGGGTCACGTTAGACTGTCTCCAACAAGTGACCCATAAATACACCCAAACCTAAAATGGGTCTCTAATAGTACTATTTCAGCCTTCAACAGAGTATCTATACAGAAGATCTATTTTGCATGCTATAAGAGGCGTAACCTAAATTTGAGTATCCTCTCTCCTGAAGACCTATTTGCAGTAAGGGTTCTCTTTTAGACAAAAATAGGTATTGAACTCTTTGACTGTAGCGCTATACAAACGTGAAATGGGTAGCTAGGGTAACTCATTTGAGTTGCTTGCATTGTTATTGCCCTTATGGTTGCCTGTTAGATGCCACCTCTTCCACCTATGGCACCTTAGCTTGCAGACCTATACGTTGCAGAAGTTTTTACAAGGTGTTATTCTCACTATAAAGGTCACTCATAGGATCGCCTCTAAAAATAATCACTACACATGCTCTAAGTTGAAGGCCGGTAAAATTAGGATCACTGGATTGTGTTCGACTGACTGAGAAAAGATAAAATTTTTCTCTTTTTCACATGCACGTTTCTCGAACGGTTAAACGGACGTTAAATGGTACTTTTTTTTAAAAAAAAGTATATATAGAAAAGTTACTTTAAAAAAATCATAATAATCCAAAATTTTAAATTTAAAATAATTAATACTCAATTAATCATATACTAATGATTCACATTATTCTCTTCTCTTACCCGCATCATTATTAGTACTAGAGCAGTGCCCTTCTGTCATCGCTATTATTAGAGCAGTGCACTTGGTGCAGAGATGGACTAGCTCGTACATGAGTGAAGTTGAAGGAAATGATTGTGTTGTGTCGATAAACTATTACTTCACGTGCCTAACAAAAGAAAAGAAAAAACATGGAAAACGCATTTTTTAGATGGCTTCGGTTTTGACCCATTTTATGCTTAATTGCTAATTAATGCCTCGTGACTTTTCAATGTAGTGCCCTCAGAGCACCTCAATTCTCTTGGACCACTCGAATTAAACCCAATATTGGTGTGCACCGCAAAGAAAATCCAACAGTAGAATAATATGGAAATCTTATTTTTACCATTTTATTTATGTATTATTTGAAGAGGAGTCATACTCACTTTTGTGATTTTTTTTTTAAAAAACACGCACACCTTATCCCTGTAAACATCTTCGAAAAATTGAGTAGGCATATATTGAGATTGACGAAGTCACTACGAGCGCATCGATGTCATTGGGTATGTCACTTACCACTGAAAGAAAATAGCCATAAATGTGAGAACTCGTGTCGAGTATATATAGGACTTGAACCCATATAGGCTAATTCCATCCCAAGAAACCTAACCAATTGAGATACGCTTGCTTTGCACTCACTCTTGTGATCTTATCCCGTAGACGGTAATAATCTAGTACGTGATAGTATTATTTATATCTAGCTATGTACCAAAATACTCTATCCATCCCAGAATATAAGACATACTACAGGAAACACAAACGCAAAAACAAAAAAAAATTATCACCGCCGTAATAAATATGATTAGAGATCCTGAAAATAAGAGATAAAAAACGAATTTAGCTAATTGCATGTATGCACATCTATTTATGAAGCATATAAAAAATAGTTGCGCTTATATTTTGGGGATGAAGGGAGCAAAGAGCTGTAGAAATGGAAGATGTAAACCATCTGACAACTCTAGTACTATTATAAAAACATTAACACCATGATAACTGCTCTCTTCGTTCCAAAACATAGTAATATAGAATCGGATGGGATATTTCATAGAATCATAAATCTTAACAGAAGGCCTGTCTAGATATGTTATACTATGAAATATACTAACCGATTTTAGGTTACTATATTATAATACGGAAGACCTAGTTTGTTAGGGCATGCTGTGAAATCATAACCGGTGGCGAAATGTTTCAGCACAAGTATGTAAGGGTTTCTGATCGTTTTCATCGATCCACTCTGGGCCATGGTCATGGCAGGGCGGCCGGTGAATGTACACGTACTTGGCCTTAACCTCTGGGATCGATCAATAACATTGTGGGCGCATGATGCTTGGTAGCTGTAGCTCAGCGACTAGGATTATATTGGAACAAACTGAAAGCATGGGAAAACGTGGGGCGCTATCCTATCGAGCACGTGAAGTGGTCCTCCGGATCGATGCTACCGGACGGCTAGAGACGAATTGAAGGGTCGATGAAGACGACGATTCGATCGCCTACGTCGCCGGAATTAGGCTGCCCATGCCGCCGGCCGACCACCGCTGCATGCGGCCTTAAGACATGCTCACTATATAATGTCCAAGTGGGGTATTAAGATATACTCCCTCCGTGAATTCGTTTAGGGCAATGTTTAAGTCAAATTTTAGAAATATAAAAAAATATAAAAATTATATGAATAGTTTTGTCTTGAAAAATACTTTCATAAAAATATACATATACCACTTTTCAATAAATATTTTTATAGAAACAAGAAGTCAAAGTTGTGTTTTGGAGAGTTTGGGACAGTGACACGGTCTCCATTTATTTAGATTCGTTAACAACAATATGAATGTGGGAAATGCTAGAATAACTTACATTGTGAAACGGAGGGAGTATCATAAATTCGTGCCACGCATGAAACTATAACGACTTTGCGAAATTTGCTTGCAATCAAGTTCATGCGACCGATAATTCAGGAACTGATCGATCGAATGCTTACCTGTCCCAACATTATCTTTTTCTCTAATTTAATCAGTAGTTGCAGACTTGAAACACACTTTATCATGCCCAAACTAATCAAGAGATGACGTACGTAACAACATTTTATTTGTAAATCACTTGTCGCCCTGCATCAGATCCTAGTCAGGAAGCAATTATTGTAATCGATCCTTCGAGCTAGCCAAACGTCACCATTAGCAAAAACATAACTAATCATCTGTTAGTTTATAGATTAGTGCCGCGTACTGACAAATATCTCCTAATCATAGCACTAACCTGTATGTATGACAGAACCGCAAATTCCAAATGACCATTGCATCATCATCACCATATCCGTACTGATGGCAAAGAAATTAAATAGTATGCACTATACAACTAATAATGTGTCATCCATTTCCTGATAAAACAAAGTGAACCAATATGCCAAGTCACAAACTTAATAAATTACAATTTCCAAAACTGCAAAATATTAAGTGAAGTACAATGAGATTGTGTTCTTTTTGTTGAACTTCCCAACTCATCTCTTTTGTTTTTCACGCGCATGTCCCAAATTAATAAACTATACGTTTTCTAAAAGTTTCGGTATGAAAGTTACTTTAAAAATATATTAATCATTTCTTTTTAAAAAACTACTCCATCCGTCCTAAAATATAAGGGATTTGGGAAGTATGTGACACATCCTAGGACAATTGGAGAGGATGTGACACATCCTAACATAATGAATCTACCTAAAATATCTTATATTATAGGATGGAGAGAGTAATACTTCTATTGTATGCCTCTGAGTTTGTCTGAGTTCAACAATTTGCCACTGACATTGTCTATATGTCCATAATATACCGTTACTTTATCAATTGTTCTACAATATACCATTGGACCGGGCCTTACTTTTAAAATACCCAAAATACCCTTGTGAACATACAAGATTAACAATTGATTTATCTCATTAGAAGTTAAAAAAAATTTCATGTGGCCTCCTTACACAACATCAAAGTTTGTATTCAAGTTTCGGATTTTTTTACATTTATATATTTTTTTAAAAAATATATAACTTATTTGTTATATGCTATATAAAATACCCTTTTTTGGTGTTTTTAACATAAATCATCTTTCATACGTTAAATAAGATATTTTTATTCTATTATCTTTTGTGTAAGCAAATTCTATCTCATATACCACACAAAAATATATTTTTTTAAAAATAAATATACCAGAAAAACTTGAAAATTATATAAAAGTTTATGTGTTGTGTAAGAAGGCCACATAAAATTTTTCATATTTTTCTAAAACTTATAGTGAGATAAATTAATTGTTAACCTTGTATGTTTTAAGGGTATTTTGGGTATTTCTTAAAGAAAAGCCCAACCCAATGTTATATCGTAGAACAATTAATGAAGTCACCGGTATATTATAGAAAGAGACAATGTCAGTGATAAACTCAGTGGTACGGAGCAAATTCTCTCCTTAACTAATTATATGTCAATGAGTCGTTTCATTCTACGTGCGTTTGAGATTTCTTCCCAACCTCTACCAACGAGGCAGCCTGGGAGGGGTAGAATCGTCATTACAAGACAAAGATGTCGGCTTCCAATAAAAAAGCCGTTGCTGTCATGTGGGCCCGGAGAATCAGACGTGCCGGGTCTATATAATCCTTTCCAGCTGGTGGCTGCACCACATACAAGCAGAGTTCACCAAGTTAGCTTCTTCTTCATCATCTTCATCGTCTTCTTCTCGACTACTCAATCGGCTTGCCGGCCGTCCATGGAGCTCGCCGCGATCGCTTCCGCCTCGGCCTCGATCTGCTCGGCGTACCGCCACCTCTCGGCCACGCCGGCCGATGACAACGGCGACGACAACGGCGCACGGCCGCTGTCCTCATCGGAGGAGCTCTCGAAGTCGTCGTCGTCGTCGCGGCGGATGGCAAAGCCGGCGGAGCTCCGGCGGCGGTGCTACGCCGTGCTGAAGCAGCAGAGGACGAGGCTGTACATCCTCCGGCGCTGCGTCTCCATGCTCCTCTGCTGGCACGAGCACGACCTGTCGGATTGATCGGTCGAGGCCCGCCCTGCTCGACCCGGCCCACGGCCTGGTTCGGCCCGGCAGCATTTTACGCTGGCCCGGGTCCTGTTTTTTTTTTCCTTTTTCTTTTTTATTTTGTAGCAAGGACAGTGAGTGACAAGAGTCGACTTTGATAAGGGGATCAAACGATGGAATTAACCTTTTAATTCTGAGTTAATTGTGCATGAGTGGATAATGCAAATGTGAGGATGCTGAGGATAATGAGCAGATGCTACCTTACACATGGGAATGTGATGCTTGAGCTTGACAGATAGTTTATGGGACAGCTAAGAATAAAGTCCAAATCAGAGATGAATGATTTGTGACGTGCTCCCTCCCTCGGTCCCTCCCAAAATAAGATCATTTTAGTCTCACCCATTTTTTCCAAAATAAATTAATTTTTAGCAATAATTACATCGAAATTTATGAAAGTAAGAAAAAATTGAAGTGGATAATAATTAATTGAGATTTGATAAAGTTGGAGTATTCTAATCATTTTTTTAGTTTTATGTTGGTACGTATGAGACAAGTGAAAAATAGAGTTAGGCCTTGTTTAGTTGGCGAAAATTTTTAGATTTGGTTGTCACATCGGATATACGGATACACATTTGAAGTATCAAACGTAGTCTAATAACAAAAATTATAGCTTTTAAAATGCGAGACGAATTTATTAAGTCTAATTAATCCGTCATTAGCAAATATTTACTGTATCACCACATTGTCAAATCATGGCACAATTAAGCTTAAACGATTCGTCTCGCAATTTACACGCAAACTGTGCAATTGTTTTTTCCACATTTAATGCTATATGCATGTGTCCAAACATTCGATATGATTGGTGAAAAGTTTTTGTTTTGTGAACTAAACAGGGCATTATCTTTTAGACAGAAATATTGGACGGTACAAATAAATGAATTAATTATTAAGAAAAAAAATAAAAACATCATATACATATGAAGGTATAAATTACACCACTTAAGAGCTCAGGAAGCGTGTCCGTTAATCCATTCATTGAAAAAAAAAGGGCATAGTTTCGAATGCAACATGGCAATTTCGAACAAGCGTTTTCGTTTATTCAGACTGAGCAAGCACTTCACGGTCTCGGCCCAACGATGAAAAACATGATCCAACGGTGGAAAAAATTGAAGATAGTGGCGGCAGCACGATGAACAACTGAACATGTGCAACTCTGATTCTCTGAACATTGATTTGATGCAGAGTACTTGGACACTTATTACGAGTGTTGGAGTTGGGTTTCTGCTTTGCTTCTGCAGAGTGCAGGGTGGTGTTTGTTTTACTTCGTCGTGCTCTCCTTTGAAACGTCTCCTGTACCCTGTTCTAGAAGCAATTTTTGTGCACCAAGTTGTAAAATTTTGTCAAGTTGTGGAACGGATTCAAGTAACTGCAATGTGTGTGTAAAGCTTTCCTACCATATTTATCAGTGAAGGAAATGTAAATATTCACCCAGCTGAGATCGATTGATCAAGGCCCTCTTGGCCTGGGATGCAGTATTTTCCTCGATTTCATATAGGAATCAAACTGTCTTGGATGAAATTTCTGTAAACTTTTGTGAAATACCTAAGGCTGTAGGTGGACTGTGCTACTCACTTATTTGACCTATGAGTAGTTTCACAGGTTGATCCATTTACGGCCTTTCAAATATCCACATTCTCAGGGTGTAAATAAAGTTGACGATACCATTTGTGTGTATATGCGGTGCGGTGGTGCGAATGTGCCATGCACCGTGTTGGAGCTCCTTTAGCTAAATATCCATGCTTTACTATAGATAAAATTAAATTATTCAGGTGTTAATATTGTAATTTGGAACATATTAATTGTGAGGTTTTGGGAACAATTTTATCCCATATATGTTTTTTCATAGCTAACTTATATTTTTGGTATGAAGTAAGATATTAACAACATGTGGAAAGACTAGCTATTTTGTAACATTGAAGCACATGAAGCAGTTAGTAAAATCATACAACAAAGTTGGTGGGATGAAAGATTAACTGCTATCACTATTGCCATCTTTTAAGAGGGTATAGAGTTAGTATAATTCCTCCAAAATCAATTTAAAATTTCTTCATTCGAAAAGAAGGCCTTACTCCTGAATAAATAAGTTTTTGTTATAGCCTTGCAATTTGTGAAACAAAGAATTTAGGGCTTTCAAAGTCCCATCCGTGAGCACAACCTATCATTTTTCTTCATATATACTGTACAGAAATAGTCCACTTTAGATCTCCTATTACAGTCTATCCGTGAGCAACGTCGATGGAGGTGGAGCTCCGCAAAGGTGATAAACTGAGACGATAGTAGAGGCATCCGTGGAGGGGTTGTCCTGCTTGAGAGTGTTCTTTAGCGCGGGTGGTCTCAGTAGTGTTTTTGCCATAGGTGGTGATAGGGACGCTATGCACTCTCCTCCGGTGGTGATGGTGAAAAGGAGGGCTCTGACTTTAGCTCCTCGACCTTCCTCACCATCAGCATGCATGGTATCCATTCTGCTGCCAAGAACACAGTGAGAAGAAAGGTGCACACCTCGAGCAAGACCATTGTGGCAACACTAACAGGGCTGAGGTCACTCGGAGACTCGTATCGCCACCCTCTTTGTGGAGATGGTAGCCCTGGCAATGATGGAGAGAAGGCGCGGCCCAAGCTGGTAGCTGCCATCTTCTCGCCCTCTTGACTGCCATCGCTTCTCCCCCACGGCTAGATAGAGGGAAGTAGTGGATGGTCCAAGAGGTCACTGGTGGTGCATCACTCCATTCCCACAGAATGGTTCGACGCCGTGCCATCGGAGAGGAAGGCGAAGAGTGAGGAGGCGGGGAGGCTAGCGGTGGCCTTCAAGCTGGAGGAGAAGCCTCTCTGCATCGACGCTCGGCTTTATGAGAGGATGAGAGAGAGAAGAAAGAAGGAAAGAACAGTGACATATGGGCCCATGTTTTTTTCCCTTTTAACTAACATGTGAATCCACACGCCACGTCAGATAAAGACCAAGTTAACACGCCATGTAGATAACACGTCAGCTAAAACCATCCTCAAAATTGTCTTGGGACTATATTTAGTTTGTGTTCGGTGGGCACTAAACCAAATCATCGATTAATGCATAATTAATTAAATATTAGCTAATAAAACTTAAAAATGGATTAATATGATTTTCTAAAACAACTTTTCTATAAAAAACTTCTGTGAAAAGCACATCGTTTATTAGTTTAGAAAACATGCGCACGGAAAACGAAAAAGTAAAAATTGAAAAGTGTGGAAAAAATACAATATACTGGTTTTGAAAGATAAGAGATGCGTTATAGATAGATTTATGATTGCCAGATGTGATCGAAATTCGACACCTAGAGGAGGGACTTGTAGTGAACTTTTTCTTATGCCGTACCAGCAGTATAGCTGTGAGTTAGTATTTGATTCCATCAATGACATGGCCCAT
This sequence comes from Oryza sativa Japonica Group, assembly GCF_034140825.1. Lineage (NCBI taxonomy): Eukaryota > Viridiplantae > Streptophyta > Magnoliopsida > Poales > Poaceae > Oryza > Oryza sativa. Next base: position 4,745,660 of record NC_089039.1, read on the forward strand.
GGATTCAAAGCAACACGTATCCAAAGGCCAGCCCCTGTTTGCGCGAAAAGGCCGTAAAGCCCAAATTATTCTCTTAAGGTCAGAATAATAAACGATCATTAGGCACTATCTGTACATTTGTTGCTAATTTTTTTTAAAAAAATATAGATATAATTATAGTATATAATCATGGTGTAAGTATATTGTAACTTACATGTAACTACAATTTAACTTATGTATAACTTTAAAAAAATTCTCCCTAACATGCTATTTTCGTGAAACGGAAGTCGTGGAACTGAATCCTCTCACATGTGTGTGTGCTGTGATTTTTTTTCATTCTCACTTGCATGAATCTTGAAACAAATCTAACGATTCAAAATTATATAAAAGTTACATATAAGTTATATTATAGTTACAATATAACTACACTATATCGATAAATATATGGTAAAATTATACCATTATTGCTAACTCGACATGATCAAATGGTTTAATGCGGGAGCAGCATTGCCACATCATGGCATCATCAGAAAATTGGTTGCAGTGACCACTGACAAGTGACAGACCTAGATTTCCGCAAGCCCCGAGCCGAGTCCAATTAGGCCAAGTTTAGATCTAAACTTTTTCTTTAAACTTTCGACTTTTTCGTCACATCAAAACTTTTCTACACACAAACTTTTAATTTTTCCGTCACATCGTTCTAATTTCAACAAAACTTCTAATTTTAGCGTGAACTAAACACACCCACTATCCACAAACCAGCAACAGTGGCAGACTAATGGATGATGAGAAAAAAAAAGAACAATACAAATTTAGTTACGGTATAAAATAGAAGTACAAATACCTTGTTACAGGTTAGATTCTTCTGAAATTTAAAATTGATTGTGGCTTATAAGCCAAAACTAGTTCAACATGAAAAAAAAATAAACTGTAAACTGTAAGGATTAAAAGAAAACGTCAAATAAAATACACATGAATATGGGTGTGCTCAGTACCATTCTGAATCTTAAATTACAAGAACGTTCTCAGTTCCCTTATATAGCTGCGTGGTTACATAGTCACGGTAGGAATTTAACCATGTGATATTTCAGTGGGATCATTTCTCTGATTTTTCAAGATTTATTCATGAAAATTAAGACCTATAGAGATATTTTTAAAAAAATTGTGGGGATCCGCCACTGTCCACAGCACGGCAACACAAACTCTAGCATAGTTTTACAACAAGGACGTCTATGCGGCAAAGCCTTATTAATTAAGTTTCATATACCATGGAATTTTAAGATACAGACAAATCAAGTAAAGCAAATTTGGGGATGTTTTAGACGTGGAGTACACTCATGTGAGATACCTTATTATCTGCACTCCAAGGTTGAGCCTTCCAATCCTTCTCCTATGGTTTTGTAGAGATCAAGATCGTGCATGTCCTTGTTCACTTTAAAGATAAAGAAAGGAGCATCAGATTTATCCACAATGGGGCCATTATGTCTTGATCTAATCATGTCTATTGTACAGCTATCAATTGCAAATATTGACGGCACAAGCTGTTTGAAACACTGTATTTGCATAGAAATTTCACATGAAACAGAGCAATTATATATACTTTGGATATTCCAGAAGGTTCTCTTAATTTCACTCAACTAAACCTTCCTGTTAAGTGCGCAATTTAGAAAAATACCATTAGCAAGATATCAGAGATGTAGTTGTGTGTATGACTTTTCCAACTTTAATAAGTAAAATTCTGCATGCAAGGTGAGTGGTTTTATGGGTTTCGTGAATTTATCTCTACGACTCTACCATAATTCCCTTACACGTACTCTCTCTGGTTTCAAATAACTCACTATCATAACATTGATAGTGTAGCAGATCAAACTAGCACATAAACCACCTCATTTGTCCCCGTTGGATTTGTCCCTCCTCTGCCCTCGAATTTTTTTATTTTTTAAACATTTTTAATATAATATTTTAATAATATACCTCGTTACAATTTATTTTCAAATCTGAACCTTTATTTTCAAGTATCGGCATGACCAATGTTCAGATTTGAAAATAAATTTTATCAAGATCTATTATTAAAATATTATATTAAAGAGGTTTTAAAAATAATAAAAAAATCTCTGCACTCTTACCTTGCACATATGGACGATACTTGTACTCTAGAAACTGAGAAATAGTAAGGCTCACACAAGATGAAATTAATGGATCTCCTTATATCACGGCGGGTCATGCGCTTCTGAAGACCTACATCTACAACGTCAAGTCCACTTCAAAAGAACACAATCACAAGCAGTGCATATATCCATTGCTAGAAGGGGTGTTCTCTTGTAGTGAAAGGAGAAACACAACCACAACCACATCTAGTACTACATTTGTAGCCAGATGTAGAGGGTTGTTTGAAAGGGATTTCTTTTGAGAGATAGTAATTCCTTCTTTTGGCTGCGACCTATCAACCGAATACATATGATGCTAAAACGATGGAAATTAGTTTTATGGTAAGACTTCTATTAATTCTATGCATTCTAAGTGACAAGTGTAAAACCCCCTAAATTTATTGTCTAAAATTTAAATTTGGTTGTGGCTTATAAGCCAAATTAATGCTAGTCCAACAGGAAAAAATAATATAGGAAATCCCGTATAAACTATAGGATAAAATTAACAAACCTCAAATAAAATCAAGCACTCATGTTTACGTTTAATTTATTCAAATTAAATCCTTCCTTTTTAAAACATTAAATCCTTTCTTAATCTTATATTATTTGGGCATGCTCGGCTCCTATAGCCGTGGCTGCATATAGCCGCAGCACTACAGCAGCAAAAGTAGCATAATTCAAATGCGTCCCATGAAATTTTAACATAGAGACAAATTAAGGCCTTGTTTAGTTCCTAAAAATTTTTGCCCAAAAATATCACATCGAATCTTTCAACACATGCATGGAGCATTAAATATAGATAAAAAAAATAATTGCACAATTTGCATGGAAATTGCGAGACGAATCTTTTGAGCCTAATTAGTCCATGATTAGCCATAAGTGCCTAGAGTAACCCACATGTGCTAATGATGGATTAATTAGGCTTAATAAATTCGTCTCGCGGTTTCCAGGCGAGTTATGAAATTAGTCTTTTCATTCGTGTCCGAAAACTTCTTCCGACATCCGATCAAACATCTGATGTGACACCCAAAAATTTTTTTTTCTCGAACTAAACACACCATGAAGCAAATTTAGGGATGTTAGACGTGGAGTACACTCATCTGAGATACCATGTTGTCTGCACTCCAATGAGATACCATGTTGTCTGCACTCCAATGGTTTGTAGAGGTCAAGCTCGTGATCGATTGTCCTTGTTACCTTTTTTTTTTCAAAAAAAAGGAAGGATCATCATATATATTCATCCACAAGGGGACCATTATGTCTTGATCTAACCACATCTATGTACATCTTTAATTAAATTGCAAATGTTGACGGCACAAGTTGTTTCAAACCCTATTAATTTGCAAGAAATTTCACATGCATGAAGCAGTGCGATTATACTTTCTATAAGGTTTTCTTTCACTCTAACATGCATGAACCTACCTGTTTTTCTATCTATAATGGATCTAAATTAAACCAGCTGGCCTCTACATATAACTTGGATGTAGTTCGCAATTTAGGAAAACACTGTAATTCAGTAGACAGTGGAGCTTTAGTTGGGTGTATAACTTTACCAACTATAGTTAGAATGTGTTCGGGAGAAGAATTTGGAAACTATTCTTTCTCGCACGAAAAACGAGATAGCTCATTAGCATATGATTAATAATTAGTTAAAAAATGTTTTAAAAAATAGATTAATATGATTTTTTAAATCAACTTTTATGTAGATATTTTAATATAAAAAATACACCACTCAGTAGTTTAGAAACCATGTGTGTGAAAAATAAGAGGGAAAGATGGGAAAGTGGAGTGCCGAACATTAATAAGCTACAAATTTTGTGGTCTTACGAGTTTCACGAACTTATCTCACCTGCCGTCCCATCCGTGTATTAAGGAGGTAATTAAATATGCAGTAGTACTGTAAGTGTGCGTATTTCATGCAGGGTTGAAAATTTTGGGTCTTATTGAAGGCCTCCAACCCTCGAAATTATTTCACCCAATTTTTTTTTTTGAAATTTTCATTTGTTTATGAATTTAGCAAAATTTATTCAAATATGACCAAATTTTGTTTGAAAAATCAAATTACTTAGCTTCAGACCAAAATTTCCACAATTTTTGAAATTTTGGTCTTATTGGTGCCTCCGATAGGCATAGCAAAACTGAAATTTCAAACCCTGGTTTCATGTAGACAAAAGTTAAAAATACTGCGATATATTTGGAAATATAGAATTTAAGATCATGAGTTCATGTTTAGGTGCAAAAGGTTGTTGTTATGAAACTGCTAATTTTAGGTGCAAACTGAGAAATTGACCTATCAAGAATTATCATATGTTTTCTGACTTGGTAGCTAGACAGCAGACTGAAGTACCGATCGACCAACAATAATCAGGAAGTTCGTCCTTCGGACACTAATCAGAGTTTACTAGTAATTGATTAGTACTTGCCTAGTCTAGAAGATTAGTACGTGTAACCTAAATTTCTAATTGCGACGTGGAGAACGAGACATAAAGCTAGCTATAGCGAGTGATAGACAGTAACAAGGGTTTTTGCAATCACAATTGTACACACTGCTCCCAGAATTAATACCCCTGGTTAATGTGATAACTGGCCGACACTTTTTTGTTTTTTACTAGAATGCTAGGGTTGATTCCTTGCAAAAAGTAACAAACAGAGAATGTGAATGACAAAGTCAAAATGTATATATATAGATAGGACAACTTTTTACTTTAAAATTAGGTTGCTTGTCCGAATACAAGTTGTTTCATGTACGCTCCCTTTGAAATGCTTTTAATCAATTAAAAGTTTCCTAAGGTAGCACTTTAGCAGTCTCCAGTGAAATTACGAAAAACTCCTGTGATAATATAATCCTACGTTAGAAACAAGATTTAAATTAAATAAAATATCTACGAACTTTCTACGATTCTAAACTGAGCTTCATCAAATGATCACATTTAACTAAATCTGGAAAAGTCACTATTGAGTTGCAATTTTTTTTTAAAAAAATGGAAGTGTTTATTGAACTCTACCAATAACATCAAGGTGACATGACTGCATTGAGATTATAGATTATTTTAGGCACTTAAGCCGCATATACTGTTAGATTTCTATAACCACGGAGAAAGGATAAACAATTTACTTAAACTTCGACACTTCCCTTTATGAGACTTCTTTGGTTCCCAAACGTGGAAATATTCAGGTCTTGACGTTGTAGAAGAGAACTTCGATCGTTTAACTTCGATCATGAGCTAGGATTTGACTCGTGTCATCTTTGTCTTAATACCATATTAAGCTCCACGCAACAATTAAGTTCAATCTAAAATCAATCTCGCGCAAAAATAATAATGGACAATTTAGTTATACTTTTATACTATTAATTAAGAATGACATTAGCGAAGAAGCATCATCATATGGATTCATGGTGCTTGGTTGTTGCCCTCGCACCATCAACAAACGCATTCTTCCCTATTAGCTAGAAGCTAAGTGATCAGACGTCTTTTTGTTTCTAACAATTGAGATCTCTGGCAACCTTTGCTGCTTTGCTACTTCATTCTCTCCCTCCATGGCCACCAAACCCATTTTTTATTGTTAAAGACTTAAGACCCCATTCATTTCTATTATAGCTATTGGATTATCATAAACATGTTTTTCAAACGGCTAAAAGTTACTATTTTTTTTTAAAAAAACCTAGAAATAAGTTTGTTTGAAAATTCAAGTAAATATATATTTCCATTTACACTAATTGTGTGCTAATTATAGGGCTTCTGTGATAAGATAGGCGGCTGATCGACTGAGAGTCTAAGAAGCTAGTTCGAATGGGGCCTTAGCTGTGAAAAACCCAAACATATGGTTGGCACACATGTCTTTCATTTCTCTCAATTTGTCTTGCTTGATATGACCCCTCATCATGCTCCATTTAGAACACGAGAATTTTTTCGCAATAATACCAACCACGGACAACTCTATCTTAGGCCCATTCTTTTCCATGGCACTAGTCCTCGTCGTTATATAAAACCGACAACACAGTTCAGCTTGGCTACTCTATTCTATCGCTGTCTCTCGTGTCACGACACCAAACTAGGGCATGGACCACCTAAATTTCCTCCAAATTCATTGTGGCTCGTTTAGAACAGAGATTTTTTTTCAGCCACCTGCCTAACTGGCCCTATTACCAGAGCTATATATCTCACTTCTCCCTGCTACATGTCACTGACAAGGAACTAACTATAATCGAAAAACCACATGAAACCAAACAGTTAGGTCAGCTCTCTAGCTAGCGAGTGGACTGGGACGTCACGGAGTAAACGATCAAGAAGAGGTCAAATGAGTTCGTGGCAAGAGGACATATTATTATTACACAATTTTCAAAAGATTATTGCACAATTTTCCAAAGAGAAAAATTGACATTGGCAATGACCACCTCTGCGCTGCAGACCATACGTGCCAGCTAGCTCGATTGCAATTTGCTCCAGAAAAAGGTTAATTATATTAGCTAGGACAGCGGCAACGGTATCTAGTGTGGCTGCTATCATGCTTGATAATTCAACTGAAAATAATTGCTTGATGGGTGCTCATTTGTACCCCCAAAACAATCTCTTAAGCAATTCATTGCAACCAAAGCAGAGGGTGTGTTTAAGTGGTGATTGCACAAATCTGATCTTTTAAGCTCAAGTTATTTTGATAAATGGGTCAACAGTAATAGTATTTTTAATAAAAAATAAATTTCACAAAAATTACATTTGTTTTAACAAAACAGTAGTAAAACTGCATAGAGATTAGACAAATATGATCTATAAGCTTAAGTTTTTTGGATAGATGCATATCAACATGCACACATTCCTAAGTAAGTAATTCTTTTCTTAAGTAAATTTAACAAAACTATAGGTATTTTTAACAAAAACTATCAAAAAATACAGATTTAACAGATTCAGACGTTATATCACAAAACTATAGATTTACCACTAAATTTCTTAAAAAGCTACATATTAAAACCTAAGTAGCACAAAATTGTATATTTTAGAGCTTAAATCCCTAGCAGTGCTGCTATATGTTAGAGCTATAAATGTTATAATTGTGTAATTAAATTGGTGTTAAATATATATATTTTATATAATTTTTATTTATTAAATCTGTATTTTTATGATATACTATCTTAAATCTCTAGTTTCGTGATAAATTTTATGTCAAATTTATAGTTTTATAATACGACTTAATTAAATAAGTAATTTTACAGTAATTTGGTTAAGTTATTTATAGCTTGTGAAATTTACTCTAGTTTTGTTCGTCAAAATTTTTGAGATACTTTTGGGGTGTGGTAGGTAGGTGCATTTGGAGGATTGCTTGTTATGTAATACTCCTGTATAGTTGTATAAAAAATTCAGGCAGATTTGGTTTGAACTTTGAAGACAATGTTTACCTTACGAAAATACTAAAATTGTAAGTGGGTATTTGGTACTGTTTAGTTTGTAAAAACTTACCAACAAGACACATATGTTACACAGTAAATTTGATAATTACCAATATTTTGGCATGTAGGAAAACCAAACTAACCCGGTATTATTTGTCAACGTTGACAAAAACAAGTAAATATTATATGATGACAAAAACAAACCCGGAGTTAACCCTAGTCTCGTATTATCAAAAACAAGTAAAACTTTCGATCCAGTACTTCCTTTTCACTGCATTACAAATCAGATATGGAGTAGCTAGTCAACCTATAATATGATGATATTCCGTACCATACTATCATTTTCAGTACAATAGTTGCCAAACTCTGGGTTAGTAATAATTTAGGGGTGAATTGAACAACTACAATATTTCCAATCACAGTAAAAAGGAGAACTGGAAATGAGTCGACATCACTAGATTGGAACATTCCACTATATTAATTATTTGCATGATACAGACACCAGTAATTTTTATGTTTATATGTGACATATTCCCTCCGTTCAATAAAAAACCAAACTAAAATAAGATGAGAACTACTCTGTAGGTAAAATTTTAAAATAAATAAAATACTCAAAGAGCAAGCATGTAAAAATTAGTACTCCCTCCGTTTCGAAATGTTTGACACTGTTGACTTTTTAGCATATATTTGACCGTTCGTCTTATTAAAAAACTTTCGTGAAATATGTAAAGTTATATGCCTACATAAAAATATATTTAACAATGAATCAAATGATAGGAAAAAAATTAATAATTACTTAAATTTTTTGAATAAGACGAACGGTCAAACATGTGCTTAAAAAGTCAACGGCGTCAAATATTTCAAAACGGAGGGAGTATTTATTTAACATGGATGAACACAACCACCAGTTAGAATTGATCCAAGTACAACTAAAGAGGCTGTACACCTTGCCAGCTTATATATACCATTCTGAAAATAAGATAAAAATTGAATACAATATATGGTACACTTATCAAGGGGGACATACTGGTTAGTTGGTGGCTTCCCACCAATTCCAGCTTTTGATCCCAAAAAAAAGAAAAAAAAATAAAAGGAATACCCAGCATGTAGTAGCTGTTCTCCAGTATACACTTGACCAAACAACACCAAAGGAATCCAATACCAATCCCACTAATAATGCCAACAACTACTACCATCTACCTGTACCCTCAATATCAATATGTACTTTTCACCTTTCTTTATCCTCTCCTTTTTTTACCCTTAATTCTTCATTATTAATATCTAATTAATTAATTAATTAATTATAAGGAAGTAGTGGTAAAAAAACAAAGTGAAAAAGGTGGCGTGGTAAAAAAAATAAAATAAAAAGAAAAGGGAATAATAATAATAATAATAATTATAATTATAATAATAAATTAGTTGATGTCCACCATGGCGTCGTGGAAGGCGGTGACGCGGTCGGGTGTGACGCACTGGGTGATGAGCCGTGCCCCTGGTTTGTGGGCCCAGGGCTTGACGAGGATACACGTGGCGATGTAGTCCAGGTTCGTGAGCGGCACGACGTGGCCCGGTGGGCCCCACCCGTAGTCCACCTCGGCGAAGCCCAGCCGCGTCCAGTCGGAGACCAGCAGCGTCCGGTAGTCGGAGGTGATCTGGTACGGGTCGACTCCGGCCATCTCTCCGGCGGCCCACCGCGCGAACTCCGACGGGAGCCGCTTCTTCCCCTCCCGGATCATCCTCACCACGTCGGTGACGCTCGCCGTCGCCACCCTCCCGGCGGTGGAGGCCACCCGCATGATGTAGTAGCAGTTGCCGTAGAACCCGGCGCCGCCGCGCGGGAGGAGGAGCGGCCGGGCGTTCATGGCGAAGGAGAGGTTGATCGGCGTCGAGGGGTCGAACGCGGCGGCGCGGGTGCGGCTCTGCCATGCCTTGGCGATGAGCACCTCGAAGGCGGAGCAGCGGGCGCCGCCGGTGGCCGCCGCGAACTGGGACTTGAAGTGGTTGATGTAGTCGGCGGAGATGTCGATGGCGAGGTACTCGAGGCGGGACGCGCCGGCCGGCTCCGGGAGGGCGCCGACCATGGCGCCGGCCGGGTCGGGCACCGCGTCGCGCCCCCACGACGGGGCCACCGTGATGCGCTCGCCGCCGCGGGCGAGCTCGCCGACCGCGCCCATGAACTGCGCCGCCCCCGGGCCGTCCGCCACCGCGTGGCTGAACCTGAACCCCACCACGAACCCGCCGCACGCGAACGTCGTCACCTGCATTACCACTCGCCGCCGGTGAGCTCATGGCAGCACAAACACCTGAATCGATCCCAAATGCGGCGGCGGCGGCGGAGGCGGAGGCGTACCTGGACGAGCAGGATGAGCTTGTCTTCCTCGTCGCGGGTGGGGCGGGGGCGCGGGTGGGGGAGCAGCTCGTCCTTGGAGATGGCGAGAGGGTACTCGAGGTAATCCACGTCCTCGAGCCGGCACGGGACAGCCGCCTCGATGAACCACACCCCGCCATGGCCGCCGGCGCCGCCGCAGCAATCCACCTGGAGCTCGCCGGAGTCCCGGGAGACGGCGAGCCTCCCGGCGAGCGGGTAGTACTCGACGAGGGCTCTCGCGAGGGCCGTCTCGATGGCGCGCGCGGGGGCGAGCCCCTGCCCCGCGGCGTCCCTCGCCGGGTCGGGCTTGAAGACGTGGAGCGACTCGATGAGCGCCATCTGGGTGGGGTAGCGGTCGAGCCAGGAGAGGCGGAGCGGGGCCGACGGCGTGGGGGACGACGGGTGCACCAGCTTCTGGGACAGCCGCTCCACCGCCTTGTCCGGCGCCGCCGCCGCCATGGGAGGGGGAGGAGGTGGTTGTGGGGGGTGATGAGCTGGAAGCTGCGTGTGGGGAGTGAGAAGCTGGAGGGGGGAGTGAATTGAATGAGGTGGGTGGAGAGGTGGATAGGGGAGTTTATATAGGGGGTTAGCTGGGGTGTCTGGACAGCGGCGCGCAGGCGCACGCGGAATAATTAACGTTATTAATTATTAAGTAATCCAAAGATAACTAACCAGGGTTACGCGGTGTAATTAACGGTAAGTAAATCCAAAGATTAATTAAACCTGGTTTGAGGGTCCCGCAGGAGGTGATGAACCCTGAGTTCCACTCGAGACACTTAAGGCTGTTGTTGGCCCGATCTTTCGGTGAGTTGATGATAACTATGATTTGAGAGAAACGTTGACGACCCGAATACAACCGTACGAGACGTTGTGTTGCGCCTTAGCGATCGATACAGCTCTCCGTGGGTTGTTGATCTTGCCGGTGCATATCAACCTTATTCCTGCAAGCAATCGAGAACAAGCAAGAACAAGATATAAAGCAACTGAATTGCTAGATAGTCAAGACGCACAAAGATGAATTGATACACGATAAAGTGGGGTTCCGAACAAGCAGACGGACGGTCTAGCCGACACGCACGCTGCAAGCGAAGTAGCAATAGTTAAACTTACAATTAATCAAAACCCAAGAAACCCTGAAGAGGTACCTAGCTATATAAATAGGGGTGGGAGGATGACCTAGGGGTGCCTAGGGTCGTGCTCCACCTTGCTGGGGCGCATCCCATATGGGCTCCACCTGGGCCGGGATCCCAAATGATGTTACAAGCCCATAGGCCTATTATAGGTGACGCAGCACCTTGTGCGTGTGATTCCGGCCACACGAGATGAAATTCGGAGATGAGGCTGGATCCGTTGGAAAGAGGGCTCCGAGAGCTTTCCATCAAGTACTCACGGGCCGAAAATGGAGGTCGTATGCAGATTCGGCGGCCGTTTGAAGTTAGCAGTGTAGCAGGTGGCCGAATCGGATTCCGGCACTTGGAGGACTCGAACTTGATATCTTGTTGTTCATCCATGATGTGAGCAACGGATGTATCCGTAGTAGTCATGGTCACATCATCCTCCCATTCTTCACGGAAAACCGTCCTCGGTTTTTCCATATGGTGTTCTTAACATAGTCCATTCAAAATAACCTGTTTCATCCAATCAAAACTAGAGAAACTCGAAGTAGTGTGATTAGCAATAACATGTTTCTCTAAATCCGAACAAATGAAAACTCTATGCACCAAATATATTCCTCTATCATTATATTTGCCAAAGATATGAAAAATAGCATTAGTTGGACATGGCAAATCAGACTTAGCAAATAATTTCTCCTTCAAATTATCGAGCTCACAAAAATCATCAAACTGAACATGGCCCAAAGTATTTAAAGAAGATAGCAATTTACGTTCCTCAACTTCTTTAGCAATGTGAACAGCATGCTTAAAATCAGCACACAAAGAAACACTAAAAATAGCATGTTCATTCACTAGTTGTGGCATGGATATAAGTGAAGCATTATCACACAACTCTTCTTTATCACAAGGAACAACGAGTAAATCAACTTGTGACAAAGGAATTCCAGCATTTGATTCCACTAACGGTTGCTCTACTTTAGTATGAAAAGTGGACAAATTTACTTCATTAACAATGCACTCACCATGATTAATTTCAGTACCATTTAGTTTACCTTTGATGTCCTCTTCAGATGATGGAGGTGCCTCGACTTTGAGTGTGAACAATGGGATTGGCGGCTCTTTCATGTCTCTCTCCTCTATTTTACTTTCAGCATTGCAAGCAAGTTGTAACAAATGAGAAAGAGATGTATATCTTTGACAATCAAGCATGTCCTGAATTTCTTTGTTTAGCCCACGTAAAAACCTCAATTCTTTAGCTTCTTCGCATTCATCTAAACCACAACGTAATAAACAAGCTTGCATATCATGATAGTATGAAGTAATAGTTCTTGTATCTTGTTTTAAACATTGCAGTTTGTTGAACAAAATGTCAGCATAATACATGGGAACATAAACATCTCTGAAATATCGTTTCAGGTCTTTCCAAGATTGTGGTATTTTGTTATGCCTACAAAGATGTTTCCAATCATTAGAAGCATGTTTAATTAAAACACTAGAGGCACACATAACCTTTTGTTTCTCAGACAAGACATGCTTTATAAATTCTCTATCAACCGCTAGCTCCCAATTAATGTAAGCATGAGGATCATAATTTCCCTCGAAATAAGGTAGTGCAGATTTGATATTACATAGAACATTGTCACTTACCTTATAATGGTCGTGTTGATCACTCCTCATGTCTCGACGAAGATGTCGATGTTGAGCACAGTTCTCCCCAATTATCTTGCGTATCGCTGCCATTGTTAGTAGAAAATAAGAAACATACACAAAAATATGTGCGTTCCTATTAACTACTAGGTAGTGGCAGATCAAAAATCACACACACTCAAGCTTTTAACCAAGCTCTTACAAGATCTTACCAATGCAAGCGGAATGGTGACATACACCGACTCAACCAAGCACCCCAATGGAGTTTGGATGTATCGATGCCTTGGCAAACACTTCCTGTACGGCTGCAATTAGATCTATGGAGCTCTGGGTAGGCTTAAATATGTAGCAAAGGGATAGCAAATGCTCAAATCAGATAATGCAAAGTTGAATAATTGTTCAAAGTCAAGTACCGTGCTGATCCTAGGCTCGAACGTACTAGAGACGCGAGCCTAGACACAAGCGATACCACAGGATAGCACTAGAAACAACTTAGGCACACTCTGATAGATCATGTTCAGCTTAAAGATACAACTGATTTTTTTTCTTTCTTTCTTCTTCCTTCTTTCTTCTTCTTTTTTTTTCTCTCCTTTTTTTTTGGTGTGGCTTTTCTTTTATTTTTTCTTTTTATGCACCTTCCTGCCTTTTCCTTACTTTCTTTATTTTTTTTCCGCAAAAACAACTCAAGGACCTCAATGCAAGATTACCAGGACTCAAATGTAAATATGAAAATTACAAGGACTCAACTGTAAAAGTCCAAACCAAAATTAAAAATTATACAAAAATGGAATGCTGAATTTATACTGGTTCCGTTTTTCCAAACGGATCTCGAAACCGACACCAAACAAAAATTCACCAAGGTGTTTGACACAACTCGGAACAGGCGAAACCGACGTGAGAGGGAGGGAGTCGGACTCAGCTAAAGTGGGCGACAAAAGGAGATGGCGCCAACCGGTCTTCACGCGTGGGGAGAGTTTGGAAAGTTTGGCCTTAGATGGAAACTAACCAACCTGATTGATCTAGTCTGCAAAACTTCCTCCAAAAACAGATCTGTTATCTTTTCTTTCTCTCCTCTTCCTCGCGCAAGAGAAACAAGCACGGCCGAATACAGACGACAAACCCTTGATGCAACTCAGCAATTGATTCCACTAATGGTTGCTCTACTATAGCATGAAAAGTGGACAAGTGTAGCTCACCTTGAGAATGCTCACCTTCATTTCTCTCAGCACCATTTAATTTACCTTGCGAACTTTCTTCAGACATCGCAGGTGCTTCATCCTCTTTCTTCTCAAGTATACCATTCTCCTTTTCTTGGATGTGCTGATCTTCCTGCAAAACGTTAGTAACAGGGGAGACAAAAGATTGCTCCTCCAATGTTTGCACATCATCATTACATAAGTATATTGGGGATTCAGAAATAGGAGATAAATCACATTGGTCATGCATCCTCGCCTTTGATATGATCTGACTCTCAATGCTACGAGCAAGCATGAATAGGTGCCCAATATGATTATATGTCACATTATCAAGCAAAACCTGAATTTCAGAATTAAGCCCATTGAAAAATCTACGCATTGTATTTTCATTGCACTCTTTGAGACCACTGTAGATAATACAGACCTTAAATTCATGAATGTACTCCCTAACAGTTCTATCACCTTGTTTCAGATGTTCTAATTTCTCCCGAAGAGTACATTTGTAATAAGAAGTCACAAAGCGTTTTCTCATCATGGTTTTCAATTCATCCCAAGTTTCAGGTTTATTACTAACATAAGTCCACCAAAATAATGCAGAAGAGGTAAACTTATTACTAGCAGCCTTAATCATTTGAGCATCAGAAAAATCATATATATCAAATTCATTGTCTACTGCTAGCTCCCAATCAATGTATGCAACAGAATCATACTTCCCATCATAGAATGGTAACTTAGATGCAACTTGTTCAAAATTATAGTCATGTACCTCATATGCATCACGTGGAGAAGTCGTCATATCTCGTCGAAGGTGTAGAAGTCGATGTTCTTGTATTCCCTTACGCAATCCTGCAGCACCTGATGAACCCTGAGTTCCACTCGAGACACTCAAGGCTGTTGTTGGCCCGATCTTTCGGTGAGTTGATGATAACTACGATTTGGGAGAAACGTTGACGACCCGACTACAACCGTACGAGACGTTGTGTTGCGCCTTAGCGATCGATACACCTCTCCGTGGGTTGTTGATCTTGCCGATGCATATCAACCTTATTCCTGCAAGCAATCGAGAACAAGCAAGAACAAGATATAAAGCAACTGAATTGCTAGATAGTCAAGACGCACAAAGATGAATTGATACACGATAAAGTGGGGTTCCGAACAAGCAGACGGACGATCTAGCCGACACGCGCGCTGCAAGCGAAGTAGCAATGGCTAAACTTACAATTAATCAAAACCCAAAATTAGAACTATACAAAAATGGAATCCTCTCGTCCTGTAGGTTCCGTTTTTGCAAACGGATTTTCAATCCGATACTCGAAAAATTTTCACCAAGCACTATGCAAGATCACGGTATAGATTGGAACCGTGACCAAGAGGAGACACACGGAGTCGGCCTGGTTGCGGACCTGGGGTGGTGGTGGGTGAGGAAAGGAAGGATGCGGCACTACCTAGGAGTCAGGATATGGTGAGAGAAAAAGGGAAACTGATTTCAATCAATATGATCTACTATTTCTTTTCAGATTAAACTCTCATACTTCCAAAAACATATTTGGAAATTCTTCTTCCTCCTCTCTACACCGGCAACAAGCACAGGCCGATCTATTCACGGGCAAACCAGAAACTCAAGCAAATCCTAAATGCAACTCCAAAACTGACCGATAAAAAATTCTGAAAACTACAAAAATAGAACCGTGGCAGCAAGCCGATTCCGTTTTTGTAGGTCCCGACGACAACAGAGACACGGAGGCGACAACGACTGTGGTATAAAACGTGACCAGAACTCGAAACTCTAAACGAACTAGACGCTAAGACCAGCAATTACGACTCGACGATACAACACAAAACTCAACAAAGAAAAAACTGAAAAGAACTATGCAATGGCACAAGTATGGCTAGGTACAGGATGCAAATTTTTTTATATGGCTATTTTCTGGTTATAGGTAGAAGAAAACTCACCGAGCAACGAAAGCTCTGATACCACCTGATGAACCCTGAGTTCCACTCGAGACACTCAAGGCTGTTGTTGGCCCGATCTTTCGGTGAGTTGATGATAACTACGATTTGGGAGAAACATTGACGACCCGACTACAACCGTACGAGACGTTGTGTTGCGCCTTAGCGATCAATACACCTCTCCGTGGGTTGTTGATCTTGCCGGTGCATATCAACCTTATTCTTGCAAGCAATCGAGAACAAGCAAGAACAAGATATAAAGCAACTGAATTGCTAGATAGTCAAGACGCACAAAGATGAATTGATACACGATAAAGTGGGGTTCCGAACAAGCAGACGGACGGTCTAGCCGACACGTGCGCTGCAAGCGAAGTAGCAATGGCTAAACTTACAATTAATCAAAACCCAAGAAAACCTGAAGGGGTACCTAGCTATATAAATAGGGGTAGGAGGACGACCTAGGGGTGCCTAGGGTCGTGCTCCACCTTGCTGGGGAGCACCCCACATGGACCCCACCTGGGCCGGGATCCCAAATGAAGTTACAAGCCCATAGGCCCATTATAGGTGATGCAGCACCTTGTGCGTGTGATTCCGGCCACATGAGATGAAATTCGGAGATGAGGCTAGATCCGTTGGAAAGAGGGCTCCGAGAGCTTTCCATCAAGTACTCACGGGCCGAAAATGGAGGTCGTATGCAGATTCGGCGGCCGTTTGAAGTTAGCAGTGTAGCAGGTGGCCGAATCGGATTCCGGCACTTGGATGACTTGAACTTGATATCTTGTTGTTCATCCATGATGTGAGCAACGGATGTATCTGTAGTAGTCATGGTCACATCAGGAGGATCCTATGGTTTAATTACCTCTCCTCCGATATGAATCATGCATTACTGATACTCCCTCCATACTCGTAAAGTAGGTCGTTTAAGATAACGACACGGTCTCCAAAACCAGGAGCGGATCTACCCATTAGGCAGGGTGGGTCAACCGACTCAGCTACGACTCGTGTCACCCTACACTCGCAAGACCCCTTACCCCCTTATAGTAGTCATGGGCCATTAAAATTAGGTATAACAAAGTGTGAACACCCAAAAAATTAAGTCAGTTATACAAATGAACTACCAATACGATATGTATTATGTTCGATTGCTCTTATCGAGTAAACATCTCCGCTCTCCGCCCCATATATATTTTAAAGCTGCGTCCGCCACTGTCCAAAACACAACTTTGACTTTTTGTTTCTATAAAAATATTCATTGAAAAGTGATATATGTATACTTTTATGAAAGTATTTTTCAAGATAAATCTATTCATATAATTTTTATATTTTCAAACTCAACAACTTGAGAGTTATTTATGATTTATATTCCTAAGGTTTGACTTAAACATTATCCTAAACGATTTGCTTTATGAGTATGGAGGGAGTACGAATTAACACTCACAGTGGTGAATGCACACATTGACACATACACACACAATACTCTATCATTGTAATATATGATGTCATTGATTTTTGGATCATTCGTCTTATTCAAAATTTTCATGCACGTATAAAAATTTAAATTATGCTTGACGATGTTTGATGATAAACAAGTAAAATAAATAAATAATAATTACATATTTTTTGAATAAGATAAATTATCAAACGTATCTAAAATATCGTAAATTAGAAAAGGTGGGTAATACAGTCACACATGTATGTAGCTGACTATCTATTCATGGACATGCTATGTATCTATTCAAGGTGGATAGGTTTGAGCATTAGCTGATTAAAATCCAGTCAGAAAAAAAAAGGGTGATCAAGATGTTTCCATTATTAAAACGAATATCTTAGGCGCAGTAACAATTCTAAAGAAGAAAACGTGACTCCTCGCAGGCTGGAGCACACATATTCTATTCCATGTGAAAAGCACGGACGGGAATTATATCCTTTTTCTAAAGAAGAAGATGCTACCTGTCCGAAACACGCTCATTAATTAAAAAGAAGTTCGATCCCAAAGAAAACCAAAACTCCAAATTTCGTCGAATCTGCGTTTGCGAAAAAAATTTCGTCGAATCTGTCTATCTAAGAAACAGACGAGGGCCTCTCCTACTCAAATACTCCGGAACCGTATCCTCTAACATTACACACTAATATCATCGTATGACATTCCTTTGATCCACACCATCCATTCTAAATCAACGGTCATAGATTTTTTGGCATGTAATTAATCAAACTAATTAGTAGATTATATAGTTAAACAAATTCCCATAGACCAAATATATTATCAAGGAGGCAAATAACGCTAAATGCTACAGGAATCGGCAAGTAACTAGCACATGACGATAATTAGGTTTAACTTACCTGTTAGACGCAATGATTAGCATATGAACCTGTTAAGGAATGAATCTCGTGCATCAATTTTCTTTGTGTTGCCACATCTTCCATCAGAAAAAGACAATTCTCTTAATCTACAAGTTGGCGGGCTCATGTTAATGAGGACTACTTTAGTGCTAAAAAAATTTCCTACTCATTAAGTATGGTAATGTTTAACTACATAATCTGCTAATTTATTTGATTGCTTGTATGCCAATTAATCTATAGCCATTAATTTAGTTTGGATGGTATGGATTTAAGAATGTCACACCGTGACATTAGTGGTTAATGTCAGATGATACGGTTCCCAAATACTCCACTCTTTTACATATAATTTTCCATAAAAATCATTTTAACTCTTACAAAACTTAAAAATGGAGCAGTGCTAGTGCATAAGTGTTGCCGGTTAATTTAGGCATTAAAGCGGTCGAAAAACAAACTCAACCGCTTCTGTAACCATATTTTTCTCGAGAATAAAATTGAAAGTGGCAAAGGTAGAAAAAAACTAAAATGATTACGAAAATGTCGTAAATGGAACTATATATAGAGAAAAACATATCGATCAATTTTAATAAATATAATAGACATTGAACCGTAAAATCACATATTTAACCTAACATAACTATATATATAAAATAATGTGATCAAATAAACTCAAGCTAGGATAACTATAAGCCAACTCTGTTAGACGTGCAGCCAAGTTAGGAATTTGATTGAGAAGTTAACACGCCTCTAAACTATATATAGGTTAAATAGAGATATAGAATTAGAAAATGTGGTAATTACTATATTATAGAAACATCAATATTAAAAGTGAAGTGAAGGTAGCTCAGCTGGTTAGGTTCCTTTAATGGAACCAGCCCACCCGCACTTATAGCTATTTACTCGTAATCACTTCATCAATATTAAGATATACTGATACAGTCTTGAGTCTTTTTTTAGAGATGTTCATAGAAGTGAGTGTGCATGCGTGTGTGATGTGAGCATCTGCGTTTGTAATGTGTCAAAAAAAAAAAGAGAGATTATAATAAAATATGGAAACAGTCGGGATAACAACAAAATTGTTTTTTATTAATTTTAGTTTATATTTACGTTTTCATCGGTTAATATTTTCACGTTGGCTCAGTAATAACTATAGTTAATTAATAGGATGCGCGTTGTCAGAGATGGGAGTCCAGTGGCAGGCAGGCAGGCACACGTAACGTACGTGCTTTTCTGTTCGGTTGGTCGGAGGACGACGACACAAATCCGCGTCGATCCGCCGACCGCCGTCCATCATCTCGCAGTCGCATGCAGAGGAGACATGCTCAGTGGCTACTTGGCCTCCTTTAATAGCAAGAAACATCCATTTTAGAATAAAGTGATAATG
This sequence comes from Oryza sativa Japonica Group, assembly GCF_034140825.1. NCBI lineage: Eukaryota > Viridiplantae > Streptophyta > Magnoliopsida > Poales > Poaceae > Oryza > Oryza sativa. The sequence goes on from NC_089039.1 coordinate 4,765,166, forward strand.
GCTGTGTTTAGTTTAGATGTGGAATACTACTCCATACTTATAAAACTTATAAAAGAAATCGTTTAAATCATGAATAACTCTCAAGTTATTGAGTTTGAAAATGTAAAAATTATATGTATAGATTTGTCTTAAAGAATACTTTCAATAAAGTATACATATATTACTTTTTAATAAATATTTTCATAGAAATAAGAAGTCAAAGTTGTGTTTTGGAGACCGTGTCGCTGTATTAAACGACTTCCATTACGAGTATAGAGGGAGTATGTAATTTATTATGTTATTAGACTATATTTAATACTTTAAATATGTATCCGTATATGTTAATTTTTTTTTACCAAAACAACTAAACACGGTCAATGTATCTAAACATATACTTATTTGTACCTGAAATTTATTAGAAATAGAGGATTACGTTTCTTCTCCGAAAGTTCTCTAGCTACAGCTAGCTGTTTCCTCGGTGTACATAGAACCCATTTTTATGAAGAAAATTACAATGTTCTATTTATAGCACCTCTCTGGTTTTAGACGTGTTTTACCATTCGTTTAATTTAAAAGTTTGTGTAAACATACAAAAGTATATGTCATACATTAAGAACTTTTAATGATAAATCAAGTCACAATAAAATAAAAAATAATTATATATTAAAAATAAATAGTTAAATGTATCTTAAAAATATCAATGGCATCGTATATTCTAAACCCGAGGAAATATGTGCTAGAGCCTTGAGTTTTCTTTAGGTCAATTATTACAGGTTTTGCCCATGTTCTTATGTTTACATTTTTTTTGCCTTACTTGGCCATTATATTCACCAACCATTCGTAACTTTTTTTTTCTCGAAATCGGCAAGAGTTCCTCTCACTTATAATTGTCACTCTCTGAAAGAAACTTGCCCAATCCATCAGAATTTTCAGTAATTTTCACTCAAATTTGACCATAGTGCAATTTATAATACATTTAAATATGCATATCGGAAGAAGCATCTGTATGCATGGTAGAATCATGATCGACGTATAACCCACCCACCAATGTGTTAAATCCTGGTGCTATGCATATGTTGACACAGAGGTCGGCAGTTATACTATCTTTGTAAAAGAAAAAATTAAAGCACTTACAGTTTATTTTCTCGTTTCGTCCATGAATATAAGTACATATGTAGTGTTTTACTTTTGGAGTTTTAAGGTTAAGTTGAAGGATAAATAAAGGGGCAATTGTAAATTTACCACTACTTTAAATCGTTATTGCAAAACTGCCACCAGAAAATTACAAAAATACCACTAGAGCTGTCATTCGAATGGCATCCTTACAATATTGAAAAAACCAGAGGCAAATTTGCAAATGCCCCATAAATAAACTCTAAGTATGCTTATCATTACTATAGAAAGCCAGATTGGTGCTGGTTGGGAACCGAACATAAGTGCCGGATTTTTCAACCGGCACCCTGCAAGCAGCATCGATGACTTCGGTCATCAGTACCGGTTATTGAACCGATACCTATAATACATATAAGTGCCGGTTGGGAACCTCACAACCGGCACCTAAGAGGTTCCACGAGCCAAAAAAAAAAAAAACCAGCTCGATGCATCGTCTCGATTCGACCCAATGCATTAAACAGCTCCCCATCACCCAAATCCAAGAACACATCCATCAACATCCATGTACCAAGAATCCAAGAACACATTTCTCATAATCTCACCATCCATCCAACAACGACACAGAGAGGCGATGGTGAATCAAAAACAACAACAACACATTTCTGTTGCTCGCCACATCCAACAACGCATTCGACAACAGCAACAAATAAAAAATAAAAAATCAACGAGGAAATGAAGAGAATGACACCGTTGCTTGACTGCCCACCGCTCCACTGTCAAGGCTACCCCACCGCACCACCATCAAGGCCACCTGCCACGGAGGAGAGGCCGCCCACCGCGCCGGCTGTGGGGAGGCCGCCTGTCACGCCGTGTAGGGAGGCAACCCATTGCACCTTTGTGGAGGCCTCCCGCCGTGCCCGGCCCCACCACCGCCGGATCTGGCCGACTGACACTTTTAACCCCCTACATTTTTAACCCCCTACATAGATACCATTTTATCAAAAAAAACACCGTCACTTATAGTATAAGTTCTGGTTTTTCTTTAAAATCGGCACCTATATTTACTAAAAGGTGCTGGTTTTCTATTTTTTTCACCCCGCAGAGGTGAGAAAAACTCTATAGGTGCCGATTTTAATATTTCCGGCACATATAGTGCCGATATGTATATGCTTTTTTGTAGTAGTGTATATTTTTGGATCAAGGGAGTAAAAGCGCATTCCATTTAGGGGTGAAGTAGTGGTTATATGATTTCACTAATCAAAATTTAAATCTTGACACCACACAATTACTTAGAGTACAGTAATTAGATTTAGCCACAGCTAGTATTTTTTTTAATAATAAAATTTATTCCGGCCTTTGCTCTAGAAAAGTAGAGCCAATTATTTCGGAGTTTACGGGATAAAAAGCTATGAATTACAAAATTACAGATCAACTAAAATAAATACTAAGAAAACCATCCTAAAGATAGAGATCAAAGTGTGCATAACCATTGTTTCTACCAATAGGGTTTTTTTTTTCGGGGATACCAATAGGTTATTAGTTATACGTAATACGTGTCTCTTAAATCAGGAAAGATAGAGATCAGAGTGTACATAACTATTATTTCTACCAATGATTTATAAGTTAGATGTAATCCTTGTCTTCTTTTTTTAAATAAAAAAATCTCTTATATCCGTGGTCAATCTTTTGCTATATTAATGGGGCATGCTATGTGCTTGCTAATATATACAGTGCTCTCTACTGGTAGTAGAAAGCAATCTAAACCGTGTATTTGATATTAAAGGGTTCAGATCTATTCATACTACCACCTCAATTAGCAGTACAAGAAACGTGGAGGGGTATTATTAGAAAAAAAATGGTGCAGAGACATATAGTCATTTAGCAGTGATATAATGGTGCGACGCCAGCGCAATGGATGATCACAGATCGATTTAGCCGGGACAAAAACATAAATGACAAAGTTATCTCTAATAATTGTATTAGTAAATTACTACTTTACCTGTAATAACGAACGGTTTAGATCATTTCTACTGGTAGTATAATACTACTAGTAAATAGCATGGGAGCATCACTACCTGTGCTTTTGATTACGTGTGGGCGTTCCTATATATGTAAACGAAAAGGAGAGAAAAAAATCAAAATATTATACTCAATCTTTTGACGTCAGTTTTGTAAATTATGCCCCCACAACCTGGTCGATCACCGGTCATTTTTGTTGCATATGATACGCTAGATTAGATATTATATATAATCTTTTCTGCAACCGATCTGCATGCAAATGAAACATTATTAACGTCGATTGATGGATCGATCGATGGATGCCGGACAACTTGAAGGGACGTCATGCTTGCCATATCCATGATGCAAGCTTGCATGTATACAGTACTTCCTCCGTCCAGTAAATGTGACGTTTTAAGGTTTGGAACCAAAATTAGCTGAGGTGTAAAATGACCAAATTGTTCCTATGATTTGATTGAGCTATCATTTCCAGCATTTGTTAATGCACCCAGATTATCATTTCTGGAAGTTTCCTGATTGCTGATGAAACCACAACACAGTGCCACGTGTTACAAGAAGTTTAGGAAAAGGCATCATTAACATATTCAAAAATTTGAATCAACCATTAAGTAATCTTTGCCGCCCAGGACTGCCTCTTCATTTGCTAGTTCTTTTTTTTTTTGAGAATTCTTTATTTGCTAGTTCTGGCGCCCAAGAGTGCCTCTTCATATGCTACAAATACTGAAAGGGCCATCCATTTCATTCCATTTCATCAACCTACATATCCAACTGAAAACCACACACATCCAATCCAAATGATCAGAGATCTAAATTTACTACCGGAAGAGGAAGGAGATGGAGGGGCTTTACCTGATCTCAATGGACAAGCTGATATGGAAGAAGATGGAAGAGCTGCTGTTATCCTTGGAGATAACCTTCTTGGAGTTGATGGCCAGGAACATGGAGGTTTTCTTGATCTCAACTTGCATCCTTTTGATCTCAACATGGAGGCTATAGAAGAAGAACAAATGCATCAAGGTAAGATTTCAATACTTATCAATCATCTGCGCTGGACCAAGCACTTACTAACTTGCTGGAATCAAGGGCTTTTATTTGAAATGGTTTTATGGATGATTTACACTAGCACGCACCAGTTTCCTATTAGTTAAATAAATCAATCTATTCCATTTAGTACCTGTGTTCCATTCCAGTTTGATTATCCAGAATCATACCATAATTCAGATATAAGCTGGTGTTGTAAGGTTCGAATGTTACAGTTAGTGTACTCCGAAAAAAGAATGTTACAGTTAGTGTACAATTTTAGCATTTTGGTTTCTAGTATTATTTTTCCTGATCCTTACTCATATAAGTGATATGTAAGTGCATATCTTTAATTCTAAGCAATGACTAGAACTTTATAAGTGATCCTTATCGGTATACTAGAAAATTATAAAATGATATGTATATGCTGAGTACAGGCAATGACAGCCAAAGGTATATGACACCAATGCATATTCCCTGGCCTGTATGTATTGCTCACAATATGCATGAAACAAGGCCAAACAGCTAGGATGTGACGATGCGTACGTGGATTATAAATTTACATCTTCAAAGACTACTGGAAATTTGCTCCAACTGTATAGATTCGGTTTCTTATGCAGTGCATTAGAGCTAATACTGCTTTTCACAGATCCATCATGGATGATCTTACTTTCCCATTGAATGGAAGTGCTCCATAAATCTTTTGTTGAATCAACTTTAATTTTTTTACAGTACATTAGTTTTTATTTAGCAACTAACAATCTTTCTTTATACATATGCAGATTAGTTATCTCCAAAATGTTCTCTCAGTCCACACTATATATTTAAACAACAAAATTTCAAGCATGTATACATGAACAAAGGTTGCATTAGTTAGTCGCTGACCTCTTGCAATTTGCATTATTAGACCACTAACCATTCATGCATAAGCCTGCATGTAAAATTATAAAATGACAACATGAGCAGTGACATATTTACAAGTGTACTAACCAACAAGTATTTGGGCAGACAACGTGATGCACTGTGCAGCGCACGTCGTGCATGGGAATGCACATGTAAATGAAGAACAAGAAGAAACTGAACTAGGTAAAATTAATGTTTGAATAAATGTACGCATTCTTATTAACCCAGATTAACTTAACATGTCAAACATTTTTTGTAGATGATCATGACGCATTGCAATTTGAGCTGGAAGCCTTGGAGGATGATCTTCGAGAGTACGGAGTGTATGCCGAAGCTGTCAATGTTGTCTTTGATTTAGAGGACTTGCCCGACTCAGATGACGATAAAGAAGAACATGCAAATGATAATGTGGCAAGTAAGTCAAAAGATTTGACAAACATACAAAGGCGAGGCATTTATCAATTGTTGCTTCAGAAAAGTAAAGATGGAAAATTAGAAAAACACACCACACGTTTAGTTGCTCAAGAGTTCCATGTTAGCATCCGTACAGTCCAACGTATTTGGAAGAGAGCAAAGATTTGCCATGAACAGGGAATAACAGTGAATGTTGATTCAAGGAAGCATGGAAACTCTGGACGCAAGAAGGTCGAAATAGACTTGTCAGTTATTGCAGCTATTCCAGTGCATCAAAGGAGCACTATCCGGTCACTAGCACAAGCCCTTGGTGTTTCCAAAAGCACATTACATAGGTGGTTCAAAGAAGGGCTGATACGGCGTCACTCAAACTCGCTAAAGCCTTATTTGAAGGAAGCAAATAAAAAGGAAAGGCTGCGGTGGTGTGTTTCTATGTTGGATCCGCATACATTGCCAAACAACCCAAAGTTTATTGAAATGGAAAATATTATCCACATAGATGAGAAATGGTTCAATGCATCAAAGAAGGAGAAGACTTTCTACCTGTATCCGGGTGAAGAGGAGCCATATTTCACAGTGCACAACAAGAACGCCATTGATAAAGTAATGTTCTTATCAGCAGTTGCGAAACCAAGGTATGATGATGAGGGTAATTGCACTTTTAATGGAAAGATAGGCATTTGGCCTTTTACTAGGAAGGTAAAATATTCTTCTTATTAAAAGTGTTGTTGATGTACATTTATTTCTGATATTCATGGGTAAACATAACTTATTTCATATACTAGCAGGAACCAGCCCAAAGGAGAAGTCGTAATAGAGAAAGGGGAACACTAGTAACCAAGCCAATAAAGGTTGATAGAGACACCATAAGATCATTCATGATCTCTAAAGTTCTACCAGCTATTAGAGCATGTTGGCCTCGAGAAGATGCAAGAAAAACCATATGGATTCAGCAGGATAATGCTAGAACTCATCTCCCTATCGATGATGCACAGTTTGGTGTGGCAGTAGCCCAAACCGGACTTGATATTCGCCTCGTGAATCAACCTCCAAATTCCCCGGATATGAATTGTCTAGATCTTGGATTCTTTGCTTCACTTCAGTCCTTAACACATAATAGGATATCTAGAAACATGGATGAGATAATCGAGAATGTTCACAAGGAATACCATGACTACAATCCTAATACTCTTAATAGGGTATTCCTTACACTACAAGGCTGCTACATTGAGGTCATGAGAGCTAACGAAGGGAATAAGTACAAGATCCCTCACATGAACAAGGAGAGGCTAGAGGCACTTGGTGTTTTGCCTAAAGCCCTTAGTTGTGATCGTGGGCTATATGAGAGAGTCGTGGAGTCTTTGGCTAACTAGTGGTGGCTATTTTGCGTTATATATGTAAATTGCTAATGCTATCTATGTAATTGTGGTTTGGAGAACTAACTGGTGTTATTTTGGGCTGTGTATGTAAACGTCATCTATCACTACGCCATTCGTAGGTTTTGGCAACAACCACTATGTATTTTTGACAGTCCTCATATAATATGTGTTATATATGTATTTTCACTGTTCGTTTCATCCTTAACAGATACATCAATGGCTGACTATCATACAATATTCCTAAACTATAATGTCGGTTCAATTGTGCACCAAATGCTTGGCATACTCAACTCAAAATTTTGCAATACTGTATTTACAATCAAAATCTCGCAGCATAGACTACAAGAAGTTTTCTTTAGGTTCGAGGTGCAAGTGACATATTGAGCTAAGTAAACAAATTCACCAAAGATGACACAAATAAACTTTAAAAGGTCCTTATAATTAATTAGTTAATTACACATATTGATCAAGCATGTACTGCTTACAGACTACGCAAAAGGGAATGTGAACCAAACAGGCTTGGTAGTCATGCTAGTTCTTCATTTTTTACATATATGCAAAGATCAAAGTGGTTTAGCCAAAGCAGGATTCCATTTCTCTAGCCTTGATCACCTCATTAGTAATGCAATATTACTAATATGTCTTACTCCTAGAACTAATACTCCTAGATGGCATATCTTCCATGGCATTATTTGTGAGGTATGGGGAAGTATAGGGGAAGTAAAATCCGTAACATACTTTCACAAATTTCAGCAAATTCGTCGACGCCCTCATCTCCAGCAGCTACACTGTCGGGAGGCAGCTCGGAGTCGTGGTCGCCGCCACACGCCTCGTCCTCTGAGTCAGGGATGACGCAGCCGTCAGGAGGCAGCTCAGAGTCGGGGTCGCCGCCACACGCCTCATCCTCGGAATCAGGGACGACACAGCCGTCGGGAGGCAGCTCGGAGTCAGGGTCGCCGCCACACGCCTCCTCCTCGGAATCAGGGACGACGCAGCCGTCAGGAGGCAGCTTGGAGTCGGGGTCGCCGCCACATGCCTCCTCCTCGGAATCAGGGACGACGCAACCGTCGGGAGCCAGCTGGGAGTCAGGGTCGCCGCCACACGCCTCATCCTCGGAATCAGGGACGACACAGCCGTCGGGAGGCAGCTCGGAGTCAGGGTCGCCGCCACACGCCTCCTCCTCCTCGGAATCAGGGACGACGCAGCCGTCGGGAGGCAGCTCGGAGTCGGGGTCGCCGCCACATGCCTCCTCCTCGGAGTCAAGGACGACGCAGCCGTTGGGAGGCAGCGGGGAGTCGGGGTCACCACCACACGTCTCGTCCTCGAAGTCAGGGACAAAGCCGCCGCCGGGAGGCAGCTCGGAGTTGGGGACGACACCGTACTCCTCACCCTCGGAGTCAGGGACAAAGGTGCCCTCGGGAGGCAGCTCCGACTCAGGGTCACCGCCACAAATCTCGTCCTTGGAGTCAAGGACAAACCCGCTGCCAAGGGGCAGATCGGAGTTCGGTACACCTCCACTTGCCTCGTCGTCGGAGTCAACGATGAAGCCACCGCCGGGATGGCGCTCCGCATCGGACATATAGCCACATGCATGCTGCTCCTCGGTGAGGTAGTGGACGCCGCCGGCACCGAGCACCCTACCACCACGCCGCCTGCATCCTCCTCGGCTTCCTCCACTTGCCTGTTGTGAGTCGGCATCTATTTCCACAGCCCTCTGCTTGCGTACAGCCCATCTACCCCGCCGAGCAGTTACCTCCATGACCGTGACGGCCGGAGAATCGGCGCAGCCCCGCCGCGCCATTGCTGACATGGACCGCCGAGTGGAGAGGAGAGGTGAGGAGGCTAGGGAGGTGGGAGGCGACGGATGAGATAGATCGGGGTGGGGAGATTAGGGATCGTTGGGGGGCTGAAGCATCTAGGCCCCCGTTGTTAATTTTGGTAATTAATGACAAGCACTAATTGTGGACTAACCGTTGCTATTGAGATTTATTTTAAGTTAGGTCCACGTCATGTGTGCGCATGGATGACTATTGATGGATTAAAATTTGATGGCGTGAAGCGAAGAAAAGAAAACGGTAAAACTAGTGCTTTAGTTTTAAAATTGATCGAGGTAAAGGGCGATCAAATTTGCTAATTTATATTTTAGTTTCGTCGTACTATCAAGGGGGGTAATGACCTAGCAATGGGATGATTTTAATTGCCACATTAGGTCATTATGCATTTAGACTTGTGCTCACATTTCATCACACACAATTTTCACATTGTATCTCAGTGGGTTCGGCCTGACCAGGGGCGGTTAGACCGGCCACATAGTGGCGGTCTGACTGGCGTGCCCTGGCCGGTCTGACCAGCGCCACAACGGCGGTCTGACCGGCGCATAAGGCCGGTCTGACCGGTGGCACATGCGCGGTCAGACCGGCCCCCTGGAGGCCGGGATGGTGCTACTCGGGATGGCCGATACAGAGCCGACGGAGCCGTATTCGGTCAGACCAAGCCGATGGCGGTCTGACCGCCCACTCAACGCCGGTCTGACCGGCCAGGCCGATGGGGCCCTCTGACAGGGCTACAACGGCTAGTTTTCTAGCCGTTGCAGAGTAGCACGGTCTGACCGGCCACATACCTCCGGTCAGACCGGCAGAGCACAAAGTTGGGGGATTTCGCCCCCAACGGCTAGTTTTGGATGGTGGGAGTATAAATACTCCCCCTCCAGCAGCAATGGGGCTCTCTTGGCACCCAATTCAATTGCATACACCCCTTGCACCTCTCTCACACCCACTTGAGCTTTGTGTTCATCCATCTAGTGTGTTAGAGGGTTGTTCTAGCCAAGAGTCAAGTGCATTTGCTTTCATTTGTAGAGCTAGTGTGGCACTTGATTGATCATCTCCACGCCGGGTCATTGCTTGTTACTCTTGGAGGTTGCCGCCTCCTAGACGGCTTGTGGAGGAGTTGCCCGGTGACCTCTCCGAGAAGATTGTGGAGGAGTCCCGGCGCCGGTTTGTGAGTGGTTTGGAGTTCACCACCTTCGGAGTGAAGGAAGAACTACCCTACTTATCGAGGCTTGGGTAGTCTTCTCCGTGGGCCGGCTCCCGCCTTGCCCACCCCTTGACGAAGGGGGCGTGCGGTGGCTTCGTGGTTGAGTGGTGGAGTTGGGCTCGCCTCAACGGGGAGTAGGAAACCGGCGAGTTTCTGAACCTCGGTGAAAAATCTCTTGTCTCCTTGTCTCATTTGATTGTCGCATTTACATTTGTGCAATTTACATTTCTAAAGACAAACTTGAGTTCATATCACCATAGGATTGCTAAACATTGACATAGGAGTGTGATTTACTTTCCTAGAGATATAATTGAGCCACTATCACTCGAGGTTTGCAAAACATAACTTAGTTGCTTAGTTAGAGTTGACCCTCACCAAGCCTAGCAACTTAGGTTAGTTTTGATTAGGTGACATTCAGTTTTAAATCGCCTATTCACCCCCCTCTAGTCGACATCTCGATCCTACAAGTGGTATCAGAGCTTGGTCTCTCTTTATTGGGTTTCACCGCCTAGAGAGAAGATGTCGAACGAGGTGAACCATGTTGGGAAGGCTCCTATGTTTAATGGCACAAACTACTCCACTTGGAAAATTAAAATGTCTACTCACCTCAAAGCTATGAGCTTCCATATTTGGAGTATTGTGGTTGTAGGCTTTGCTATCACCGGCACACCCTTGACGGAGATTGATCACCGCAACCTCAACTTAATGCCCAATCTATGAATGCTTTGTTCAACTCTTTGAGCCAAGAGGAGTTCGATAGAGTGAGCAACCTTGAGACCGCATATGAGATTTGGAACAAGTTGGCGGAGATCCATGAGGGCACAAGCGAGTACAAGGATGCCAAGCTTCATTTCCTCAAGATCCAATATGAGACATTCTCCATGTTGCCTCATGAGAGTGTGAATGACATGTATGGGAGGCTTAATGTCATTGTGAATGATCTCAAGGGACTTGGGGCAAACTACACCGATCTTGAGGTTTCCCAAAAGATGCTTAGGGCTCTAAGAAGTATGAGACCCTTGTCACCATGCTCATCAACTCCGACATGTCAAGGATGACACCCGCAAGCCTCTTGGGGAAGATCAACACCAATGACATGTACAAGTTGAAGAAGGAGGAGATGGAGGAAGCCTCACCTTCCAAGAAGTGCATTGCTCTCCAAGCCGAAGTTGAAGATAAGGACAAGGGCAAGGTGAATGAAGCCAATGAGGACTTGGAGGAAGAGATTGTCCTTCTTGCTAGAAGGTTCAATGATCTCTTGGGAAGGAGAAAGGAGAGAGGAAGGGGCTCTAACTCCAATAGGAGAAGAAATAGAAGACCCAACAAGACCCTCTCCAACTTGAGGTGCTTTGAGTATGGTGAGAAGGGACACTTTGCTTCCAAGTGCCCTTCCAAGGATGATGATTGAGACAAGTCATCCAAGAAGAAGAGTGGAGGCTACAAGCTCATGAAGAAACTCAAGAAGGAAGGCAAGAAGATTGAGGCCTTCATCAGGGAATGGGATTCAAATGAGGAGAGCTCCGCCTCATCCGGGTCCGAGGAAGAAGGTGGTGATGATGCAAGCTCCAAGAAGAAGAAGATGGTCGTTGTTGCCATCAAGGAGGCTCCATCACTCTTCGCTCCAATTTGTCTCATGGCAAAGGGCTCCTCTAAGGTAACATCTCTTAGTCATAGTGAGAGTGATGATGATTGTGATGATGTTTCCTATGATGAGCTTGTGAGTATGTTTGAGGAGCTCCATGCTTATAGTGAGAAGGAGATTGTCAAGTTCAAGACTCTAAAGAAGGATCATACTTCTTTGGAGGTTTTGTATTAGGAGCTAAAGACTTCTCATGAGAGACTCACCATTTCTCATGAGAGGAAGCTCATAACAACCTCCTTTCCACTACTCAACATGAAGCTCTCATTGATGTTGGCATATCTTGTGATTTGCTTGATGATAGTACTACTTGCCATATTGCTCATGTTGCATCATCTAGCATTTCTACCTCTTGTGATGATCTTGTGGATATGCCTAGCTCTAGCTCTAGCCCTTGTGTTTCTATTTGTGATGCCTCCCTTGTTGTTAAGAACAATGAGCTTGAGGAGCAAGTGGCTAAGCTCAACAAGAGTTTGGAGAGGTGCTTCAAGGGTAAGAACACTCTTAACATGATTTTAAGTGAGCAACGGTGCATCCTTAACAAGGAGGGACTTGGATTCATTCCAAAGAAGGGTAAGAAACCTTCTCACTGTGCCACTCGTTTTGTCAAGAGCAATGGTAAGTATTGCTCCAAGTGTCGTGAGGTTGGGCATTTGGTGAATGATTGCCCCGGTGGTAAGCCTTCCAAGACTTGCATGTTTGATTCTCATTATATGCTTAGGAAGGCTCATGATGGTAGCATTGTTGCTAGATATGTGGGTTCCCCTATACTCGGTGGTAAAAAGAATGCTATTTGGGTGCCCAAAGCTTTGATCTCTAACCTCCAAGGACCCAAACAAGTTTGGATACCTAAAAGAGCTTGATCTTCTTTTGTAGGTGAACTACCGCACCGGTGGAAGCCATTGGGTGCTTGATAGTGGATGCACTCAACACATGACCGGTGATAGGGCTATATTCACCACATTTGAAGTAGGAGGGAATGAACAAGAGAAAGTGACTTTTGGAGACAATAGCAAAGGAAATGTAATTGGGTTAGGTAAAATTTCTATCTCCAATGATTTATCAATTGATAATGTCTCTCTTGTTAAATCTCTAAATTTCAATTTGCTTTCGGTTGCTCAAATTTGTGATCTTGGCTTGTCATGTGCTTTCTTCCCGCAAGAAGTTATTGTTTCTAGCCTTCTTGACAAGTCTTGTGTGTTCAAGGGTTTTAGATATGGAAATCTTTATTTGGTTGATTTCAATTCTAGTGAAGCAAATTTGAAAACTTGTTTAGTTGCAAAAACTTCATTGGGTTGGCTTTGGCATAGGAGGCTAGCCCATGTTGGCATGAATCAATTGAGCAAACTTTCAAAACGTGATCTAGTTGTGGGCTTGAAAGATGTGAAGTTTGAGAAAGATAAGCTTTGTAGTGCTTGTCAAGCCGGCAAGCAAGTTGCATGTTCTCATCCTACTAAGAGTATCATGTCCACATCTAGACCATTGGAGCTCTTGCATATGGATTTGTTTGGTCCAACAACCTATAAGAGCATTGGTGGTAATAGTCATTGTCTTGTGATTGTTGATGATTATTCTCACTATACTTGGGTGTTCTTTTTGCATGATAAGTCTATTGTTGCCGAGCTTTTCAAAAAGTTTGCAAAAAGGGCCCAAAATGAATTTAGTTGCAATCTTGTGAAAATTAGAAGTGACAATGGTTCCGAGTTTAAGAATACCAATATCGAGGACTATTGTGATGATCTTGGTATCAAACACAAACTTTCCGCTACCTACTCACCTCGACAAAATGGTGTAGTGGAGAGGAAAAATCGTACATTGATTGAGATGGCAAGGACTATGCTTGATGAATATGGTGTTTCCGATTCCTTTTGGGCAGAAGCCATAAACACCGCTTGCCATGCAACCAAAGGCTTTATTTGCATCGTCTCTTGAAAAAGACTTCCTATGAGATAATTGTTGCTTATTTTCGAGTTTTTGGTTGCAAGTGTTATATTTATCGAAAGGGTGTTAGACTAACCAAATTTGAAAGTCGGTGTGATGAAGAGTTTCTTCTAGGTTATGCCTCAAATAGCAAGACATACCGGGTCTACAACAAGAACAAAGGTATTGTAGAAGAAACCGCCGATGTTCAATTTGATGAGACTAATGGCTCCCAAGAGGGGCACGAGAATTTGGATGATGTAGGTGATGAAGGCTTGATGAGAGCTATGAAGAACATGTCAATTGGAGATGTCAAGCCTATTGAAGTGGAAGACAAGCCATCCACCTCCACTCAAGATGAGCCATCTACTTCCGCTACGCCAAGTCAAGCTCAAGTTGAAGTGGAGGAGGAGAAGGCACAAGATCCACCTATGCCACCAAGGATACACACCGCTCTTTCCTAGGATCACCCAATTGACCAAGTGTTGAGTGACATTAGTAAGGGTGTTCAAACTCGATCTCGTGTCGCTTCGATTTGTGAACATTACTCGTTTGTTTCTTGTCTTGAGCCAAAACATGTAGATGAAGCTCTTTGTGATCCGGATTGGATGAATGCTATGCATGAAGAGCTCAACAACTTTGCAAGAAACAAGGTGTGGACTTTGGTTGAAAGACCTAGAGACCACAATGTCATAGGGACAAAGTGGGTCTTTAGGAACAAACAAGATGAGAACGGGTTGGTGGTGAGAAACAAGGCAAGGTTGGTGGCACAAGGTTTCACACAAGTTGAAGGTTTGGACTTTAGTGAAACTTTTGTCCCCGTGGCAAGACTTGAGGCTATTCGCATCCTTCTTGCATTTGCATCATGCTTTGATATAAAACTATTTCAAATGGATGTGAAAAGTGCTTTTCTAAATGGTGAAATTGCCGAACTTGTCTTTGTTGAACAACCTCCCGTTTTTGAAGATCCTAAAAATCCTAACCATGTTTACAAACTCTCAAAAGCTCTTTATGGTTTAAAATAAGCTCCTAGGGCTTGGTATGAAAGATTGAGAGATTTTCTTTTGTCAAAGGATTTCAAAATTGGAAAAGTTGACACCACCCTTTTCACAAAAATCATTGGTGATGATTTCTTTGTGTGTCAAATTTATGTTGATGACATCATATTCGGTTCTACTAATGAGGTATTTTGCAAGGAATTTGGTGATATGATGTCTAGGGAATTTGAGATGTCCATGATTGGAGAGTTGAGTTTCTTCCTTGGACTTCAAATCAAGCAACTCAAGGATGGGACGTTCGTGAGCCAAACCAAGTACATCAAGGATACTCAAGAGGTTTGGCTTGGAGGATGCGAAGCCCATCAAGACACTTATGGCAACCAACGGGCATCTCGACCTTGATGAGGGAGGTAAACCGGTAGATTTAAAGCTTTATCGTTCTATGATTGGTAGCTTGCTTTACCTTACCGCATCTAGGCCGGATATCATGTTTAGTGTTTGCATGTGTGCACGGTTTCAAGCCGCTCCTAAGGAGTGTCACTTAGTGGCCGTGAAAAGGATTCTAAGATATTTAAAGCATTCCTCTACTATTGGCTTGTGGTACCCAAAAGGTGCTAAATTTAAGCTTGTTGACTATTCCGACTCGGATTATGCCGGTTGCAAAGTGGATAGAAAGAGCACATCCGGTAGTTGCCAAATGCTTGGTAGATCCCTTGTGTCATGGTCATCTAAGAAACAAAACTCCGTAGCCCTCTCTACCGCCGAGGCGGAATATGTTTCGGCAGGTAGTTGTTGTGCCCAATTGCTTTGGATGAAACAAACATTGTTGGACTATGGCATATCCTTCACCAAAACTCCACTCCTATGTGACAACGATAGTGCCATAAAGATAGCCAATAACCCGGTCCAACATTCTAGAACCAAGCATATTGACATACGCCACCACTTCCTAAGAGACCATGTTGCCAAGTGTGACATAGTCATTAGCCACATATGAACCGAGGATCAACTAGCCGACATCTTTACCAAGCCTCTTGATGAAACCCGCTTTTGCAAATTGAGGAATGAGTTAAATGTCATAGACTTCTCTAATGTGGCTTGAGATGGTGCACCATGGTTGTCTCTTTTGCATTGTGTATATTTGCTCCTATTTGCTTTTATGCTTTGGATTTATTGCCATTTGGTTCTTCATTGCGAAAATGGAGCATGTCACATTAAGGGGGAGTTTTGCACTCTTGCATGTGCTCTACTTCCTTTTATATGTGAGCAAATCAACTAAAAGTGCTAGTAGTGTTTTCAAAATGCCCAAGTCAACATAAGTCAAAACTTTTGCAAAATCAATGTAATTTGAAAACTATCTCTTGGAAAATGTTTCCAAAGGTTTCCTATATGTTTTCCAAGCCTCACATTGCAAGAAAAATGATTTTTGAATGAAAATGCCATTTTGGCCCTCTTTTGAAGAAACTAGATTCTTATTTTTGGCCAAAATGAGATTTATCCCTAAAATGAGATTGAGAAGGAATTTGAGAAAAGTTTCAAACAAAGTTGGTAGAGAAGAAGATTTGAAATGTTTTTAGTATTCAAACCTATTTCAAAAACCAAATCATTCAAAAGTTATTTGAAAATCAAATTCGCCCAAAAACCCCTATAGACCATAAAAGGTCACCTCCTAGCACTCAAGTGAGTTTTGTTGCAAATCTTCATAATTTTTAAATGTTATGAATGGTTGGCAATATTTCAACTCACACATTTCAAATTTGCTCTAAAAATCAAATTTTTGTTGAATTTTATTGTGTGGGGGTTGCCGGCTTGTGCAAGGGTTGTGCACAGCCGGCAGGGGGCCTGGCGGTCTGACCGGTGCTATATGAGCGGTCTGACCGGCCAGATGCGGCGGTCTGACCGGCCAAGGTGGGCCCAGGCAGTTTTGCCCCTTTTCTTCTCCATCCCGCACCTACCCTCTCCCATCTCATCCCCATTCATCCCCAACTCGAAAAACTCTCTCTCTCTCTCTCACCTTCCCTCAAACCCTAACTCTTTCCTCCACCAAATCACCTCGGTTTGACCACGGATTTCTCTCTGGTTACACCGTAAGTGATTCTCCTCCGCTTCCTCTCTCTATTCCATGGATTAGTTTGTGTTTCTGTTGAGTTTTTGATCCATGGCATGGAATCCTAGGTGAAGCACGAGGTGTTCTTCAATTTGCACCAATAGAAGGTAGTTTCTTGGTGTGATTCAACTCCTCCAACCGGTAAATCCCTCTCCCTCTTGTGCATTCTCCCAAATCGATCTATTTCACCCTAGGGCTATGGTTAGTTGTTCCAATCTTGATGAAATAGGTCCAACCCTTTGATGTTCTAGTTCCACTCTTGTGCAATATTGTTCTAGCAATTTTTAGACTCAAATGAATAGATGTGAAAATTTTTGGATGCTTGAACTTGTGGGAGGAGGTCTGCCCGGAGCCACAGGCGGTCTGACCATGGGTCAGCTGCCGTTCTGACCGGCGTGTGCGCCCAGTCTAACCGGCTGGCAGCCGTCGGTCTGACCGGCCACCAGCGGGCGGTCTGACCAGCCTGATGCCGCCGGTCTGACCGGCCCCCATGGGCGGTCTGACCGGCCTAATGCCGTCGGTCTGACCGCCCTACTGGCTGCGGTCTGACCACCCCTCCATAGGATATAGGCAAATTTTCACCTCTCCAAATTGTTTCTAGAATTATTGCTAATATCCAATCATCCTTTGTTCTTTGACAGTGATGCCTCCCCGCACTCGTCATGGTCATCTTGTGCCCACTCCCGATCCCGTGAGTGAGCCTGAGGAATCGAGCGGAGAGGATTACGCTCAAAGTGATGAAGAGGTTGAGGCCAATGTTGAAGGGGCTAGTGAGGAGGCTAGTGGAGATGATGACAGTGGAAGTGGAGAGGATAGAGGATGAAGGAAGTGATGATATGCACATAGATCCCTCCATCCAGTTTGTTATGAACATGAGGAATCCATCACAGTATACCATCTTGAGGCACCATGATCAGTTTTTGAGGCCTCGGGACACCCCGGATCTCCGTTTTTACACCGCTTTCTAGAAGAGTGTGTATGAGCAGGTTTATGTAGGGAAAGTTTTTGCAGAGCATAAGTGGATTTCTTGGAGAGACATCAATGAGACTCCAGAGTTTGAGGGCTTGCAGGATCTCTTCAAGACTGTTGGCATTGACCGGATTGTGACTCTCAAACAAGACTACAATGAAGATTTGATCCGGCAGTTCTATGCTACAGTGTGGGTGGCTGGGGACTACAGTGAGATGAAGTGGATGTCCGATACCCTCCAGTGTTCTATCTCTAGGAGGCAATTCCAGCGGCTCCTCAATATTCGCTTGGACTTTGGAGATGACTTGCATGAGGAGCACACCCACAATCCGCTCTCCATAAACTATCTCTCTTAGTTTTATGAAGATGGAGTGCGGTACACACATGGGAAGCTTGCCGGCCTGAGGACTATCCCCAGTGTGGTTAATAGGATTGTGAGAGCTACCATCCTCCCTCGCCTTGGTAACAATGATGATATTAGGGGGGTGGCTTGGCATGTCATCGATGCAATCATTCAGGGCCGCCAGTTCGACATTGTGTCTCTCATGATGCAAGAGATTGCCATCTCCAAGGAGACCTTCACTCAGGGAATCTATTATGCCCCTTACATCATGAGGTTGATTCAAGACAAGCTTGGGGCTGCTGGGCAAAATTTGAAGAAGCACAAGCAGTACAAGCCCCGCCTTCAGCTTGGAGCTCCCCGTGCTCCTAGGGCGGCGCCCTCCTCTCATCCTAGAGCTAGCTCAAGCTCAGCACCTCTTCCTCCTCCTTGGTATGATCCAAATGCTTTCTTCCATCCACAGTATGCTTATTTTGGAATGCAACCCAACGAGCACTTCAACCCGGTACTTGGGGCTATTAATACCCTAAGTGAAAGCATTCAACGCTTGTCTACCGGGCATGAAGCTTTGCATGAGGATGTTCGTGGCTTGCGCACGGATGTTGGAGACTTGAATGCTTCCATGGGGAGATTGCACACTAGAGTGGGTACATTGGATTCTCGAGTCCAAATGTTGGAGAGCTCCCAAGCATTTGTGTATCATCGTCGTCGTGATGCTCCTCATCCTTCCACTTCGGCGCGTCCTCCTTCTCCTCCACAAGAGTGAAGACCTTTTTGGTGCTTGATGCCAAAAGGGGGAGAAAAGTGTGCTTTATGTTTTGTGGGTTGGGACTAGTAGTAGTAAGGATAGTGCCCTCATATCTAATAGGTTAAGGTGTTTTGGGCTATATTTTGTATGGGTATGGGCTATTGATCTATATTGTGTGTTATTTGTTGTTTTGTTAAACTCTATGTCATTTGGACCCTTCGTGGTCTTGTAAATTTTGTGAATTTTGTGAGTTAAATGGTTAAGTGATGTGAACTTATGCAATGATGGATGGTGTGTGTGATATTGATATATATGTGACCATCTTATGCTCATGGATGATTATTTATTGAAGTTCACATTGAGATATTGCTAATGTGTTTGTGCTTGTTGGAATGTGATATTGAAATGTGCTTTGGCTCCATATTTGTTGTCTATGATTGATATGCACATGTTTAGGGGGAGCTTTTGATTGTCATTGCAATATATGTTCATGTGTTCTATGTTTGATTATATATATATTTGTGGTGTTTGTCATCAATTACCAAAAAGGGGGAGATTGAAGCATCTAGGCCCCCGTTGTTAATTTTGGTAATTAATGACAAGCGCTAATTGTGGACTAACCGTTGCTATTGACATATATTTTAAATTAGGTCCACGTCATGTGTGCGCATGGATGACTATCGAAGGATTTAAATTTGATGGCGCTAAGCGAAGAAAAGAAAACGGTAAAACTAGTGCTTTAGTTTTAAAATTGATCGAGGTGAAGGGCGATCAAATTTGCTAATTTATATTTTAGTTTCGCCGTACTATCAAGGGGGTAATGACCTAGCAATGAGATGATTTTAATTGCCACATTAGGTCATTACGCATTTAGACTTGTGCTCACATTTCATCACACACAATTTTCACATTGTATCTCACTGGATTCGGCCTGACCAGGGGCGGTCAGACCGGCCAGCCGGTCTGACCGGCGCCACAACGGCGGTCTGACCGGTGCATAAGGCTGGTCTGACCGGCGGCACATGCGCGGTCAGACCGGCCCCCTGGAGGCCAGGATGGTGCTGCTCGGGATGGCCAATACAGAGCCGACGGAGCCGTATTCGGTCAGACCGAGCCGATGGCGGTCTGACCGCCCACTCAACGCCGGTCTGACCGGCCAGGCCGATGGGGCCCTCTGACAGGGCTACAACGGCTAGTTTTCTAGCCGTTGCAGAGTAGCACGGTCTGACCGGCCACATACCTCCGGTCAGACCGGCAGAGCACAAAGTTGGGGGATTTCGCCCCCAACGGCTAGTTTTGGATGGTGGGAGTATAAATACTCCCCCTCCAGCAGCAAGGGGGCTCTCTTGGCACCCAATTCAATTGCATACACCCCTTGCACCTCTCTCACACCCACTTGAGTTTTGTGTTCATCCATCTAGTGTGTTAGAGGGTTGTTCTAGCCAAGAGTCAAGTGCATTTGCTTCCATTTGTAGAGCTAGTGTGGCACTTGTTTGATCATCTCCACACCGGGTCATTGCTTGTTACTCTTGGAGGTTGCCGCCTCCTAGACGGCTTGTAGAGGAGTTGCCGGTGACCTCTCCGAGAAGATTGTGGAGGAGGCCCGGCGCCGGTTTGTGAGTGGTTTGGAGTTCACCACCTTCGGAGTGAAGGAAGAACTACCCTAGTGATCGAGGTTTGGGTAGTCCTCTCCGTGGGCCGGCTCCCGCCTTGCCCAACCCTTGACGAAGGGGGCGTGCGGTGGCTTCGTGGTTGAGCGGTGGAGTTGGGCTCGCCTCAACGGAGAGTAGGAAACCGGCGAGTTTCCGAACCTCGGTGAAAAATCTCTCGTCTCCTTGTCTCATTTGATTGTCGCATTTACATTTGAGCAATTTACATTTCTAGAGACAAACTTGAGATCATATCACCCTAGGATTGCTAAACATTGACATAGGAGTGTGATTTACTTTTCTAGAGATATAATTGAGCCACTATCACCCTAGGTTTGCAAAACATAACTTAGTTGCTCAGTTAGAGTTGACCCTCACCAAGCCTAGCAACTTAGGTAAGTTTTGATTAGGTGACATTTAGTTTTAAATCGCCTATTCACCCCCCTCTAGTCGACATCTCGATCCTACAGGGGCAGGGGGGCCATAGAGGAGCCAAGGAGAGGAGAAATTGGGGATCGGCGCAGGGAGGGGGTTGCGGGCGACGGAGGAATCAAGTGGTGCGTCATGCGAGAGGATAAGGTGCGGGAAAAAAAAAATCGAGCGGTAGATCGGAGAAAAAAATCGAGCAGAAAAAAATCGCCACATGCATTTTTTCTGGGTCCCACCTCTGTAGATTGGTTGAAGTAGTAGTAGTAGTGCAGAAGTAGCAGAACGACACGACACGTTTACTGGGACATGGATAGATCGGTAGAACGACACATTTACTGGGACAGAGGAAGTACATATTTAGATCTTCGCCCGTATGAGGAGGAAGAATCAAAGCTTATCAATTACATAAATTTATTCCACCACTGTACTCTCTTCGTTTCGAAATAAAAACATATTTAATTAGGGTCAAGAAATTAATCTTACCACAATATAACCCTTTCTATAACATTATTTTTAGTGCACAAAAATCCAGCATTTTCAACGAATCAGAATATTGGGAAGGAAATCTAACTAATTTAAAATTTTAACTAATGAAGTGAGTGAAAAGGAAAGTTTCCCTCAGCCTTAATCTTTTACTCATTATCTAAAAAAGCCTTAATCTTTTACTAAATAACCTAGAAGTGATTTTACATCAGAAGAGTTTTTTTTAATTAGCTTCCTTATGATCGATGACGATGTAGTCGAATCTTAAAATTTTAATTTTATGCCATTAAAATATATAAAGATATTAATATTTAGTTTGCCTAAATGATATTAATAGAAACATAATGAAAGTAGTTATTTTTTTCATATTTCTTTGGATAGATTATTAGAAAATTGAATGATTAAACAAGCTCTTGCATTGTGTCGATGTCTAAAATATCATGTAAAAAATGGAGCTAGTATTACATGTGCAGATTTTTAGATAAAATTAAAAATATGCAAAATGATAATTTACAAGACCGATAAAAGCTGTCTCTATCTTTTGTTCAGTTGTGATATACTATATGATGTTGCTTGCCACGTATATATACATACAAATTAAATGATATGATGCACATTAACTTCGCGAACCACCTCGCGAGGAATATCCACACTAGTGGTAGTAGTTGTTATAGTGTGTGATCTGGTGATATATGATAGGATTGCTTCGATCTATAGTCGCATGCGCTTCACATACAGGAAGAAGCTAGCCAAAGATAATATCGACATTTGTCACGGTGTCACCACTTCACAATGTGCTAGTGCAGTTTAGCTAGCTAGCTAGTAGTGTAGTACAAGTGTACAACTTGCTAGATGCTGCTGCTGCATGCTAGGGCTAATCAAGTCCTCTTCCAACTCGGCAACCATGAGCAGAACGAGGTTTCGCTCGTACTACCTGTGAAGTTGATGTGCCAACTTACTCTCTTGTCATATTCAGCATTTCTAGAAGGAACTTGGTCACCTGCCCCTTTCTCATTTTTCACAAGGATATGCATTGGCTATAGGGTGTGTTTTGTTCACGCAAAAATTGGAAGTTTTGTTGAAACTGGAATAATGTGATGGAAAAATTGGAAGTCTATGTGTGTAGAAAAGTTTTGATGTGATGGAAAAGTTGAAAGTTTGAAGAAAAAGTTCAGAACTAAACAAGACCTATGTATAGTCGCTAGATTCATGAGATTTTCGGTGGAGGGTCCGTCACACGATCAATATGATTATATGAATCTAATAGAGAATACGAATTTATAAAAGTGAATTTGTTATTTGATAACAAGTTTCAATTTGGTTAAGCAATAACATCATGGAGCTGTACAACGAGTATACATATAATGATTAACCACGTTGGATATCACTTTTAGATTAGATACGTTAAATCTAAGATAATTGTACATGTTTTTGATCTTTACCTACTCCCTAGATACCTTGTCATGATCTTAATTTCCAGAGGTTTTGACCATATAGCTGGCAATGCACATGAGTCAAAGCACATAATTTTCATCAGGACTCTTGAGGACAACTGGACATGGACAAGGAAGAGGAAGAGGAGAGAAGTAAAAGAAGAGTCCATTGATCTACTCCCTCCGTTTCTAAATATTTGACGCCGTTGACTTTTTTAAACATGTTTGACCGTTCGTCTTATTCAAAAAATTTTGTGAATATTATTCAAAAAGTTGAGTAGTAGTAGTATATTTAATAATAAATCAAATGATAGTAAACTAATTAATAATTACTTAAATTTTTTGACTAAGACGAGCGGTCCAACATGTTTAAAAAAAATTAACGGCGTCAAATATTTAGGGACGAAGTGATACTATCTATATAGGATCAGCTTAACAACTCCGGATATGTAGACCATCATTGTCCTTTTCTCCATGAAACAATGTACAACTGTTTGAAGTAGTTAGGCATAGTAGAGTAGAACAGCCAAATGATTGGTGCCCTTACTGTCCTGCACGTCTTAATTAACATATAGAACCTTTCTTCCAAGATATATGTCACGCAAAGAAGCTTTGAAAACACAACATGACCTTAATTTATATAAGCAAAGCGATTTGTAGGGTACACATGGGGATAGTACAATAATTTAAGTTGTTTATCTTGATTTGGACTCCTTGGCTTTGAGTTTGGGACATAAACAGTCATGTGATCAAATTGCTGTGCCACTGTTTATTATACTGCTACGAGGATGATATATCATCAATTTTATCTACCTACCATGCGTGTCTTACTACGTACGTTTTTTTTTTAATATATATAATACCCTTAAATTTCGTATAACGTTCGATCATTCATTTTATTTAAATATTTTACGTAAATATGTAAAGATATAAGTCAAGATTAGAGTTCTTTTTATGATAAAACAAGTCACAACAAATTAAATGATATTTACAACCATTTAATATTTTTTAGTGGTAGATGAAGTGATGCGTATGTGGTGACTTTATCAATGTTAAGAGATGTCGGTTCAGTCTTCAGAGATGCTCGTAGTAGTAGGGTGTACGTGTGTGCGCTTATAAGGATGAGTATTGGCATGCGTTTGTACTATATGTTTGAAAAATGATATTTATATAAAGTTTTTAATAAAACAAATGATCAAATATTAAAAAAAGATCAGCGACATGATATATTTAAAAACGAAGGAAGTGTATACTAACTAGCTAGTACTCCTTTGATCCCAAATTCCGATCTCTGATGCCAAATATATATAAGTTGTTCTAGTTCAAATGATTTTGTTGCTCTTTATTTATACTAAATTGAAAAACAAAAGTTATTTATTTGTGAGCATCAGTAGCATTTATAAGAAGGGCAAATAAGTAAGGGGAGACGAAATAGTTCTTAGAGGTCCTAAAGCGACTTATATATATATACTATGTAGCAAAGAGTCGTGAAAACTAAAATGATTTATATTTGCGATTGGAGGGAGTAACTAAACTAATTAATTAATTCAGATTTCGGAGCCAGCCGCCGGTTCATGTTGCTTCATCCTGATTAGTGTAAATTATGCAAGTGAGACAAAAATTAAGTGTTTTTTATTCCCTGGCATTGAAAAGATTCCAACATGACAGCAGTATGCTGGTCACACATATCCCCAAGTTGAGATGAGATTCCAATCCAGAGAACACACACTTGCACATATCTCAGAGATTATGATTCTTTTTGGGGGAAGGTTCATAGAGATTATATATGTGGTTAATTTTAAGCCATATGCTGATACGTGAGGGTTCCTTATGAAGTTGTTCCATCGTATATATGCTAGCTGCATGGTTCAAACTCACATGGGATCATGTGCATTTGTTCATCTTCAAATACCTTAATTTCAGTCCTTGATAGGTGCTTAATTTAAGCTTGTCTTTACCTAATGACCTTGCTACTTGTTTGCAGAAGTTTAGTATAGAAGGGTACTCTTCACTTTTCAGTAACACATAGAGCAACAACCAAATTTAGTAATTAATTAATCAAAATTGCCAACTGTGGTTTGACAGAAAATTGGAAAACAAATCCTTTATATATTTTGAATCATCTGATTGACTTGAATATTTGTGTGTTAATGCTTCTTTTCCTCCAGTTCTAGCAACTCGCAGCAACTCCAGCGACCGTTTGACAACCAGAATGTAGTGACGACCTAACCGAGTTAGGACTTGGGATAGGAGAATGTGTAAGAGCAGGTGGGGAACAGTAACACATGGGGAGTTTCTGACTTAGAGGAAAGCCTGGGTGGCAGCAATGGAAGGGTGGCAAGGCGTCGGTGGCATCGCCAGACCCATAGGGACAGCGGAGGATGATGGGTGGTGCAAACGGCAGGGGAATCATGGTGCGAGCCATTAGGAGGCAGCGATCGATGGTGGAGGCTCCAGTGAGGGGGCTACAAACGAGGTCAGGCAATATAGCAATGGTGCGATCGAGCCATTAGGAGGCAGCGATCGATGGTTGAGGCTCTAGTGAGGAGGCTACAAACGAGGTCAGGCAATATAGCAAGTGGGGATACCACCAGGCAATCGGGACAATGGTAGAGGCCGGAGCATTGTGACATACTAGTGGCCCCGGCCCTCTCACCGGCACCAATGTGGAGGGCGAAGTGGAGCACACGAAGGAAAGAGATGGTGGGGATGGGAGTGGCTGTGGAGTTTGCCGATGTTGGTTTAGACATCGGTGAGGTAGGATCAAGGTTGTGTTGTTGGGACCAGGATACTAGGTAGTATCGTTTTGCTCAAAGTAATATCGTATCGTAGGATCGTATCGTAGTATCGGGATACTATGAGATTTTCTTTTTTTAAGTATAATTAATATTATATAGCCATTCTATATAAAAAAATGTAGTAACGATATATGTCATGCAAATAGAGACTTTTATAAAGATAAACCACATTGGTTTTGATATATTTAACTGAATTTTATATAAATTTGAGCATATTTATTTATATTATTTTTAAACCATGTTATTTTAAATAATATTTTGTAGTATCGTAGGGATCGTAGAATCGGGATACCACATAAGATTTCGTAGGATCGTGCAATAATGAATAGCAGGATCGAGATACTATGAAAATTATGATACTAGATAGGATCGGTATCGTTTCGGCTAGGTAGGATTGTAGTATCGTAAGATACTGGGATACGAATCGGGATATTGATAACCTTGGATAGGATGCAATATGTGGCTAAGAGGGCTGGGAAAGGTTAAATTAGGGTTTAGACTGGGGATGAATATATAAGTGAAGAGTAGTAAGAATGGACAGGTGAGAAGGGCAGAAATCAGTCAAATAGTATCCGTGCAGTGCGTTAATTGATTGTTCACGCACAAGCCTTTTGATCTTTGGTCAAGCCATGCATGGATGTCCTTGGACTGTAAAAAAAAAAAAGCAATCCAATTGTTGGGTTAACTGAGACAGTGTCCAACAACCAAAAAAAAAATTATATAGGCATGTCTTGATCGTGTAAAAACAGTCTTTTTCCCTTGGCTGTTTCTCTGTTTGTGCTTTTGTAACTAACTTTTTACTTGTTAGGGCCACTCTCTTTCACTCGTTGTAACCTTTGACCATTACAGAGAAGATGTGCACTGTGTATGAGTTTGCATGGACAGTTCCATTAATCCTTACACCTATCCTCTTTGGCACTTTGCAAAGCTTGAATGGCCTGGCTAAACCTCTCTTTTAGTTGTGAAAAATACTTGCCTTAAGCTGTGTTTAGTTTCTGAAATTGGAAAGAAGTTTGGGAAAAGTTGGTAGTTTCGAAAAAAAGTTAGGAGTTTATATGAGTATGAAAGTTTTGGATGTGATAGAAAGTTGAGAGTTTGGGGAAAGTTTGGTGTGAACTAAACATGGCCTTAGATTTAATGAAAGCTCATCCAGATAACATAAATTAACATAAATTTTAAATTATTTGTATTTTTAATCATCAATTTCTATATATGTTTGACTTAGAAAAAAAGGTGAAACTATAAGTAATTTCACACATAAGAAAGTAGTATATATCATTAAGTTAGATAAGCGTATATAAACAAGTACGTGCAGTGGTTGTGTATTTTGGACGTAGAGACCGATATCGATTTAATTTATTTTCAAAGAAATATAAACAAGTGCAGAATATAAATATGCATGCACGAGCAAAATGCAGCTTGCAGTGATGTTGCAGGTGAGCTAGCTAACGAACTAATCAACCAGACATACGTGAGGGAGTCAAAGTGTTTTGATGTAGTCACCACATATTTGCTTCCAATCAACTCAGCGACTTCGCACGCATGGGGCCAACTGATCAACTTGAGAATCCAACCAGAAACTAATATTTATTTTTTATTTTTTAATGGCATATATTCATGGAAACTTCGGGAAGGAAAAGCTAGGGGATAGATGGGCTCATCCCAATAGTAGTACTGTAGTCTCTCTCTCTCCTGCTCCTTTCAAGTCAGACTCGGACTTGGACTCGAAATTACCAATATAGAGAGATTATCTTTCGAGATGAATTTTGAATTGATAAGGTTTAGCCTCCGCTAAAGTGGTGCTAAAATTTTGGTAAAATTATATTTTCGATAAGTAGCTCTGTCTTGCTCATCACATTTTAGACTTAGCTAAATGTGATGCATGCATGACCTCAAAATTACGTTTTCTTAGCCATTGTCACACTATGATAGCTAGCTAGGAGCGTTGCTATCTGCTCTTGAAAGGTTTGGTAGCATCTGTCTCTTCCTTTGACACACACATCATCTTTCTGTTGGGCTAGCTGCTCTTCAAAGTTTGTTGGTGTTCAGACTTCAGGCTCAAATTAAACAGCAACCACTCAACTTTGTCATATGAAAATAGAGATATGAAAACCATGCCACTGAGAAAAACTAGTTCATCATGTGAAAAGAAACTGAGATATGATACACATCACACTAGGGGATGTCTTGCAAGAAATATATATATAATCTTTTTTTTTGAAAAAAAAATGAGTTTTTGTCTTTTGTTCTAGCTAGCTAGAACAAAAGACAAAATTCATTTTTTTTAAAAAAAAGATTGCTTGGTTATGATCTAGAACTGTTTGCTAATTAATTAGCTGGGAATTAGTGCATGCGGATTGGATTCTTTTGTCAATTTTAAAGGAAATAATCAAAGAATTGGCAATGACCGACGAAGACAGAAAGCGATCGATATGCGTAACTGTTGGGGTCTCTGAGTTGCTAATTCTACACGGCAAGAATTTGGCATAATTAAGTTTGAGACAGAGAGAGGTAGCTGCTTCGATGGCACACGCATTGATGAACATTTCGCTTTCAATTCAAAGTAAAGATGTAAACATGGAGTCACTTTCGATACAATTCATAGAGATGTGTGTAATTTTTTTTCCAAATAGAAAACAACTGTACACACTTATTCTCAAAAAAAAAAAAACAACTGTACACACTTAAAATTGGTGTAATTGTGTGAATTGTTTTTTAAAGAAAAAATATACCCCCCGTTAAAGTTCGCAAGTTTGCAAAAAAAAATAAAAGGTAAACATTTTTGAGAATTTTCAATTCAAAGTAAAGATGTGTACATGGAGTCACTTTGATATATGTAAATTCTTATATTTGTTTCCAAAAGGGAAAAGTCCATTTTACACCCTCGAACTCTTATGTTTGTCTAAAATACACCCCCGAACTACAAAACCGGATATAATACACCCTCGAACTGTCAATACCGGACACTTAACCCCCCGAAACTGTTTTCACCCTGGTTTTTGCCAGGTCATGCCACGTCGGATGCCACGTCAGCCCTAGCCTCGTCAGCCCTAGCCCACGTCAACGCAAAACATAAAATGGGCCAAGCCCATATTCTCTCCCCCCCCCTCTCTCTCCTTCCCTACCCTCTTCATTCTCCTGTCTCTCACGACAATTAACGGCGGCGGCGGAGCGGAGCTGCGACGGCGGCGGCGGCGCGGAGCTGCGATGGTGTGGAGCTGCGAAATCGATGGCTACGGCGACAACGTAGAGCTACGAGCGCGGCGGCGGTTGTGTAAGATCCAGGTCGGCGGCTGCAGCGGCGGCGTGGAGCCGCGAGGTCGGCGCGCTACCTTGGTAGCGCGGACGGTCGCCGGCGGAAGCCTTTGCTCGCAGTCGCCAGCGATAGGTCCGGGCATTGTCATCGCACGCGCCTTTGGTATGACTCAACAGGGAAGAAGCAGCTCGACGCGCCTTTGAGCATGCAGGTTTATTGTTGCTGTTCCCCCTGGAATTGTTGCCACCCTTGCAGTGGAAGAAGTCCTTACCACTCTCCTCTTACCGATGTCAAGCTACAAGAGAAGAGTAAAATGTTAGTATGCACAAATTCAGGCTCAGATTCAGATGATGTAACCTACATTGACTTTATCCTGTGAAGACTTCCCAGATTGTAAACCAAGACCAGTGCATATTCTCTTTGCCTTCTCTGTAGAAATTGCTCTAGCTGATGCATTTGCCTTTCTTTTGTGGCAACTAGTGGAGCTCTGTGATCCAGGTACAGATAGCTGTTGGTTTACATGGAAAAGAAAAGACTGGTAAAGTTTCATTACATTTTGAGAAACAATCTGCAATGTATAAATAGAGGGCATATAATAGCTTTTGTTAGAGGATCACTAGCATTTTGTGCAGATTGAACTCCCTGCCGCCACAAACAAGCAGGAAACCTCCTCTCAGCTTCGCTGGTCTTGAGCACCACCACCTGCGTCGGCGGCAAGAACCTCAGCCGCCGCTGCCACCCCTGCTGCTTGCTCATTCGGTCGTGAGAGAGAGGATAACGAAGAGGGCAGGGAGGGAGAGAGAGAACATGGGCTTGGCCCATGTTATGTTTTGCGCTGACGTGGCTGGGGCTGACGTGGCATCCGACGTGGCAAAAACCTGGGTAAAAACAGCCCCGGGGGGTTAAGTATCCGGTATTGACAGTTCGAGGGTGTATTATATCCGGTTTTGTAGTTCGGGGGTGTATTTTAGACAAGCATAAGATTTCGAGGGTGCAAAATGGACTTTTCCCTTTCCAAAAAGAAGACAATCAGACGCACTTAAATTGGTGTAATTGTATCAGTCAGCTCTTTACTTTTTTTATACCTCCTTTTAGAGTTCGCAAGTTTGAAAAATAAAAAGAAAGAAAGAAAGAAAGAAAAAAGAAACGTGTTACTTCCGTCTTGCATAGGATACAAACTAAAAGAGTACACATTGGCACCTGCTTCATGGGAGTATATTAGGTCAACTTATTCGCCGACGGTCAGGGCATCGTCTTCAACCTCTAAAATCATTAGAAAAGATGGGTGGAAAGGAGACAATAGTGATGAACACACTTTGGTGGTTGTGATGGTGCTAGAGATGATACAAGGTATGGATGTGTGGGAGGGATGGCATGGCTGAGCAAACCTTGAGTACTATGAATATTGGAGAAGGATATACCATGACGGATTCGACAACATTACAAGAGGAAGCAATGTGAGGGCAGGGATAGCTTGCCAGAGTAATTGAAGAAGGAGATTTGTTGTGCGTCATCCGGTCACACATGAGGTGGGCTGGAGGCTAAAAAATATTTTATTGTTCTTGATAATACCTACTTCCTCCGTCCCAGAATATAAGACCCTGTTTAGATGGGACTAAACTTTTAAGTCCCTATCACATCGGATGTTTGGACACTAATTATAAATATTAAACGTAGACTATTAATAAACCCATCCATAATCTTGGACTAATTCGCGAGACGAATCTATTGAGTCTAATTAATCCATGATTAGCCTATATGATGCTACAGTAAACATTCTCTAATTATAGATTAATTAGGCTTAAAAAAATTGTCTCGCAAATTAGCTTTCATTTATGTAATTAGTTTTGTAAGTAGTATATATTTAATACTCTAAATTAGTGTCTAAATACAGAGACTAAAGTTAAGTCCCTGGATCCAAACACCACCTAAGAAGTTTTAGGGTTGGACACGGCTATTAATAAAGTAGGTAAAAGTGAGTGGTTGAGGGTTGTGATTGGATGAGTAGTGGAGGTAGGTGGAAAAAGTGAATGGTGAAGGGCTGTGATTGGTTGGGAAGAGAATGTTGGTGGAGAAATTGTTATATTTTAGGACAAATCCTAAAAGCTAAAAGTTGTTATATTTTGGGATGGATGGAGTACTAATATTAATATACTGCGGTACAAAATTTTGTAATAAACAAAATATGGTACATCGTGAGTAATGTAAAATCACTCGAAACACGTAAGGTAGTTGGGAATGAGGGATGGTACTGAAGGGAGAAATAGCACTTGGTATATGAGAAGTAGGGTTAACTATCATGTTTGCACCAATCTTAAAGTAGTCAAAACCGTCCAAAAGTACCTACTCCCTCCATCCAAAAAACGATTCTAGACATATCTATGTATAGATTTGTTGTAAGGATGTGCCACATCTAATATTATATTGGTTTTTTATGGAATGGAAGGAGTACTCTTGAAGATGAGGTCAGCATGCATTACAAGGCAATCTCTTAACTGATCGATGAACGAGTGCACTTAACGCGTGTTAGCTTGGAGATGAGGTCAGCACGCATTACATTAGTTGGAGCAATATTCAACCACTCATCAGCAGGTCCCCTAGCTTAGCTGCAAGCAAAACATTCAGATGAGAACATGCATGCCATTTTGCCACAGAGATTAGCCCCTTTTCGGCAGAGATATATTACAATGCACTTACAGGGCCCCACCATATATATCTTTGAAAAAAAGCCGGCCAAATGTATGACCCTTTTTTAAAGTACATTTTGTTGAACTGATTTGTCTAGCTAGCGCTATATATATCCTGTCACAACGATGCGTTCCTCTCTGTTCAAAAAAAAAAAAAAACAATTCCGAGAAACATTTAAAATGTGATGGTGGGATCATGCATGCATGGAGGCATGATGCTATCTAAGCAAGTTTAAATCGGAATGTCGATCTATAAATATATTGGACACGTGATAGTACACTTATGTTAGAAATTTAGTGAGATTAATTAGAGTTTGGAGATTTGTCGTGGATCTCTGTTGTTATTTTAGACATGCGTTAGAGAACACACTCATATCTATAGACTGAATAAAGAAGAATAGACTAACAAGATAATGTATCATTTATCAACCAAAAAAAGTTGTTGATTTAGAGTTCACTCAGAATAAATATTTACTAAGCAAATGGTTTTTTAAGTCCACTAATAAGCAAGGAGTTTGGCATACTTCAAAAATAGTCAATTACCCAAGTTGAGATGAAACAAGGGGATTTTCATTTTTTGCCGGGACTTTTGAAAGTCAAGAATATGTTCTTAAATTTAGAATCATGGATATTAATAATGGGAAATAAGGAAAACAAATGGTTAGGAAATTTCTCCTTTCAAAATAGATATCCATCTCCTTATGATATTGTTCGAAGGAGGAGTGGTTAAATTGTAAAAGTTATGAGTTCTATTTTACTTAATATTTTCTTTCAAACTTAGCGAATTGATATAATTTAGTAAGTTCAATTGAGCATATTCACTTGATTGATGAAAATGATGTATTTAGGTGAAATCTTCACAAAAATGGTCAATTTTTAGTTTGTACTTATCTTTTATTAATAATGGGCATATTGAAGTTCATACGGAAATAAAAATGTCTATTGAAATCAAAATTTTTATGTGGTATCTCTTCAAGGGATCAGTAATTCTAACCAAGGATAATTTAGCGAGAAGTAATTGAAATGATAGCAAGAGATATTGCTTTTACATGAAAAAAACGAGACTATTCATCTTTTGTCCTTTGAATGTCATTTTGCTTTTTTTTTTAAGTCTAATCAACACTATTACTACTCCGTTCCATAAAAAAAATCCAATCCTAGTTACGAATCTGGACACATTCAGTAACTTGTTAATCTTTTTCTTTTGGGACGGAGGGGTACACTTGTTCAGTAACTTGTGTAACAATGCATGATTCTAAATCTGTGTGCCACTTTAATTATTATATTGTTAGTAGTTCTCTGGCATGCTTTTAAAAGGTCGGGTTTTTTCTTAGAAATATATATAACTAAATGGCACGTTATAAATGCATACGTCATGAAAACAGTGTGGGCTAATGGAGAGAGAGTTATGTCTCCATTAAGTAGATATATCTACTTTACTATCATATAAAAGTTAAAATGGCGTTTTTTTCCAAAATATATGGCATTTGATTTTTTTTATTTTTATCATAATTTTTTATTACAATTAGTTTATTAAAAATACTTTTGAAGCCAAACCTTTTTTATATTTTTGAACTAAGTATTTTAAATTTATCAATAGTCAAAGTCCAAAAGATTGAAAAGAAGAAAAATCAAATGTTACTTTTCGAATGGGGGGTTTTGGCTGACCGAAATAGCACTTCTGGTGTACATAGTGGCATTCATCACATCATCATGCATTTGCTGATATTTCTGAAACCTGAACCCTAATTAAACCCTATCACTAACATCTTCGTGCACATGTCGGCCGGCCGTCATTAGTTACAAATGCAGATTGTCTTTAATTAAATAAAGCAAGATAAGATCCATTTTAGGGCATGTATCTGAAAATATATAGGAAAACTTATTTTGACGATGGCTAGCATTTAGCTAGCTTGCATTTGGTGCGTTGCTGCGACCCTTTGCCTAACCCAATCAGCCGCCAGCAAATAAATTTGCATCATTGCATGCGTAGTGATGTGAAATTAACCCCATCAAGACATGATCATGAACTTTTGGTTGATTTTTTTTTTACTTTTTGAAACCAAATTGGTTGATACTCCCATTTGATATTTTCCACTAAGCCCGAATAAAGCATCGGTCGATGTAATGTGCCCATCATGTCAAGTCAATATATATATTGGTTTGGATCTCTACTTCAAAGGTGATGTACAACTAAAGAAGTACATTACAAGGTATTATAAAAACCTTTTTGGACCCCTAAGAGGAAAATAATTTTTCCATGATGGAGTCTAGAAAAGAGGACATTCCTCAAGTCTCGAGTGAGGAAAATGAGATCCTGACAAAGGAATTCTCAGAGCAAGAAGTAAAACAGGCTATTCTCCAAATGGAATATAATACTCCGGGTCCTGATGGATTTCCTGCGGAGTTCTTTCAAGTGTTTTAGGAGGTCATTAAAGATGACTTAATGGCCATGTTTAATGACTTTTACTAAGAAGAGTTACCGTTGCATAGTTTGAATTTTGGTACAATAACTTTATTACCCAAACAAATGGATGCTAAGCAAATTCAGCAGTACAGACCTATATGTCTGTTGAACGTGAGCTTCAAAATTTTCACGAAGGTAATGGCTAATAGAATAGCTCTAGTAGTTCAAAAAGTCATTAGACCTTCTCAGATACCCTTTTTACTAGGAAGAAACATTATGGAAGGTGTGGTTATTTTACATGAAACAATTCATGAAATGCATAAAAAGAAGAATGATGGGGTAATTTTTAAACTCGACTTTGAAAAAGCTTATGATAAAGTAGACTGGAGATTTCTCTAACAGACGTTGAGAATGAAAGGCTTCTCACCACTATGGTGTCGATGGATAGATAAGATTGTCAGAGGGGGTAGTGTAGCAATTAAGGTGAACGATGAAGCTGGAAACTTCTTTCAAACAAAAAAAGGCTTAAGACAAGGGGATCCATTATCACCGATCCTCTTTAATTTGGTGGCTGACATGTTAGCAATCTTGATTAAAAGGGCAAATGAACGAGGGAGCTATCATGGGGTGATACCACATCTGGTAGATAATGGGCTATCTATCTTGCAATATGCAGATGATACAATCATCTTTATGGAACATGATTTAGAAGAAGCCAAAAACCTCAAACTTGTACTAAGTACATTCGAGAGGCTATCGGGTCTAAAGATCAACTTCCACAAGAGTGAATTGTTCTGTTTTGGTAGGGCTAAGGAAGTGGAGAGAGAGTATGTTACGTTGTTTGGTTGTGGTTCTGGTAGGTATCCCTTTAGATATCTAGGGATTCCAATGCATCACAAAAAATTGTCAAACAAAGATTGGCTTACAATCGAAGAGAGAACTCAGAAAAAATTGAGTAGCTGGAAAGGAAAGCATCTATCGGTAGGTGGTAGATTAGTGTTGATAAACTCAGTGCTTAGTAGCTTGGCTATGTTCATGCTCTCTTTTTTTGAGGTACCTAAAGGTATTCTAGAGAAGCTGGACTATTATAGGTCACGTTTCTTTTGGCAATGTGAAGAACATAAGAAGAAGTATAGGTTGGCAAAGTGGAGCATTTTATGCAAGCCAAAGGAATGTGGGGGTCTTGGGATACAGAACCTAGAACTACAAAACAAATGCCTGCTAAGCAAATGGTTATATAAACTTTGGAATGAAGAGGGAGTTTGGCAAAACTTGTTAAGAAGGAAATACCTATCTAAGAAAACTTTGACTCATGTAGAGAAAAAACCAGGGGATTCGCATTTCTGGTCAGGACTCATGATGGTTAAGAACATCTTCCTTTCTTGTGGATCATTAAAAGTGCACAATGGGACTCAGGTCAGATTCTGGGAGGATAAATGGAACGGGATTACTCCCTTTGCTACTCGTTACCCGGCCTTATACAACCTTGTGATAAACAAGAATGTATCAGTGGCAGTGGTTATGAGTAAAAGACCTCTAAAAGTGTCCTTTAGGAGGGTTATTGTGGGTCATAATTTAAAAGCTTGGTTGGAAGTGGTCTCAAAGGTTATATCAATAAAATTGACTGAGCAAAATGATACCTTTTTGTGGGAGACACAAAAGAATGGACGTTTCTTAGTTAACTCAATGTACAAAGCAATCATGTATAGGGAAGTCGTTCCTAAAAAGGACATGACTTGGAAACTCAGAATACCACTAAAAATTAAAATTTTCTTGTGGTACTTAAAGAGTGGAGTAATTTTAACAAAGGATAATTTAGCCAAAAGAAAGTGGAAGGGTAATGTTAAGTGTTGTTTTTGTGATTCTAACGAATCAATTCAACACCTTTTCTTTGATTGTATTTTGGCAAGATTCATGTGGAATGCAGTCTATATATCTTTTGGAATTCACCCGCCTAGGAATGTTGCTAGTATGCTCGGCAATTGGCTAAAGGGGGTTCAACCCAAGCTAAGAGCTCAAATCCTTGTGGGGATTTCAGCCTTGTGTTGGGCGGTTTGGTTATGCCGGAATGTTGTAGTCTTTAATGGCTCCAACACTAATTTTTTGTTGCAGGTGATTTTCAAGGGGACTTTTTGGGCAAGACAATGGTCTTTGCTACTTAAGGAGAAAGATGGCCAAAAAGTGAGAGAAGGTTGCTTGATTCTAGAGAAGAGAGTTTCTAGCTTTTTCGCAATGAAGGGGTGGAACTTAAGAAAAAGATTGGGAGATTAATATTCTCTTGTTTTCTTGTGTGGTATGGTTGAAACTTTGTATTAACTTTTTAAGAATTGTTGTTGCTAGAGCCTAAGTGCTCGGGTCTAGTTGCTTGAGATGGTGTATACCTTGTGTAAGGGTGTGAGTCTATGTACTCTTTGTAAGTTTCGTTGAGGCTGTGTACATTCTTTTTGAGTGTAGAGGCCGGTTTAATCCATTATCTAAAAAAAAATCTCTGCTTAAATTCTACTCCATAATTAGATGTGACGAACTATGGGATCAAATTAGTTGAAGTTAATATCAAGCTGCAGTGGTGTTCTACGGATCTACTCGTACTATGATTCTATTTGAAAAGGTTAAGATTACTAGAAACAGCTTGTGAGAATTTAGAAAGGTTGGGTTTTCCAGCTTTTGGTTTCTAGTTTATTTTCTGTATTTTATAATTATAGATTTTCAAAATCTGGATACTATTTTAGGGAGATCCTGACAGCTAAAGATTCTGAAAGAAATTTGTGCAATTGCTAGAAGCTTTTTCAAACATATCGAGTCTATATCTTGGCAACCTAACCCCAACGAGCTTAATTTCTATCTACAATAATTAATTTAAGCAAACTGTTAAGATCAATTAAAAAAATAATATGAGTGCAATGTTGATAGGTAGTATGGATGCATCAAGGTAATAGCGTTTCTTCAGTAACAGCGAGTGAGACATATTACTAGCTAAGCGTTGCGCGAGAAAAAAACGAACATCAAAACTTAGGGGGCTCACTTTGATATAGATTATTTAATGGATTATTACAACAAAATATCTAGGAGTACTTAATTATTTTTTACAACAAAATTCAATATTTTTTAAAAATAAACTTAATCAATACTAACTTAAAACAAATAGTCTAAACAATTCAACATATCTTTTTTGAAACTGTATTTTTGAGACGTGGGGCAAATAATCAGATGAATTAGCACAAAATTAAAGAACAGAGCCACAACAATACTCTCTCAAAAAAAATGTCTTTTGGAAAAAAAATACGCTGTCTCAAAAAAAAAGCATCGACAACTTTTTACTGAGAAAAGAACCATCAATACCTTTTGGAAACAAAATGTTAAATCAAAATTAGTCCGAAGCTACAGAGAATGGGCCAAGCCCTGAATATTTGGGCCTAAATGGGCCAAAGCAACTGCTTGCGATGAAGCCCATCCGCCGATTGCACGCGTCAAGTTTCCCAGCCGACTTGTTAAGTTGTTAACCCCAAATAATACGGTTTTGTTTTGAAATGTTTTTTCATTCACGTGATGAAGAGCAAACGATTTTTGCTTTTGATGACCTTATATGCTCTTTTGATATAGTAGGATCTCAATCAAGTCTCTGAATTAAGGCTACTATTGTAGAATACTCCTTTTCATGTTCTGTAATTCATAAAATGAGGGTCAAAATCTTTTTCTACAGGCGAAAGGGCTTGTATTCTAGTGGTTACAAGAGCTTCAGTAGCAATTTAGGTCCTGCAATTCAATTGTCTCTGTTGATCTGACTAGCATCAGCTACATTTGTTGCTTCGACTGCAAATTTAGCAGTCATCACATGATCACATCCAGCCATCTAACAAGCCACATATTTATAGCCGTGTACATCCATTTAGGCTATAGAGATTGGGTTATACAATATATAATATATATGTTATTAAAAAAAGAATCCACAAATTTGACCGTCTACATCCATTTAGAGCGTAGAGGCCGAGTTATATAATCCTTTATTGAAAAAACAAGCCACGGATGGCTGGCAGATGAAAAGCATCTCTCATCCCTTCTTTCTTTACCTAATATTTCTGATCCCAATATAGAGATTATGAAATTTAGAAAATAGAAAACTAATAAAAGAAATTAGGATTGGTTCTATTCTATATACATTTATTTGCAACTGCAGCAGCTGTCAATCAGCTACTGTAAAAAAATTGGTTGTGGAACTAAACCCGGCCAATGATATGAAGATTTCCAGCACATGGTACCAAGCCATACGAACTTCGAAAGTACATTAGCAGAGCAAAATAAGCTGATCAGGCTACTCAAAATGTGGAGATTACATTCATCAGCTGACAGACATTTGTAAACCATTGTATTGGCACCAATGTTTTCTAACCAAGGAGTGGTAGCTCATTGTTATTAAGCAACTTTTTAATTTCTCGCTGATGTGTAGGTTACGTCCCAATTTGGATTTTTGGATGGTCATGTCCGTTTCAAGGGGACTTTGCTAACTAATTGCGTGTGGAGGCAGAAATGCTAAGTAAAAGTCGTAACCATCGTCGTCATGCATCGTCGGTGAGGTTTTCCACTTGCAGAATGCAATATAATCCATTCGTTTTGCAAACTAAATAACCTTTTTTTTTGCGTCTGTGGATAATATATATCCTTGGTCGGTCGTTGGTTCATAGCTAGCCATGGTGTTGCTTGCAAGGAAACGGAAGTACGGACTGGAGTGCAGTCCATTTGTATGGTGGATATATAGGCTGCGTTTAGTTTCACGCTAAAATTGTAAGTTTGACTAAAATTAAAAGTTTGAAGAAAAAAGTTGAAAGTTTATATGTGTAGAAAAGTTTTGATGCGATGAAAAAATTGAAAGTTTAAAGAAAAAAGTTGGAAACTAAACTCGGCCCTAAAGCTTCGGGAGAATGCTTGACTTTACATATCTTTTTTTTTCCGTCTAGAAAGGAAAAGGCATTTTTAGGAGGCTGAGTTTGTAACAGATCATTATCTACTTGTATAAATTAAATAGTTTGATAAACAAATGACACAAGTCATACAACAGAAGATTTTTTATTAAAAAATACATATTTTTTAAAGCGTGGAGTAAATAATCTGTTCCAATAACTAAAAAAATCTGTCTTAAAAGCTTTGCTTTTTGCATAGAATAGTGAAGATTTTTCCTATTTCACTACCAAAACTTATTGAATATTTATCGATCGATGAAGGATGAAGATGTAAGTCATTTACATATTGTTAAAAATAGTTTAGATAACATGTTTTTCATTGTACCACTACTATAGAAAAGATGATCGATGCCGGTTGGGAACTGGCCATAGGTGCTAGGTTTCTCAACCGACACTCAGCAAGCGGCACTTTTGAAGAGAACTCAAATGTGCCGTTTTAAGAATCGACATCTTTGAGGTTCCAGGAATAAAAAAAAAGCCGGCTCGATCGAGCCGATGGATCAAGAACCCTCCTTTCACACCGACTAGATTCCATAGAACATTTCATTCATAGAATAAATTTTAATCGGTATCAAGAACATCCAAGGACACTAATAACACAGGAACGGGCCAACGTCGGGGAGGGCGCCGCTGTCACCGGGTGGGTAGCCCGCCGCCTCACCTCCTGCTGGAACTGGCAGAGGGGAGGGCGCTGCCACCGCCGCTTGGTGGGGAGAGAGGGCGTGAGAGAGAGAGGTGGACAGGGGAGAGACTGAGTACTCCTCTCCTTATCTGCTCGAGAGGATAAGGACGAACGGTTAGCTCGGCTCGGTTTTTACGGGTGCCGCATCTATAATATATTATAGGTGTCGATTTTTAATTAACTAGTACTTATGAGAAATTAAAGGTGTCGGTTGGTGTCATTTTTTCTATAGATCCGACACCTATAGTTACTAAAAGGTGCCATTTTTTTTTGTGTTTTAACCCTGTGGAGGTGGGATAAAAGTCTATAGGTGTCGGTTTTAGCACTTCCGGTACCTATAGTGCCATCATTTTTGTGTATTTTTGTAGTTGTGCGCTCATGTAAATATTTTGAGCATTTCGGTTTCGATTTTATCGATTTTTATACATTGACAAATAATAAGAGATAAAAAGGAATATAATACAAAAGGACTAGGATGACTAAAATTCAGGTGATAATATTCTTGTGTGTTTATTATTTTTTAAAAAACTTCTTGTGTGTTTATACTGTGCTTGAAAATGGGTAAAAAAACCTAAGCGGTTTTGGGAGGTGATGAGTGGCTTGAACAGTTG
Source organism: Oryza sativa Japonica Group (assembly GCF_034140825.1). Lineage (NCBI taxonomy): Eukaryota > Viridiplantae > Streptophyta > Magnoliopsida > Poales > Poaceae > Oryza > Oryza sativa. Next base: position 4,805,137 of record NC_089039.1, read on the forward strand.
TTGTCCATGGGCCAATATTGAGAACACGTGTCTGTTACTGCGAGCCAGCTGCTGATGCCAGATTTTTCCATAATTCAGGGGCTGTTCAGAGTATGAGTGTGTTTAGTTCCTGAAAAAAATTAAAAGTTTTTGGAAAAGTTGAAAGTTTGGAAAAAGTTGAAAATTTATGTATGTAGGAAAGTTTTGGATGTGATATAATGTGATGTGATGGAAAGTTGAAAGTTGAGGGTGATATAAACACGGCCTATAGTACTAAATTTTGACAACACTAAAATTTTAACTTAGCGATATTGTCAAATGTTAGTAGAATAATCACTACCGTGTAGTTAACAAATTCCTTATGTATTCACGGTGTACAAATTTTAACAACTTTACTTATTAAAAAATAATACTAGTATGGTTTAAAATTACATTGATCTGAACAACCCGGATAGAATTCAGATAAGCCAATTGTATAGTGACTGTACACCGTGCCGTGGCCGTCTCGAGTCGTAGAGCACCTGCCCACCGCCCTCCCTCTCCTCCTCCTCGACTACTAGAACCCAAAGAGGAGCACGAATCCGCCTCCTTCAATCCCCTCAAAAACCCTCGTTAACCCCCGCATCGATCTCGCCGGCAGATCGCGGAACTCGCAAAGATCGGCGGCTTTTCTTTTCTTTTCTTTTTCTTGCAGCAAAGATCGGATTTTCTGTCTCTTTTCATCGGGAGGAGATAGATGGCGGGGGGAGGCAGCAGGAGGGGCGCGGCGGCGGCGGCGGAGGAGGCGAGGATCGGCACCAGCAACGTGTTCGCGGCGCTCGACACGCTCAAGAGGAGGAAGAAGCCGTCGTCGTCGTCGAAGAAGCACGCGGAGAAGGAGAAGGAGGTGCTGTGGGCCCCCGCGCCGCTCACCACCAGGTCCTGGGCCGACGTCGAGGACGACGACGACGACGACTACTTCGCCACCACCGCGCCGCCGCGCCCCGTCTGGGGGACACACCACCACGCCGCTGACGCCCACGACGACGACCACGACGAGCAAGCTGCCCTTGAACAGGTTTACTCACTTGCCTCCCCTTCTATGCCTACTTTCATTTATTTATATTAATATAATATATGTGTGAGATTTCATATTTGTGTATGCTTTGCCTGAACAATCGAATTCGACACCATCTGAAATTTATGGATAAAGGCCCCCTTTTTTAAGCCTATTGATGCGTGTGTGTGATTTATGCGTGTTTGTTGTTATTGGTCACTTGTGAATTATACATGGAACGTTGTTTCGTTATTTGCGCAATTATAAATTATGAATGCTAGACTTGGGAACTATGCTTTTTGTGGACATGTGGTCTTGGAGACCACAGGAGAAAGTTTTCCCAGTAGGAGATGCCGCTTGTAGTACGGTATTCGTGTGCGTGGCATTGTGGATAAGGTTCACAGATCAACGCACATGCCGAGCCAAATTAGTTAGCCCCTTTTTTCAGATACTTGAATGTTGCAAATATGCGTTGTGGATTTATGGCTATGATAAATTGGTTTATTAGGCTGTCTGAATGACACGTGCATCGACTTGTTCGTATGTTGCAATTTATTCGGTTACAATATGTAGCATGATCGTGGAAGCTATTTAAAGCTATATTGAATAATAAGTTACAAAATTTTCACCATATTAGGATAATTGGTTAGGGCTCCAGCAGTGCCAGAGTCCCACATGGAAGAGTATCAATGCTAGTGTCCTTGGACAGTTGAGTATATGTCGTCGACAGATTGGGATTCTGGCATTACTGGCGTCTCCCTATTTCGATATATCCTGCTGAGATAACATATGCACTTTTGGGCTTTTCATTGTTCATATTATCGGTTGTGAAGAAGCATCTAGTCATATTTTAATTCAAAATTATTCTTAGATTCTATCTCCTTTTTCTAGATTTGGTATCCTTGTCATTTTTGTCACTCCATAAATCTAGTTAGTATCCTTCCTGCCTTCTATCAGAAGAAAACAAGGTCACCCAATTATTGCTATCAGTTAGCTTTGCTCATGTGCAACATCAGACATTGTGTGCACTGTTCGCTTCTGTTGTGAATGGCATCTTGTATCAGTGTTTCAGTCTGAATTTTTCTGCATGATTTATTTTTTGTATGTAATATTATGCAAATGTTAAAAGGCTTAGTAATGACACCATAGACCATACCTCTGTGAGAGTCTGATGTCGGAAGTATATTATTGTGGATTTATGAGCCATGCCTATTTTTTGCCATAGTTCCTTGACCTGTATTTTTAGCTGTCATACCTTTTCCATGTTAGCTATTTAACTTTCACAGCCTTTCTGTGTACTCCATGAAAAGCTGAGTGGTACAAAGAAAGTAATTTCTCTAAAGAAAATGCCAGTTCATTTTGAGAACTATTCTAGGTGCCGTTGTATTATGTAGTTTTCTTAAGTGTTAACTCCCTAGATTCCTCTCATGCACTGCAGGAACTTGAAAGTGAAGATGAGGAGGTTGATGATGATGCTGAGGATGAACACGAACATGAAACAGAGGATGCTACCCCTGCTGAACCTGCAATGAATAAAGCTGCAGCTCCTCCTGCACCACCGAAAGATACTGAAAGACAACTCTCCAAGAAGGAGTTAAAGAAAAAGGAACTGGAAGAGCTTGATGCTATTTTGGCTGAGTTGGAACTTTCTAGCAAATCAAACAATGATGCTCAAAATGAAACAAACGGTAAGTTCTAATCTGTTTTGTTCTTTATCACTAAGTTATCCTTCTTCATTGGCAGTTACTGCATTCGTTCAATTTTTTATGAGTTGCCTTCTTGGCGGAGGCATGCCTAGGGCAGTTAGGGCTTCAGCCCTAGGCTTGCCTCCAAAATCATGTTGAAATCCTCTTAAATCACCATGTAAATTTTGGAGAAAATGAACAACTCATTAGGGCTTAGCCCTACTCTTGTTTGATAATTTCTGGCTCCGACACTGTTCTGTTGTTGAAGATTGTAATATCAAACTTTTTGTATGTATCTTTCAGGCAAGAAAGGTGCAGAGCAAGCTGCTGATGGAGAGAATAAAGAAGGTGCACCTGCCCCTGCAGAGAGCAAGAGCTCAAAGAAGAAGAAAGCTAAGAAAGACAAGTCTGCAAAGGAGGCGAAAGAAACACAGGAACTTAATGGTGGGGTGGAAGAAGCTGCTGGTGCTGAGCCTGATGAAGAGGTAGCTTCTATGGATGTCAAGGATCGTATAAAGAAGGTAGCCTCAATGAAGAAAAAGAAGTCAAGCAAAGAGATGGACACAGCAGCAAAGATTGCTGCATCTGAGGCCGCAGCAAGGAGCGCGAAGCTTGCAGCTGCGAAGAAGAAAGAGAAGAGCCATTACAACCAGCAGCCTGTGCGGTGAATTACTGCCCAGATTTTGGATGTCGAAAACTCCTAATACAATCCTTGTTCGCTCTGGACTCACAATAGACAATGTTGGTCCACTGTACTTATGTTGACTTGGGGTTGTAGGAGGTTCCTTCTGAACTGTTCATCACAGGAAACCTTTTGAATCTTGATTACATGCAAAAATACAGTACATTTCGCGCCTGGTTTCTTTCGCTTGGTTGGTTACAGTGGTTTGCAAAATGTTCCACACTTATAGTTGTCATTCTGTTTCTGTGAATGTATAGTGGTAGGAAGAATTCCACCTGAATACTTTTGCTCCAAACTGGTCCTTTTTCCTGGCAGAATGTGTGGATCAGGAATTCAGGATGATCTGGATCAGATATTGAGGATGCTCTGTTGCGTAGTGAGGTGACGACGCTGAGATTGGCTATTAGGTAAGTTTGCCTTAGAATTATTCCATTCAGTGGAACAGTCATGGGCCACTCTTGACTGGTACATAAATAGTGGAGAACAAAATGATTTATCTGCCATTTGTGTGGAAACATAGTATTCCCTCTTTCCGAAAATATAGGCAGGTGCATAGTTAGAAATGCTTATACTTTGAAACAAAGGGATTATACAGAGTGTCTGATCTGATTGCGAGGGTCGGAGGCTACTGCTAGTGCAATTCTTAGGTAGAGTTCATTTTTAGCTTTCAAACTTTTGATGTAGATTAATTTCAATCCTGAACCAAAGAATCATTTGTTGGCAACTCAAAACACAACTTTACAATGATTTTGGTAGATTGATAGTGGATATGGCTCACGTGAACTCGCATTATTTGAGTTTCTTCAATTCAATACCTTCCCTAAGTGAATTGTATCTACGTCGACAAAACATACAAAATAATAAAAATTCAAACCGTCCAAGACATCCCTCCATCCAAATGCACCCTTGATGTATACCGCAACCCTTTTCCTATCGTCGCACTGGCACCACCACTATAGCTGGTGAAGCATTGTCATCTTTCCTATTTTCGCCGGAGGCTTATCACCGATGGCCACATGATCACTACCCGCTGCCTCCTAACCACTCTGACTTTCTCAATTCTCATCTGCACTACTTTCAGCCCCCAACCACCACCACGGCGGCGCCAGAGAAGATGGAGGCGCTACTAGCGTACAGTGGATCTCCGCTCAGATTCAACATAAGTCAACATGTTTACAATTTCCACAGTTTCCAAAATAAAACTCAATTCATAACAAACCATAAACCCTAGTGACAAGTGGATGCCTCTGGAGGCTGTCATTATCGATATTACCATGCTTAATTACAGTTCATACTTCAACCTCTCACACTGATATTCATATTTAGAAGCACTAAGCAGCTGATGGATGACGATTTTTGATTAGTTTGAAATGGTACAAATTACATGAACTCGACGAGATAGATAAGATTACGAGATGAACACAAACTGCAATTATTTTCAATTTGACAAGCTAGTGCATTTCTGGTCAGATATTAGTGGTCAAGCAGTATGGCCTCCATGACCCGGACGAACTCCATGGGCGCCGTGAGCTGCGGGAAGTGGCCGGAGGAATCCATCACCACCACCGCCGGCGCCGGCGCGCCGTCGACGCCGCGTGCCATCGCGCGCTGCATGTACCGCGCCACAGCGAGCGGCGCCACGGCGTCGCGCGCGCAGTGCACGATGGTGCACGGCGCCGCGACGTCGCGGAGCACGGCGCGGACGTCGCAGGTGAGCACGGCGCGCATGACGCGGAGCGCCGCGGCCGGGCGCATCCGCCCCAGCTGCTTGGCGAACTTGGCCACCGCGCCGGCGCCCGGCGACGGCGCCGGCCCGACGACGGCCTCGGCGAACAGCGGCGCCCACGCCGCGAAATCGGCCTCGATGGCGGCGAGCATGGCGTCCACCTCGCCGCGCTCGAAGCCGCCCACGTAGCCGTCGCCGTCGTCGTTGATGTACCTGACATGATCCCATGAACACCGTGCACAATGCCCACGCATGGTTAGACGACGAAGAGAGATCAATCGAAGCAATGAAATGTGAGTGTTCGATCGAGAACCTAGGCGACGCGCCGACGAGCACGAGGTGGCGGAACAGCTCCGGCCGCGCCACGGACGCAATGCAGCCGATCATGCCGGCCATGGAGTGACCCACGAACACCACCGCCGTCAGCGCCAGCTCGTCCATCATCGCCACCAGCTCGTCGGCGAAGCCGAAGTACGAGCAGCTAATGTCCTCCGAGACGGCGGCGGCGTCGTCGTCGTCGTCGACGACGACGTCGCCGGAGAAGCTCCAGTCGAAGACGACGACCCGGAACGTCTTCGCCAGCGCCGGGGCGACGTCGTCCCAGATGTGGCTGCTGCCGCCGTAGCCGTGCGCCAGCACCACCGTCGTCTCGCCGTCGCCTCCGCCGCCGCCGCCGCCGCCCAACACCCTCGCGTTCATCCTTCCCAGCAAGCCAAGAAATAACTGATGCGAGCTTCTATGCTAGTCTACTGAAGACAGCTGATGTTGGCCTCAATTTATACGCAATGAGATTGCGAGAATTCAGCTATTCCCTCCGTCCCAAAATATATAGAGTATTGATCGGATTTAATACATTACTATGAATCTGAACAGTTCTTCTTATATTTTGGGATGGATGGAGTAGTGATTACCTCAATTCCAAAATATAATAAATTAATATCGGATTTCATGCTATATAAATCTGGATGTATGAATGCCCAATCCGTTTTATGTTGTTATATTTTTTGTCAGAAGTAGGGATAAAAGTAGGACAAGTAAGTGGGAAATTTTTGCCCGCTTATCCCACTTTTAGTTTGTTTTTCTTTCAAAATTTTATCTATAGAAAAGTTGCTATAAAAAATCATATTAATCTTTTTAAAGTTTTTTTTAGTTAATACTTAATTAATTATGTGCTAATATGCCGCTCCACTTCCCGTGCGTGGAGTTTTAGTTCCCAACCCATACTAAAGAACATAACCTTATTGTGGTGATAATGTCATGAGTATACGATTCCATCCACCGGTTTAAATTGTAATGTACACAAATATGATTGTGTGTCTTTTTAATTAGTGCAGAGGACAAAGGTTATACTTTCATATAGAAAAAATGGTTGCTCTTACTCCCTCTTATTCCTAATATAAATCATTTTAATCTTTACATAAAACAATAAAAATAGCTAAAATAGCTTTATTGAACTTCATTTATAGTGCATTGTAAAGATGAATCATTTTTATTATGAGCACAACAACATTGCTTTACTGAGGACAAAAAAGGAAGAAATGATTAAAAAAAGCTCCTACAAAGCTTTAAACAACTTGCATTTAGACAAAGATTTGGAAAGGCAAAACGACTTAAATTGTTTCAAATTGGGGGGAGTAGATAAGATCAAGCTAGAGGGAGATTAGGGAGCAATGATATGGTTGTGTGAATTATGTAATGAGGAGATGGTTACAGCTGCATGAGCCAGTAGGGTGGCAACAAGGATATCAGTAGGGCGTCTAGTGTGCATCGACAAGGACAACAAGGGAGCAAAAAGGTGTCACTTGGCCTCTTTCGTGCTTATTATGCTTTATGATTAAATATGGGAGATTCTCATCAACTCCATGGTTATGGCTCCTGATGGTCCGGTTTTGTCGCAGTTTGCAATGAGTTAATTGAAGGGGTATTGATTTTAATTATGCTCTGTTTATGCCTTGGACGGTTGGCGTTAGTTACATACTCCCTCCCACTGTATAAAAGTTGTTGGCTTTAGGACGTAAGTTTGATATCCATTTTATTAAAAAAATATTACAAATATAAAAATATGAGTCCGGCCTTGTTTAGATCCAAAATTTTTTTTTTGTCAAAAACATCACATCAAATGTTTGGACACGTGCATGGGTATTAAATGTGGAAAAAAAATAATTACACAATTTGCATGTAAATTGCGAGACGAATCTTTTGAGCCTAATTACATCATGATTTGACAATATGATGCTACCGTAAAAATTTGCTAATGATGGATTAATTAGGCTTAATAAATTCGTCTCGCAGTTTACAGGAGGAATCTGTAATTTGTTTTGTTATTAGTCTACGTTTAATACTTCAAATGTCCGTATACTTCAAAAACTTTACACCAAGAACTAAACATACCCTCACACTTAAAATATCTTCAATAAAAAATAAATCACAACAAAAAAAATTACAATTATATTTTTTTAATAAGGCAAATAGTCACATGTATGTTTAAAGATCTAATAGGCACAGTTAAAACCAGAGGGAGTACAAATAATTTAAATAAACATTAGACCAGCTGTGGAGACAGCAATATCACTGAGAAAACGAAATGGTCGTGGGCTTGTGGTGGAAATGATTTAAGCATTTTTCTTCCCCAACCATCTTTAGTCCGTTATTCATAGCGTGTGCATGCTAACATTAAGCCAGCGTTGGGAACTTGGGATAGCTCGCTAAGAGTTCCAAAATCATAAACTACTAGAAAGTCTAGCTTTTCGTTAAGATTTTGAAAAGTTGGACGTTGCAGAATCTTGAAAATAAATTAGAAGTCAGAAACTGGTTTTTCCTGCACCCACAGATTCTCACCATCTGGATTTTCACTTGTTGTTTCTTGTAATCTAAAGCTCCCTACATACATCCTAGGAAAGATATAAGCGGGCATCAATCCTAACTGATTCAATGCTATGGAATCATTTCTAACAATTGTGATGCAATTTAGAACCAGAGAAAATCCATTCCGTGCCATTTAGAAATTAGTTATAACTAGCTGCTCCTGCGTTGTTGCTGCTCTCTTGCTGATCTGAACATCAGTAAGAGATTGGCAATAATCCATGTTGCCATGGGGGTGGAAATCTGCATCAGGGGCGTCGGTGTGCGAGAAGGAGATCGGTGTTGGGGCTGGGGAGGAGAAAAAAACGGATTTCCGTTGGTAGTTTACAAAGGGTTTACTTTTGGTTTCAGGGAATCAATTTTAGACTCTTGGAAAGAGTATTTCCATTTTCTATATTCAGTTTAGAAAACTCAAGACAGAATTTTGGGATGGATTATTTTGATTCTCTTGATGGATTATGTATCCCCTTGTGCATGCAAACTTTTCTAGTGTCATGTTCAAGCAAGAACACAAATGTACAACAGTACACACCCTGTCATATTATAGCAAAGACGTACACGCACACAATCAACATGGCAAAGATGCAGGGGAGCACTAGTGGCGTGGCGGTGGAGTTGTGGGTGCATGACTTCATCCATTGGGATTTAAATCCTGGTACCCATAAATATTACGCAAATGCAGATTGACTTTTAACAGAACTTTAGTAAGATCAAGGATACGCCGCTGGTTTCCGTCTCTTAGAGCATGTACTAGGGACGCATTCACAGGGGTGTGACTGTGGTGTTGCATGTATAGTGGTGTGTGTGCGTCTGCTGTGTAATCTTAAAAAAAACATGGCGAAAATGTACGTGTCTGGACACCACCACGCATATACGTATGTATGCACGTGCCAAATTTAGGGGATAAATCGGTCATGAATCTTATAAAAAATCTAACTGAAGCACTCAATATTGCTTCAACACCTGATTCATCAAAATGTCATGGGTTCCTTTGAAATACAGGATTCTCAAAATGCTTGAACAGGAAACATATAAGATTGAAGTGCCCTATCACCTAAAATCCTATGGATGGGAAAGACACTGTTTGGATAGAGCACAGAAAAAATGCAGGAATCAAAAGATATATATACACAAATGGTATTTTTTTCAAAAGGTTGAAGCTCATGTTAGAATTCCTCCAAATTCCTACGTTTTGAGCCAATACAAAGAAATTTCATTGGGTTTTTTATAGCTTTTCTTATGATCCATATGACCACATAGAATTTTTTTTCATAGGATTAAATCCCTTAAAAATCCTTCGTTCCAAAGAAAAATATGAACACTAGGATATAAGCAGTGATAAATAAAGTCATACACCCATAATTACATTTGCACCCACCGTGTCAAAAGCTAGGTATCTCTCATGGTGGGTATTGGCTGCCACTGTATATACAGCGCTCCAGAGAATCCATGTCCCTCTCTCTCATGGTCTTGTATAGTCATGTCCATGGTTCATCTTTTTGTTTTTGAAAACTATCTAAAACTAATAGGTTTTTACAAATCGACCACATCAGCTCTACGAAAACCGAGCGATTTTTGTGGAAATCGATCGGTTTTGTTAAGTTTGGTCACACCTAACAAGATGTTCTGCATGATTTTCTGGAAACAACTTGCCCTTATAATTAATTAAGCAAATGCCTTGTAATATCTGATGACAGATATAGGGCAATTATTAAATCAATTTATATGAGCGCTAATAATTGACGATCTAATGTCCTAATCAACGAACATTTCAAGCTGTGTGTGCAGTACAAAATCAGGAATCAATAATAATAATTAGGCCGGACGAATCAGCCATACTTAATTAACTCCAGCATTTGTGGTAGTGGGCAACAGACTAAGCTAGCGGACTACTGTATACTCCCTCCATTTCAAAATGTTGGACACCGTTGACTTTTTAGCACATGTTTGACCGTTCGTCTTATTAAAAAAATTTGTGAAATATGTAAAACTATATGTGTACGTGAAAGTATATTTAATAATGAATCAAATGATATGAAAAGAATAAATAATTACTTAAATTTTTTGAATAAGACGAATGGTCAAACACGTACTGAAAAGTCAACGGTGTCAAACATTTTGAAACGGAGGGAGTATTCTACTACATCACCTGTGAAATATTATATATATTTATTATATTTGATTGGCTTACCAGTTTGCTAGCTCCATTTTAAAATGTATACTGATGTTGATTTTTGGACATGATGTTTGACACTCTCTCTTATTTAAAAACTATGTAAAGATTATTTGTTTTACTGTACCTTGTTTTTAACTTTGCAGCATAGTTATTTTTTTATTTTCTCTCATTTTTTTAATAATACAAATGATAAAAATTATGTAAAAATTTACATGTCATATAGTTAAAAACAGAGTAAGTAATTAGTTAGATAAAAGGGCATGGTCTAATAATACTGATGTAAACTTTTAAAACTTCGAAGTTGAATTAATTTTAAAAATGTAAATGTGTACTTTGGACACGTGAAGACCATATGTATAGAGTATATTTTTTTTACTTCAATAAAATAATATATATGTTGATTTTTAGGCCAAGTTGGTTTTTTATGCTGTGTCCTTGTCTCCAAAATGACAAGTATTCACACGTTGGAGTGAGTGTTTCATCGTGGAAAAATTGGTTGTGTTATTTATTGCTGGCACACCTGACAATATAATTGGTTTCACTCTTATTCAACTAGCAAGTTAGTACTAATCAAGTATACAGATTACTCATGGGCCACACAAACCAAATCCTAATTAAGCTAGAATGTCACAGTATGCGATGGGGAGGTGAGCGCATCGCATTCCACTCCTTAGAATGGGTTTTAGTTCTAACGGATAATTGAGAAGGCTAAATGGGCTTTCCTTCATTGAAAACTATAAGCGTTGATCTCTTCTTTTATAGCAACCAGGCTATTCACCATAGAAAATAACTTTCCGTCCCCATCCCTAGTTAGTCATATGTGTTAATTTTTCTCCCTTCCCCATCCTGTCAATCGATTTATGGTAATCAGGTCTTCAATAAAAGCCAAAACGAGAATAGTCATATCTTTTTGTCAAAAAAAATTCCACATAATTAACTATAAATAATTAACTTAATTATTTTCACATATAATGGTAGAGTAGTATTGAGTACATAAGAATATGCAATGTTTGAAAAATATACATGTTTAAAAATATACTCCCTCTGTTTTATAATATTATTATAAGACGTTTTGACTTTTGTCAAAGTTAAATTGTTTCAAGTTTGACTAAGTTTATGAACAAATATAGTAATATTTATAATATTAAATTATGTTTATCAAATCAATAATTAAATATATTTTCATAATAAATTTGTGTTGGGTTGAAAATGTTACTACTTTTTTCTATAAACTTGATCAAACTTAAAACAGTTTGACTTTGACAAAGTAATTTGAAACGTAGGGAGTAGAAGTTAGCTAGAGATACTAATAAGTACTCCCCTGTCCCAAGATATATCAACCCTCATATCTTTAGCTAATTTTAGTGGAGAGGGAAAAGACCTTAAAACCATCATTAATAGTAAGAGAGTATTGATGGATGGGTAGGTAAGAGGTTTAAAGGAATAAAATTTCTTGATTCATGGATCAAAGTAGGTTAGAGGGTAGAAATTGATTTATTTTAAACAAATCTTAAACTTTGGAATTTGATTTATTTTAGAAGGGAGAGAGTATGCAAATAAACATGTATCACGATATAAACCGGGGGTGGAAAGGGGGAACTAAAGCACTCCCGTCCACCTCCCCAACTAAGGTGACAGGTACAAATTCTTTTCATGCCCAACTTATCTAGTCCTCTGGTGTAAAAAAAAAACTCATAGACCTCTTTCAATAAAATATAAAGCAACTGAACAAAATCTTGTGAAAATTCTTTAAATCGTTCCGTTCCAAGGCCCTTTGATAATTTTCCCATGAGTCGGTTGGTTCCTATTATCAATCCTAGGTGTGTTTTACATATATTTTTTTTAAGCTAGTGGCAGCGTTTATTTTGAAATTTTTCACAGATTGATTTTATCCAGCTTGTCGCACAACAATTAATACGATCGAGGAGCATCATGTCTGACTGTCATGGTCTTCACTTATTGTCCTACAGTAGTTCAGTGATCACTGTCATGGTTATGACTTATCAACTCTCACTTATAATGTGAATTTTCATGTGGCGATAAATGGTTGCACGAAGAACTACTTGATAGTAATCCAAAAGTAGTATTTAAATTTTACTACATTTATCTTAAGATATAATAATTTCTAGCTCATTACCCTAACAAGGTAATTTGTGTTGATAGTTTTAAAATTTTGAGTTTAAAGTTTTCAAAATTTAACTTCAAAAATATTAAATTTCAGTTGAAAGTTTTCAGAGTTTAAGTTGAAAGTTTTCAAATCCCATGTTGAAAGTTTTCAACTTTTTTTTGAAATTTAAAAGTTCGAGTCGAAAGTCTTCAAATCTTGAATATGGTTTTCATTTTTTATAGAAATTTTTAAATTTTATTTGAAAACACCATTGCGTAAATAGGAAAATAGGAAAACACCATTATGTAAATAAAGAAAAATCTTATCTTAATAGATTGTAATTAACAGAAACTAATCAGGTAATAAACTAATTATTTTTATTCTCCTACTCCTACGTGCGTGCGGCAGCGAATTGCGAAAAGAAAAAAAAAAGAAAAAAAGAAATGCGGCAGTAATAAACTACGCCAGAAAAGGAAAAAAGGGAAAAGAAATGTGCACGTCTAACATGCGTGCTGGGCCGTTGGGCGTTTGGCAGCGTCTGCGCCGCGTATGCACTAATTAGTGTTTCCGGAAGGATAGAAGAGATGAGGGAAGAAAAATGATCTACAAATTTGTAACTAAGTGGACTATTAAGTTGGCTATAGATGACATTTTAATTATTAAAACTAGTAGTTAATTATATTATTAAACTTGCTCAATACGACCTGACAACCAACTGTCCAACCATATTAATCTAGCAAAAAAACAAAACCCCTTTATTCCAAATATCATGCATTTTATTTTAGTATTAATTTGTAGTGCAAAAACCATGTGCTCCAATAATACGGAGTACACACTTAATTAATTACAATATAGTAATAATCTCTTCATTATTGGTATACCAATTATTCTATCCAAGCTAGTAGAGTACAAAATTGGAATTAATTATTTGGGAACAAATCGTCTCACAAACTCACTCAGGTTCCTCTCCGACGCGCCGCCGCGTGCCACGGCGGCGCGCGCCTCCTCCCTCCACGCCGCGGCGCGCCCCGCCACGGCCTCCGACATGGCGGCGCCCACGCACCTCCCCAGCTCCGCCGCCTCCACGACGCCGTCCCCCGCGCGCGCGGCGGCGCGGACGCCGACCCCGATCCGCTCCACCACCCACGCGCTGGTGCCCTGGTCGGAGTACTGCGGCGCCGCCACCACCGGCACCCCGCACGCCACCGCCTCCACCGTCGAGTTCCACCCGCAGTGCGTCACGAAGCACCCCACCGACGCGTGGGACAGCACGCGCGCCTGGTCGCACCACTCCACCGCCATCCCGCCGCCGCCCGTGTCCGCCGCCGCCGCCGCCGCGACGAGCTTCTTGATGGCCTCGTTGTCGTCGTCGTCGTCCTTGCAGTTGTCCTTGCGTATCACCCACAGGAATGGTTTCTTGGACTCCGCCATGGCGGCGGCGATCTCGGCGACCTGGTTCTTGCTCATCACCGACGAGCTCCCGAACGAGATGTACACCACCGACCTGGCCGGCTTTGTGCCGAGCCAGTCGAGGTAGCCGCCGCCGTCGTGGTCGAACAGGTCGTTGGGAGACGAGGCGGTCTTGGTTTCGTCGGCGTCGTGCAGGAAGGAGAGCACCGGGCCGACGGCGACGACGTCGATGTGTGGCCTGAGCGACGCGAGCGCGTCGCGCTCCATGGCGTCGAACGTGTTGGCGAGGACGTACGTCGGGAGCTCGCCACCGCCGCCGCCACCGCGTTCGAGCGTGTCGATGAGCTCGGCGAACTCGGAGAGCACGAAGGCGAAGGGGTCGTCGTCGGAGGTGATGGCGAGGAAGGACGGGATGTCGCGGACGCGCAGCGGCGGGAGCCCCGGGAGGAGGTTCACCTCGGCGGACGCGTCCCCCGACGCGGCCGCCGCCACGACGGCGTCGCGCCCGCCGCGGAAGTAGTGGTAGTACGCGGCGAGCGCGGTGGTCGGCTGGATCCAGAACACGGCGACGGCGCCCACGCCGTGGTCGCGCGCGACGCCGGCCACCCACGGCAGGAGCAGCGTGTACACGGCGCACGTGACGGGCCTCCCCTCGCCGCGCAGCCGCCGGAGCACGCCGGCCACCGTGCGCGCGCCCACCGTGCTCAGCTGCGCCATGTACCGCGTGTGGTCGTCCACCGCCCGGTCGAACCCGCCGTCGTAGCCGTCGGAGTACGCCGCGTACGCCACCGCACCACCCTCCTCCTCCACCACCACCTCGCCGTCGTCCGCGGGGAACATCTTGCGGAACGCGGAGACGGGGACGCAGACGGTGGCGCGCACGCCGGCGCCGTGGACGAGCCGGCGCGCGAGGTGGCGCGCCGGCGTGACGTGGCCCTGCGACGGGTACGTGACGATGAGGAAGTGCGCCTGCTGCCGCCGCGCCATCGCCGCCGCCATGATCGGCGAGCTAGCTGCTGCTTGCTTGCTCGGTTGCTCGGACGAATAGTTGTGGAGTGGCGGCGACGGCGAGGCGACTCGACACGGTTCGCGCACCATTAAAGTAGGCGACGAGATGGAGAAGATTATCTCTACTTTGTGCAGTGAAGTGTACTACTAGCTTTTTCAGCTTTTGAGCTGGTGCCTTATCTAAATCTTTATCCATTTGTGTGTTGATTAGTTTGGTGTGATTTGATGGACTCTAAAATGATCAGTTATTTTTTGCTGGCATTTTGTCATGTCATCCGGATTCAGAATCACTGAGCTGGCAGAGTGATGATCAGTACGAACCTCGTATCATCGAAGATTATTGCTAATTTAAGCGACAGTTGCCAATTTGATCCTCAAGTTTTTCTCTTGGTTTAGTTTGATATCTGACGTTTCATTTTATCCGAATCAGTTCCTTAGATTAGCTATTTCAGTCAATGAGTCAATATGGTCTTTAGACTCGCTATGTTCACAAGATAACTTAATAAAAGCTCAGCTTTGATGACAATTTTAATGGTAAAACCTACTCCCTCCGGTTACAAATATATGCCGTTCAGTAACTTTTTCCACGGTCTGACTTCAACCATAATTTTATATTATGATGATTTCATAAAATCTAATAAGTTTACATGCGTACCATTTTATGTTTTAAAACTAAATATAAAAGTTAGAGATTTGCTTCAGTCGAACAAAAAAATACCTCGAGGTACCAGTCTAATCGTTGGATGTACCTCGAGGTACCAGTCCAATCGTTGCGCGCCACTAAATATAACATTATTAGATCCAACAATCAGAAACAATTTAGTAATGTAAGATACCGCTACCTCGAGATATTTTTTTGTTGGACCGGAGTTATTAATAGATAGAGTTTCAAGATTTTGGTTGGATCCTATCTAAACTGTCAAATATTAATGGCCGGGTAAGTAGTTGGAAACTTTTTTATTGATATTTTATTATTACTTCTTTTGGACAAACACACTACAAACGCATACACACTCACCCGGATGAACACACCTGCATACTCTACCCATATGAGTATCTTCGAAAAATTGGGCTAACATATCTTGAGATTAACGAAATTATCATGGGCGTTTCGCTTTTTTGACAAGTACGTCGTCTAATACTGAAAGAAAAATTAACTGTAAATAGGAGAACATTGTTAAATTTAGGATTTGAAGCCAAATTTGTATTACTATTTGAATAATAGGTTCATGGTTAAGTAGTAACTAGTAAAGCATGGGCTAGCTCTTTTGTGATTTCTTTTTTGTGAGGGTTCACCTTTCTGGTTGATTGTCTCCCAACCCTCGGTAGTCTGACATTTTTATTTTCCAAATTTTGACATATCTCGGTCAAATTTACTGTTGCTAATTTGAGTTCTCGAAACATTTGAAATTTCACTCGCAATCTCCTTTTGCCCCCTGCCGAAACCTCGAAATTTCAGTCTTTGATCGGTTTCGTCGAGAACATTAACCCTGGTCTCATACTTCATGGTTTATTTGAATCCTTTTTTACAATCCTAAGTATTTATATGTTTTTCCTGTGTAGCAACAAACGCCTCTTTTGAAGTTTTCGTGTAGTTCTTTTTTCCGTACGAATTGAAAATCCATGTCATATTTTTCCGGTCGTCACATCTATTTTCGTCCCGCTTCGTCGCCCCTCCTCCCCCCAAAATCCCAATCGGAATCCAATCAAATCAAACCCCCGAAAAAAATCCCAATCGGAGTTCAATCACACAAATAAAATCGAAGAAAGCATCACATATATATCCAAATAAAAACCAAAAATTAGATCGAAGGAAGTCGCCGCCGCCCCATCATCTCCGAAGCACCGCCGTCGCCGTCGCCGCCGCAGGGACGGCTGGCAGCCGGCGGCTCCTCTCCTGCTGGATCCGGTGGACTCCCGCTAGATCCGCCGGCGGCGGCGATGGAGGGCGCTGGCGGAGGGGAGAGCGCCGCCGCCGCCGCCTCCCCTCCCGCTAGATCCTCCGCCGGCGCCGCCGACGCCGCCGTCGGTGGTAGGGGCCCCTCCCGCTAGAGCCGCCGCCGGTGGTGGGGGAGGGCGCCGCCGACGCCGCCGTCGGTGGTAGGGGCCCCTCCCGCTAGAGCCGCCGCCGGTGGTGGGGGAGGGCACCGCCGCCGCCGTCGGTGGTGGGGGAGGGCTCCGCCGCCGCCGCCGCCGCTGCTCGCAGGGCGCGTCCCCTCCCGCTAGATCCTCCGCCGGTGGTGGGGGAGGGCGCCGCCGACGCTGCCGTCGGTGGTAGGGGCCCCTCCCGCTAGAGCCGCCGCCGGTGGTGGGGGAGGGCACCGCCGCCGCCGTCGGTGGTGGGGGAGGGCTCCGCCGCCGCCGCCGCCGCCGCTCGCAGGGCGCGTCCCCTCCCGCTAGATCCGCCGCCGGCAGTGGGGGCCCCTCCCGCTAGAGCTGCCGCCGCCGCCGCTCGGGGGTGTTGAGGGGAGGGCGGCGAAGAGAGAGATGAGAGGAAAGGAAATGGACTAGGGTTTCGGTGGCTGAGGGGTGGGGTTTGTTTCCCCAATATCGACGCTCGGCCGTCCGATCAAAACCCTAGAGATCGGACGGCCGGCGTCGGCCGGGCCGAAATCGGCCCAAGAGAGATCGAGAGTGAGGCCAATTTTCCAGTCCAAGCCCAGGTTGCGGCCTGGGGAGGGGGAAGTGCGCCCGCGCAAAAGGCTGTGGGCCGACCGGCAAGGGCCGTAAATAAGTCTATATTAGGTCCCTCGAGCCGAAAAAAAGAGAAGTTCATTTTTAGTGCTTCATTTTTTCAGAAGCATTTACAATTATAGTTATTGAATGTGTTTATTTCTAAGCAAACCTAAAATGAAGGATTTTCTTTCTTTTTCTAATTAAATAATTATTAAATGATGTTTGTATTATTAAAATTAGCAATTAAGCTCTGAAAATTCCAATAAAATTCCAAAGAGCGTAACTAATCATGGAGAATTTAATAAAATTAAATTTAACAATGTCATTTTATTTCTCACACTTGCTTTACTTGTAAATTTATTTAATTATACACATACCTACTTAAAAATACCAAATATTTCACCGAATTTGTATTTTAATTAATTGCATATTTTTTTCTGATCTGTACGCTTCCCGGTGCAACACACGGGCACTTTTGCTTGTGTGTGTGTATGTATGTATGTATGTATGTATGTATGTATGTATGTATTGAGTTTCTTGTGTTCGGAGTCCCTAATTTAGAAGGGAGTTCTACTAGCAACACAACATAATTAACTTGATTTGTTACAACAGGTTCCATTGAGTCTATGCACCTATACTTATTCTCTAGAATCCGCATAAAAATTTGAAATTGAAATTTTGGAATTTTGC
Organism: Oryza sativa Japonica Group; assembly: GCF_034140825.1. Lineage (NCBI taxonomy): Eukaryota > Viridiplantae > Streptophyta > Magnoliopsida > Poales > Poaceae > Oryza > Oryza sativa. The sequence goes on from NC_089039.1 coordinate 4,823,174, forward strand.
AAATCCATTGTAGCTATGCTTTTCCCGGCCAGTTACCCCCAGGCAGTCATCAGCTAGTACAATGTTAGGAACGAAACGGCCCATTACTTGGATAAATTTGGGCTGTCATCACTGTTGTGCCTTAGGAATAAGTCCACTTTTCCTCCCTCAACTCATGGCCGTGTATGAATAGCATCCCTCAACTGCAAAACCGGGTATAACCCATCCCCCAACTCCGAAAACCGTTGCAAATCAACTCCCCGATCGGTTTTGGAAGCAGTTTTATCCTACGTGAAAGTTGACTTGTTTAGTCATCAAGTAGAACCCACATGTCTTACTCTTTCTCATCTTCTCCCTCGTCCCTTCCCCTCTTTATCTTTCATATCTTACTCTTCTCTCACCTTCTATCGGCAGGGCGGCGACGACGGCGCACGGCGGACGAGCTCGTCGGCTGGGCGCGTCGTGCGTAGGGGAGTGGCCCGGCTCGAGCACGCAGAGGAGATGAGAGGGCGCCGGGGCATCGTCTGAGTGGGGGGTCGTGGAGGACGAGGCAGCCCCTCCAAGTCGTCGGCCGTCCACGCGCGGGTAGGATCTCGCCGGCCATCCTTGCGTGGGGAGGATCTCGTAGGCCGGCCGCGCGCAGGGGAGGAGCTCGCCGGCCGTCCGCGCACGGGGGAATAGCTCGCCAGCCGTCCGAGAAGGAAGCCACCGGAGATGTCGCCGAGCGCCGCGTTGTGTTGCAGCATGAGGACGGAGAGGCTCCGGCATGGGGACTACAGCGACATTGCCAGCAGCTGTTCAACCGAGCTGTGCATGGCGGACACCCGCTCCACGTCACGTGCACACTCGAAGAACTCCGCTAGCTTCTGCCTCGACCGGAGGGAGATGCCGCTTGCCGCCGGTGCACAGCACCCACCTGTTCGGCGCCTTGCCGAGGTCATGGGCGATCCAGAGCGTCGCACCCCTCACGACGTCGTGCAGCTTCACCTCGCCCGCGGCGTCGCCGGGCAGTAGCAGGTTAGCCTCCTCGAGAGCTCGTTGACGAAGGTGAGCCCCGTGCGCACGGCCTAGTCCATCGGCAACAGCTCGTCGGCCGTCCGCGCGCGGGGAGGAGCTCGTCGCCCACCTCGCCGCCATCCTCACCTCGCCCGACTGGTTCCTCAACCCTTCCCTGCCCCGCCTCCCCGCCCTGCTCACGCTGTCCCTGCCCAAGTCGCTCCCAGTCCCGCCATCTCCTGGCCATCTCGCTCCCGGTCGTCCTCCGTCTCCACCGCTCCGCCCGCTCTTTGACCGCCCCTTCGCCTCCCTCCTCGCCCACCTCTCTCGCTTCGCCCTCACGCCGCACGTCCTCCACCTCTTCACGTCTGCGGCGGCGACAGCCGGCGAGGAGGGGGGCGTGACCCTCGTGCTCCATCTCGCCGCCACTGGCGCCGCCTCCATACACAGCCGGTCGGTGTTATGCACCTAAGAGGAGAGAAAAGTTAGCGAGTGAGAGGACATGTGGGCCCGATATGTATTTTTATTGTTTCACTCACTGACATATGGGTCCCATTTATATTTGTTTTATTTTAGTGCCCTGTAAGCGCCACGTTGATGCCACATAGAATGAAGACCAAGTCAACCTGTCACGTAGGACAAAAACCGCCTCCAAAACCATCAAGGGAGTTGATTTGCAACGGTTTTCGGAGTTGGCGGATAGGTTATACCCAGTTTTACGGTTGAGGGATGCTATTCATACACGGCCATAAGTTGAGGGAGGAAAATGGACTTATTTCAGTGCCTTAATAAATTTCTAAGGCCTCAGCTACAATACTATATGGGAATAAGTTCACTTGGCATCCTTCACCTTTACTTAGAGTTTAATTTATATCTCTAAATCACAATACCAGAAATCTTCACCCTTCATCTTAACAAAACCGTCTAAATCAGGTCTTACGACGGTATGGATGGTGGTTTCACTAACGTGGCATCCTAATCAGCAACAAAGAAATTAAAAAGCACATAGAACCCACCTGTAAGTGACACATACATCTTCGTCCTCTACTCCTTTTATCTTCTCCAATCTCGCTCAAGCGCGGCGTGCGTAGATTCTAGTGTGTCCCTGGTGAAGGGGTTGTCACTGCTAGGGACAGAAGAAGCAAGATTCATCGAGAGCAAGTGGAGGCAGCTTGATTCAAAGACACAAACTCCTTTCATTTCAGGCACTCCTCTGTCGTAGCAGCAAGCTAGCCAGCAAATCTTCGCCTGCAAATCTACGTGTCAAGACAAGTTAACCATCCCTGAAATGAAAACGAAAGCTCCTGAACAAAAAAAAAAAAGTCAGCCTTTTTAATTGTTGCAAGCCTCCAAACGGTGAAAATGCTCACACACCGATCGCATGCTCGAATTCTCGGCATTCAACGAGACAAACCCAAGCAACCACAGAGCCTTTCTGATGAAAACTGAAGCAAAATTGAAGGTGGCCTTGTCTTACTTAGGGCCGTTCAGATTGTTGTCAAAATAAACATTGGTAATTTGGCAATATTGCTAGATTTTGATAGGATTTTTTTATATATTTAATAACGGAGTTGCTAGAAATATGGCGTCATATGCTACAGTCGATTTTTTTCAGCCACTTACACAGTAGTTACACCTCATTTACACCCCACTTACATATGTAATTAGTATGTAATTTTCGAATTTATATATGTAATTTTAGTACTTACATATGTAATTTTGATACTTACATTGTAAATACACTAAAATTACATATGTAATTTAGGGAATTACAATGTAAATACATGCCGACTATTTTTTGATAAAAAATATGGCGCCATAAATATAGCTACACCCTTTAATAAAAAAACTAAATGGATGCATATCTTTGACAACTTAAAAAAAGTACTTAAAAAAGTATGGTTTAAAATAGCATCAATCTTAACAACCCCTTAATAAACTAAGCCACATAGATCGATTTATCCATTGACTTCAAACTGAATTGGCTAGGTGCTTCTGCTGAGCAAGGACAACAACACAAGGAGATAAGCACTATTTTCTAGTGGGGCGATTGGATTTACCTGTACAGAGCTAGGATTCTATGGTTCAGCGCCGTCGCCGGTGTGGAAGCCACAAAAATGATAGACATATGTACTTCGGTGCCCCTGGTGCAGCTTGCGTCTCCAAGCTCGTCATGGTCATCGACGTGCAGCCCCTGCCCCTGCTCCTAACACAACATCTACCTCATCCGTCTCCACACGACGAGCTCAAGCATCGCCTCCATGAGACCATGATGACCAGAGCAATGATCAGTAGTCGGTCTAAGAGGACGATCAGCTACACTGAGACTGAAACACGACCCAGACTCCTACGGGAAGTAGCAGTGGGAAATTTTCCGCAATGAGAGAAAGCCTGATGGAGCAATGCCGCACACCATGTGTGAGAGAGATTGTGAAAGAGAGAATAGAGGGAGAAAATGTAAAATGTATGCCCTTCTTGGTGGGTCCCACATGCTAGGATGTCACGTCAGAGAAATCACCGTGGGACCTGATTTGAACGGTTTTGTCAAGATAGAGGATAAGATTTCTGGTATTGTGGTTTAAGGATTAAACTTGACGTAAAGATGAGTGACGGCAAGTGGGCTTTTTCTTATTACAGTATGCACCCAGATGGGCCAAGCTGAATCCAAGTGGGCCCATTTGTAGCTCTCTACCACTGTTTTTCCTGCAATCTTCTTCGTCGTCTCTTCATCCGCTGTCAACGGAGGCAAACATGTGGAGACCACCTTTTCTTTTCCGCTCCTGTAGCTAACAAAAACATTATATTTTTTTTGAAACCGTAGTCAGGCTAAGCTGGAGTTATATTAAGGAGAATAGAAAGTATTTACAATATCACCAAGGGAGGTGAAAGAGAGAAAAAAAGAAACAGGAAGAAAAATAGAAAAGAAACACACACTAAATGAAATGAAAATCTAAGCGGATATTCTCGCAATATTTTTTGTCCCACACATGCTCCATAGCTTGATTTCGTCTTGTATTTGCGGTATGGTCTTCTCTTGATTTTGGAACACCCTCCTGTTTCGTTCAAACATTAGCGTCGTCTCCTACCAATTACACCAATGGTTTATATTTTTCTTACTTCCTCAGTTTCACATTATACGGCATTTTAGGTTTTAAATAAATTCATGCATATCATATACGTATCCAAAATCATATTCATGTTAGTGTGTCTAACGAGAGATGGAGAGGTAAAACATACTTGACTTCCAAAAAAAACTTCAATAAAAAATAAGCTTAAGACGTTCATATGCGAAAATGAAAATATAACTCCCATGACCAATCCTACCATCAACCCCTTCCTTCAAACTCCTATTTCTCTTCCCTTGGCTAGACAAACAGGATGCGAGGGTTAAGGGCTGGGTGGGATTTGGTGCATTTAATTAGTAATAATAAAGATTCTACTAGATCCTTTTTTTCCATCAGGTTCGAAAACTATTTGGGGTTGTATCCAGCATCCTACTGAAATTGCTCAGAAAATAATTTTAGAATATGGAACTCTCTTTTTAAAAATATATTAAAAAACTAAGACCGAATGATAAAAATAACAAAAGAACCCCTAAATTAATTCTAAAATAAAAAAAATAGACGTGGCTCGTAAGTCGTAACCCAAATAATTAACCAGGCCAAAAGAGACAGACCAAATTGTTGGTGAATACATGGTTTGACTCAAATAATATATGGTCGTATACCCTAGCAAATTAACATGGGCGAAAAAACATTGCATGGGTCTCTCCCTAATAACGTCCTTTGTACGTCGGATAGCTGCAGCCAGTCTAGCTATTAGCTAGCAACGTGCAAGATCAGCAATAAGCTAGTACTGATTAACTTTGTCAACTTGATGATCCCCTGCCTGCCAGTTGTTCGCACAACAACAATTAGCAGCAATGACAGGCCAAACAGTTCCGGATTGATCAATGCAACAATCCCATCGTACATACTCCCTCCGTAAAAAAAAAACAAACCTAAGTTTCCGTGTTCAACGTTTGACCGTCCGTCTTATTTAAAAAAATTATAAAAAAAAATTAAAAAGACAAGTCACGCATAAAGTATTAATTATGTTTAAAAATACTAATTATAAAAAAATTTCATATAAGATAGACAGTTAAACGTTGTATATAGAAATCCAGTTTTTTTTTTTTTGACGGAGGGAGTACGCTGCACCCTCTCGTTCATCGCATCGTTGTCAACTTGTCATGTCGTCACTGATCACACCGACTGACCGACGAGACTAATTCTTAATTAGTGTCATCGCCTTTAATTTTGAAACCACATCTCATCGATTTACCCAAAACCAATTAAAAACTAGGAAAAACTGACGACTTTAGTTAACACTATATGAAAACCAACTTAATTAAAACCAAATCTAATCAATTTACTGAAGGTTTCGTTTTGGGATTATCTTAAAAAAACTTCCGTAAGTTTTTTTTAAGAAAAACTTTCAAATCTAACTATAGTATAATTACAATATAATTCCAATATAACTATAATATAATTTTTATAAGTATTAAAATAATATATATAACTTTATATTTAACTTATATAGATATTACAATGTTGTTACAGTGCGGTTACGCTATAGTTACAATGCAACTATAGTGTAATTATACTACAGTTACACTATAACTATACTATACTATAGTTACATTTGAAAGTATTTTTAAAAAAAACTTGCGACAGTTTTTCAAGCAATTCCATTCGTTTTTGCTTTGATTTGCTTTCAGCTTTGGTAATTAATTAAGTTTGGGTTTAACCAACGCATGCCTTTTAATTTGCACTGCAGCTAGTTGCATGATGCATATATAGAAGACGGTCACTAGCTTAGCTGCAGTGCGCTGCATTGCAAGTGTAACAGTGGTGGTCACCTATGGCCGGGCCCACCTTGCACTGTTGACAGCCACCGAAAGTAGGATGCTGTCTTTAGCATGTTGGGAAGAATCCACTAGATAGAGTAGAGATAGGAGAGAGTCAAGGAGAAGCACCAAGTGGGGGTTTATGAAAACCAAAAGTGTTTCCATTTTTTCCTTTTTGGAGAACAAAAGTTTATTCTTGAAGCTTTCCTATAGCCATCTAGCTACTCTGCATTTGACTATTTGAGCAATGTGATCATCTCTTGTGCACATGATGCCCATCTTCACCTCATCCTAATTTGGTTCAGTGCAGCACAGAATGACCTAATTATCCTAGTACTCCATCCATCTTAAAATATAGCCATTCATTTCTGATTAAGATACAGATTTTGTCTCGGTTTCGTTAGCGCGCTTTTCAAACCGTTGAACGATGTATTTCGTGCAAAAACTTTATATATAAAAATTATTTTATAATATCAAATAAATTCATTTTTAGTTTAAAATAATTAAAATTCAATTAATCATATGCTAATACTTCCTCTTATTCAGGTTACAAGATGTTTTGACTTTGGTCAAATTAAAGTCAAACTGCTTTAAGTTTTACTAAGTTTATAGACAAATATAATAATATTTATATTACCAAATTAGTTTTATTAAATTAATAAGTAAATATATTTTTATAATAAATTTATCTTGGGTCGAAAATATTTTTTCTATAAATTTTGTTAAACCTAAAGCAGTTTAACTTTGACCAAAATCAAAACATCTTGTAACCTACAACGGAGGAGTAGCTTTTTCGTTTTACGTGTCCATACTTAATCTTCATCCTAAGCAGTATCGAATGGGCCAGTGTAATCCTGTACTGAGGCTATATTTTGGAACCGAGTGGTAAATATTATATCCTATTTAGAACATTGGGAAAATTTAATTGATAAATTCCTGAAAGTTACGGCGTTCCCTCTGTTTTATAGCAGTGCTACTTGGCATTTTTAACTTTGCATCGTTTTAGTGCATCTATTTCCTATTTTATAAATGTAATTATAAGTACAAAAATGTATATCAAATTACTAAAGCATGTTACACTGTATAAACATAACATATAAATCAAGTTCATAAATAATCAAACAGTTTAAAAGATATTAGTGGTCAAACTACAACAACTAATTGACAATGAAAACATTGTTTATGTCATCCATAGGTACAAGTGTACACCAACTGTAATATTAGTACGTGCAATCTTACTGGAACAGGAGCTGTACACAAACAACAGTGTAATGTCCTTTCAGAAAATGTCAAATGGTGATCATGCTCACTAATACAAAAGTCTCAACGTATAGCTAGCTATAGTACGTGCACAAGCATAATAATTCAATAAATGATTGCAATAACAGGTCGCTAACGCGTGTGCGGCAAGAGGAAATTATACAAAATTTAGTTAAGGCAATGTTGTGCACCATTCCATTCCAACGAGAATTTTCGTTCAAAAAAAATATATCAACGAGAATTTATCAGTTTCTTGTCCACTAGTCGTGCTTAGAGATGAGGGTGGCAGTGTGGCACACACCATGTCCATTTGTGGATCTAACCACCTAGTATTATATAATATATATGTATTATTATTTTTTAGTTATTTTTTTTGAACTGCATATTGGAAAATTTTATGGCCCTTAAGAGGTACCAATTAATTTTTAAGACCTAACTCCCGACATATCGAGATATACCAAATTTGTTATAAATGAATCGGTCATACATAGATAGATACCCCACGAGGAAACTATTTTAAACCTTTTTCAACTTTGTAATATTTTATTAATTTGTTTATGTATACCCTTGAATAATTATCACAAATCATACAGCACTCAGCCATTCAAGGAAAAAAAAAGAGCACACCCGAAGTTCATACTTTATTATAATAACAACAGAATACACTTGACAACTGGAGTCAAATGTCACTTTTCTTTTACTAATACTTTTTGAGTCAATTTTGGTCATTTTATCTGCGTCCAAAATGTGCAAATTAGTTGAGTACTACTATACATACAATTCAATTGTACAACTAAAGACATGTAACCATAGATCAATCGAAAAAAAACAAGTTCATATACACAATCGAAAAAGAACAAGTTCATATACACAGTAGCTATTTATAACCGTTAATCAAACAGTCGTAAGTGAGTCGGACGTAAAGCAATTTCCAATTAGTTATCCCTATGTTCCTGTCTCCAAATCCCCATATTCTTGTGTCAAGCTGGGGTCAATCACTCAATTGGATTTTTTCTGAGAAAAAAATCAACAAAAATAAAATATTATATATGTTTTTTTGTCACAATATAAAAGTAGTTGGTCCGTATAACGGTCTCGCTAAAGAGCGAAATGATTAGTGATATACCTTAAGAGCACCCGCAATGGTAAAGTAAGGTGCTATCTATAAAACACGTACATCTCAGCAATAAACTAGATTAGTAGATTAGTAGTAAACCACTTCAATGGTATGTCTACATGGGTATCTATAGCTCTCTAATCCATTGTCTCATTTTTCTCTATAGACTATCTCCAGATTAGTAAATAGCTTTGCTCTCTCTTCATTTAATCTCTTTCAAGTAGGAAAATATGCTGACATGGATCTCTTGTAGAGAGCCTATAGATAACCATTGCGGGTGCCCTAAGTGCTGAGGAGAGGTAATCATTCTTTGTCAGAGATAAACCCCACTGCATAATTAGCAATGCTTCCAACCATGGTTGGGCCCCATTCCAGTAATTTAATCCCAGAAACAGAAAGGTGCTGTGAAAAGTGACCAAGCATGCTTAACTACCAAAACAAGTTGCATAACTGTCTCATCTTACATCCAAATTAAATTAAGCACAGGAGATTAGTTTAGACAAAGAAACCTGTTGGCCAAACAAATTTCTTCACAAATGAATCTTGCCAAGTGCATTATTGGATTAGTCCTCACTCCTCAAAAGTTGGAAAATGGCTAGTAGGTAGAAGAAACCAAATGGTTGGAACAACAGGGACTACAGGAGAATAATGGCACCCGACCCATGTCTTCTGATGACAGGAGAATAAAAATGTTGGAAGAATCTGTGGTTCCATGCCTCAAGCTAATTCCATGCATTCTTGCTTCAGATGTACAATGGGAAAATTCCATGCATTACTAGCTAATTTTTCATGATTCTATTGAAAAACTCTTGATTACAGTCCTACACTCAAGAAATTACTGAAAAATTCAGAAACATATCTATGCTTTCAGAAGTTTTCAGGTGCAAAAAAAAAAGGACCAACCTGAATAACAATATAAAAATACAATATATACCATGACCTCATGAAAAACATAACAACAGAGTGACAATTGAAGAGATAAAAATCCAAGAATCCAGACTGAATATCATAATAATAATAATCGAATAATAACAGTAAGTAGGTGTGATACAAAAGTAATTTAATTAGGAAAGATTTCTTGATCTAAAAACATATCCCCCGGCTCTCAGCTGAAGCTTTCACTGAAGAAGAAACCATCAAAAGCTTCACTCTATACAACCCGAAATAATAACACTGCAACACTCAAATCCTCCTCAATTCATCACCTTAAACCTGTCTCTCTCAAACAGCTTATTATTCACAACCCAATTATCGCAATTAGCCATAAACCTAAAGCTCAGATTGCTCCCTCCTTGCAAAGCCAAACTCCCCCCACATCACCTACCTCCAACCCATTTCGCCATCACCGCGAAAATTCAGGCCAGTTGATGACGATGACGACGACGCAGAAGAACAGACACCAACCAATGCAAAATCAACTAAGTGATGATATATATATGGCACTTTACTCTTGTTTACGCCGGTAGCTATCATCAATCAAGAACTCTACTAATGTAAGCATAACAACAATTGACCACGTACAATTGTGAACGGCGAGCTCGTCGGTTTTCTCTTCCATTTCGACGGCGAGGGGGGGAAGGTGGCAATGTTTGTCTTGTGAAAGAATCATCGGTAAAGCGGCGGTGGCGGCGGCGAGGCGTATGGGACGGGGTACACCGGCGGCAATGGGCCGGGGTATGCGGGCGGCGGAGGTGGCGGCAATAGCGGCGAGGGGACGAACGGTTTGCACTGGAACGCGGCGCAGTCGACGGGCGGCGCGGCGTAGAACGCGGCGCACTGCCGCGGCGTGCGCTGGTAGGGGCGGTTGGGGAGGCAATTCCGGCGGTCGCCGTCGGCCGCCGGCACGACGCGCGCGCAGGACGGCGGCTCGCCGGTGAAGTAGTTGTAGGAGAAGGTGAAGTTCTTGAGGCGGGGCAGGTCGCACACGGCCTCCGGCACGGCGCCGGCGAGGCGGTTGTGCGCGACGTCGAGCTGCTCCACCTTCCGCATCCCGGTCACCTCCGGCGGGAGCGGGCCGGCGAGCGAGTTGAAGCTGACGTCGAACACGGTGACCTCCCGGAGCAAGCCGACCTCGGGCGGGACGCAGGAGTCGAGGCCATTGTTGATGAGGAGGATCTCGTTGAGCGTGGCCGACATGTTCCCGAGGCTCGCCGGGAGGCAGCCGCCGAAGTGGTTGCCGGCGAGGACGATGACGGAGGCGGGGGAGTTGCCGAAGTTGTCGGGGAGGGCGAAGCGGAGGCGGTTGTGGTTGAGGAAGATGGCGTCGAGCGGGAGGTCGAACAGCTGGCGCGGGACGGCGCCCTCGAAGTCGTTGTAGCGGAGGTCGAGGAACCTGAGCGCCGGGAGGTCGAGCACGGCGGAGGGGAAGGCGCCGACGAGGCGGTTGTTGCTGAGGTCGAGCTCGTGGAGGCGGCGGAGGCGGCGGAGGGCGTCCGGGACGAGGCCGCAGAAGCGGTTGGAGTTGAGGTGGAGCAGCGCGAGGTCGGTGAGCAACCCGAGCTCGGCGGGGAGGTACCCCGCGATGTCGCCGTGGTTGAGGTCAACCCCGGCGACGGCGACCTCCCCCGGCGCGCCGCCGGCGCCGGGGAGCGGCGCGCAGAAGACGCCGGTGTAGGCGCACACGGCGGGGCCGACCCAGTCGGCGGTGAGGTTCTTGGGGTCGGAGAAGATGGCCGTCTGCTTCCACGTCTGCAGCGCCACGTACGCGTCACGCAGCCTCGCGCTCGGAAACCTCCACGCCGGGTCCACCACCACCGCCGCCGCCGCCGCCGCCGCCTCGCCGCCGGCAGCAACGACCCAGCTCACCACCACCACCACCACCATGGCCACTAACACCACCTCCTTCCTCATCGCGAAACTCTCATACCACCACAAAAAAGAAGCCGAAATGATCGCCGAAGAACAAGGAATCAAGAACAACAGCTGGAAATGGCAATGCGGGGTGGGATTTGGGAGTTCTTGGGAGGTGGAGAGGTGAGTGGAGTGGAGAGGAGGACAGCTATGGCACAGCTCAGAGGTGGGGGACGCGTAGCAGCGGGGGGAGGCGGCGGTGGGAGGGATTTATGGCGCAGGGAGGGAAGTAATGCTTGGGGTCCCTCCCCCAAGGCTGCTTGCATTGCATTTGCAACCCGGATTACGTTACAGGACGGTAATTATTAGATACAAGGTGAAGGTGGGTTGGGCTTTGTCCACTTTGGATATGGGCCTGGATGATGATAGTGTAAGTAGGTCAAGCCCAGAATCCAAGCCCTATTCATGCTTCTTACACAAGAATCTTCGAGATACTTTGTAACCACTTATGTATAATCTTCAGCTCTCATAAATACGAGGGGCGGATCTAAGATTACAGGGCTACTATATATCAAGAGACCTATCGATATTAGATCTAGTACCCCGGTTTGATACCTATCTAGTACCAACTGATACCCGTTTGTGTCGGTATCGATTGATACTCATCAGGTATCATATCTAAACTGAGAAGAAGGGATGGAGATGGTTACTATCGCCGTTTCTACTTGGAGACAACAACAAAGAGGTTGGGCAACGCCAAATCCGATGACCGGAGATCTCGGGGTTTCAAATTCGTCGCGGACGAGCAATGGGAAGCCCATCATATGAACTATGAAGTGTCAATTTTGACAACAGCATACTCTTTCCTCCCTTGACACAACAATTATGGCTACGATGGCGTTGCTCCCTATCCTCCATTGTCGCGAGGACTGCGGCACTCCCCCATTCTCACTTGTCGTGGCCCTAGACGAGAGGAAGAGGAGCAATAGGCAAAGAGAAGGAGCAGCGGTATGACACCCCGTCCTTCCCCGCAGCGACCCAGATGAGAGGAGGAGAAGCGAACGAGAGGACGAGGGAGCGGCAAGAAGTGATGGAGAGAGGAGGAGCAGGAGGCACATGGAGAAAGAGAAACGTTCGTTGCTCGCAATAGATGCAAAGCGGGGAAAGGAGATTGAGCACCCTGTTCCCACACCTTGAAACAAGGTCCTGGTATTTAGCTTTCCCTTAAGGTTAGAAGATGCCTAGAAACCTGGTCGAGAAAATACTTTAGTTATAGCTTATCTATTTTCATCATATGTAGAGTAAAGCACCTACATCAGCTTAAACTCGGTACAAAGTAGAGTAAAGCAAGCGAGTAGCACTTTGCCATTTAGTTCCAGCTCCGGCCTTGTCTAAATACTCTAGATTCTCATTGTAGATTCAACCCAATTTGGAAGAGCTTCTAGCCACTGGAGTTCCTCCCAGAATCTCTAGCTCCCCAAACAGATTTTAACATTGATTCTAAGGGCCTGTTTTGGAGAGCTTCTAACTGTTGTAGCTTCTCTCAAAATCTCCAGCTCCCCCAAACAGTCCAGATTATCACCTAGATTCTGAGAATATGTAGTTATAGAATCCAGAAAATGAACTAAAACCCAGAAGCTAGAAAACCCAGCTTCTCCAGATTCTCAGAAACTAGCTACCAACCAACAGATTCTCAGAATCTTAAGCTCCCCTAAACAAGGCCTTAAAAATTTGTAGTTGTAGAATCTATAAATTGAATTAGAGGCCATTAGTTAGGAAACGTAGCTTTCCAAATTTTTATCGTCTGCTTTTTAAAATCTTAAACTACTCTAATAGGTCGACACACTAGCTAGAGGATTCAAAAATAAATTACAGCTAGAAACAAGCTATAGCTTCTCCAAATTTCCACCAGCTAGATAGTAATAAGCTATTTGTTGGAACCTTTAGGTCTCTGAACACGACCTTATAAAATCATGCATGTCAAACGTGAAATTAATATATCACAAATATATAATGCTTCCTCACAAGAATTATATATCATGGATAAAATTAATAATGTAGGATTGGTTCGGTTTTGCAAAATTTTGGCATTTTCACATTTTGGTAGCATATGTAACCGGAGTGTCAAAATGCCAAAATTTTGATGTGTTTTTTGATTTTCTACTTTACCTATAACTAGCTTGTAGTCATATGTATACTTTTCACCATGCGAGGCTCACGTTGGTGACAATGTTAGGTTTTTTAAGTTAGAGTTTATACATCATTTTAACAATTTCCTTTCATTCTTATGGTTCTAATCATATTGTAAGCTTGATATATATTTCAAATGATGATTGTGCACTACAAAATAAAATCCTCCGCCACCTCTAAACACGAGTAGCAGTAAAGCTTCCATGATGGCACTTTTTAATTTGTTCATGTGCTCGGCAGTAGATATTCCATGATGGTGTCATCAAGTTGAGCTTATGATGGATGCATGGTCACTCTCACTCATGGCTATGATCGATTATTAACGTCCTAAGACAACAATGTTCACATGCTGCGATACACAGTTTTTTGCTTATACGGCACTACAACAGCTGCCATCTCTTCCTGTTTATTTGCTTTTTCACTTTTACCAAGTTAAATTCAAAGGCACTTGAACTTTCACTCTTAAGTTCAAATTCAAGACTAAAAAAAATCTTATATATAAGCTTTAGAATAATAATTTAATATATTACTTCCTCCATCTACTTTTGATAGTCATATTTCATCTTGTCACACAGATCAAAGATAAGTAATTCTACTTATCATATATTTAAACATGCTACTAGTCATTCCTCGTAAATAAACGATTCATTAATATTTACATTTCTCGATGCTCATTTAGCCAATCTTGCGTGGAAGTTATTAAGATAGGTTGTTGGATTGAAATATGCCTATCAAAAATAAATTTTTCAGATTTAGAAATATGTCTATCAAAAATAGATGGAGAGAATACATTATTATAAAAGAGTTTGAAAAGAAACCACAATATCTGTTCTAGGAGCCCAAAAATACCATATTAATTAGAGAAAAGAAAACATAAAATTTTGCATTGATAGATCTTAGCGTACATACTCCCTCTGTCCCATAATTTAAGAAATTTTATGATTAGAAACAGGTATTAAGAAAGTAGGTAGAATTAACTAGAAGAAGGTTGTGATTGGTTAAAAATGTGAAGGTAGATGAGAAAATTGAATGGTGGAGGGTTGTGATTAGTTGAGAAGAGAATGTTAGTGAATAAGTTGATATATTTTGGAACAAACTTTAAGAGCTAGATGTTGTTATATTTAGGACAGAGGGAGTAGATTACAATGGTGAAGATTGATTCTGGAAAACATATATTTGTTCCAGTGGCCCAAAATACCATATTAATCGGAGAAAAAGAAATAAGAAAACATCATTAGATCTTAATTAGATCTTAGTGTGTACATATTATAATGGTAAATGGAGTACTGATTATAGAAAACAAGGAAAAAATCGTGTTTTTCACACGGGCTGGGTTTTGATACTACCAAAATATTCAATGTACCCGTACGTTAACAATGTACGTGTTCTTTTCTGAACCTGACCGGGCCTGCTTGCCTTGCACCATCATTAACTGCTGTACCCTCTTATTTATGGCCATTAACCACTAGAATTAGATGACAGCAATTAACTCAAACTCGACCGAATCACAGTGTACTATGATTCACACCAAGGTGTTGGTGATGAAAATGAACTGTACAATCACCACCCTTTACTATTTACTCCTACTATAGCTTCTTTTCGTCAATTTCTTTTCACCTTTGAAGTCAAGCAACATGTGAGTGACAGAAAAGGTTAAAGAGATAAAGGCTCAAAGCTAAAGTGAAGGATATTAATTTGCAGTCAACCTGCATACGTGACAGGGGGAAAAGAAGAGGTAAAGGCAGAGTACTTGTTATGTAAAAGAAAAAAAAAGGAAAAGTATTTGCAGTGTAAATTGTAATATGATTTAATATCTTGTTTAGAACAGACTAGTAATTGACCAGGTATTTGTACATTTTTTTATTATTTTTACCATTTTAACTTTAAATTTCAAAAATGAACTCTTCAGTTATTTTTTTTCTAGAAATAAACCTTTTGACATTGTACATTGTTATTTGTTATGCCACAAATAGTAGCATACTAAGGTGCTGTAGCATCACTGCACATGGCATGGCAATCTTTTTTTTTTTTCAACGCCATACATGGTTACTTGGCCAAATTGTTGCCACGCGATGGTTTTTAACTGGCGTGCCAATTTAGTCCTGCAACGCTAATGAAGATGTCATAAAAGACTAAGGTCTGAAAATAAATTTTAGAAGGTTTATCTGCAAAATTACATTAATAATGGCTGATCTCTACTATTATAAAAATTAAAGATGTTTTTACCGGTATTTTGGTACGTCATCCGTGTATGAGTCGGTTTTTAAGTTCGTTTGCTTTTGGAAATACATATCCGTATTTGAGTCGGTTTTTAAGATCGTTCACTTTTGGTAATACAGAAGGAATCATATAAGAAATCTGTTTAAAAAAACTCGCATGCTAACTTGAGACGATCATACTCCTAACTGCAGATCATGATTTTTTAAAAATATATATATATCCAAGCGAACTCCCACAATGAATTTCATCTTAACTAAACCATATAACAATAATAAGATTAAAATAAACTTCACCCGTTGCAATGCACGGGCACTTTATTCTAGTAAAATTAAAAATCCCAAGAGTGCATATTCCTTGTGTGTTCTCCATCCGTCTCACGTGGGATAATATAAGATGATGTCAAATTTGGCTTCATTTTTAAAACTAAATAAATTATGGCAATTCAATGATATTATTTTCATCAAATGAAACTTACTTTTATTTTAGACTAATTGTCGGAAATATATATTAAGAGTTGAATATTAAAATACTTATATGCCTTATATTGTAGGCCGGAGGGAGTAATAGTTACAAAAATCTTTTGCTAATGCTGAAACCTGAACCACAAATCTATATTCCATTTGGTCATCTATATTCCAAAAACTCTTATACTCCCTCCATTTCTTAATGTATGACACTATTGACTTTTTAAAATACGTTTGATCATTCGTCTTATTTAAAAAATTACTCCATCCGTTTCACAATGTAAATTATTCTAGCATTTTTCACATTCATATTGATATTAATAAATCTAGACATATATATCTATCTAGATTCATTAACATCAATATGAATATGGAAAATGCTATAATGACTTACATTGTGAAACGGAGAAAGTATGTAATTATTATTTATTTAATCGTGACTTGATTTATCGTCAAATGTTTTTTAAGCATGATTTAAAACTTTTTTATATTTACACAACAAATTTTGAATAAGACGAATGATCAAACATTAATTAAAAAGCCAACGGTACCATACATTAAAAAAAATGGAGCTAGTAACAAACAAAACTGTCGTACCCACCTAATATAAAATGTGGAGCATAAACACCATAAAAAAAAATCAGAGCCTGACAGGAAGTTGTGTACATGATCTTTATTCCTGTTGGCTAGTAAAAAATTGTCCAACAAATTAAATATCAAAAGATATTGGTTAAAACAAACGTGGGTGAATAGTCATAAACAATTCAGCCGACGAATTAAACAGGTAAAAAGGATATGCTAAGGAAACGTGGGTGAATAGCTGTTTTCTTGCCTGAAAAAGACCCCAGCATGCATAGCCTGATTTAGTGGCGAATCCACACTGTTACTCACAATAGTGCAATGCTGTTCATCCAATTAAATTTGGAATTATGACGAGGTAATTAATCAAACAAGCTTGTCGGTTGGATGATACAAAATGCAGCAAACCATGCATCCAAAAAATGTTGTCGGTCAAGCACTGAAGAAGCATATGCCCAAACATTTTGCAAAGGACAGTTGACTGTTGAGCTCATGATAGAATTATCCCACTATTTCACTGACACCCAAAATAATCTCAAGATGATTAGTTATAGAGGTTACTGGTAGGCCATGGCGAGTATTCAGACATTCAGGCATTGCTTCAGATAGATTTTACAGGGCAAAGTGAAGAACCATTGCTTTAAAACAAAAACTGAAAGCATACTATATCTAGTTTTTGTCGGCATCTTGCACACAGGTGGCCAGTTGGTGAGCAACACTGTTAATTAATCTACCTCTCTTGGTTAATCAAGGAAGTAATGGAGTGATTAGAGTTGAGAAATGCTTATAGCTAGCATGCGTGTGTGAGGGTCCAAAAATGGTCCAGTCTCCTCACTGGTTGGACCAATATCTCGGTTTAATCGCCTGCACCTTCAGAGTGAGATTGTCGGTGATGTTTTATGTGCTCCTTGTTTTTTCCATCGTCAAATCAATGCTTGCATTTCTACATTCCAGATTTTAGATTCTTCCTTAATAGGGAAGAATAATTTGAAAAAAAAATTGATCACATTATCGCAAAACTACTGCTTTAAAAGTATTGTATCATAAGAGTACAGATTTTGCATCATATTTATTACTAAATTATAGACTTAATGTAGAGTATTATAAAACTAGATTTAGTAATAAAGTTAAAAGAATACATATTTTAGAGGTTAGATTCCTAGCACCAATATTCTACTGGAGTTTTTTAAAAATATTTTTTTTGGGTAAAATCGATGCTAGATTTGTAACTTCGTGATAAATTTCATGTTTCTATAGTTTTGCTCCCCTCAAATATGCAGTTTTATGCTTCGGAAAAAATATATGTAGTTTTATGAAAGTATTGTTGAAGTATATGTGATTTTGCCAAATTTCAGTACTGAATAAACAAAGCTTCACGGGCAGTAAAATTCATGAAAAAGAGTGTAACTGCAGTTATGTGCAGTTTCACTTAATAAGATATCAGTCTTCGGTATATATGCATGTTTAGTCTTTTTTAGTATAAAAAAATACCCGTACGTTGCAACGGGTGAAATCTATTTTAATCTTATTATTGTTATATGGTTTAGTTAAGATAAAATTCGCTTGGATATATACTCCCTCCGTTTCAAAATGTTTGATACCGTTGACTTTTTAGCACATGTTTGACCGTTCGTCTTATTCAAAAAATTTTGTGAAATATGTAAAACTATATGTGTACATGAAAGTATATTTAACAATGAATCAAATGATATGAAAATAATAAATATTTACTTAAATTTTTTGAATAAGACGAACGGTCAAACATGTGCTAAAAAGTCAACGGTGTCAAACATTTTGAAACGGAGGGTGTATATTTTTAGAAAATCATGAGCTGTAGTTAGGAGTCCAATCGTCTTAAGTTAGTATGCGAGTTTTTTAAACAGATTTCTTATATGATTACTTCTGTATTACCAAAAGTGAACGATCTTAAAAACCGACTCAAATACGAATCTATTTCTAAAAACAAACGAACTTAAAAACCGACTCATACACAGATGACATACCAAAATACCGGTAAAAACATCTTCAATTTTTATAATAGTAGAGGTATATTGAAATTTTTAACTTCATAAAGTCAAATATTAGTTTGTAACATCTACTCCTGTAGAAACGTGGTGAGTGCCCGTAGAAAAATCTAGTCATCGTCAACTTCAACAGGACAAAATGCAAATGCAATGGTTAGCTGTACGTACTAGGAGCGTAGCCTTTTGTTTGCAGTTGATTGCAGCTGGACAGCATGAAGAGAAAAAGAACGTAGTGACACGTGAAATGCCGAGTGGCAATCAATGTGCTTAAAACAAAGTAAAACTACACGCGTCATCTAACCATCGTATCAATATCATACAACGTACACCAAATTAAAGTGATCATTTTCCACTCTTTGAGTACGTTACATATTTGTTCCCAAGGACAATTTATCAAAATTGCACAAAGAAAAAAAACAATCGCACGAAATGAACGTAGCTCAACCGATTAGATTTTTTTAGTGGAACCAGTCCACCCGGGTTCAAATTATAGATTTGACACGGATACTCGTATTTACGATTAATTATTATTTTAGTGATAGACAACGTACCCGTCAACAGCGAGGCACCCATGATGACTTCATCAATTTTAAGATATATCAGCCTAAACTCTCGGAGATGCTGTAGGGGTAGGGTGTGCGTGTGTGTATTTATAGAGGTGAGTGTACACGCATAGTGGATACCTATGTTTATGTTGTGTTTCTAAGAAAAAACAATCACATCTCTCACACACACAAAATACGGGAATTTTTGTGTCCCACTATTTCTCTTTTTTTAAAAAATAAAAAATAAAAGTATCAATGGATCACATTTACAGACGGTCATCATTTTGTGAGGTGTGTTCAAGAGCACTCACAACAGAAATCTAGGGCTCACATATCAATGACTCACCTCCCTCTGAGATATGGGATTTGTAGTAGGATCCGTATATCAATGACATCTTGCAGTCCCCAAATTTAACATTCAAATTGAACCCGGATGGATGCAGCTGCGTCCCAAAACCAGGAGACCAGAAATCATCCAGTAGCAGCCTAATAAAAAGACAAAGGAAGAAGAACGCAGCCCGTGAATGCAGTAAAAACTTGATACAACGTTACACTGCTGTTCAAGTTATTAAGGCAGTCACAAGTGAGTAATGCCAGCCATGTATTTATACTTACTTATGTTCATGAACTGAATCCGGCTGGCAATGGAGTAGTAATTTACCTGATACTCCTAGTACCTTGGTTGGCAATGGCCGTTGAAACTGTGACCAGCCAGGAGCTAGCTTCCAAACTTTTTCTTCAAACTTCCAATTTTTTCATCACATCAAAATTTTTCTACACACACAAACTTTCAACTTTTTCGTCACATCGTTCCAGTTTCAAACAAAATTTCAATTTTAGCGTGAACTAAACACACCCTTAGCTTAGCTGCAGAACCTGAAACAATGGCCAAACCTGTCTAGTGAATTACTACTCCAGTAGTGATGCATGAATCGATTGAATTCAGTCAGGGGTGAAAAATTTAAGAGCTGGGCAGGACTGCCAAAGACATGGAAACATACAAGGAGAGTTATGTTATGACAGGCCAGCTGACCTCCATCAAAGAGAAAAGTGACTATATTAACTCATGCCATCTGGTGATCTGGGGAACTTGTAGTTCTCTTCATGGACCAGACTGAGCCTGAAAAAAGCCCGGCCTCGCAAGGCCCGGCCGAAGCCCAGAAAAAACCCCAAAATTTTTTTAGTGTGTTTCTGAACTGAACATATTTTTTTTCCTAAATTATTAGTAGTATCCAAATTGTTTCCTAATTAATTACTCCATTTGACTTATTTTGGCTTTGGGCCAATTTTACGGGCTTCAGCTTAGAAGAATGTGGACTGGGCCAAGCTGGCCATGAACAAGTCTAGGGGTGTGTTTGGCACCCCTTTTCCCAACCCCTCTCCCTCGTTTTTCGCGCGCACGCTTTTCAAACTGTTAAACGGTGTGTTTTTTTAAAAAAAATTCTATGCGAAAGTTGCTTAAAAAATCAAATTAATCCTTTTTTTAAAAAAATATTAGCTAATACTTAATAATCGTGCGCTAATGAACCGCTCCGTTTTCCTTGTATACTGTTCGAGGCTGGGAACGGGGAGTAGCGAACACACCCTATGAATAGATAAGTTGAGGCCAGAGCTTCCATAGCTATTTCATGAGTCTTATCTCAAACAAGAAAAAGCTACTACCGCCGTTTCAAAATATAACAACTTCTAGCTACAAATTTAGATTAGTGCTTATCCAACTTCATAGTTAGAAATATTTATATTTTAGGACGGAGGGAGTATTTCATACGAGGCATAATATGTCAACTATGAGATGGCACTCATGCTAAACCAACTGAAAGTCACCCTGAATGTGGTCAGGTCAGGTCAAGCTGATGTGGTTCCAACCAACAGTGGCCAACCAGTTGAATGATGCAGAGATGACAACACCAGCAAGATCGACATAGATGCTCAAAAGTTTGGGAGATACTACTTTGCATGCGTAGGTTGAGCATCATGGCATGATCCAATTGCATGGGCCACTGATCTGCTGCTTGCTATGTTGAATGATGATTGTGCCTGAGATTCTGAATTCCCCTTTGCATTTTTGCTGTAGCACTGTCCAATGAGGCAAATTTGATGAGTTGTTTTGAAACTAGGTGCAGATATTCTTCTCCATTTCATGTACACAAAGGAAAAGTGATGCATAATGTAATACCAACAGCGAGACAAGTAGCGGAAAACACCAGGATTCTGCCCTATTCTAAAACAATGAGTCAAGCTTTCTTTCCAGCAAAAAAAAAGGAGGAGCTATTGATCCAACAATGTAGCTTTTTTTTTTTCGAATGACGTATTGAAGAAAAGAAACGGGTTTATGTGCACAGTTGTAAGAAATATAAAAAATGTTCTTTTTGTGAATACCATAATTTAAGAAATGCATATTTATGCTCACAATAAGAGACTAGAAGGGATCAATTTATCATCATCCTTACACAGCTCAAAGAAAAGAACATCTGGCGTATGCACAAAACTTAGGAAAACAAAGAGAAGCCAGAGTGCAACCACGGCCATTATACTGTCATAGAAGGTAACAGCTGTGTTTGAAAACATGAGTTCCCAACCTCTCTCCATCGTATTCCGCACGCACGTTTTTCAAACTACTAAACAGTATGTTTTTTGCAAAAAAGTTTCTATATGAAAGTTGCTTAAAAAATCATATTGATCCATTTTTGAAAAATAATTGGCTAATACTTAATTAATCACGCGCTAATAGACCGCTCCGTTTTTCGTGTTTACTGTGCAAGTTGGAATCATGCTAGGCTGAGTTCTTATCCCAGTTTTCCCAACTCGCTTCTCTCGTTTTCCGCGCACACGCTTTTCAAATTGCTAAACGGTGTGTTTTTTGCAAAAAAATTTCTATACGAAAGTTGTTTTAAAAAATCATATTAATCCATTTTTCAAAAAAAATAGTTAGTACTTAATTAATCGTGCAATAATACGTGCTCCGTTTTACGTGCCCAACCCCTCCCCCCGAACACAGCCTAAGGCTAAGTTCTTTTTGGTTATTGGCTACAGTTTATAGCAGGTACGCCTTTTCAAACTCCTAAACCTAAATTTCATGCAAAAGCAATTTCTATATAAAAATTTCTTAAAAAAATCAAATAAATTCATTTTTCAAGTTTATAATAATTAATACTTAATTCATTATGTGCTGATGGCTTTACCTCATTCCGTGTCTCACAATGAGCCAAGGCCCAACATCTGATTCGAACTAAGACTATGAAGATATTTTTTAATAATGCAAGTACATATGTGCACGATTTGAACTCTTGAAGTGTTTATATAATAATCTTACTTGATTAACCTTGCCCAAAAGGGAATTTTTTGATTTCTCCCTTTTTTTTATTAACGCGGGAATTTATAACTCCTAGAATTAATGTTAGAACTTTTAGGTGAGGCTCTAATTAGTATAAAGAAATATAGTTCATGAGAGCTTCTATTATGGTCAAAATAAAAATTTCACAGCTTGGTTTTATTCCATTTCTTTAAAAAGAATATAATTCTAGCATTTAAATTTTGTAAAAAGGATTCAATTATAGTGATACTACTAACCCTCCAACCACTCCTCAATTCCTTATTTAAATTTACCCCATCTTAGACCTAACAACCCTCCCACTCCCAATTTAATGAGGGGTATCCAAGTAATTTCCCTTCCCTACTATTTTGTCTTATAAAGTATAGTTGTATTCGTTTTGGAGGAGGAGGGGGGGGGGAGAGTATTAAACTCACAGTATAAGTTGGGTATGAATTATGTGATCCTATAGTTCCTACAAATTCCTATTATGGTCAAAACATTCTTATTGGTCTCATTAGATACATGCTATTAAAGAGTATGCTAGAAAATTATTTGTATGTAATGGATTATGTGGTTAAAAATTAAATGTTTTAGCGTTAGCTCAATATTACATAACACTGCTAAAAATATAGTATCATTATTAATCTCCCAAAAATCTTAATTAAAGCCTAGGATATTTTAGTTACACTCCCTAGGCAAACTTGGGGATGACCTCTTTTTGACATGCTGGAGTCAGCTTTCAGTCACACTTATTTGCAATGTGGTTGACAATGTGAGAGTTACACATCAAGGTAAACGCATGAAGAGGAACGAGTGGGGCCAGTGACCTACCACACAAGAAAAATAGGGATAAAGAACTTAAGGCATAACCAAGAAATAAAAATTGGCTGAGGGCCAAGGCCCCCACACGTTATACACTAGGGATGCGTTTGGTTGGAGGGTTTTGGTGGGTTGGGTTGGGGCCATCCTTATTTTACAGCTGTTTGGTTTAAGAATTAGGTGGGTTGGGTTGGTTCTAAAAAGGAATATTCCACTCATTTCTGAGTTGAACTGGCCACCAAAAAATGACCGGACCAATCAAACCCACCTTGCGCCTCTCCTCAGCGGTAACCCTATCTCCCCAGTCCCCACCCCTTCTCTCCGGGGCGGATTCAACATGGGTGCCCCATGCATCCACCGAACCCATAGATACCCCTGAGCCCCCTTCAAATTTTTCGCTAAGTTTGATAAAATAAGAGGTGTTAAAAGGTTTCTTAATAGCATTTTAGCATAGTGTAATATTGAGATGGTATATTTATGCAGGTGTACTCGGTATGTTTAGTCCCACAACTTTCAAAAATGCTTAAAGACAGACGTACGACGCAACTTAAAAAAATCGGACACCCTTGTCCTAATCCAAAACTTACTGCCCCAGCCTAATCAGCCAAAGAAAAAGCCAAATTTTAAATTTTTAAACTTAATTTTGATATTGATTTTGAGATATTTTCAATGTACTTTCTTTTTCAGCATTGACTTTTAAGTTACCAAGAACATATATATAAAAATTTTACCTACAAATTCATTTTTATGGCTTATTAGGAAAAAAGTCAAACGATGGGCCTTACAGGCTCCCAACCACCAGCTTACCTCCACCACATATTCCTTCCTTCTACTTTTCTCCTCTTTGCTTTCTATCTCTCTCCTCAAAGAGTTCAACGCTGCGTGCTCTCGCCACTCTTGCCGCTGAGGTAGCACTTGCTTGAACTTATTGATGCTCCTCGGCCGTGCACGGAGAGGGAGCAGCAACATGGGCTGCATGCGCGTGCGTCGCCACTGTTGCCACTGATGCTCTCCTGGTGCTTGTCGCGAAAATGAAGTTGGACATCTGCTACTCCTGGTACTTATGAAGCTAAAAGCTAAGTCACACACGCGTCTTGCTTAGATGCTATGCAACACGAATGTGTTTATACTTCTTAGTTCTGTGGGATGGTTTGCTTCGTCCCACTCCTTCAATCAGAAGTATTGCAAGCTGCTATTGTCATGCTATGGAGCCGGATCCAATCCCAGTCATCGTCTTAGGTAGATTTTGCCACCAGTGTATAGGAAGAAGGCAATTCCATTCACTGGAGAGGAAAAATAAGGTGAAAGGTAGGGCTGTTGCAATCCATTGTTTCATCTTTTTTCGCTTTGGTTTATTCGAGTGTTTCACCCCTTTTGATTGAGATGTTGCACATGATGTGTACTATGTTTTCCCGATGTTGCACATAGCAATGTCTTCGTGTTTCGGTCAGCCTTTTATAATGTTACGACTTCTTGAAACATTTTTTTATCATGCACTGGAACATTTTTAGATGAGGATGTGAAACATTTCTCATTGAAACAATTTTTTTTAGGAGAACAACAACAGGAGATCTGCCGGAATTTTAATTAAGAGGGAAAAGAGTTTTACAGGGTGACAAAAACTATATTAAAGAGATTACAACTCATTGAAACAATTTTCACTAAGTGATGAAACATCTACAACAATTTCTTATTATACGGTGAAACACTGTCCGATGATTTGACAGAGATCGGACGTCCGATCCCTAGTCCTCTCCCCAACTTTTTGTTTCTGGATCTGCCCCTTTCCCCATTGCACACGAGAGGCGAAAGAAGTAGGCAGCAGCAGTGGCAGCAACCGTGCGAGCACGAGCGCCTGAGGCGGCGACTACGTGACCGCTACCGTGGCGACCGCTACCGTGTGCACAAGCCGCCGCCGCCGGCTCGCGTCTCCCCTCCGTCCTCCATCCGGGCGAAAGAAGAAGGCGGCGACATGGGCGCGGGAAGCGGCGGCAACCGCGCGAGCAGGAGCCTGCGGCGGCAACCACGCGATCGCGAGCGCGCGTATGAGCCGGTGGCGGCTTGCATCTCCCCTCCATCCTCCATCCGGGCTTAAGAAGCAGGCAACAGCATGGGAGTAAGAAGCCGCGGCAACCGCTCTTCGCGAGCCTGCGGCGGCGACCATGAACACGAGTGCGCGCACGAACCGCCGGCTCGCCGATTGACTAAGCCTATGGAGATATTTTTTAACAATGCAAGTACATATGTGCTTGATTTGAACTCTTGAAGTGTTTCCATAATAATCCTACTTGGTTAACCTTGCCCAAAAGGGAATTTCTTGATTTCTCTCCTTTTTATTAACGCGTGAATTTCTAACTCCTAGAATTAGGATAGGACTTTTAGGTGTTGCTCTAATCATTATAAAGAAATATAGCTCGTGAGAGCTTCTATTATGGTCAAAATAAAAATTTCACAGCTTGGTTTTTTTCCATTTCTCAAAAAAGAATACAATTCTAGCATTTAAATTTTGTAAAAAGGATTCAATTATAGTGATACTACTAACCCTCCAACCACTCCTCAATTCCTTATTTAAATTTACCCCATCTTAAACCTAACAACCCTCCCACTCCCAATTTAATGAGGGGTATCCAAGTAATTTCCCTTCCCTACTGTTTTGTCTTATAAAGTATAGTTGTATTCGTTTTGGAGGGGGGGGGAATATTAAACTCATAGTATAAGTTGGGTATGAATTATGTGATCCTATAGCTCCTGCAAATTCCTATTATGGTCAAAACATTCTTATTGGTCTCATTAGATACATGCTATTAAAGAGTATGATAGAAAATTATTTGTATGTAATGGATTATGTGGTTAAAAATTAAATGTTTTAGCGTTAGCTTCGTTATTAATCTCCCAAAAATCTTAATTAATTAAAGCCTAGGATATTATAGTTACGCTCCCTATGCAAACTTGAGATGACCTCTTTTTTGACATGCTGGAGTCAGCTTCCAGTCACACTTGTTAGCAATGTGGTTGACAATGTGAGAGTTGCACGTCAAGGTAAACGCATGAAGAGGAACGAGTGGGGCCTGTGATTACCACATAAAAAAATAGGGATAAAAAAACTTATAGGTATAACCAAGAAATAAAAATTGGCAGAGGGCCAAGGCCCCTACTTGTTATACACTGATTTGTCCTTGAGCCATGACGTAGTCATGGTATATGGTGGTGCAATATGTACCTAGCTAAGATTCGGATAGTGGCAATGTCAACTTTCTCACATTTTCTATATTTATTTGTTAATAACACACGTGATAAGCAAAAACATGTATAGATGTTTAATTTACCAGAGCTAATTTCAACATCAATAGCAGTCATCGGCTTCATGCTTAGGTGATCCTCTCTGGTCATCGTCGTGGAACGTAGACCTAAGAAAGCATCTCAGCAACATCGTCTAGCCAAGCTTGATGTGCACAACAAGCAGGAGCATCACTAGAGCTGCAAACATTAGCTCAAATGTTACTTCATCTGTCCCTAATTGGTTACCATAGAGTGACAAATGGACCCATTCATATAAATGGTTACAAATGGACGATCTTTTCTTTCGTACACTTCGTCTAAATGATAGCCTGCCGATCTTTTCTTTCGTACACCTCATCATAAATGATATGACAACTCTTGTAGCGTGTATGATTACTGTAAGTAATATTACCGTCGTTTTTAACCATTGTACATATAATTATGTTTGATTTTTCAACACATGATGTTTTTGACTTTTCAGCCCAACATTTGACTAATTATCTCATTCGTCAGTTCTTTATTCTATCATATCACATCAAACGATTGGAGCAATCAAATATCATTCTTGCAACTTTTAGCTTCACGCCGTGTTTAGGTACCATTCAAACTTTTAAAAATTCCGTCACATCAAATATTTGGATACATTTATGGAGCATTAAATGTAGACGAAAAAAACCAATAGCACAATTTACATGTAAATTGCGATACGAATCTTTTGAGCTTAATTGTGCCATGATTTGACAATGTGATGCTACAGTAAACATTTGCTAATGGCGGATTAATTAGGCTTTACAGGCAGAATCTGTACTTTGTTTTGTTATTAGTCTACGTTTAATACTTCAAATGTGTGTTCGTATACTTTAAAAAAAATTGGCCAAATAACTAAACACAGCCTCAATCATATCACGTGTAGCGATTATTTAGGAGAGCAAATTCAGCACAGGCTCGGTAACAGGACTTTTCAGTTAACAATCATATTATGAAGCTCAACAACACATATGTACAGAGAGTAACATACTACTCCCTCCGTTTCAAAATGTTTGACACCGTTGACTTTTTAGCACATGTTTGACCGTTCATCTTATTCAAAAAAATTCGTGAAATATGTAAAACTATATGTGTACATGAAAGTATATTTAACAATGAATCAAATGATATGAAAAGAATAAATAATTACTTAAATTTTTTGAATAAGACGAATGCTCAAACACGTACTGAAAAGTCAACGGTGTCAAACATTTTGAAACGGAGGGAGTACTCCACTACATTCAGACTTGATCGGAACTCACAGAACTACACCAATGGTTTCTCTAGAGACAAGAGAACAACCGGAGAGGACGATATTCTAGGTTCAAAGTTTCAAATAATGTTTTTGTAAGGTGAATAACCAGAGGAACACAAGGACGATATTCTAGCTTGCGGTGTTCTTATAATGCTCATGTAGCCCGTTTAGTTTTTCTTCTCCTATAAATCCTTGTAGGAGAACGAGTGTCTCCAGCACCGGTATTGTTGCTACTCTGATCAGGGTCATTCACATCTTGCTCAGGTTGAGAGGTATTTGATGTCACACTTGTTTCCGCAAGTTCTGTTCTCAGATATCCACTTGCGCTGATCTGCCGCCTCAGTCTCAATATCTCACCTTTTGCTGTGGCCAATTCCTCTTCAAGTTTCTTAGACATCGTTTCAAAATTCTCCCTCTCCGTTCCAATCATTCTCATAAGATTCTGAGCATCCTCCATATCTTTCTGAGCTTCCATTGTACTTCTCTTTTGTTGCTCAAGAGCCTCTGAAAGCATCTCTTTCTCTTGTTCAATAGAAGAAATCCTAGAATTTGCGCTATCCAGCCTCTCAGACAGGAACTGTGTACTCTCATCCACCTCTTTTTGTGAATTGGTCACCTCATCAAGGTCTGCTTGAAGAGCTTGTCGTGCTTCAGATTCTACAATCGATTGTTCCACCAATGCCTCAAGCTCCCTGTTTAGAGTAGCATTAATTTTACGTTCTCTAACAAGCTCATCTGTTGCAGACTCTAACTTCTTGTATGCATCCAGCAGTTCTTTATTAAGGTCCTCACGTGCTTCCATAGTTGACACTAATTGATTAGAAGTGACATCAAGCTTTTCTTGTGTCTTTTGAAGTACATCCCTTACTGATGCTAATTCATCTGAAAGAACTTTAGAAACTGCTTCTGCCTCTGCAATTTTGTTAGTCAGAACCTGTTTCGCTATATTGGACTCGTCTGTCAACTTCGTAATCTGGGTTATCAATTGCTGATTTGATATCTTCACTCTATTAAGCTCTTCAGAGAGGTTGAACACCTTGTCTCTGTAATCTGTTAGTGCCCCTTCAGTGGACTGAAGAATCTCTGATAATTTCTTATGAGCTTCAGCCTCATTATCTAGCATAGTTCTGTTGGTGTCCAATTCATTGTTCAGCTCAGCAATTATAATTTTGTTCTTACTAGTGTCACTTAATGCAGCAGATAGTTTTTCTTCAAGCTGGTTGAGCAGGTTATCTTTCTCGATCAGTAGTTCAGAATCACAAGATGCCCTCAACTCAGAAGCAGCTGCAAGGTCTGCATACTGTTTCTTTAGTTCACTTATCTTTTCTTCTGCTCCAGTTTGTGCAGTGTATAGTGTTTGGACTTCCTTATTCAATGAATCAATTGAACACATCTTTGAGTTCAGATCATCTTTAGTTGCAGAATAACCCTCCTCCAGTTGCTCTATTTTAGAATCTGCATATTCTAGGCTTGCTTCGGTTTCATTGTAGATCAACTGCAGCTTCTGATAGTCTTCTTCCTTGGAAGAGAGTGATGAGCTTAGTTCCCTGATGGCTTCCTCCTTGGCATTCACCTCTTGGCTGAGCAGATTTACTTTGTCCTGTAAACTATCAAGTGCTTCCAACTTCTCTCTCAGTTTGCCTTCAAACACATGTTTGTCGTCTTCTGCTTGTGCAATGCTACTCTTAAGTCGATGTATCTCTTGTTTAAGCTGCTCAACTAGTTCTTTCTCCCTTCTCACTTCCTCGTTTAAAGATGTTACTGTTCTCTTAGTCAAAGTCAATTGATCCAGAAGGGAAGCTTCCTTCTCCTGGAACATCCTAGCCTGTTTCTTTTGTTCTGCATGTTCATTCCATATCTGTTTCTCATAGTTTTCCCTAAGCATGGACATTGCTGCCTCATTTTCAGCCAACTTGATCTCCATCTGAGCAAACATAACATTACACTTATTAATTAGGGAAAATATTTTTCCAAAAATCTGATTTTCACAATATGTACATTCCAATATTATAAAACATAACCTCAATAATGAAGGCCCTCATAGTATATCTGCAATCTATATTAATTCATCGACTATATAAGAGGCATGCAGATATTCTTTCCTAAGGTTCATAGTTCATACTGATTGGTCCTACACTGTTACCATGCTATACAAAATTGAAGCTACATAGTGGCAGGTATATGCATCCAGAAACAGAAGTGTGAAAGAACTAGGGGCATGCTATTATGCTCTGCGGTGAAGGAAAATAAATTACCAAATTAACACATGTCTGTATGTTTGATCAAGACTATTATCAGAACACCAGAAAATCAGCATAATTTTCTATTGAAACAGTGACCAAAGAAAGTCAACCAATTTTCAACTATGGATACTATTACTGTCTACAGAGTTAACATCATGATTACTACATCTCCAAGTGCTAGGGGAAACTAAACAAAACAAATGAAGAGTGGTCCGAAGGTGTCCAAATTTGTAACTGAAGAAATAGATGCTATCCTGTGTGTGCAGCATGGTGATATCTCAAGGTAACATGATGGTGTACAACATATTTCTATAAGCATATAAAATCTGCGATGACAAATAATAGCTAACAATAATATAGCAGAAGTAAAATAACTCTAAGATATGCTGACTGAAAGGATGGCAGATGGCATACAGTTGAGACGGTAGATTGCAACGCCTCTTTTTCCCTTTGAGAAGCACCAAAAAGTCCAGCAAAAACACCAGAAGCAATAACTGCGATTGCATTCAGAAGACCTGCAAGTGGATTCACTGCAGGTGGTACTTTCACCTCAGCCAGAGATTCCTCAGCCGAAGGTTCTTCAGGTTGAGTCTCCTCAGTCTTCACAGTGTCCATTCTATCTGCAAAAAACAGTGTAACCAAATTTGTCGTGTGTCAGATCATCACAAGGTATAATGCGAACCATTTGACTGATAAAGCAAACTTATGTTTAACACAAATGCCAGGAGATGAACAGAATGCCACATATGTGCACAATCAGAAGTGTGTCACCGAGGCAAAGAATGATTTCTATGTGTTATGAAACAGATCAGTTCTGGTACACAGCTAAATACAGGATTAAGTTGCCAATTGGGTCAGGGTGTGCACCAAATGTGTTTGTTGTGTGGCCATAGGAGCATTGCCTTGTTGGGATGGAGAACCATTGGAACTACCATCTTGTTTCCCATCTTGTTCCCTAGATCGATTCCCTTATCTAGCTTTGATTCGATCCTCTCCAAATCACACTACTACCACAATCTGTGAATCCTGGTCACCAGAATGCCCGCGAACTAGTCGTGATCACATCATACACGAACTGACCAAAAACAAATAGCCGAAATAACAAAATTCCAGAACTGGGATTAATCTGCCATTATGGGTTAGTAGCAACTCACCAGTGACGAGATCCACCGTCGTCGTCGACGGCGGCCGCGCCGCGGCCGCCGCGAAGGCGGCGTCGCGCAGGCGGAGGAGCGGGAGCACCGAGACGCCGACCAGGAGCACGGCCCTCCTCCCCGCCGCCAGCGCCGACGGCGACGGGGAGCAGGCGGCGGCGACACGGCCCGCGCGCGGGCGGCGGCGGGAGGTGACGAGCGAGAGGCGCGCCGGGTGCGGGTGCGGCGGCGAGAGGAGGAGGTGGTGGTAGGCCATGGCCGCCGAGAGCTAAAACCCTAGCCCCCTCAGCGCCCTCGCTGTCGCTGCTCGGCGGCGGCGGCGGCGGCGCGGAAGCGGAGCAGCAGGAGCAGGAGTAGGCGGGCTCGCCAGCTTCCCACAAATGATTTAATTTAGTACTTCTAGTAGAATTTTAAAAATGGAATACCGTTCCGTTAGCAAAGGAAATTTCTGAAATTTATTACTCCAGTTGTTAAATTTTTCTTCAATTATCGTACCAACGCATGTCTTCACTAACTCGTATAAATACACAGATACACTATACCTTTACACCAACTACCACTAAAATAATAATTAATCGTAAATACAGGCACTCCTACTAAATTTGGGACTTAATTGTAAGGCTGTGTTCTTTCCCCATCTTTCTCAACTCACATCCCTCAACTTCCGCGCGCACATTTTCAAACTACTAAATGGTGTGTGTTTTTTGCAAAAAAATTTCTATATAAAAGTTATTTTAAAAGATCATATTAATCAATTTTTAAAAAAGATTAATACTTTAATCATCCGCTAATAAGTCGCTCCGTTTTACGTATGCACAAGATTATTTACCAACATCAACACAAAGCCTAAAAACCTAACAACTTGAGTTATGCTCAATTCGTCTATAGTCTTTAACTTTTATGTACTGTATTAATATTTCGTAGAATTAGTTCAAAAGTTTATTGCAAGTGTATGTAATACTTTCTTGAATAAATTTATTTTTAAACATATATTTCAATTATTGTTGTTCTAATTCTAATTCTAATCAAAGTGGTCCACAGCCTACATATATTGGGCCGAAATTAAGCCTACAGGTTACGCTATACGAGCCAAAATTAGGCCCATGGAAATAGAAAAATGAACCGCAAGTCAGCCCAATAATGACTTCACATTTGGCCCACAGGCTGCACTTAACGGGCCACAATTAAGCCGA
Organism: Oryza sativa Japonica Group; assembly: GCF_034140825.1. Classification (NCBI taxonomy): domain Eukaryota; kingdom Viridiplantae; phylum Streptophyta; class Magnoliopsida; order Poales; family Poaceae; genus Oryza; species Oryza sativa. Next base: position 4,855,509 of record NC_089039.1, read on the forward strand.
AGGCTGTCCTAAAAGGCCGTACTTTTTTAGGCTCAGTCTGACCACACAATGAGGCCCACAATCTGCAGTAAATAGGCCGACAGAGAACACAAATTTTGACAATTTGACCATTTGCAAAAACTATTTTTACAAATAAACCGCCGCCAAAACTTATTTCAAAAATGACCATTTTGTTCAGCGCCAAATCGTGTGGCGCTGAACTTACAGACCTCAGCATCAAATAGCGTGGCGCTGAATGTACGTTGGCATGCTGACTTGGCCTCCCATCCGCGGTGGCATGGCATTCAGCGCCAGTTGACATGGCGCTAAGGTGTCTAAGTTCAACGCCAGATAATTTGGCATTGAAAAAAAAAGGTTATTTTTTAAATAAGTTTTGGCGGCGGTTCATTTGTAAAATTAGTTTTTTCAAATAGTCAAATTGTCGAAAAACAATTTTCAAATGGTCAAATTGTCGAAAATTGTGCCGACATCACGTCCTTAGACTGTCCTGATTTGATCCTAAATGCCTCCAGTAGTCCAGTTTAGCCGAATGCAGGAAAATCACAATTTCCTTTATAAAGAGTTAACAAAATTGTCTAGTGAAACAAATGTTAACAAAGGCCGTCTCTCATGTTGGTTTGATTTCCTCCAAATATTCAAGTATAATGTTTTAGATTTTTAATTAAGTTACCTCCTCTGCCTATGTGCTTGTACTCCCAACGACTCGTAAAGGAAGTCGTTTTCAATTCTGCAGCTTTAAGTGAATCTGAGAAAAACCGTAAAATAGTTGTATCATCAAGTGTACCAGAGATATACTGCTTCAAACAAAAATGTTGCACATAATTGAACTGAACACATAAATTGGAATCTCAATATGGAGCCCACCAAAAGATTTTGAGAGAATGAAATGATCTCTGAACTCATGAACAGTGAGAAATCATCACATATGCATCATTGTTCTGAAAAATTGCCTTCCATGCACCATTACTGCCACTAGATCATGAAAAAAATATTAGGCATCTTCAAGGCGGCCTTTCCAGATTCATTCCAACTCTTTCTACAGATCAACAAAGCTGTAAAATATCATCACAATGGCATAATTGCTCAAAGTATATATAAAGAAAAATAGCGCACGAAATTACCCGAAGCAGCTCAATGCCATTATCTAAGAGTTGTTGCAAAAAATTACAACACATAAACATTGTCATTGCTGCTAAGAACCTAAGAAACAGAAGAAGAAATGGAAATTGCAGTGGCCAATAGCCTTGAGACCAAAACCACAGGCTATCTAAATGCAGGCAACCACCACTCCCTAAACTAAAAGCCCAGAGCTCAAAGCTCGGCAAATTTTGGAGATAGCTAGATGCAGCTTCCCATCCTCCATGACCTGCCGATCCACCGAATTTCTCGACTGCTGAAACACAAGCTTACAAGATCAGCACAATGGTGGTGGTGGTGGTAGCGGCGACGATGATTGTCTACGTTATTGATCATCTATCCCGGTACACAGCGCTTCGGTCAGGCATGGGGGGAGCTGGTGCTCATGTCAAGCACGGCCATTCCAGCCATGAATAAGTCGTCGTGGAATGACGACGACGAGCCGATTGAAATGGGGGAGGAGACTGCTGTGTTGCTCTCCTCTTCATCCTCTATCAGGATCTCTTGCTCCCTGCAGTCGCCGCTGCAGAATGCCTTCTCACCTCTGCAGAAGACATTTCAGCAGATTAGTCAGTGTTTGCTATGAAACATGAGCTTTCACGAGTCTGAGATTTGCTCGATTTCATTACCAGGTTGCTCAGTTAAAGAATGCATCCTTGGTCTCAAACAAACAAACAACCGAATTATCGATTATAGCCTTCCAATCTATCAAGTTCAATAAGAAACAAAACACTAAATTCTACAATACACTATCTTCAATCTATTCACTTGAGAAAAAGAAGAAAAGATGAATCAGCAAATTCTAAAATATGCTACTCCCAATCTCTTAAAGAAAATTTCAACACTTGTCAACACATCAAAAATGCAATTTCTCCAAACTCCCAGAACAATCAAACTAAGAGCACTTTCATCTTAATTAGAAATATAAAGTAATATCATAAGATGATTGTGGTAGCTGCATCAATATACCGATAAAAGCAGAGGTCACTGCCATCCAGCTTCTTGCAGGACGAGCAGAGGCGGCGGAGCTCGTCGCCGGAGCCGGACAGCTTCACCAGCCAGTAGGACTCGGTGCAGGGCTCCAAGATGCAATCCCCAAAAATGTGTGTCGTCTTCGGATTGGGTCCGCGAGCGATGATGCGGGTGTAGTCCTCCGATTGCTCCACCTCCGTCGCCGACACTGACCCGATGTACTGCGGCAGCGGGCGCCCGATCGACGCCGGCAGCGAGCCGGTCGCCGGGAACTTGCCAAGATCGGCAGCGGCGGCGTGGACACCGCCGTTCACGCGGAGCTGAGCGGCGCCGGCGACGGTGACCTCTGGACCAGACTTCACATCCCCGTAGAACCTGCTGCTGCACGGCACCGACATGCCGGCGGCGGCGCCCACGGCGTTCCCGAGCTCAGGCTGCGCGGGGCCGCAGGGTCTCGGCTTGGTCGGGCGCATCTGGGGCATGAGGAGGCGGCTCATGGCGGCGGCGCCGGGCGGCTCGGCGAGGCCGTCGTCGATGAGGCCGCCGAGCCCGGCCCGCCGCGCGTCCCAACTCCGCGGCGACCGGAGAAGCGGGGGCGCGGCGAAGGCCCTGAGGTCGAGCGGCGACGTCGGGCTGCGCACCGGCGAGTCGCACTCGCACGGCCTCGCCGCCGCCGCCGCCGCCGCCATCCCCACCAGCAGCCGCGGCACCTTGAAGAGCGCCGCCGCGCCGCCCCGGGGCTTCCCGTCCGCCGCGTCCCCGGCGTCGGGCGGCGCCACCGCCACCCTCCTCAGCATCGTCTCCTCCTCGATCCCCTGCAACGCCGCGCCGCCAACCAAGATCAAGCAACCAATCGATTGATGGATCAACGCAGCCGCAAGAAACCCCCCAAAAAAAAGAAAAAAGAAAAAGAAAAAGAAAATTCCAGTATTCTTTAGCTACGATCCAAGAACAGGTCGAGCTCGTCGGAGGGAGGCGGCGCAACGAGACAAATCGCCATGGATGGGCGACGGCACGATCATCGGATAGAGATAAAACCTCATCCCCGCGGAATCTCAATCTCTCCCCCCCAAACAAGACAAGAACAAAGCGCAACCCCCACCTGATGAAGATGAAGATGAAGATCAACCTCTCGTCTTTGTTACTGCTGCTAGCTTCTCGGCCACCGGTGTGCAATGGCGGCAAAGCAATCAAGAAGAGCAGCTCAACAATGAGCTCATCTATCACTAGCTAGCTCGGCGCAGTGAGGTGACGGGTTAAGAGCAGGGTGCAGTGTGCAGTGGCAGTGCAGAGCTCGGGGTTTTGCTTTCCTTTGGGCTGTGATGGATCATTTTCCATCACATCAATCTGTCGTACACATATAGGTGGTGTCTGGATCCAGGGACTTAATTTTAGTCTCTGTATTTAGACACTAATTTAGAGTATTAAACATAGACTACTTACAAAACTAATTACATAAATGAAAGCTAATTTGAGAGACAATTTTTTTAAGCCTAATTAATTCATAATTAGAAAATGTTTACTATAGCATCACATAAGCTAATCATGGATTAATTAGGCTCAATAGATTCGTCTCGCGAATTAGTCCAAGATTATGGATAGGTTTTATTAATAGTCTACGTTTAATATTTATAATTAGTGTCAAACATCCGATGTAATAGGAACTTAAAAGTTTTAGTCCATTTAAACAGGGTCATAATTTTTTAGTTACATCATCTTCAATTTTAACCAAAATCCAAACTTTACGATGAAGTAAACACAACCCGGTTGCTTCTGAAGTACTCCTCCTCTCTCTCTCTCTCACTACGGATCGTATCATTCATGGGTGTCAGAGCGGAGGCAGAGGAGGTAGGCGACGCGTAGCGCGGAGTAGGAGTAGCTGCCTCGAGATACATACTGGTTTTCGTGCCCGACCGTCCATCTTATTTAAAAAAATTATAAAAAAAATTAAAAAGACAAGTCACTCATAAAATATTAATCATGTTTTATCATCTAACAACAATGAAAATACGAATTATAAAAAAAATCATATAAGACGGACAGTCAAAGTTGGACACGAAAATCCAGGGTTTGTCTTTTTTGGGACGGAGGGAGTATGGGATACGAGTGTGGATACGGCTGTGTTCAGTTTTAACGCAAAGTTTGGATTTTAGTTGAAATTGGAGATGATGTGACTGAAAAGTTGTGTGTGTATGACATGTTGATGTGATGAAAAAGGACTGAAGTTTAGATCCAAACTTTAGATCTAAATACAGCCTACGTATATACTATACGGCTGGTTTTGCGGTACAAATACATTGTGATGGTACTCACTGACACATACCAAGCTGGTACGTTGGCAGGTGGTTCCCACTTGTCAGGGTAGCACGGCGATTTTGCCGTC